>NC_141183.1:55640000-56265000 GCF_055505025.1 Bos grunniens | reverse complement strand
TAGAAGTTTGAGTACCAGTGTTCTCAGAGTCCAGTGGGGAAATATGCTGTAAGGAAGCTTTCATTTAATCCACTTGTTTTGAGTACATACCACTCTTCTCTTCCATTTATAACCACACATCATGTCTTTCACACCAGAGCGCTCTGTTTTTATTCTTTCCTGAAATTAAGCTATGGTCTTTCATCTAGAATGAGGAAGGGATAGGGAAGGCCATCTAGACCTCTAACTACCTTTTAAACAGATTTCAACAAACCCTCCTCCTTTTAGCTCCGCATTCACCATTCACTTCCAGCAGTGTATGATGCCCATGGGGTGCGTCATGTTACTTTCCAACTTTTTCCACTGTTGGTTAAGGATTCATCTTCCTCAAGTCTACTAAATCCCTCTGTCCATCTGCTTCCTAGCTATCAAAATTCACTTGCTTTTATCTCCTTTCCCATCTCTTTGTCTTTATAGATTTACATTCCTTCCTCTTTTAAAATCTCTTAAATTTTTAAATCTCTTAAATTTTTAAATCTCTTAAGCAAGAGAATTCCAGAAAAACATCTATTTCCAATGGAAAAGGTCAGTTTTCATTCTAATCCCAAAGAAAGGCAATGCTAAAGAATGTTCAGACTACCGCACAATTGCACTCATCTCACACTCTAGCAAAGTAATGCTCAAAATTCTCCAAGCCAGGCTTCAATAGTACATGAACCGTGAACTTCCAGATGTGCAAGCTGGATTTAGAAAAGGCAGAGGAACCAGAGATCAAACTGCCAACATACGTTGGATCATTGGAAAAGAAAGAGAATTCCAGAAAAACATCTACTTCTGCTTCGTTGATTCTGCTAAAGCCTTTGACTGTGTGGATAACAACAAACTGTGGAAAATTCTTGAAGAGATGGGAATACCAGACCACCTTACCTGCCTCCTGAGAAACCTGTATGCAGGTCAAGAAGCAACAGTTAGAACTGGACATGGAACATTGGACTGGTTGCAAATTAGGGAAAGAGTACATCAAGTCTGTATATTGTCACCCAACTTTAACTTATATTCAGACTACATCATGCAAAATGCCGGGCTAAATGAAGCAAAAGCTGGAATCAAGATTTCCAGGAGAAATATCAGTAACCTCAGATATGCAGATGACCCCATCCTTATGGCAGAAAGCAAAGTGGAACTAAAGAGCCTCTTGATGAAGATGAAAGAGGAGAGTGAAAAAGCTGGCTTAAAACTCAGCATTCACAAAACGAAGATCATGGCATCCAGTTCCATCACTTCATGGCAAATAGATGGGGACACAATGGAAACAGTGACAGACTTTATTTTCTTGGGCTCCAAAATTACTGCAGATGTTGACTGCAGCTATGAAATTAAAAGATGCTTGCTCCTTGGAAGAAAAGCTATGACCAGCCTAGGCAGCATGTTAAAAAGCAGAGACATTACTTTGCTGACAAAGGTCCATCTAGTCAAAGCTATGGTTTTTCCAGTAGTCATGTATGGATGTGAGAGTTGAACCATAAAGAAGGCTGAGTGCTGAAGAACTGATGCTTTTGAACTGTTGTATTAGAGAAGACTCTTGAGAGTCCCTTGGACTGCAAGGAGATTGAACCAGTCAATCCTAAAGGAAATCAACCCTGAATATTCATTGGAAGGACTGATGCTGAAGTTGAAGCTCCAGTACTTTGGCCACCTGATGCAAAGAACTAACTCACTAGAAAAGACACTGATGCTGGGAAAGATTGAAGGCAGGAGAAGGGGATGACAGAGAATGAGATGGTTGGATGGCATCACTGACTCAATGGACATGAGTTTGACCAAGCTCCAGGAGATGGTGAAGGGAAGCCTGGCATGCTGCAGTCCATGGGGTCACAAAGAGTCAGACACGACTGACCGACTGAACAACAACAACAGCTCTGCTTTCAGTAAGGTTTGGAAGAGAGTAGCATGTGATGAATATGTTCAGTATGCGGCCTTTAATCAGAACTCCCAGCAGCATTTCAAGTAGGATATGGCCAGCCAAATTCACGTTGAAGTTAGAAGAAAATGCTTTCGCTTTGTCCTGGCAGGACTAACCACTATCAGCACAAGCTTGAAGCTGGCATGAAAGCTTGCATCAGTCAGCTCATTCCCAGCTTGTCCTATAGGATCAAAGGCAGAGCCACAGTGGGCCTCAGGCACAGGCCATCTGCCCAGGTTTCCATGTCTAAGAGCAGTAATAGACTGTTCTCATCCCCAGTAACAAGTCTGTCAAGAGTCTGGTGACGACCCCAACAACCTCATCTTCCCTTCATTAATTATACTTAACAATTAAATCAGTGATCATCTAGTTCAGCTTTAGGGAGCACTGCTTGCAAATACTGTTACAGGTAATCTACTACTTTTTTTTTTAATTGAAGGATAATTGCTTTACAATATTGTGTTGGTTTCTGCCATACAGCAACCTGGATCAGCCATAAATATACATATGTCCCCTCCCTCCCACCCCCTACCCCATTCTACCCCTCTAGGTTATCACAGATAGCACCAGATAACCTATCACTCAGAGAAGGCAATGGCACCCCACTCCAGTACTCTTGCCTGGAAAATCCCATGGACAGAGGGGCCTGGTAGTCTGTGGTCCATCGGGTCGTGAAGAGTCAGATACCACTGAACAACTTCCCTTTCCCTTTTCACTTTCATGCAGTGGAGAAAGAAATGGCAGCCCACTCTAGTGTTCTAGCCTGGAGAATCCCAGGGACGGGGGAGCCTGGTGGGCTGCCGTCTATGGGGTCCCACAGAGTCGGACACGACTGAAGTGACTTAGCAGTAGCAGTAACCTATCCCTAGGTTATCGCTGAGCTCCCTGTGTTATACACCAACTTCCCACCAGCTGTCATTTTACATATGGTAATGTATAGGTTTCAGTGGTACTACTTTTATCAGTGAGAGCTCCAGATTGTAAATAAAAGAGCTAAACAAAAGCAATGGATGATTTGCTCATCACAGTAACCACAGAACCTAACATATAGTAGTGTCCCAATAAATATTTGTTCAGTGAATAAATGTATTCTTCTGGGTACGGGTTTATCTTTTATTTTAGACAAACCACTTAACCTCTCTATGTCAGTATCTTCTTCTGAATAATGAGGACATTAAGCGTGCCTACAGCTATTTTTGTAAGCCAACATACACACTGCAAAAAAAAAAAAAAAAAAAACTACCCCAGAATATTAGCAATGGTTCTGCTAAAGTGGCTGGATATCATGTGTGGGGTTTTGTTCATTTTCTATGCTCCAGACTTCCTGTAATGTGCCTATATTAATTTTATAATGAAAAAAAAATTAATGGAATATGTAGTCTAATAAGAGTTTTGCCAACATTGAGAAGTGAATATTAAAAGGCAATATGGGCCGGGGACAAAAGTCGGTTCTTTTTATCCCACCTCATAATAAATAAGGAGGATATAAACAGAACACCTGCGTGATTGCCCCTGGAGTTATAAACGTTACTCATCTTCAACATTTTTGAGGAGCTATTCATTAACTGAGTTAACTACTGGCATCTCAAGATACAGAAGCCTCTGGACAAAGTGAATGAGCTGAGTCCCTCTGAAACTGAATATAAGCACACTGAGAGGACAGGGGAGAGAAAGGCAAAAGATGGGAAGAAGGCTCTGAGAGTGCTCTTTTTCCGGTGAAATTCACACTGTATTTTTTTCTGTGTTCCAGAAAGTTCAAAATTGCAAACCTCGGGCCGTAAGCAGTCAGTCTCCAGGAGCCTGAAACACCTATTCCATTCCTCAAACAAGTTTGTGAAGACCTTGAAACGGTGGGTCCTTTGTAGTTTTTCCAGGAAGTCTTAGCGTCTCAGGAGTCTACTGATTTTGGTTCTGAGGGGAAACTCGGTAAATATTTCTGTTTTATTATTAAAAGAATATAAAATTCACCTTTGTTCTGAGAATCTGGACAAAAGAGTTATTTCTTTGAATTCTAGCCAGTAAATTTGTGGTACTTAACAGGAATCTTTTCATAGGTATATTTCACATTATCATTTATCATGCCCCAAAATATTATTTCCATGATTCAGGCGTGGAGAAGATGGTTGAGGACAATTTTTATTTTGCTTTTTCTTTTCAGGGGACTCTACATAGCTGTTATATTTTATTACAAAGACAATATGTTAGTCACCAATGAAGATCAAATACCGATTGTTGAAATAGACGACTCTCACACCAGTTCCATTACACAAGATTTTCTGTGGTTCACAAAGGTATCCTGAGTTCTAATTTTATTCTTCCCCACTTTGCACCAACAGTACCTCACATAAATCTCTAAAACTTTAGTTGAGAAGTTGAGGAGTCTCCAGTGAGCAAAATATTGGAGTGGGAGTAAATCATCTCAATGGTCTCTTTCTGGCCCAATATGCCCTTTGTCATTAAAATGCTAAAATAGTATCTACACTACATTTTCAAAGCAAAGAAGCCTCCATCCTGTCAGATTGTGTCTCCACTATTCTGAGTTATGGGATCATTTGGCAAAGACTAAAATGGGGATCTGATTGTTTCATTAACATTCAGATCTTTTTCCAATTGGACAGAGATCAAAAAGTTGTTTTGCGTGTATCTGAAAATGGACTGGAGAACAAACATCGGGTGTCAGGTTTCCTTCCCCCTGCTTTGCTTTGATGCCACAACCTAAATCATGCACTGGCTTGGATGATGATATGACCTCGTGAGTTCTTTTGCAGCTGTCTTGTATGTGGGAAGATATAAGGTGGTTGCGGCAAAGCGTACCTATCTCCATGTCCTCGTCCACAGTATTACAAACTCGGCAGAAGATGCTTGCAGCAACAGCCCAGCTACAGGTGAGGGGCTAGGTTTCAACACAGACCTCCAAGGAAATTTTGGAAACACATGTCAGTTAAGTTACCAGTCCCACCTGGAAAGGGAAAGGGTGGGCTCCTTGCTGGTTTAGATCCTTAGACGTATGAAGTCTTCTCGGATACTCTGAGCGGTACACCTGTCTTTGTAGTGAACCTGTGCTTTTGACACTCTCCTGGGGGAGGAACAGAGGTTTATCTTGAAGAATCTAGAAGTAAACAAGGAGTAAAGAGACCTGAATTCTGGATCTGATGTTAATCGGTCAACTCATTTCTGCTTTCTGGATCTGAGTTTCATCATTTGCACGATAAGAGTTTGCCTAGCTCTCTTGATGAGTTCTGGATGTTTCGGCATCCTGTGGATCTGTATGAGTGTACAGAGATGGAAAAAGAGACCCTCAGATATTTTAAAGAGCTTCTTCGCTTGATGTTACGGGAAAACAAATCTATCTGCATACATTTTTAATAATTAAAAAACAAACCAAAAAAAAAAAAAACTCTTAAAGACTTATGTTTCATTCTGAATTTAACCCTTCTGTACTATTAACCCAATCAGATCATATCTCCAAGCCCTGCAAGAATCTTTGTCGGTTACAGAGCTCCTCTTAGAAATGACATTGAATTCTAGCCAGGCATTTCTGGGTTTCCCTTTCATTGTTCTGTTTTGTTTCAATATTATCTGTATTTGTGGTTCTTAGCACAAGAAAACCTCTGCTACATAGAATTAGGATGTTTAAGGTATCGATGAGGCTTTATCAGAGATGGGTTGGTGATGTTGTTCAGTTGCTGGGTCGTGTCCAACTCTTTGTGACCCCATGAGCTGCAGCACACCAAGCTTCCCTGTCCTTCATTAACTCCCAGAGTTTGCTCAAACTCGTGTCCATTGACTCAGTGATGCCATCCAACCATCTCATCCTCTGTCACCCCCTTCTCCTCTTGCCCTCAATCTTCCCCAGCATCAGGGTCTTTTCCAGTGTGTCAGTTCTTCACATCAGGTGGCCAAAATATTGGAGCTTCAGCACCAGTTCTTCCAATGAATATTCAGGGTTGATTTCCGTTAGGATTAACTGGTTTGATCTCCTTGCAGTCCAAGGGACTCTCAAGAGTCTTCTCCAGAACCACAGTTCGAAAGCATCAATCCCTGGTGGCTCAGACAGTAAAAAGTCTGCCTGCAATGCAGAAGATCCAGGTTCGATCCCTGGGTCAGGAAGATCCCCTGGAGGAGAGCATGGCGACCCACTCCAGGATTCTTGCCTGGAGAATTCCATGGACAAAGGAGCCTGGTGGGCTACAGTCCATGGGGTCGCAAAGAGTGGGACATGATGGAGCAAAGAACACTTTCACTTACCGTGATAAGTATATATCTACAAGGCTAGTGTATAACATAGGGAGCTCGTCTTTCCCATTCTGTTGTTTTCCTCTATTTCTTTCCTTGATCGCTGAGGAAGGCTTTCTTATCTCACCTTGCTATTCTTTGAAACTCTTCATTCAAATGGGCATACCTTTCCTTTTCTCCTTTGTCTTTAGCTTGCGTCTTCAGTAAGGTCTAAAAAACAAAAAGTGCCCTCAATTTCAACTCACTCTTTTTTTCATTAATTTATTTAACTGGAGGATAATTACAATATTGTGATTTTTTTCCATACATCAACATGAATTGGTCACAGGTATACATATGTTCCCCCCATCCTGAATCCCCCTCTCACCTCCCTCCCCACCCTATGCCTCTGCGTTGACCCCAGAGCACCAGCTTTGGGTGCCCTGCTGTATATATATGGAATTTAGAAGACAGTAACCGTGATCCTGCAGGCAGGGCAGCAAAGGAGTCACAGACATAAAGAATAGAATTTGGACTCTGTGGGAGAAGGCAAGGGTGGGATGATTGAGAGAATAGCATTGAAACATATACAGTACCATATGTAAAATAGATGATGGCCAGTGCAAGTTCAACTCACTCTTGATTGCATAATCTTCTCCTTCAACTCAAGATGTTCTTGGAGCTGGGCCATGATGACTGTGCTAATTTCAAAGAGGCTTTTCCTTTCCTCACTGACCAGCTCTAATTGGACTAAGCCACTATACCTCAAAACAGCTCTTTGTTTAGGATAAACTTTATTCTCAGTAGGCCCCTTGGTCCCTTAGTGAAGTTCTTTCTCAGGAGTCCTTAGCGGACCCTCCCATTAGCCTACCATACAACCCAGGAATGTTTAGATTACAAACTGAACAACTTTAGAATTTCAAATGGGGCTCTTTATTTTATGTTTATTAGACTCTTCCCAGAACACCTTCATCTAATATCAGAGAAGGACTAGGCTGTCTCAAGTGATTGCATTTAAACACTGAGGGGCTAGAGAGAAGTCATAATGGTCAGTGTGTCCTACTCAACAATTCAGTTCAGTTCAGTTCAGTTCAGTCACTCAGTCATGTCTGACTCTTTGCGACCCCATGAATCACAGCACGCCAGGCCTCCCTGTCCATCACCAACTCCCGGAGTTCACTCAGACTCACGTCCATCAAGTCAGTGATGCCATCCAGCCATCTCATCCTCTGTCGTCCCCTTCTCCTCCTGCCCCCAATCCCTCCCAGCATCAGAGTCTTTTCCAATGAGTCAACTCTTCCCATGAGGTGGCCAAAGTACTGGAGTTTCAGCTTTAGCATCATTCCTTCCAAAGAAATCCCAGGGCTGATCTCCTTCAGAACGGACTGGTTGGATCTCCTTGCAGTCCAAGGCACTCTCAAGAGTCTTCTCCAACACCACTCAACTATTACTCCCATTGAAATAGCTCTTGGATTTGGTGCCCCCGATATATCGGCCCCCATCACTTTTCATAATGCATCTGCCCTTTTCTGAAGTCATTTTCCTCTTTGTCTAACTTAGATTATTTGGCCAATAATAATTACCCTCTTGAAAATCCTCTAAATTTCTGACCACTCCCTCCCTCCACATTATTTATTTGGAAAAGATCCAAGCCTGGATAAATCCAACATGCATTCACTACTCTGGAGCAGTTGCACACTGCTGCATTAAAAAAAAAATAAAATTACTAAACAGGGACAGGGAGTATGATTGGCTTTATAGCTTATGTTATTACTACAATTCTCAGGTATAATATTACCTACTGATCACGTTCCATTTCTCTACTAAATTCACTTTCCCAAATTACAAGGCAACTATTTGAAACCTTCTTCATTCTACCACATCCCCTCCCCTTCCCCACACTTTCCATCCCCACATCGGGATATAGTTTACTGTATAACTCTTTAAGAAAATAAATGGGAAATAATTATTTGTCTATGACCAAATTGCAAAGCCTCCTTGTACTCTTCCTCTTCCTTCTCCCCATTCCAACAGACAAAGCCTCACTCCTCTTACCAAAGGCTCATCTCTCATATGTGCTCTAGATTTCAGTTCTTCCCTCCCTTCTTCAACCACAGTCACTCTTCTCCTCCTTAGACCCAAACTTGAAAGAGTAGCCAGCATTCTCTTTCTCCATTCATGTCCTCACTTCCCCTTTAGTTCCAAGCTCTCTCCCTGATTTTGCTAACGTCATGCCTACCAAACTGCTCTCTCAGGCCACCAATAATCAGAGGCAGATGACGTTCATAAATCTTGAGCTTCAGGGTCCCTCACTTGCATGATCCCCTGTGGGTGTGGGAATTGTGGAGTGTTTAGGGAGGGGAAGCTGAGTTACAACCAGCAAGCATTTCTGGTAAACTACCTAAAGAAAGGGCTTCCTAGGTGGCTCGGTGGTAAAAATCTGCCTGCCAATGCAGAAGACACAGCATTGAATCCTTGGGTTGGGAAGATCCCCTGGTGAAGGAAATGGCAACCCACTCCAGTATTCTTGCCTATAGAATTCGATGAACAGGGGTGTCTGGTGGGCTATAGTCCATAGGGTCACAAAGAGTTGGACACAACCGAGAGACTGAGTATGCATGCATGCCTAAAGAAATCCCAGATCAAAAATTCCAAATACTCCAGTATTGGGGGAGATTTTCTTTCTCAGTCTAAAATATTCACTTTTATTTTTTTAAAGTGACTTTTATACCTAACCTTCATGTTTGTAATTTTTTTATTCTTTATCTTAAAGAGGGCCCCCAAACTGTGTGGTCAGATCAGATCAGTCACTCAGTCGTCTCTGACTCTTTGTGACCCCATGAATCACAGCATGCCAGGCTTCCCTGTCCATCACCAACTCCCAGAGTTCACTCAAACTCATGTCCATCGAGTCAGTGATGCCATCCAGCCATCTCATCCTCTGTCGTCCCCTTCTCCTCCTGCCCCCAATCCCTCCCAGAATCAGAGTCTTTTCCAATGAGTCAACTCTTCTCATGAGGTGGCCAAAGTACTGGAGTTTCAGCTTTAGCATCATTCCTTCCAAAGAAATCCCAGGGCTGATCTCCTTCAGAATGGACTGGTTGGATCTCCTTGCAGTCCAAGGCACTCTCAAGAGTCTTCTCTAACACCACAGTTCAAAAGCATCAATTCTTCAGCACTCAGCCTTCTTCACAGTCCAACTCTCGCATCCATACATGACCACAGGAAAAACCATAGCCTTGACTAGATGGACCTTTGTTGGCAAAGTAATGTCTCTGCTTTTGAATATGCTAACTAGATTGGTAATACCTTTTCTTCCAAGGAGTAAGTGTCTTTTAATTTCATGGCTGCAGTCACCATCTGCAGTGATTTTGGAGCCCAGAAAAATAAAGTCTGACACTGTTTCCCCATCTATTTCTCATGAAGTGATGGAACCGGATGCCATGATCTTTGTTTTCTGAATGTTGAGCTTTAAGCCAACTTTTTCACTCTCCACTTTCACGTTCATCAAGAGGCTTTTTAGTTCCTCTTCACTTTCTGCCATAAGGGTGGTGTGATGTGGTACTGGCCCCTAAAAAACTTGCATCCATCCCTCCAATGATTTCAGTTTCACTATATCCGATAGACACTTTTAAATCCTCTTTGAAGCTGACATCTCAGTAGCATTTGATACAATGGTCTTATTCATTTTAAAATTTTAAACTGTCACATCACTTGGCTTTCATGACTCCACACTTTCCATATTTTTCCAACTTTCTGGTCTGGCTCAGTCTCCTTTGCTAGCTTGAATGCTATTTCCTCCGATTAGAATCTGCTTCTTCTTCTTTGTCTCACTAATTCCTACATATCCTTCAGATCTCAGCTTCATTTTTTAAAATTAATTTATTTTTTATTGAAAGATAATTGCTTTATTCAGCTTCATTTTTATACTTCCTCAGGGAGCCTTTCTCTGATCTCCCAATTAAGTGAATCACTCGCAGAGCACCTTGTATTCTTCATTCAGAATGGTGACCAGAATCCCATCTGTTAATTATTCATATCATTTTTGGTCAGTGTCAACTTGGACTGTGAGTCCCTGAGAGCACATCTCTGTCTTGGTTATCACTATATCCACCATGTGTGGCACATGGCAGATCCTCTTTACCTACTTCCTAGATAAATGTATGTATCAGTCCAACCTCTGTACCCCTAAAATCACATTTGAGGATACTCTATCTGACCAAAGGGAAAAGGGATTACCATAGTTTACCATAGATTGCCATAGTTAACAGCTGGATAGTTCTCTAGCCCCTCACAGTGACCAGTGCCTTTGAGCATTCAAAATAGTTACCCCTTGCAGCGCCACAGGCCAAAGCGCTGACTACTGAAATAATAGAAGTCACTTTCATCTTTTTTTTGTAGGAAATATTGCCCAAGTTCCTTACTGATCTTTAAGTGAAAATGTCTGGACTTACTGAAGCCACTCTTTTGGGGAGAGCAGGGGGTGACAGGGCACAGGAAAAACTTCACAAAATAGGAAGAAGTATAAATTTGGGGAGATTTATATGTAATACTTTAGGTCTCCTTACTAAGCTAACATTTCTTACAGTGTTCTGAGAAACAGCATTCCTAAATAGCTTGACTGGCATCAGCCATACATAAACCCTGTTGCTTTACCTGTGATGTATCTCATTTTAATCTCCTCCCATTTCCAGCATCACTATCACCGCCTCATTACCCCACGTATATCAAAAGCTTCCAAAGTCATCCTCCTGCTTCCAGTCTTCACACCCTCCAATCCATTCTCCATACTCCTGCCAGAGTAGCCAATAAAAGGTCCTGACCATGTCATTCCATGACTTCCATTTTCTCGAGAGCGGCCCAGACATTTGACCATGGTACGCACAGGTCTTCCTTGCCATTTTTCTCCCCCTCAGGGGTCTGTAGATCCGTCATCATAGCACATGCAAACCACTGTGCCTTCTGAGCCTTATTTTCCAGTTTGTACTCTATAGGGAGGCTCTTTAATACATGATAATAAATAACAATCACAAAACAACAACTTTCGTTTCCCTAACAGAGTAAATGCCAGGCACTATGCTAAGTTCTTTACAAACTATAGCTCATTATCTTCACCACACCATAATGTGAAAGTACTATTATTGGCATTCACTTAACACAGGATAAAACTGAGGCCTAAAAAAGGAAAATAACTTGCCCAGGGTTCCACAAATACGAAATAGCAGAGTATGGATATAAACTCTGACATATACAACTCCACAGCCTGCGTTTTTTCCCACTATTTCATCATCTTATCGTGTATTCATTTTACAAAAAGCAAACAAAAATTTTGAAAAGAACAAATTATCTACATTATAGTCTAAAAAGAAAAAGTGAAAGTCTGTTCTGCATCATTTGGAGTCTATTTAGTAATGAAGTGAAGTGAAAAAGTCACTCAGTCATGTCCAACTCTTTGTGATCCCATGGACTATACAGTCCATGGAATTCTCCAGGTCAAAATACTGGAGTGGGTAGCCTTTCCCTTCTCCAGGGGATCTTCGCAACCCAGGGTCTGAACCCAGGTCTCCCACATTGCAGGCGGATTCTTTACCAACTGAGCCACAAAGGAAGCCCAAGAATACTGGAGTGGGTAGCCTAGCCCTTCTCCAGCAGGTGTTCCTGACCCAGGAAACTTTATTTGGAAGAAGGTAAAGTCACAGACACCAAATTGCCAGCATCCGCTGGATCATGGAAAAAGCAAGAGAGTTCCAGAAAAACATCTATTTCTGCTTTATTGACTATGCCAAAGCCTTTGACTGTGTGGATCACAATAAACTGTGAAACATTCTGAAAGAGATGGGAATACCAGACCACCTGACCTGCCTCTTGAGAAACCTATATGCAGGTCAGGAAGCAACAGTTAGAAATGGACATGGAACAACGACTGGTTCCAAATAGGAAAAGGAGTACGTCAAGGCTGTATATTGTCACTCTGCTTATTTAATTTGTATGCAGAGTACATCATGAGAAATGCTGGGCTGGAAGAAGCACAAGCTGGAATCAAGATTGCCGGGAGAAATATCAATAACCTCAGATATGCAGATGACACCACCCTTATGGCAGAAAGTGAAGAGGAACTAAAAAGCCTCTTGATGAAGGTGAAAGAGGAGACTGAAAAAGTTGGCTTAAAACTCAACATTCAGAAAATGAAGATCATGGCATCTGGTCCCATCACTTCATGAGAAATAGATGGGGAAACAGTGGAAACAGTGGCAAACTGTATTTTTTTGGGCTCCAAAATCACTGCAGATGGTGACTGCAGCCATGAAATTAAAAGATGCTTACTCCTTGGAAGAAAAGTTATGACCAACCTAGATGGCATATTCAAAAACAGACATTACTTTGCCAACAAAGGTCCATCTAGTCAAGCCTATGGTTTTTACTGTGGTCAGGTATGGATGTGAGAATTGGACCGTGAAGAAAGCTGAGTGCTGAAGAATTGATGCTTTTGAACTGTTGTGTTGGAGAAGACTCTTGAGAGTGCCTTGGACTGCAAGGAGATCCAACCAGTCCATTCTGAAGGAGATCAGCCCTGGGATTTCTTTGGAAGGAATGATGCTAAAGCTGAAACTCCAGTACTTTGGCCACCTCATGGGAAGAGTTGACTCATTGGAAAAGACTCTGATGCTGGGAGGGATTGGGGGCAAGAGGAGAAGGGGACGACAGAGGATGAGATGGCTGGATGGCATCACTGACTCGATGGACGTGAGTCTGAGTGAACTCCAGGAGTTGGTGATGGACAGGGAGGCCTGGCGTGCTGCGATTCATGGGGTAGCAAAGAGTCGGACACGACTGAGCGACTGAACTGAACTGAAAGTAACAGTGGTAAAGAATCCACCTGCCAATGCAGGAGACACAAGAGATGCAGGTTCAGTCCTTGGGTTGGGAAGATCCCCTGGAGTAGGAAATGGCAACGTACTCTCGTATTCTTGCCTGGAAAATTCCATAGACAGAGGAGCTTGGCAGGCTACAGTCCATGGGATCACAAAGAGTCAGATGTGACCCAGTAACTGAGCACGCACAAAAAATATGAATACTACCTGAGCAGGAGAGATACATATCTGCCAACATTTGGATTAAAAAAGAAGAAGAAGAAAGATTAGAAAGCCTGTAAGTGACCAAGACCCCACAATGTTTTTTCCCTACTTTTAGGAAAATGGCAGAGGCCCCAAAAGGCAGAGGTGTACCTTCCTCCTACATTGAGAGATGTCCCAACTACTTATCCTCAAAATATAATAATCTGACATTATAGATTGGGTTATATTAAACTTCCCTCCTCTACAGCTTTTATTGTTGTGAATTCATTTATTTTATTTTTTAAATTTTTATTGGAGTACAGTTGATTTAAAACGTTGAGTTAGTTTCAGGTGTACAACAAAGAGAACCAGTTATATACTTACATATATCCAGTCTTTTTTCAGATTCTTTTCCTATATAGATCATTAAAAAATATTGAGTGGAGTTCTCTGTGCCATATTCTAGGTCTTGTCTTTATTAGTTATCTATTTTTATATATAGAAGTGTGTACATGCCAATGCCAATCCCAATCTCCCAATTTATCTCTCCCTATCTTTTCCACCTTGGTAACTATAAGTTTGCTCCCTACATCTGTGACTCTATTTCTGTTTTGTAAATAAATTTATTTCTACAATTATTTTTTAGATTCCTTCACAGCTTTTAGAAATAAGTGTTAATGAGCTAAAGCCAGGTAACAATTCATGAATATTATGTCTTTTTCATTTTTCAAGGTGGGGGCAAAAGGATTTTACCCCAATTTTATTGTTTTCCAGGCCTTCATATCTTATTCCAGACTTCCTTCAACTTCCCGTGGCACTCCAAACTGAATACAGATCTTTAAGTGTTGTGCATCTGTCTAGGGCTTACTGACAGCCCTGAGATGTGCTGTGGTTACACCCTAGACGCTTGCTGGTGAACCATCATATGGCTTTTATCTCTCCTCACCATGTAGAATCCTCAGGGCTCCCAGATCTCCTAATCTTGACTGCATAGCATGACAGGTATTAAATGGTCTGTTCTTCCTTCAGGCTCTAAAGAACCCCACTTTTGTCCCCTTAGGATATGGCTGCAATTTACTTTCACAAGGATATTCTTCTTTCACGTTGGGCTCTTCCCAGAGCTAACTATCTAATTCAATTAACTATCAACATAGAATTTCAGAAAGATTTTTAGTGCTTTCTGTTTAGTCCCTTAGTCAACACATCCAAAGCTAAGAGTGGACCAATGGTAATAACTCTGCCTAAATGAAATGACCATCTCATTCAATGTCTACCCACCCACTTGGATCCAAAGCAAATCATATTTTCCAGTGTCCTAATGATGATACGTGAATTCAGACAACAAAAATTTCTTGAGCTATTACTACGTACCAGGCACTGTGCAAGGAACCCAGAGAAACAGAGATGGATCTCACGACATTTACATCAATCCACAGGAGAGCCAGGGTCATGCTAAGATACAAGTTGGTACCAAAAACAGTAGAGGACAAAAGAGGAGATGCTAAATTCTACCTATGAGAGTTGAGAAAGTCCTCCCAGAGAAGGTGAAACCTGAGATGAATCTTAAAAACAAGTAAGTGTTGTTTTCCAGTGGGAGCAGTGAAGAAAGCCTATACCCTACCTACCTGTATCAAGCTTGAGAGTGTACAAAATAGTTTCTCATACATTGCTTGATTTAATCCATCACTCTCTAAGGTAAGGATTAGCATAAGGGATGTCTGAGCTATAAGGACTCTTAATTTTAGCTGATGAAGCTCGGGGCCAGAAAGAGTAAGTCATTTTTCAAAAGTCTAAGTGTTAATGAACAGCAGCCAGCCTGAAACTCAACACCAGGATAACTAAAGACTTAACAGCAGTAATGTGCTAGAGTCAACTTGTCCTCACTTAGAAGAGCCAACTGTTAAGTAGTCAGAACTGTTCAAAGCCTGCTATCAAACTTTTGGTAACGTGAAATAAAATATTGCAAGAGTATTTACACCACAAAAATTGGCATATTCTATATATCAGGACTTTTTTTTTTTTTTTGATGGCCGGTTTACCAGCATGCCATTGCTGATTAAGCCAGTATGACCTTGCAGCAAACTGCTTTATATATAAGGCTGTAGTAAGAGCCCTACCCAAATATTTCCCTATGATATAGAAGTTAATTGTTGGAAAGCAATAATCTGACTGAGTAGTTAGGCCATTTTTTAAAATAGTAAGCCTGCCAAATAAATTTTTATAATGTCAATAATTATTTATGAAATTTCTTATTTCTCAATATGCATTCTGTCCTTGTAAATTAAGAAGAAGAAAAAGACACAGTGCCTACCTATGAGGATCATGCCAACGTTTTTGTAAATGTGGATACTGATCAGCTGGCTCATTCATTTTTAGGTCATCCTAATTACTTATACAAATTCCAGTTCTACTTTTGCTCTCCTGCTAACAGGCTATCTTGTCAGCACTTATGTGAGCTCACAAAAATCACAGCTAAGCTCTGAGATGATTAATAATTTTAAAAAAAAACATAGATATTCAAAGGAAAGGGGGATTTTATCCTATTCATCCACTGCTCTAAGTTAAAAATCTCTAAACTTTGCATATTTGTAAAATTGCTTATTTTAATAACATCTGCCTGGGCCTCTCCAAAATTTAATGTGGCATCCTTCTCGTCTTACCTTTCTAAAAGTATTGTCTACCTTGTCGACCCAGCTCACAAACAATTTCAACAAAATTTTAAATAAATAGAACTCTCTGAAATGCAGATAAGTCAAACCAGGCCAATCTTCCAATTAAAGTATCTTGAAGGGAATGTGCAGTCATTTGGGGACCTGTACAATGTGCTACATTGTCAATTCACTTCTTCATTTTGAACAACCCCACTTCATACCAGCTTACCGTAGATCTCCTGAAAACTCCACAAGTAGCATACTTGAAATATCAGGCATTTTTCTTTAAAACATCTGGGATTCTCTTCAAGTGTTGGTAACTGAGGTTTATGTGCTGGTGTGTCTATGTGGGTAAGAGATATTTACAGACATTAAATTTGCTTAAAAAAACATAATTTTTGTGCCTCTTGCTATAATCTTCGCAGGCTTATGGTAAAGACATTTTCTTTGAGCTTCTGCTAAGTACATTTCTATGATGCTACATATTCTAAGTTTAAATCTGCTTAACAACAACAAAACAGCTTCTCAGAAACATCTTCTGTTGCAGTTATGTCGCTTTGTTTGCACATGATCAAAGCTACCAGAAATCTGTTCATTTCTAGAATTTACTTGGGACACACAATTTGGGAAGAGTTTACTATGAACCCATTAAAGATCGACATGGAAACATCCTCATAGTCACCATCAGAGAAGTGGAGATGCTCTATTCATTTTTCAGTGGAAAATGGATGCAGATCTCGAAACTGCAAAGCCAGAGGAAGTCTCTCTCGACACCTGAGGAGCCAACAGCCTTAGACATTTTACTGATAACCATCCAGGTATGTAGTCTTTTCAATTTCCTAAAACATTTAAAGTTCCAAACTCACTTAACTGAGGCTCTAGTGACATATACCAAGAGCCATTTACATATGCAGTAATGGAACGAAGAGGTCCAGAGACATATCATTGTTTGCATTCCACACATAGGAAAGATTCAGAAACATCCTTAAGTTCTTCACTTCTACAAGCCCCTTCAAAGGCCCAAACAACTTCATATTTATAATTTTCTATTCTTTTCCTTAAGGAAAGCATCAAAAATGGAGTTATTTTCAGGCCCCATCAAACTTGGATTTGCCCCTAAACATACAGCTAGAAAATGGCAGAGCTGAAATCTGAATTCAGATCTTCTGTTGGAAGCAGGATTCTTCCTGCTGTTATAACATCACATTTGGGGGCAGGGGTTAGGATTTTGGTGAGTAGGGGACGGGATAGAGAACTAAATAGTCATGGAGATGCGAACACCAGGCAGCTGAGATCCAGCTTCTCACCTGGACGGCAGAGCTGGAATGCAGACCTGCATCTTGTGCTCCAAGTTCCGTGCTCGCTCCATGCCACCCCACCGCCTCGGGTGTTCTTTCTCTCTCTCACACACACTCTCTTTTCTTTTTTGTCGTGCTGGGTCTTCACTGCAGGGCGCAAGCTCTCTAGTTGCCCTAACGGCTTGTGGGGTGTCAGCTCCCTGACCAGGGATCAAACCCACATCCCCTGCATTATAAGGCAGGTTCTTAAGCCCTGGGCCACCAGGGAAGTGCC
This sequence comes from Bos grunniens, assembly GCF_055505025.1. Lineage (NCBI taxonomy): Eukaryota > Metazoa > Chordata > Mammalia > Artiodactyla > Bovidae > Bos > Bos grunniens. The sequence goes on along the minus strand of NC_141183.1, from coordinate 56,247,565 downwards.
CTCACACGTTCTTATGTGAACATGGGCTTCAAGCTGTGGTTTTGTTTTGTTTTTTCCTTCTTTTAAACCCAGTGATGAGAACGAGTTCTGTAGAGCTCTCCAGTCGTGTGGTAAAGCTAGGAGAAACAACTGCCTTAAGGCCTACATAACCAATGGCATATATCCACAAGACGGCCAATCTGGAATAATGGGAAAGGGCTCAATCTCACAAGCCAAACCTAAGCCTTGACCCAGTAACCCCACATGATCACCCTAAACAGCTAAACCCCTAGCCTGCTGACTTAGGTCCATCCTCCACCGAGGGGTGGCTAGTACAATAATCTCATCTTTCTATGCTCCTCTGGCCCAGATCAGGATAAAGTCCATCACAGCAAAGGTAAGCTAACCGGTCAAAGCCAATACCTCTGGATTTGGTTTCATGGAGTTTGGGTTCATATGAAATTTATAGAGGGTGATGGTGTGTGTGTGTGTGTGTGTGTGTGTGTGTGTGTGTGTAGGTGGGAGCAGGGAACACAGACACATTCGTGGTTCCCCTTTCACCTTTTATAAGTAAGTGCTAAAAGAAACATTTTAAAAATCATAATAAATTGGGCTTTTACAGGGTGACTAATACACTAATCCCTTATAGGGATAAACTGGAGTCTGGGCTACCTTGCTCCTAGAAAACGAAACACATCACAGGCCCCAGCATGATATAATACCTGGTTTCTCCTAGACTTATTACATTAAAAATGTGTTACAGGTGCAGAAAAATTCCAATCTGGCAAAAAGTTGTTAGAGAAGGAGACCAAAAATAGAGGCAAGATCAGGTTTCCACACGGATCCAAGTGGAAAATTTACCCCCGCTGACTGGCACATTCCTGCTTGATGTCATTCCCACCCACCCCCTACTTCTCTTTTTTCCTCCTCCTACTTTTTCTCTCTCCCCTCCTTCCCACACAGGTCTCACACTAAAGAGGAAGTGGGTGAATAAAATCCCTAGGGTAATCACTCTTAGACTTAACATTTAATTACGTTAGGAGGTAGCCCCACCAATTCAACATAGAGATAGATCATGGTATTGACCAAAGGAGGCTGGATAATTCGCACAATTACAGGCCACAGACCATTCTTTTTTCTTAGGGTCACTAGAGTGATGACCACTAAGCCTTCTGATTGGAAGCCTGAGCTTCTTTCTGTTTCATCACACCACATTCTGAGGCACTGCTATGGAATAAGGCTGACAGGATGAGTCTTGACTCCACCGTTCCTGTTTATGTCACTGCTGCTGCTGCTGCTGCTGCTAAGTCGCTTCAGTCGTGTCCGACTCTGTGTGACCCCATAGACGGCAGCCCACCAGGCTCCCCCGTCCCTGGGAACTCCGGCAAGAACACTGGAGTGGGTTTCCATTTCCTTCTCCAATGCATGAAAGTGAAAAGTGAAAATGAAGTCGCTCAGTCGTGTCTGACTCTTAGCGACCCCATGGACTGCAGCTCACCAGGCTCCTCTGCCCATGGGATTTTCCAGGCAAGAGTACTGGAGTGGGGTGCCATTGCCTTCTTACTAGAACAAGTTATTTAATTTCTTACCTCCTGTCCTTCCTCATCTGAAAATAAAACCAACTTCACGGGTCTCTAATGAGGATTAAATGAGTTAAATATATAAAGCATTAGAAGAACAGCACAAAGTGAATGCTTAGCAAATGCTGTTGTTGTTGTTATTCATCAGTCGCTAAGTTGTGTGTGACTCTTTGTGACCCCACAGACTACAGCATGCCAGGCTTCCCTGTCCCTCACTGTCTCCTGGAGTTTGCTCAAATTCATGTCCATTAAGTTGGCGATGCTATCCAACTGTCTCATCCTCTGTCACCCCCTTCTCCTTTGGCCTTCTCTCTTTCCCAGCATCAGGGTCTTTTTCAATGAGTCAGCTGTTCGTATCAGGTGGCCAAAGTATTGGAGCTTCAGCATCAGTCCCTCCAATAAATATTCAGGATTGATTTCCTTTAGGATTGATTGGTTTGATCTCCTTGCAGTCCAAGGGACTCTCAAGAGTCTTCTCCAGCACCACAATTCAAAAGCATCAATTCTTCAGCACTCCCTTCCTTTACGGTCCAACTCTCACATCCGTACATGACTATTGAAAAAGCCATAGCTTTGACTATATGGACCTTTGTTGGCAAATTGATATCTCTGCTTTTTAATACACTGTCTAGGTTTGTCATAGCTTTCCTTCCAAGGAGCAAGCGCCGTTTAATTTTATGGCTGCAGTCACCATCTGCAGCGATTTTTGAGCCCAAGGAAATAAAATCTGCCATTGTTTCCACTTTTTCCCCTTTTATTTGCTATGAAGTGATTGGCATTAGATGCCATGATCTTAGCTTTTCTAAGGTTGGGTTTTAAGTCAGCTTTTTTACTGTCCTCTTTTTCACTTTCTTCTTTCACCCTCAGAAGACTTTTTAGTTCCTCTTCAATTTCTGCCATTAAAGTGGTATCATCTGCATATTGTTGTTGATATTTCTCCTGGCAATCTTGATTCCAGCTTGTGAGCCGTCCAGTCCGGCATTTCCAATCATGTACTCTGCATACAAGTTAAATACACATGGTGACAATAGACAGCCTTGTCGTACACCTTTCCCAATTTTGAACGAGTCTATTGTTCCATGTCCGGCTCCAACCATTGCTTCTTGACCTGAATACAAGTTTCTCAGGAGACAGGTCTGTCTGGTATTCCCATCTCTCAAGAATTTTCCAGTTTATTGTGATCCACACAATCAAAGGTTTTAACACAGTCAATGAAACAGAAGTAGATGTTTTTCTGAAATTCCTTTGTTTTTTTTCTATAATCCAATGAATATTGGCTATTTGATCTCTAGTTCCTCTGCCTATTTGAAACCCAGCTTGTACATCTGAAAGATCTTGGTTCACATACTACTGAAGCCTAGGTTGAAGGATTTTAAAACATAACCTTACTAGCTTGTGAAATGATCACAATTGTATGGTAGTTTGAACGATCTTTGTCACTGTCCTTCTTTGGGATTGGAATGAAAAATGACCTTTTCCAGTCATATGGCCACTGTTGAGTTTTGAAAATTTGCTGACATACTGAGTGCAGCACTTTAACAGCATCATCTTTTAGTATTCTAAATAGATGAGCTGTTAGTTATTTTTATTATTTCTCTACTCAGAAAAATCCAACCAATACTAGGTTCTCCTCGGGGCACACCCAGTTCATCTCCTCCTCATCCCTACTCTCCCAGGAGACCTTAAGTACTGGTTCATTCAACCCTTGGAGTATTTCACTACTTCCTCTCCTTTACATAGAAGTAAGGAAAAACTGTATAAATTTAAACTAAAAATAAAGACTATCTGATCCACAATGGAATTTTCAAAACAAATAAGGGCTTTAACACAATCTGGACCCACAACTAATGTACTAATCCTTTAGGGCCCCAGGGAACTTCCAGGGTCTAACCCATTCAAATTCCCGACCCTCTCAAGTATCAGACCTTCATAACAGGCCTCTCTCATGTATCTGGAAGGGAAAGAGAAACCCTTCCCACAGTTTTCTGGGAAGGAAAAGGGAGTTAGTACAGACAAGTTAGAATCCCCCTGAGCAAAGTAACTGGCGATGAACGCACAGCTGACCCTTGAACAAACATCACAGGAGTTAGGGGTGCTGATAAGCCCACCTCCAGCAATGAATTCACATATAACTTTTGACTCTTCCAAAATTTAACTACTAATACCATATCACTGACCAGAAGCTTTACCAATAACATAAATAATTGATTAACACATATTTTATATGTATTATCTAGTATATTCTTATAATAAGATTGAGAAAGGAAAATGCTATTAAGAAAATCATAAGGAAAAGAAAATACACTTGTAGTACTATACTGTATTTATCGATATCGTAAATTGATATCATCTCTTTACAAGATGAAACCTCCATCTGTCAGTACCTATCAAAACACTGTCTTATACAAAACACTGTAGATGTTATGCCCATTACAAACTGTTGATGTTCAGTTGCTTAGTCATGTCCGACTCTTTGCGACCCCATGGACTGCAGGAGGCCAGGCTTTCCTGTCCTTGCTAGACATCAAAAATGAAAAGATAATGTGAAAAAGAAATTCATATTTATTTATTAAGTATAATAATTCACACATTGATAATAAAGAAGCAGCAGTATGATTGCTTTGTGGTAGCCTAATCAATCCAATGTTGCTGAAGCTGAAACTCCAGTACTTTGGCCACCTCATGCGAAGAGTTGACTCATTGGAAAAGACTCTGATGCCGGGAGAGATTGGGGGCAGGAGGAGAAGGGGACGACAGAGGACGAGATGGCTGGATGGCATCACTGACTCAATGGACTTGAGTCTGAGTGAACTCCGGGAGTTGGTGATGGACAGGGAGGCCTGGTGTGCTGCGATTCATGGGGTCACAAACAGTCGGACACGACTGAGCAACTGAACTGAACTGAATCAATCCAATTGTTTCACAGTAGCCTATCCTATCGGAGAAGGCAATGGCACCCCACTCCAGTATTCTTGCCTGGAGAATCCCAGGGACAGGGGAGCCTGGTGGCTGTTGTCTATGGGGTCGCACAGAGTGGGACACGACTGAGGTGACTTAGCAGCAGCAGCCTAGCCTATACGCTATGAATGGTCATGAAATTTTTATGGCATACAGTATTACAGTCACATTCATAATACAATATAGGAAACATTGTTACTTTAAAAAAAATCTAATGTGATGATAGGCTTATAGGCAGTTTCTCCAAATATGAGAGACAAAATATACTATATGGTAATGTAATTCTTTGAAAGCAAAGTTATAAACCAGTAAGAAAGCTAAAACATTACTAATTTTACATTAAATATTCCTCACCTTATGCCTATGTAAGGATAGGCTATCCACTTCAATACAAGTCTTGTACAATACAAATGTATACATTATCCTACACATATATTTTTGCATATTTACTGAAATCCATTGATAAGTAGACTCACACAATACAAACTCATGTTGTTTAAGGATCAACTGTACTTCCATCAGAAAGGCCTCTCTCGGGTGCTGAGTTTCTCTGACCATAATCTTCAGGGATCACTTCAATAACTAGAAACTTCACCGGTGAAGTTTTTTTCTGAAGATTAATCTCTCACGCTTATACTTTAAAGTTTATAACACTTTGTCACATCTATTTGACCCTCATGAAAACCTAGTGAGGTTGAGTGGGAAAACTGTGTCCAATTCATAAATGAAGCTATGGATTTCAGGGAAGTAACTCACCAAGGTCATACCAGCCAAAAATGAGCCTGTGGGCCTAGGACCCAAGTCTTCTGACTCCTAGCCTGGTGCCCTTCCCATCTGCAGGGATGCTTTACTCACCGTCCCCCTCTTTTTCTCTAGACCCTTTTTAAAACTGTGGTCCTAGAGAAGCTATGATGAAGCTTGCCTGTATCTTCCTCCTATCCCTGCTTTCCTTCTCTTGTTCTCCTTAGGCATTTCCTGCACCTGAAGACACCCAGTATCTTCTTTTTACACCTGAGGTGCTCAGGACCAACTATCTCTTCTGTCCTTTTCTGCTATTTTCCTGAACATTCCTGCTGTGCCTCCTAGGATCACCTATCATAGGGGTTTAACACTACTGAAATCAGCAAGATTAATGGAAATGAGTCAATTGGACTGGGAATAAGAAACAACTGGGGTCACACAAAAACTTGTTCCTCAGTGTTCAGAGCAGAAGTATTCACAACAGCCAAAGAGTGGATAAAACTAAACGTCCAGTAACTGATAAATGGATATAAACAAAAGTGGTAATTCATACAATGGAATATTATTCAGCCATAAAATGAATGAAGTACTGATCCATGCTCACGTGGATGAAAGCATTATGCTAAGTTAGAAAAAGCCAGCCACAAAATGCTACACGATTAAATACCCAATGCAGGCAAATCCATAGAGACAGAAAGTAGATGAGTGGTTCCAGAGGCAGAAAGAGGAGGGACTGTGGAATGACAGCTAATTAATGCAAGGATTCTTTCTGGAATGATTAAAATAATCTGGAATTAGGTAGTGCTGATGGTTGCACAACCCTGTGACTTTAAAAAACTGCTGAATTTCATACTTTAAAAGGGTGAATTTCACGGTATATGAGTTATATCTCAATATGAAAAAGTGGAAGTAATAAAGACTAAGGTTATCTGGAGAGCCCTTGTCTCATCTGAAGAACAGCCCTATTCAGCCGCAGCTAATTGCAGTGGAAGAAAGTGGTCCCAATGTTGAAATCTTTTTCAATTTTTAAAGAGAAGTCAAAAGTCCAGAATTTTGGATTAAATTTCTTTATTTTTTTAAAGTTAGAAAATAATTCAGAAACTTTACATTCTTGGCAGCCTGTATAATCTTGGGCCACCGGCCACCATTTTATGACCTCTGCTAACCCTGGACAATTCAGCTTCCAGGCCTTATCCAACCAAACAAAAGTTAATGGACAAGCAACTAATGTTGCTCCTCTAACAAGCTCTGAGGCTATCTGGTCAATGAAGAGAAGATGAGTAGCCCCTCCTCTGTACCAGCACCACATGTTCTCTCCCCAAGGTTCAGCCCCAGACCCTCACTACATCTGGGCCTCTCACTTCATATTTAATAAACATTTTTTTCAGCACCAACTATGTGCCAGGAACTCTTCTAGGTGCTATAGAAAAAACAAATGATTAAGTCAAGGTCCTTGCTTTCAAGGAGTTCAGTCAAGGGAGGGAGACAGACATGTAAACAAATCAAGGTAATACAAGGCAGAATTAAACCAGAGCCTGATAGCAGCACAAACAGTGTACTATGAAAACACAGACAAAGTGACTATTAATTCTACCTGGAAATATCAGGGAAGGCTTTGTAGAAGAGGTGACATTTGGCTGAGCCATGAAGTGTAAGTTCACAAGGTAGAGAAAAAAAAAGAAGGACGGCGGGGGGAGGGCAGTTAGAAAAAAAAGCAGAAGATGAGAGGGAGGGAAGAAGAAAGGAAGACAGAAAAGAAGGGAGGAGGGAAGAAATTAAATAGGTAATTAAATAGAGGGCATGGTTAAAAAAGAAACGAGGGTGGAAGCTGGAAAAGTAGATCCCACCCTCCCTTGCATCCACAATGGACATTACACAACCTTCATCACACCAGGCTAAGAAAAATTTACATGTCACTCTCACAAACCGAAATACGAGTTCCGTGAAAGGAAGGATCATGTCCTATTGACCTTGATGTCATTGACATCCTAGCATAACGCCTGATACCCAGCAGTAGTAGTGTGTGCTCAGTCGTGTCCGACTCTTTGCCACCCCATGGACTGTAGCCCACCAGGCTCCTCTGTCCATGGGATTTTCCAGGCAAGAATACGGGAGTAGGTTGCCATTTTCTTCTCTAGGTACTCAATGAAAGTTGGCAGAATGAGTGAATTCATGAACCAATAAAGAATCAAAGAAGAGAGATTAGGCTATATATGAGGAAGGGAAAAACAATCCATTTTGGTTGGAGGTAAGAGACTCAAGAGGACTGTAGTGGAAGTAGAGACTAGAAATGGAGATTAGAGGTCAAAGCAGGCAATACATAAACCCACAGGCATCTGACTTGGCTTAGGAGGCCTTTCTGGCTTCCCTGGTGGCTCAGCTGGTAAAGAATCCGCCTGCAAGGTGGGAGAGCTGGGTTCGATCCTTGGGTTGGGAAGATCCCCTGGAGAAGGGAAAGGCTACCCACTCCAGTATTCTGGCCTGGAGAATTCCATGGACTGTATAGTCCATGAGGTCGCAAAGAGTCGGACACGACTGAGCGAGTTGCACTCACTCACTCAGGGGGCCTTTCTAATGTACCTCAGATCATGTGAATAGGACATCTCTTTCTCTTCTCATGCATTTCACAGACTCCGAAAACATTCTGACTAACGAAGGATAAATGACTATGTGAAGGCAGGAAAACATATAGTAGATGCTCAGTAATAGTCATCACAAAATTGAATGGAAGACTGAATTACTGCATCCCAGAGTGACATTGTTTTTTACGTAACCACAGTATGTTCCCAACTCACTTTCTATTTGTGGTCAGTTCTGACCCCATGTTTTTTCTTATACTCATACCCATCCTATATTTTTACTCTTGGGTTTGGGTCTTTACAAGCACATTTTCTTATTAAGTTTCAACCCTAATTATGATAGGCTTATTTTTCCAATGCATAGGGTCATTCAGAGCTTTATTACTATTTTCCAGAAAATCAAAACCACACCAAATTTGGGACCCACAAATTTGATACACACATTCTTTATTTGTCTGGGACATCAATAAATATGCTGATCAGACTGGCTCTCAAGCCCAGTCTCCACTGCGCATCACTCAATATGTCCTGCTATCGCCATAATATCCCATCACCCACAAATCTTCAACCCTGGTGTTCAGCTTACAGATTATACTGGAGACATCTCCCTGGTCTATGGATTCTGTTCTTTTGCTATTAGAAATTAGAGTTGTCCATACGATTTGCCCATCACAAAACCAGGTTGACGCCTATGTAGTGTCTCAGGGTCTCCTAGTGACTGCAAATTGATTGCTTGATAGCTCACTCTCATTCTTCCCAAAGATCAATAAGTTGGTGGTCTTTAATTACCAGGGTCATTCTGTGTTTCTCCCCTTCCTATTTCAAAGATAGGCATATTTGCCCTTTTCCAGTCTTTAGGGACTTTTCCAGTTCTCAGTTACTTCTCAAAAATGGTCTGTGGCCACATGTTGTACACAAAGTACCCCTAGGGTGCATGTCATCGAATTCTGCTGATGTGAGTACTTCCATCTTTCCTTCTCTCATTAATTGTTTCTTTCTCTTTGATTACCTCTTCATGTCTCAGTATTTCACCTTGACTGAACTTCCTCTAGTTAACTATCTGCGATCAGCTCTGAAGACACAAGATGAAAACATTCAGCCTATCAATCACCTGATATAAGAGTTCCTTCCTTCTTAATCATGAAGTTAAATTCTTCAAGTCTATTTTTTGCCATATATCATAAAAGTTATCTGTTTGCTTTCCGATAATGCTAGGTACGTCCTCCTCCCGATTGTGATCATTCTTATTTTGTCCCTCTTCTGCTTTTCTCATACATTCTGTTTGTTTTTTTTTTTACTTTACAATATTGTATTGGTTTTGCCATACATCAACATGCATCCTCCACTAATAGATGGAGAAATATATATGGAATTTAGAACGACATACATTCTGTTTTAAAGATAAGGCCTGATTGCCACATGTGGCATACCTGTTATATGCAGAAATAATACTGGGTACTAAAGAAACTGCAATTAAAAAAAAAAAAAAAGCCCTGCCATTAATTTAATAATCTAGTTCAACCAAACAACATAAGAAAAATATAAGTTAAATACTCCTTCCTCTGTATGCCTACATTGCCTCTATTATAAGCGGGTTTCAGTATATTGTAATCATTCCTTTACTTACCTGTTTTTCTTAACCTCTTTAAAAGTAGGGATTATATCAGGTTCACCTGAAACCCCAGTGTCTCCTATAGGACCTGAATCTCAGTATGCTTGATAAGGATGTGACAAAGAAGACAATACAAAATGACATATGTTATTCTCACTGCAAGAATAATGGAGTACGTAGCCATTCCCTTCTCCAGGGAATCTTCCCAACCTAGGCACTGAACCCAGGTCTCCTGCACTGCAGGCAGGAGGGCAGCCCATGTTAGATGTTACAAATGGTTCATCTACAGAGGAGGGGTCACTCCTTCATACATTTCTGTTCCATAATGAATTCTACACCATTCTAAATACTTTTTTTTTCCTCTTCTTTTTTGCCTTCCTAGAGGTAGCATTGATTCCCTCCTTTTTTACCCCCTTTGAAAACAGGCTAAACTCTGGCATATAGGAATCCTTCTTTAAGAATAAGTTTCCTGAGTCATCATGCCTATTTTATTTCACCACCACACTGCTCAAATGTATACAAAGTCTTACCTACTGATGGAGGGGGAAAGGGAGCATCTATATCACCAAATGTTTATTATCTGAGTCCCTGCAGTCGTGTAGAGAAGCAAAAGTCACAACCTTAGTAAGTCGGCACTTCTTGCTGCCCCAACTTCATTCGGTCTCTGCTGCCTACGGAACAGTGTGATGGGATGATTGGCAATTCAAGGCAAATTCAGCGCAAATCTATTACAAGGTAAACTTTAAAATCTTGTAAAAGTTACAACATTTTGTGAAGCTGACGAAGACAAGGAGACCTAATCAAATAACATGCATCAGTTCAGTTCAGTTCAGTCGCTCAGTTGTGTCTGACTCTTTGCAACCCCGTGAATTGCAGCACGCCAGGCCTCCCTGTCCATCACCAACTCCCGGACTTCACTCAAACTCACGTCCATCGAGTCTGTGATGCCATCCAGCCATCTCATCCTCTGTCGTCCCCTTCTCCTCCTGCCCCCAATCCCTCCCAGCATCAGAGACTTTTCCAAGGAGTCAACTCTTCGCATGAGGTGGCCAAAGTACTGGAGTTTCAGCTTTAGCATCATTCCTTCCAAAGAAATCCCAGGGCTGATCTCCTTCAGAATGGACTGGTTGGATCTCCTTGCAGTCCAAGGGACTCTCAAGAGTCTTCTCCAACACCACAGTTCAAAAGCATCAATTCTTCGGTGCTCAGCTTTCTTCACAGTCCAACTCTCACATCCATACATGACCACAGGAAAAACCATAGCCTTGACTAGATGGACCTTTGTTGGCAAAGTAATGTCTCTGCTTTTGAATATGCTATCTAGGTTGGTCATAACTTTCCTCCCAAGGAGTAAGTGTCTTTTAATTTCATGGCTACAATCACCATCTGCAGTGATTCTGGAGCCCCCCAAAAATAAAATCTGACACTGTTTCCACTGTTTCCCCATCTATTTCTCATGAAGTGATGGGACCAGATGCCATGATCTTCATTTTCTGAATGTTGAGCTTTAAGCCAACTTTTTCACTCTCCTCTTTCACTTTCATCAACAGGCTTTTTAGGCCCTCTTCACTATCTGCCATAAGGGTCACTGACAACTGAGAATCTAGCAGAGGCAGGCCAGTTAACAACTGAAGTACACACAAGGAACAAGGATCGTGTAAGAGACTGACTTGAAGATCAGTTTTTTATGCCAGAGGGGAAAAAAATATATGGAACCTTCAAATCCTTTTGCAAAAATTATCCTGTTCATGATCACAGTGTGAAAGTCAAATATTAGGAAGCGCATTCCAGCTATCATATAATTTAGGAGTGACCAATTATAACTCAAGTGTTAATAAGATATATTGCTATTACTTGTTTCATTTTTCAAGATAATCAGTCAAATTCTCCTTTTTTCCTACTTACTATAAAACTTTGACCCTTTTCCTGACACCAATTGTCCTGAAATAATGAGGCTTTTCTATACTGCTTTATCAGTTTTTACACTTACAGTTATGCCCCAGCTAAACAATAAACACTCCAAGGATAGAAATTATGAATTCTATTTTTCTTTAGTACCTTCTTCTACCACCACCAGCCCATTCCAAATCACAACTCACACATCTACTTGTGGAGCAGAAATCTGAGGAAAATAAGCATGCAGAAAATATTACTGACTGCCTACCTGACTTGGAGGCTAATTCTCCTGAAGGTTAAGATGGCTGTACCCACAATATATTCTCAACAGTCATGATGGTGATATCCAAGTTTTCTAACTAATCACTTAGCCAGAGCTCCTTTAACTCATGACACAGTGTACCTAAGAAACAAAAAGAGATTATCTTTTAATGTATTTTTTGTTTTCTTTTTCATCCTACAGGATATTCTTTCCTATCACAAAAGGAGTCATCAGCGTCTCTCTCCTGGATTATATCTGGGTTACCTAAAGCTGTGTAGCTCTGTGGACCAGATCAAAGTTCTTGTTACCCAAAAGCTGCCTAACATTCTCTGTCATGTGAAGATCCGTGAAAACTATAACATTTCCAAGTAAGCTATAAGTTTGGGTTTTTCTTGTGATGAAACAATGGTTGAAGGGATGGGTTTGATGTGCCAGAAGGAATCTGAAATGTGACTGCGGGTGAAGTCTTTATGATGAGACGCCTTCAGGGGCCAGCACACGGGGGCAAAGGCATCGCTTGGTTTTAACATTAGGGTAAGCCTGTGAGGCTATAGTTCATGGAATTCTGTCCATGGAATTCTCCAGGCAAGAAGACTGGAGAGGGTTGCCACAGCCTTCTCCTGGGGATCTTCCCAACCCAGGGATCAGAGCCAGGTCTCCCACATTACCGTTAAAGGCATAGCTCGGTTTTAACATTAGGATAAGCAGTGCACCCATTTAAACAGGATGCTCTCCTTTCACTTTCCTCTCTGCAGCCACTGACATTCAGGTTAGTGAACAGATGCCCTTTTCTTTCAACACTTCTATTTCCAAAATCTTTTCTCCATAACCTAAAAAGTCATATTTTTAAAAAATCACTTGTGTGAACGGGTTCTAGGAGAGTAATTGATTTCCCCCTAATCTTAAAGGACCCTCCCTACTCTCATTCTTCCCACTCCTAATCCCCTGACCTAAGGACTCCATATGTTTCCTATGCTCTACATGGTTCTCTAGGGAAGAAAAGACATAACAAGGCCTGAGTTTCTGAAAACTTCTCTATGGTTTGGCATTATGGTGAATTGCCCTGTTAACTTTGGAAAAGCTACCCAATCTTGGTAATCTGACCCAGCTTTACAACTAGCCCTCTAGTAGCCCTCTGAAAGTCTACTAAAATGAACTGAATTGTGCTCAACACGCAAAGCTAGATAAGAAAAGAAAATGAACTTGGAAAAGGCTTTGTCAGGCTTCGGTGACAATTGAGATCATCCTAATTGCACCTACAAATTTCCTTAACCAAAGGAGACTCTAATTTGATCATTTAAAATCTGGTCCCTAAAGTGCGAAGGACTTATTAACTGTAGTGTCTCACAGTATATACTAAATATTCCTTGCTGACAGTGAAGGCGATGAGGATGACACATGAGGTCTTTAGAGCACTCGCCAGCTGCCATATTCTCCTTTCCCTTATCACACACACCCAGACTTTAAGTCTGCCATCTGGTGGCCACTTCTACAATCAGCAGTAGTTATCTCCGGCCTTCCCAAGAGGCTCGTTTGTGGGTGGATTCTGCAACGGTTACTTTCATCCATTTTCTAGATTTGTGTCTTCAAGGTTTAGATTCTATCTTTTAGTGGTTGTACCAACTAATTTCCATGTGCCAAGGACCCAAGTTTCATTTCTACAAAAGATTCCAGTAGCCTTCACTGTGCCAGTTCCATCGCCCTCATCCTTAAAGGCTAAACTGATTAGTTAGTGGTAGATGTTTAATGGTAATCCTCCTGGTAATTTATTTTCTAATTTGATTACAGATACTATTTTAGCAATGTGGTCCTTTAGATTTTGTGCATACTTATGCTAGTCAGAATCCCTCATCTAGTTTGGTATCAGTGATGGAAGAAAAGATACAGTTCCCAAGCAGGTTCTCAAAGATTTCAGTTATTTGTGAAGCCAACAGTATGCCCAGATTGAAGTGGGATTTAATTTTCATTTTTTTTTCCCTCTTATGGAGACAAAGGGTATATTTTTCCATAGTCTTTTCCAGTGTGGGAATTGAAATGAAACTGATATCATGAAAACAGAAACTTTTCTAAGAGGGGAGCTGGTTAAAAGAGCGTGTATTCTGATGCAAAGCTTATGTCACAATCAATTTCATTTTCTGGCTCATAGCTTGGAGCCCCAGTGACTATAACCCACCAGGGAGAGCCCTCAGAGGATTTTCACGAGGGTGGAAAACACGTTAGCACCTCCTCTCTTTCCATCCCAGAACAACAGGGCTTTCCTTTCCTCCCTAGCCTGCTCCCGAGAGCACATTGCTTCTCCTTGCCGTCAGGAGCAAATAGGCCAAATGAATCTGTTTAGAGACTTGTGCTAAAACACCTTACAGAAGCAGTGCTGCCCAAGAGGTATTTCCCTTGATCTTTTCAAGATCCTTTCGAAGAGCAGCTTTTGGGGGACAAATTGGATGTGCTTTCCCCCCACCTCCCTTCTTTCCCCTTCCTTTTTGCAGAACATTTGAAAAAGTTCATCGGGAAGGATGGTAGAGCGTGCAGAATAAAGACACAGATGACTGGTTTGAAAAGAGGACAAGATCAGGGATGTGTGGCCCCTGGTTCCTTTTATTGGAATTGCCTGGTGTTCCTGTTTGTGATTCTCCTCAAGCTTTTGGAAAGGGAAGGAAACCAAAATAGTGCCCACGATTACAACAGGCCAGGGTTGAAATGTGCCGTGTGGTTCCTTGCCTGAGTTGGATCAGAGTCCTGCGGTTACCCAACTGCTGAATTAACCAGCAGATGCCCCTGTGGTAAAATGTAGGGTCTTCGAACTTACAGGGGATCTTCAGGGAAAGAAAAATTATTTCAAAATATTTCAAAGCTCCAACCTCAAAAACGGATTCATTACAAATCAGACCTGCTGTTCTGAGGTATATGTGGTTTGATAGGTGAAATAAACTTGAAAAGAACTCATTTTAAGCTCTCTTTGGGTGGCAAAAAGTTCAAATTTCATGAACTGCATCAAGTTTCAACCACCAAAAATTGGTCATTCAGGTTCTGGACATATACACTGAAAATGTTCTGAGCTGTGTTCTGAACTTTCGTTGTATTTCTAATTTTAACTTGACTCAACATACAGGGAGGAGTGGGAATGGGTCCAAAAGCTTTCTGGCTCTGAATCTATGGAAAGTGTGGATCATACTTCTGACTGCCCCATGCAATTGTTCTTCTACGAGCTCCAGATGGCAGTGAAAGCTCTCCTTAAGCAGATCAATATACCTCTATATCAGGTACTAGTCTTTACCATTATTTTTATTTTCTTTTTATGACTCATGGAAACTGCATTATGGTGTAAAACTTGAGAGGTGAAAAATTACACGTATATACATTTTGTTCATTGATTTACATGTCGCTTTGCACATACATGCACATTTTCAGTCTGATGCCTACACGTGGACACTGAGTACACTTCTGTGCCTTTACTCTAGCTCTTCCATGCTGACGTCTTCCAAAGTTCCCAGACCCCACTTTATTGTGGTCTGGTCAAACAAGGAAAAATTGGCTAACCCACCCTGAAAGACATCGACTCTTAGCTTCAGGAGAGCATGAAGCAAGGGAAGTAAATAAATAAGTGTATAGTTAGATTTGCAAATGATTTCCTTAAGAACAGAAGATTACTGGTAATATAAATCTAGAGCAGTGGCCAAAGTTGTTCCATGCTATCTTTCCACAAACAGAAAATTTGCTGTCAAAATTACTTTCTTGTCTAAGTCCAAATGTGCAAATCTTACCTCCACTAATAAGCAACTTTTAAAAAAAGAAACCATTGGCTTAGAAGACAAGAGTGAAGGTTTACTAGGCTCTGTTTAGTGAGCTAATATCATGTAGCATTAGATTCTCTTGTTTTTGATCTGCATGTACCATCTCTCTGCACTCAATACACACACATACTATTCCTACACACACAAGTAAAATAAGCCAAGTTTAGCCTGCAAACAGGGAGACGGTAACAGGAGTGACTGGCTCTCTTTAAATAACAGAGAGACAACCTGAATTGGCCTCTGACCCAAGGAGACAAGAGGATAAATTAAAGACTCCAAGAGTGTTCTTCCGTTAAGGCACTGCTCTGATTACAAGTCAATGTTGCAAAGCTAGTCCAAAACAGCTAACGTTCAAAAAGGATAAATTGCACAAGATGCCATAAAGACACTAGGGGAGTTAACTGGATTATTCCAGGGGTGGCCATATACTCAGGAGGAGGGAAAAAAATGCCAGCTCAACTTCTGACAGTAGATACCATTAAAGGGTTTCTTGGGCTTAGCAGGTCTGAAGCAGCTCATATTTCATTGGTGACTCTTGGGCTACGCATACATTGGGAGCAGGCTGCCCAACTGCCTAAGAGTACATACAACATTTTTTTTTTTTTTTTGGTACTTGTAAAATTTTCTCAGTCCTTGGCCAGAAACTACATTTTCCCCCCTTAACCAACTTAAATTGAAACTAGTGGATTTTTAATTCAATCCATTTTTGTTGCTTCATGTAATTATATTCATCATTTTGAAAAGCCCACAGAACGCAATCATTTTCTGCTTTTATAAGAAGCATAAATGTTGTTTTCAGAGTTTATGTGGAACATTACTGCCTTAAATCTTGATTTTATATAGCATTATTAAATGGACTGAACCCTAATATTTATGTTGTATAAAAATTCCAAGCTTAAAGTCATGTAATTTTGTTAGATGTTTTATGCCAGTTTGGTGTTGTTTATGTAAGTGCCATGTTGTAACTCTCCTATTTTTCCTCCGCGCGTGTCCCTCTGCAGGCAAGGAACTTCCGCCTCTACACACAGGAGGTGTTGGAAATGGGTCACAATGTCTCCTTTCTTCTCCTGCTCCCTGCCTCAGACGACGTCTGTACAGCCCCAGGACAGAATAATCCTTACACCCCACACTCAGGGTTTCTTAACCTCCCTCTTCAGATGTTTGAACTTGGTATAGTAGCTTGTTTCACCTAGAAATATTAACCCAGCCTCCTTATAATAAAATCACAAAGTTATATCTGTTCCCCCTTGTCCCAGTGGAGGGTCAATAAATCACATGATGGCTTTGGCAACAACCCTTCCTAGAACTGTGTACAAGTCTGAGAGAAAGCAAAGCTCCAAGACTATGTGCCTGAGCAATAATTACTGAAACTTAGCTAAGGCCCAATGGAGAGGAGGGACTTCTAAACAGAAAGTTCAGTTATCAGGCTGCAGTTCTTGCCTCCCCCTTGCTTTCCTAAAGCATAAATATAAGAACTGATGTTTTCATGAAAAGCACTGCCCCTTCTCTTTCTTTTTTTCCTCTCTCCCCCTCTTCCTGCCCCCTCTTTCCTCCAACTGGGAAAAAAAAAAACTGAAATTAAAATGTAAAGCGTGTGTCAATTTAAAGCAGAAAAAGGTCTGTAACTTTAAGTAGTGCTAACTTATTAAATAGACTCTAAATTTCTAACAGACCATTGGAGAAATTGACAGGGTCTCCCAGGATGCAATATTGTGATTATAATGTGGGATTCTCAATGGTAGAAGATCTCATCCTGACTTTCAAAAATGGGTAGCCTGGGCCCCGGGTTCTCTATTTTTACAGAGACTCCTGCTGCCCACTGAAAATGTGAATAGGGAGGCTTTGTCTCCTCCCCATGCTTCATCTTGTAACAGGCCAATAAGAGGCAATTAACAAGAGTTCCGTCAGTTCAAATGGACTGTAGGATTTGTGGGAGTGGGAGTGAATGGGTGGGTGAAAGGAAGGCAGTCTCTCTTTGGATTGCTCCCCAGCTACCAGATTTAGAAAGAGACAAGGCAACTGCCTGATGTTTCACTTTGAGACCTGGGCATCTGGATTTGAATTTGTCTCAAGTCTCCCAGTTTCCCTTGCTCCAAGGAGTTTACATGCTCAAAAGCTGATGAACAGCAATTGTTACTTTCCAGAAGAGGGAAAGTTGTTAAGAGAAGCCTGAATCGGACTTGCAGACGGAGACTCGAGGGTACTAGGTCCCCTACTGTGTGGCACTGGCAATCAGTTAGCTTTCCTGTACCTTTTCTGTGCCACATGACTGATAATATTGGTCATACCACTCCCGAGATGCCTGGATGTGAATGTGACCATTTAATGAGTTCCCCATTAGTGAACATTTTTAGTCTATGATGTAACTGCACTGCTGTTACAAAACATCGTTTGAGTCAAAGTATCTCAGTTCAGGTCCACAGATACACATCAGGGGTCTACTGTAGAGATTAAGAGAGGAGTTAAGACAACGACTCTGCCCTCAAGGGGCTTTTTAGTACAGTGGTAGGAGTGAAATAAAAATACAAATTAAATTTTAAAATACGTATAATGTGCTTAAATCTTAAGTATTAAGTGATACTGAAAAAAAGAAAGGAAAGCACGTTTTCTTAAAGAAGGTATCAGAAAGCCACCTTGGAGAGAGGATATTTGTTGTAGGTGTTAAAGAATGGACTGGATGCTAAGAACAAGGATAATGAAATCTTTTTTGTCAAAGGGAGCAGAATGAGCAAAGACATAATAGAAGAACTCAGAAAGAATCAGAAAAAGAACACGTGGTCCAGTTGAGCTAGATCTGGGAAAGGACTTGAGGCAACAGTAGCCATAAACCTGTGAGGACAAGCTGCAGTCACATTGGGCAGTATTTTAAGAATCAGGCTGAGGAATACATTTAAGATGAACTGAAAGCAGGATTGGGGAGATAATTCAGAGGTTATAATAATATTTTGATGTCACAGCAGAAACAAATACAAAGGAAGCAAGTGTAGATGTGAGAAGCATGGGAAGCAACCGACAAGACTGGGCAGCTGTTTGAATGAGGACAGTCAGAGATCCGAGACATCTAAGCACCCCCGTGGTTTTCAGTTTCAAAGACCCTGAGGATATTGCTACCATTACCAGAAATAATGAAATCAGAAAAGAAAATGCTGTGGGGAAGAATATGATGCTCTTAGCTCTAAATATCTTGAGCTCAGTGGTAAAGAATCCACCTGCCAAAGCAGGAGATGGAGTTTTGATCTCTGGGTTGGGAAGATTTCCCCTGGAGTAGGAAACGGACATGTGCTTCAGTATTCTTGCCTGGAAAGTTCAATGGGCACAGATAGGAGCCTGGCGGGCTATAGTTCCTGGGGTCCCAAAGAGTCAGCCATGACTGAGCATGCACACACCTCGAGTCTGCAGGTGTTAATTCAACATCCAAGCGGACATATGCAACTGGCAGTAGAAATGCAGGACACAGAGTTGGTTACTAAACACAGGAATTTGGCTGGACTCTACTGATAACAGATGAAGCCATGAAAGTGAGTGATTTCCCATGGGTAGATAAATGACAGAGAAAAGAACTAAAGAAAACCCTTTACTGGAGAGTGAACTGAGAGCCCATTCTACGTAAAAAGGCCACACTGTTCCATGATCACAGACAAATAATACATGAGGCTCATTTCTCGATGTTTCAGTGGCCTGGGTGGGAACAATCAATGGTTTAGTATCAATCATGATAGTACACGACTCCCAAGACCCTGGAAAACCAAGCCCTGCAAGCATCCTATCTTTCTTCCTGGGAGGCTCCCACACTATTCTTGGGCAACCACTTTATCCTACCGCCTTTACTCTCCATTCTACAATTTCCTCTCTTCACTCATTTCTTCATTAATTCATTTATAAGTATTTATTAAGTAACCCACTATGTGCCCCTCTTCCCAAGTGGCTAAGTGGTAAAGAATCCTGCTGCCAATGCAGGAGACGCGGGTTCAATCCGTGAGTCAGGAAAATCCCCTGGAGAAGGAAATGGCAACCCACTCCAGTATTCTTGCCTGGGGAAATCCCATGGACGGAGGAGACTAGCAGGCTATAGTCCATGGGGTCACAAAAGAGTCAGACACAACTTAGCGACTAAAACTTAGCAATGTGCCAGGCATTCTTCCAGGTATTGAAAAATCAATGAACAAACTCCTCATGGAGCTAATAATATTCCAGTGGGGGAGACAAATAGTAAACCAATCAACAAACATTAATATTGGAAATGTCAGACAGTAGTGAGAGCTGGAAACAAAAATAAATCAGGATAAAAGACTAGACTGAAAGGACAGGAACTGCACTTTTGTATAAGATGATGAGAAAAGGCCTCTCTGAAGAAGATAATCTGAGCAGAGATGAGAGATTTCCATGAAATGAAAATCGCAAGCGCAAAGGCGTTAACAGTAACAGTGTGCTTGGCTGAGACATCAGTATAGATGGAATGTAGGCAAGCAAGAGCAACAAAGAGAGAAAATGATATCAGGTCAGCATCAGAAGATCATTCATGGCTTCATAGATCATAATAAGGACTTTGGATTTTATTTTAAGTGTGTTGGAAATCCAATGGAGATTTTCGAGTAGCATGACTTTTTAATATAAGCTTTAGTATAAGTAACTTTTAATACAAGCTCTGCAGAATACAGTAGTCCCATAGGTGTTCCTTCCTAGGATTACCGATGGGGGAGAGAGACGGTCCTACAGGAGGATGCTGTGAGACTCTATGAGCAGGGTCGAGCTGGTGCAAAGTGGTACAATCATAGACCCACTGCCCCCCACAGCTTGAGGGCTGATATCCCCAACCCTTTGGAGAGGAAGAGGATAGCACTCCTCTGCAGTTATAAAGCATGTGTCTGGGGGACAACAAGGCTCACTATTCATGTTGCCCCAGAAATAAAAGGAAAAGCCCTTAGAAACTGTCCTGAGATGTGGCCTCTTGGGGAGGCCTATACTGAGGAGGTCACCCTGCCCTGACCTCATGGGCAGTCACAGCTGACTGTAGGCCTATGAAGAGGAAAGCTGACTTTTATCGATTTCATTGACTCTATGACTTTGACTGCCTCGATGAGCAAGATTAAGAAACTGGGAAATTTTTTAAAGCCAGTTTGAAGCCTGGTATGCATTTTATACTTCAGTGTTCGGCTACATGCTTCATTCAACAAACATTTACTGAGTTTCCACTATATGCCAGTACTATGCTAGGGCTGGATACACAGACATTAATAGGACACAGTCTGCTAACTGGAAACCTAGAACCCAGTGGGGGATATTATCTATACCAACAGTCCCAATCCAATGAAAATTCTTCTGTGAGAGGTCAGTTGCTGAATTTCAGAGGAAAAACACCTAATCCTTTCTTACAGAGATAAGATCTAAGACAGACTTTGAAGTATAAGTAAACATTCAGGAAAAAAATAAAGGTAGACCAGGAAAGGAAAATCATTGTAAGCAGAAGGAATAGCTTGCACAAAGGTTTGGAGACCTAGGAAAAACGCATCTCACTTAAGTACACTCTGAGTAGCTCACTGTGACAGATGCTTCAAGCATCTGAGCAAGTGTGACGGGAGACAAAACTAAAATTGAAAAAAGGAACAATCACGAAGGGCTAAGCCAGTTAGACTTTATTCTATAAGCAATAAGGAGTCATTAAAATTTTTTAAGGAAAAGAATAATATGGTCTTACTGGGTTTTAACCACTCTGTGGATTGCAGGGCAACGAGAAAAGGGCTGGGCCTGGAGGCAATGAGACAGTTAAGAGACCGGCCCAGGTGGGCATTGATAAGAACTCAGATGGAGACTGCCACAGCAGGGGGACAGAAGAGAAGGCAGGGGCAAGAGGAATTTAGAAGTTAAAATCAATAGGACTTTGTGATTGATTCAATGTGGTTGAAGAGAAAGATGGAGGAGCCACGGAGTCTGAATAGGGTGCTGAAATGGATAACGCTGCCATCTACCAAAACAGGAAATAAGAGGGGAGGAACAGGTTTGGGGGAAGGGAGAGATGATGAGTTAGTTCAGTTTGACAAATGATGAGTTTTGTTTGAGGTGCCTGTGGGATATCCAGGCATTGAGCCTAATGGAATCCAGGCCACAAGCTTATAAGAAATGGCACAGTCCCAACCCTCATTCCTAATGCCCATTTTTCATGATTTAGGATACCATTCCTGAATTCCAACTGTCAACTCGTTCACTACCAGGAATCTTTAGAGAGGCATCTTATGCCCAGGTTCTTTCTGATACCTTGGCAGAGAACCACAGAACTAAACTGACCTTAAGAGGTAATCTTACTGGTTCCTTAGCTTCCAGACTAGGCTACATGGCCCAGACTGATGGGACTCTATTGAGTAAGAGACCTTTAGGAAGAATATTCTAACCTCAATCCTGTTCTAATATTCAAACTACTAAATGCCCCATTCTTCCCAGGGGGATGGGGAAAGGATGTGAACAAAAATTCACTTTGCATCTGATATGTGCCACATGCTGTCTAGGCACTTTATTATTATGTTGTTTTATCCTGCTGATGCTGCTGCGTCGCTTCAGTCGTGTCCGACTCTGTGCGACCCCACAGATGGCAGCCCACCAGGCTCCTCTGTCCCTGGGATTCTCCAGGCAAGAATATTGGAGTGGGTTGCCATTTCCTTCTCCAGTTGTTTTATCCTAGGTAGACATTATTATCCTCGTCTTAGCTATAAAAAAAAAAACAAAAAAAAAAAACCTGAGGCTCCCTGGGGTTATATGCCTATTATGAAGGTAATAAGTGGTAGAAGTGTAATTCAAATCCAGTTCTGTCTTATACCGAAGCCTGAGTACTTTCTGCCCTACAGTACCCCTAATCTGACTTCCAGTGTCGGTGCTGATGGCATTTTAGTCTGTCACTATCTTATAAAGAAAAAAGACAGAGAAAACACCACAGAAAATTAGTCTTCCTTTGTAAATTACTAACAAATCATGCGGTCTGGGATAATGCATTTTTGTATCCTTATACCATTTTGACTGCAAAATGCATGTGATTCACATTAGGAAAAAAATTAGAAGCTTCCAGTCTATCCTCCCCTTCTCAGTGATGGCTACCAAATGTATCATTGCTAAACCACAAAAGACCATGTTAAAGTCACATTTGTTAAAGTGACATTAAAGGCTCCGGATGAAAACCACTAGAGTGGGAAAGTGAAGCACCGTCCTTGTCGTTGGAAGGTCCTCGGCGCTCACTGTGGCGGGTGGCGCGGCCGTGTGGGCGGTGGGAGACCACCCACTGATCCGAGGCTCTGACCACAAAGAGACGCAGCGAGAGGGAGCTGTGGACACCCTGGCGTTCTAGAATTCAGATGGGACTTATAGCATTTCCTCTAAAGAAATTCTTCAGGGCCTCTATCTTCCAGTCATATTTTAGAAAGAAGGGAAAAAAGATGATTTTTTTTTTTTTTTTTTTTTTGCAACTTGGTTTGGAAAGGCAGACTGTGAGACACTTCACTCTTCAGCCAAGAGAGGACATCTGTCAAGCGCAAACAGGATATAATTCCTCCTTGAAAGGCATGAAGACACATTCAGGGAGCTACAAGGGTCAAGAGTAAGCTGAAAAGTAACCCTGACTCTTTCCTGTAGAGCAGCCAGTAAATATCAGACTTGAAATATACCTTTTGAAAGAGGAAAATCAAACGCATCTTGAGGAGAGAGAATAGAGGGGGAAAGGAGACATTGGAATAAAGGTCTGCTCTCTTTAGATCATGGCATACATTTTGTTGTTCATTCAGGCAATAAACTTTGAGAAGTTGGCTTCCCTGGTGGCTCACATCATAGAATCTGCCTGCAGTGCAAGAGACCCGGGTTTGATCCCTGGGTCAGAAAGATCCCCTGGAGAAGGGAATGGCAACCCACTCCAGTATTCTTTTTTTTTTTTTTTTAATTTTATTTTATTTTTAAACTTTACATAATTGTATTAGTTTTGCCAAATATCAAAATGAATCCATCACAGGTATACATGTGTTCCCCATCCTGAACCCTCCTCCCTCCTCCCTCCCCATACCATCCCTCTGGGTTGTCCCAGTGCACTAGCCCCAAGCATCCAGTATCGTGCCTTGAACCTGGACTGGCATCTCATTTCATACATGATATTTTACATGTTTCAATGCCACTCCACTCCAGTATTCTTGCCTGGAAAATCCCATGGACAAAGGAGCCTGGCAGGCTACAGCCCATGGGATTACAAAGAATCAGACACAACTGAGCAACTAACACTTGACTTGAGAAGTTACAGTGTTCCAGGTTTTGAGGAAATAAAAATTAACAGGAGATATGGTTTTTGCCCTCAAAGAAATCAGTCAAGTAAACACATTATTACAATAAAGCAGGATAAATGTCCCGGTGTATTTAAAAACAAGTGGCCTAGGGCCACAAAAGACAGAAACTAATTCTGCCTGGAGTGGAAGAGGTACCAGTTAAGATTTCACTGAGGAGAAGATATTTAACCTGAATGTTCAAGTATGAGGAGAAGCTGACATGAAGGTATTGGTAGAGAAAGTACTGGAGGAGAAGGAAATGGCATGTTCACAAACACAGAAGTACGAAAGGACCTGTAGTTGGCTCAGCTTGACCAGAGCATAGGGTCAATGCAGGCAGAGGGTGGAAGGCATGACAGAAGATATGACTGAAGATATATTAAAATCCTAGATCTCAAGGAGCTTGCTTTACTGTGATGTTTGGATTGTATCCTGAGTCAAGAAGGTGCTCTATGCTGCTGCTGCAGCTGCTAAGTCACTTCAGTCGTGTCCGACTCTGTGTGACCCCATAGACGGCAGCCCACCAGGCTCCCCGGTCCCTGGGATTCTCCAGGCAAGAACACTGGAGTGGGTTGCCATTTCCTTCTCCAATGCATGAAAGTGAGAAGTGAAAGTGAAGTTGCTCAGTCGGGTCTGACCCTCAGCAACCCCATGGACTGCAGCCTACCAGGCTCCTCCATCCATGGGATTTTCCAGGCAAGAGTACTGGAGTGGGGTGCCATTGCCTTCCAGGTGTATAATCAAGGGAAAGCATGAAATGTAGATCATTTGGGAAGAGCTCAATAATCTGCATTTACTGAGATCAGTTCTTCTGAGTGTTAGACGAGGAAGTGTTAGAGCAAAGGAAGTAGAAGGAGGGATCTAATACAAGAGAGAAAGGAAAAAAAAAACAAAACCAAAACTACCCAAAATCAGAAGCCACTCCTTGAAACAGTGCCCAGCTGGATTAAGGATGGGCCACTGGAGCCGTCACTCCATTCTTCTCTACCCCTTCAATACAAGGAGATCCAACAGAGAAGGTCACCCCTACCCTCACCTGAGTTTCATCCTGAGGGAAAATCAAGCAAGGAAGCAGGCAGTGGTAAGACGGGAATTGTAGGGTACACAAAATCTCTCAATGTGCAGAGAAGTAGGGCTTCCTCAGTGAGGTGTGGAGATGACCAGATGCCCCGTTTTGAGGTAGTGTGGTTTTAGCTTCCCAAAATGGCCAGGCCTAGGTCTCCGGAATCAATAGCAAAGAGGCCTGAGGGCAGTAATTAGATGTTCTTCCTAGAATTCCTCACCAAAGAAGCCAGAATAAAAATGCTTCCACAGATCTGGTGAGTTATTACAGCCCTATTTCTGAAGCCTGAAGCACACCGATACAGGTCAGAGGTACAGAGAGTGAGTGAGGTTCCTGGGAAGTGACTCTCCAAACTCAGCAATGCCAGGAAGAGTCTGGTACTACACAAGTCTGAATCCGAATGCTTGCCTCATCTTACTGGACTCTGAAGTTATGGCATGTGAGCAGAGCCGATCAGAGAAGAATGAAAAATCTGACCACCTCAGGCTGCCTGCGTCAGGCTGAGACCCACCCCTCTCTCCCTTCTCCACAGCAGAGATGAAGGTTAGGCTGTCTCCACTGGCCTCTAGCCCACTATCTTTTAAGAGGAGAAGGGGAAAACATAAATGGTCTGCAGCGCACTAGCTCCATCATCTTTCCAGAGGAGTTGAGGAGTTGAGAGGCAGAAGAGGAATCAAAACTCATCATACTAGGTCCTTAGGAAGTTTTCCAGCCAGACAAAACACAAAACACACCCTGAGAAAAACATGTCTTTTATCTTCTGGGACTTCTGGCCTTGGAAAGGAGCATGCAAGATACACACTAGAAATCAGACATGGTAATCAAAACTGGGTTTCAGATGGATATTTGCCTCTTTATTTTTCTCTTTAAATCGGTAAGCAAACTTATTTTCCCAGTAGTAGCCCAACTTTAGGGGCTGAACATAAACTGCAGCTTTAGCCAACTCCACTTCCCCATACCCTACCAGGACTCGGTAAACCTTAAAAGGGAATACTGTCTGACTAAAGCCAGACAACTGGCCCCTTAAGAGCACATTTATAATTTATTTATGGCCTAATATTTTCCAATGATAGGATTAATAAATCATGTTTTCATTCAACTTGTTTTCTCTGAGGTATGAATTTCTCTATTTTGATACCAGATCTTAACATGTTTTATTTTGCTTGTCCATTTTCCAGTTCATTTTTGCAGCTACAGGGAGAAATTTATTAGTCTGTATTGCCGCCTTTCTGCTGTCGTGGAGCTGGATTCTCTGAATACCCAACAGTCCCTGAGGGAAGCAATCTCAGACAGCGAAGTTGCAGCTGCCAAACAAAGACACCAGCAAGTTTTAGATTTCATTCAGGTAACAGTTTGTTTTATCGGAGGTAAAAGGAAGAAGGAAGGGACAGGGTGGTGAGGAGAACCTAGCATGAGAAACAACAGCAGTCTGAGCGAAAGACCACGATGTGCAAATAGACTGTTAATTTGGTTAAAATGCGGAACTCGGGGAAATACAAGTTTTTAAACAAAGGCTTAAGAAAAGGCTACAGATAAATCAGTGTTAATAAGAGCTCTATCGGCCCCTGTGGTGGGTCGCTGTAGTCTCCTACGTTAAACAGAAAAACAACTGCCAGAAGAAGTAGAGATCAGAATAGCAGTACCCGGTAGCCCAGTAATAATTCCAGCAGGAAGAAAAACTGTATTAATTAATTCAATATCACAGAGAAAAAGAACAGAATGATCCATCGGCTTATGTAAACCCAAATTCAAGACGTAAGATTTCTCATTCTTTGGACTTCTTTCTGGCAGAACTGATATTTTAATGCATAGCTATAAAGGTTTAAAAATGTGTGAGCCCTACGGTGATGTCTCAGGGTCTTGAGACAGTGGGACAGAGTAGTCATCAAGAGAATATGGATCTGGTCTGAAAGTGCCCCTAAATCCCTTGGACAAATCTTAGGATCTTTATGCCTGTGCGTGCATGCATACTAAATCGCCACAGTGGTGTCCAACTCTGTGTGACCCTATGGACTATAGCCTGCCAAGCTCCTCTCTCCATGGGATTCTCCAGGCAAGAGTACTGGAGTGGGTTGCCATGGGATCTTTTTCTCCAGGGGATCTTCCTGACTCAGGGATTGAACCTCTGTCTATTACATCTCCTGCATTGGCAGACAAGCTCTTTACAACTAGCGCCATCTGGGAAGCCCTTTTATGCCTGCAGTATAGCCTAATTCACAAAATGAATGCACAGTCCCCTCTTAACCTCAGGGAATACATCTCAAGACTGGATGACTGAAACTGCAGATAGTACTTAACCCTGGATATACTACTTTTCCCTATATGTACATACCTATGCTAAGTTTAATTTATAAATCAGGCACAGTAAGAGATTAGCAACAATAATAAAATAGAACAGTTATAACAATATATTGTAACAAAAATTATGTGAATGTCCTATCTCTCAAAATAGCTTATTGTACAAATTTAATGTCTTTTTCCATCTTAACTAAACACTTATTATGTACTGTGGCCATGACTTTTGCGATTTGAGATATAACAGCAAAACTACTAGGAATTTCTTTTTCCTTTTTCACAATTTCATGGAATGAAGATTCATTCTTATCATAGATCTTAGCAATTTCATCATACAGGTTTTTTTCCCTTACCTTATTAAGTAGAGGACTTTCAACTGTTCAATTAAAGAAAGCACTTTGTAGCTTCTCTTTGTCACAACCAAATTGCCGGCATCTTGCACTCGTGCACTTTGGGGCCATTATTAATTAAAATAAGGGTTACTTGAACACAAGAATTATGATACCACAACAATCTGATAATCAAGGTGGCTACTTAGTGACTAAAGGGTGGGATACGCTGGACAGAGGGATGATTCACGTTCTGGGAATGCTGGGCAGGATGACAGGAGATTTGATCCTGCTATTCAGAACAGTGGCAATTTAAAACTTATGAATTGTTTACTTCTGGAATCTTCCATTTAATATTTTCAGACCTCAGCTGACCAATGGTTATTGAAACTACAGAAAGCAAACCATGAATAAGAGGGGACTTCTATAGCAGCAATAGCCCCATCGTGAATATCACTTTGACATACATTCAGATCAATCTGATAAATACAATATTTGTTGGACACGAGTGTCGGGCACTGTAAGGGAGATACAAAGTTGAATTACACATGGTCCTTGAACTCCGTTTAAAATTCATTAGGGTAAACAAGAAATGTGTACAAATACTATCTGTAAAAATGATTTAGATGCCAAATTTCTTGCCTCGTCACTCAGTCATGTCCAACTCTTTGTGACCCCATGAACTATAGCCCACAAGGCTCCCCCATCCATGGGATTTTCCAGGCAAGAATAATGGAGTGGGTTGCCATTTCCTTCTCCAAGGTACCAAATGAGAAATATAAAAAAATAAAGTAAAAATGTTTTGTGTCGACACAAAGAAGTAAAAATTTACTTACATTTGTGGGCATAAAAAAAATGCCGTAGAGGATGTAACTGATATGTGAGCTGGGCCTAGTGGCATAGGCTAGTCTCTAGTGACGAGAAACAGAATGAAGAACTGCCAAAGAAGAAGCATAAACAGATAAGGGAGAAAGAGCGGAAAAATCCTACCTGGGGAATGATGTGTGATCAAGATTAGTTTGGGCACAAACTGAGTAAAGGACAATAGTGAAAAATAAGGTACGAATGAAAGGAGCAATGAAATCAGATCACATGAGGCTTTATTAGAGACCATAGTAAGAAATTTGTACTTGATGCTGTAGGCCATAGGTACCCAGCCAAAGTGTTGGAGAAAGTCAGTAAGAGGATCTCACAGATGTTCAAGATAGATTCAAGCAGCAGAGGATATTCCTCCCATTCGCATTGGTGTGGCCACACTGGTTGTTCACAGTAAGTGCTCATTCTCATTGGCTACTAAATAATTTGCACGTCATTCCTAGACTTAAGGAGAAAACTAAAGGCAGGGAAACCAGACACAAAGCTATTACACAACCCTCCAAGCAAGTTACGAGGACCTAAGATGAGAAAATGCTGTGAACTCTGGGCAAATAAAGTTCTCTAAATCTCAATCTCCTCATCTGTAAAATAGGGATGATAATAATAGGACTAGCTTTCAGTGTCACTGAGAGAATTCAATACGATAATACATATAACGATTTCACTGAAGTGCCTGCACATAAGTATGCAATAAATTATACATTCATTCATTAATAAGAAGGGAAAATACTTTAAAGCATGATATGCAAGATTAGGGGTTTATTAAGTACTCATGAAGAAGATATTGTAATATGCTTGCAAAGTGTGAGCCAGACAAGTCCCAGTCTACTTCTCTCATACTAAATGAGATATTTTAGGTGACCTCTTAGACTAAAAAAATAAACCTTTCAAGAACTTACTTGCTTTCTTGACCTGAAAACACAGTATTTAAAAATTAAAACCATTTCCATCATTTATTTTATTTCTAGTAAAAATGAAATACTGATAGGGTAAGGGGGTGGGAAAAAGAAGAAAGAAGCAGAAGGAGGATAGGAAAGATTGGCATATCTTTTGAACCCAATGTAAGGAATAGGGGAGCATGGTAAGAAGAAGAATGACCAGAATTCAGTTAGCATACATTTTTAGTCTGGAATCTTCCACTGATAAACCTTGGACTGTTGGACAATTCATTTGATTCAAGGTCCTCAATTGTAAGAACTGGACTGGATGACTTCTCAAGCACCGAGTTGGCTCTAACATCCCATGACTTCTTTAACAGCCATAATTAGTTTGATAGAAGCACTTCTTTAACTTTACCTTAGGTTCTATTTCCACTTTATTCCAACTAAGGCTCCCCTGAATCCATTACGTTCAGCCAAGAACACTGACTTTCTTTAGCCTGTCACATACTCCAAGAGTCCCTGGCTTCATTCTTACTTCCAGATGACAGTCCTCACCCCTTTCTTTCTCACCTAGCCTATGGCTCCACTGCTTTCTTCTCTTTCCTTTTCAGCACACCATTAAGTGGGATGGATGAAGGCAAGCGAGGCCAGGAATTCTTTAAAGTTCTAGCCTGCTCTGGTTTCCTAAAGCAGGTAACTTGAGAGCCCTCTGTACGTACTCTCCAGCTAGCCAGCCAGGTAAACGGAGACTTGGATGAAAGCCAGTTCTCCAAGAGTTCAAGAAAGCACTTCTTGGCCAGGCTAAAACCAGACCGTCTTGCACCCACAGCCTTCAGTGGACTGCCCTGCTCCATCCAACATGGATAATTTCACTGACTAGAGTTAATGCAGGATCATCTCGCTCCTTAACGAGATTGGGCTTCTCAGTCTCTCCTGCTCAGAATGAAAACCAGCTGCAGCCATTCACCCACGGGCATCCACCGCTCAGTCCACCACACACCATAATCGGCAGAGGCAAGTGCCAGCTGTGGGAGCGTTTGTGTGATTCCAGATCTAAGACAATGTTGAAGGCACTACACAAACCAAACATTGTAAAGAGCAAGGGAGTCTATGTAAATACAGTTGGGAAAAGAAGCCAAGCAGTGCAGCCAGAGAGGAAGGGCTGGGCAGGGGGAGGTGTAGAAAATCACAGATAAGGTATACAGCCTTTACAGACAACACATGAGGCAGAAATGTCAGAGTGCGGAGACTTGGCACTGGGCATATTTGGAGCTGCTAAAGCCGAAAGGGCAATTAGGCTATAATTTATATACTGGAATGCTTCAAATGCTCCTAAGCTGTAATAGAAACACAGCTCATTAAATATAGCCAATCTATCATCCCCTCAAGCACCTTGTAACTGTACTGTGAGAAAACCAATCACCTTTACATTTTAATAAAAATATTATCTTGCCTGAGTACAGAGAAAGGAGTGTAATTTATGGGATGAAAACCAAAATTTTTAAAGGGCTAAGTGAGAAATGGATGCAAAACTTTTAACCAACAGACCTAGTGAGTTCATGGTCTTTCTTTTCTAAAAACATGTCAGCAAGTCTTTAGAAGCTGTATTTGGACCTTAAAATCAAGGGGATTATGTTGTCAGTTATTTTTAGATCAACAGTATAAGGTAAAATGAGTGAAAATTGTGCTTCTTTTAGAGCTACTTAACTAAGTCCGTTAAACTCAGTCCATAGGTTTCCTTCTACCTATGTTTCTGATTTCTCTTCAGTTAACACTTCTTCACTGCATCACTGAGAAAATTAAGAAATAAGCATTGTCTCTACACATAAGTTTTTAAATTTTTATACTAAATCTCACTATCCATCCTCAGTAGTAAGGCTAAAACAACCTATCCAAAGAGAACAAGTGGAGGACGAGTTATTAATAATTGTATTCATTTCTTAAGGCTGCTGCAAGAAATTGCCACAAACCTAGTGGCTTAAACAACAGGAATCTATTCTCTCACAGTTCTAAAGGCCAGAAATCTAAAGTCAAGGTGTCGGCAGAGCCACATTCCCTCTGGAGAAGGGGAGAATCTATCCTTGGCTTCCTCCAGCTCCTGGTGGCCACTGGCATCCCTTGACTTGGGGCTACCTCAATTCAATCTTTGCTTCTGTGGTCACACAGCCTCCTCTTCCGCCGGCCACATCTCCATCTGCCTCACTCTCATAAGGATGTCTTCATGCAGACATTTGTCACTGGAATCAAGGCCCACCTAGATAATCTAGGATAAAATCCTCCCGTCAAAATCCTTACCAATCACATCTTTTGCCATGAAAGGTAACATTCATTCTTTTGTCGTATAAGGTAATACAGGTTCCGGGGATTAGGATGTGGACATATGTTTTGGGAGGTCACATTCTATCCACTACAGTAACCGTGATTGTCATTGTAATGACTGAAAATTTTATAAGAACGTACAGCTTACAATGTGCACTCACCTACATCATCTTACTTAATCCTCATAATAATTCTGTCCAAGGACAGAGATCTCAAGTATTAGATAACCATTCACTCATACCTTCACTGGCTGAGCAATCATTTACTGAGTACCTATTCTTGGCACAGCCAAGAGTAAAAGGCACAGAAGCACAGTACCTGCCTTGGCAGGACCTCTAAAAGCTGTCCATAGTCACGCAGTGCCTCACTTTGAGATGAGAGTATGCTGCATGAGGTGGGATCAGTAAAAGCTAGCTGAGAAAGCAACAATCTCATTAAGAAAATGTGTCCAAGCGTTAAATGGAACTTCCACTTTATTTACCCCTTGAACTTCAGATTCTTCCCTATATAATGTTCAGTGGGCCTGCCACCGTTGAACCTTCAGCCCAACTCACTGGCTGACAACGCCTGGAGCTCAATTTCATGCTTTCATTAACAACACTAAAAACTGCCCAGTTCTGTCACTCCAGGATAGAACATTACCAGAAAGCAAGGGAAAATGGCAACCAACCACGCAGTGCCATGCATTAGCTCACTCAGACTTGCCTGTCACTCTGAACTCTCACGGTTTCAGAAGTCACTCTGTATTAATTGGAAGCATCTGGTTTGTGGATATTCTTTGAAGAGGATTCTTGAAGTACATATTAAGACTCTAAAAATTGAAATTTGAAAATAGAACATTAGATAGTCCCTTCTATAATCAGAGACACCCTAACCGTGTAGTATCCATACAATAAACATCTTCTAGCCGGAAACTGAGAACCCCAACTTTCTAAGGGTTCTTCAAAAATAAATCATAAAGTGTCAGAGCTGGAAGGGACCTTAGACATCATCCAGCCCAGCTTCTTCTTTTCACAGCGAGGTAAATGGGTCAGAAGTCAATGGCTTGCTCAAGGCACCCCGTGAAACTAGATGCAAAGCTGTTTATTCCAGTAATGCTTTACTAGTTCACACAGGACTACAACTACATTTCTTTCTCCACCTGTTCTGAAATTCGGACTTTATCATATGCCTTCCCCATAAATCCTAATGAGGAATATTTCATTACATGCTGAGAATTAATAGCAGTTTACATGTGTGAGAAATGTACCCTGCAGTTTTACAAAGCACCTTCAAATTTATCATTTCACCCAATCATCACAGCAGTCCTGTGGCGTATAAAAGAAATATTTTGTCCACATTTCACAAATAAGGCAACTAAAGCTCAAAGGGGTCAAGTGATTTGCCAAAGTTTGTTCTAGAACCAATAAGTTGCAGAGCCCAGCTGGAAGCCAAGTCTTTCACTATTTGCCTTAAATGAAATAGCCTCTTGGGTAAAAAACATGCAAGACACAAAAGGTTATAAAAACGAGGTATTTTCTGGTTTAGTAAATCTATGTTGAAAATATTTTACCCACGCTCAAAACCAGATACTGTAGAAAATGTATCATGTTGGACCCTCAGGGAAACTTAACGCCTTTTTAAAGCTGTTCACTAATTCAATGCATGCATGTATGCTAGGTTGCTTCAGTCATGTCCAACTCCTTGCGACTGCACGGGCTGTAGCCTGCCAGACCACCCTGTCCATGGAGATTCTCCAGGCAAGATTACTGGAGTGGGTTGCCATGCCCTACTCCAAGGGATCTTCCTGACCCAAGGATCGATTCCGCATCTCTTGCTGTCTCCTGCATTGGCAGGCAGGTTCTTTACCGCTAGCATCACCTGGGAAGCTAATTCGGTGTATTTTACCATTTTATTCCAAAGCAAATAGACGAAGTTTGGCGTGAAATGAGGTGGATCATGGATGCTCTACATTATGCAAGATACAAGCAACCTGTTTCTGGCTTATCCATCACTAAGCTGATAGACACTTCAGATGAGCAGAACCTAAAGAAGATCAATTCTACATCATCACATATAGACTGCCTTCCATCACCATCCCCATCCCCAGAGATGCACAGAAGAAAGGCAGTGAGTGGTAAGCAATAAGATCCAAAATTCTGTGTTTCGGTCACCGGGTGCTTGGTCCTAATCTCCACTGATGAGGTTTGTGCTGAGTCATTAGACTCAGCAAGCAGCAGAAAACATTGCTCAGCAGTAAGAGTCTAGAAGCAGAGAAGAAAAAAATCAGAACAGGGGAGGGTAGGAAGCTCGGGCAATGACCCGAGATCATATCCAGTTAGGAGTGGGGAAGATTCATGCCAGTTCTAATTCAAGCTTCCCATATACAAAAGGAATTTGACCAAAACCAGGGAGTAAAGAAAACAGGCCCAGTCTCCAGTAAAATAGGGACTAACAGGAATGAGGCAGGAAGGAGGTCCTAGCCTGGGTAGGAGGTCCAGGCAAACTTCCCACCAGCATGGCACCAGTGTCCCGGGGTGAAGACGGGAAAGCAAGAAACCGTGGGTAAACTAGAATCCTTTGGTCTTATCATGGATACAACAATCTGGAGACAACGTTACTGACAAGCTGCAGGAGATGCCTAGCAAGCCTCCTCCACTCTTAGGAATTAAATTCGACTTTATGTGGTAAATACTAACTGAAAATCATAGTTAACACAAACTTCTGCAAAACCCTTTTATACTTATAAACAGAGAGAAAACATACTAGTCAAAGGCAATATAATGAATGTTCTTGCCTAGAACATGTTGAAACAAATGCCATTTTTCTAATCAATTAAAAATGGTATTCAAGGCATCTTTATTCTATATCTTATAGGAGCCAATTTTATATGTTCTACAATGATAATAATTGATATTTTTAATAAACAGTTCTAAAATGTGAACTTGTCCCATAGGGGGCAGCATGGTGTAGCAGAAAGAGCCTTAGAAATCAAAGACCTGGATTCAAATTCCAGCTTTGCTTTGCTAGCTATATGAGCCTGAACAGATTACTACATCTGAGTCTGCCTCTTTGTATGTAAAATGAGAATAATACTATATACACCTTGAAAAGTTACTTGTGAATAAGAATCTATGTCAGAGGTTCACAGAACATAATAGAAAATAAATTGTAATATAGTATTTAATGTTATTTTTATTTCAGAAAACTTTAGCGGGGTTATGAACCTTTTCTATAAGGAAGTTTATGTACATTCTAAAAAACTTCAGTGTCTAAAAACCAAAACTTGGCAAGTGTAAGAACTTGAGAGACACTTATTTATATTACCAAAGGGTTCTATCACTTAACAAATAATTCAACAAAATAATTAGGTAGGTTTTTATAGATTCCCAGTAAGCTCAGGATACAAATAAAACACTATCCTTACCAAAAGCGAATTAATGGGGGAGACAGACACATTACAAACAACTTCATACTAACTAACTGCATATGTGCTACTGGTATAATAAGGATACGCAGAGGGTGTTACAGAATCTAATGGGAGTGTTAACCAGGAACTCATAAAATCAAAGACAGCTTCCTGGAGGAGGTGATAAAGTCAAGTACTGAAGGATAAGCAGAATTTGAACTGAAAAAGAAGAAAGCATATAAGCAGAGGAGGCAGAAGGTGCAGGTGTGTTGTAGTTCAGGGAACTGTAAGCAGTCTGGCTGAACTCAGGATCTAAGGATAGTATCCTTTTTTTCTTTTTTTCAATTAAAAAGCATTTATTGGTCACCCATTCTGTTCCAGGCACTCTTAAAGGTAAAAAGGATATAGTGTGTGCTCCCATAGAGCTGGCATTCTAGGATGACAATGAAAATAGAAACAAGATGATTTCAGATAGTGAAAATTCCAAAGTATAATACAAAACAGCAATTAAGGTGGCTAGGAAGGGTGCTGAATTCACTAGGATAAACAGCAGAGACCTGTCTGTGAAAGTTACATTTGAACCAGCCAAAAAAAAAAAGAAAAGGATCCAGTTATGCAAAGATCTGGAGTCGGAATATCCCAAGCAACAAAACAGCAAAAGGCCCTGAGGTGAGTGAGGGGTGAAAAGATGGCGGAAGTCTTTGGAGTAGATTGAACAAAGGGGCTGGTGGTGAGAGAAGGGGTACAGAGAAAGGCAAGGAGCAGATCAGGCCGGGCGTGGAAGGAAGCTGGAATTTTATTCTGTTTGTGATGGAAAGCCATTGAAAGCTTTTAAGCAAGGATGGATGTATTGCAAGGATTTAAGCAAGGATTGAATTATTCTTTAGAATCAAATCTGTCTGTTGCTTGAAGAGACCAATGTTGGAAACAGGGAGATCAATCAGAAAGCTATTAACAAAGAAGATAGCAAGTTTTCTGGCATCAGGAAATTATGATGTCATTTACCAAAAACAGATGGACAGGAGGAGAAAAAGTTTGAGCAAATGGGTATGGTGAATTTAGGTGAGTTTTAGGGCATTCCATGCAAAAAGAAACATTCAAAAGCAAATAGGATGCATGGGGTGTGAAGTTCAGAAAAGATAAATGAACTAATAATATAGATTTAATAATGGTTGACATATGAATGCTTGATATTCCCTATGAAAATGTTTTATATTCCCCATGAATATGCTTGATATTCCCTAGAGAGAGTAGGTAGAGTAAGAGAGGAGAAGGAAAGATGTCTGTGGAACAGAGCAGCAAAACTTCTTAAACTGAGAAGTGAAGACAAGAGGAAGAAGACAAAAAAGAGAGCAGTGTCACAAAAATTAAAACATGTCAAATGATGGTAGACAAGGTTAAATAAAACTGAACAGCTTCTGTTGTTTTGTTTCGTCTTTTCAACAAGAAAGTCGTCAGTAACCTTGATGACAGCAGTTTGAGAAGGAAAGGAGACAGAAACCACATAGAAATCGATCAGGGAGTAACCCGGAGGTTAAAAACATGGGGCCAGTAAGGATACACTTTTCAGAATCTTGTAGCTGGGGAGGTGTGAGCTTGAAAGGGCATGTTTACAAGGCAGGACACATATACCCTCTGTTGTTCCCCAATTCACATAACTCTACAAACAGCTCCTCAGTTGTACTCCCACCTTCACAGCCGTTGTCTGTCCTCTCTGCTCACAGAACTTTCTCAGTGTTTAATCTTCTCTTAGCCACAGGCTCCTAAGTAGGTCCCCCCTGGCTGTATGCGGGTGGCCTCTCTCCTGTGCCACGTAAGTGCCAAATTCTCACGTTGCCCAGATGACGGGTTACACACACTCCCTGCTGGGAAGATCTGGCCAATTACACTTGGATTTTATTATTAACTTAAAATGTGAGCGATCATCATTCTGTTTCTTAAAATATAACTCTCTCTTGGGTCCATTTATTTCTCTGAAGCCAAGATTCCATGGGCTGTGAAACACAAAGATGTGGAGGGCAGTAAGTGAAAAATGGAACCCGGGGACCGGGAAACTGATGGGAACGGGGAGAAACATTTAGCATCCCTGCACAAAAGCAGAAGCGTTTCAGAGCAACAGAATCTGCACCTGCATACTCTGTCCTCTCCACTAGGGTGACTATTTTTAATTGCTTGGAAACCATTAATGAAAAGGGGAAAATCCAATTTAGAGGTACATCCCCTCCGGGTTGCTCATAGGTCAAAGTTTACAACACAGTTTCATTCAGTGTGAGCAGGGGTCACCTAATTTCTGAGAAGTCTGCTGGAAATGCAAAGCCTGTCACAAGCCTAGACTCTGGTACCAGCCCAAGATTCCGCTTGAAGGCTGTTGAGTACCTTGGATTTGTTTGTGTGTGTATATGTGCATGTGGTTGGACGGGCAGGGTGGGAGGGCAGTGGAACTTTTACTTCCCATTTCTGTGTGGTTTTCAGACACAAAGTACAACTCCTCTGAGTCAATTAAAATTAAGCATCTCCCAAAGACCCAAGGGGGAAAGTTGGCTCCTAGCAAAGGCAGCACAAGGCAGGGGGTGGAATGCCTGGTCCATGGCTAGGTATTTTCTCTCCCACTCCTTTTCTGTGGGTATAGTGGTCACAGACAGCAGCAATTTTTTTTTTTTTCCGATACTGCTATTTCTCCTAGTGATGCATGGGTGAGGCAACAAAGGGGAGGGGAGGCGTTGTTTCCTTCAGATGCATGTGAAGATTATCCTGATCTTCCAAATGTAAATCTTCCCAGTAAGATTTCCCCCAGATGAAGTTAAGATTAAGAACACTGTGGCGTAAACTAAACAGCCCAAAAAAATACATAAATAAATAAATAACAGGAATCTGAAGATGGGAAATTAGAAGGTGAACAAACCCGTGAGCTTCTACTCAAGGCTTGATGATTTATTAAAATTCTTTGTTTCTAAATTATCTAAATTCCACCCAAATACAGTGGAAATAAATTCAGTGAAGCACACACACAGAAAGTACCAGTTTGAACAGTGATATATTAAAAATGTGCATATAGATTCTTAGGGCAAATACTACTTCTTTTTCCTTTCTTTCTGTCCTGCCATGTCCCTTGCCTCTAAGAGAAAAGCAATAGCTTTAAATCAGGTATTCCTTCCTGCAGTGTCATCTCCCCATAACACCCTCAAAATCCACATCAACTCTACTCTGCTGTTGTTGCCTGGTCCGCAGAGGCCAGGAGTTGCAATACCCATTACAATGGCAAGAAAGCCAGGCTTCCTGAGCCAGCACTAATACTATGGGCAGAACTTCCATCAGACAGCTCGTGGGTCAAGCAGAGGGGAAACTCGAGGCTCTACCAGTGCTGGTCTGCCCAGTGGGCCCTCTAAGGGAAATTGAGGAGCACAACCAGCTTTATTAAAATAACAACCGGGCAAGGCGCCTACGATGCTTAATGGAGCATATGGCCTGGATCTGGGGATGGAAGCTGCACTTTGCATTCTTTTCCAGGAAGGGAGGGAGTGGCAGTGGCCTAAAATCCCTGGAAACTCTCCTCGGTGCCCTGGCTGGCATCCTGGAGATTTTCCCAGCTTGTTCTGGGAGGGGTATCCCACTCTAAGCAATAGGTTCCACTAAGTCCTATAATAAATAAGACAACCACCATGGAAGTCAAATATTTAGATTCCCACTAGAGCAGGGTTTCCAAAGGTCCATGAACTTACAATATAATATTTACCACTTCATACTTAAGCCCTTTTTCATCTCTTTCCTGGGTTAGCACAGTTATAACTTGCTCTTTCTCTTGATTTATCTCCTATCTCCCTTGCTCTTGGGAGTTATAGTAAAAATTTACATAATTTACAAATTCTTTGCTAAATCTAGGATGAGAAATACAGTACTGGACTAATACAAGACACCATTCAAGACATTATTGTTCTTTATTATCAATGCAATTCTCACAGCAAAATCTTGAAGTTTCTTTATTACTGGTTTGTATTATTAATGAGTCACCTCTTAATACGTTTTCTAGCTATTCTCTATTTAAAAGTGAAAAAGATTTCAATATTAACACCTTCTGTTTGTAAGGCTCTTAAACTATATTTAACAAACTAATTTAATCCTTATAGCACCTATAGAAGATAGGTAACATGATTACCTATATGCTACAGATAAAGGGGCTAAGTTGGGAGGGGCTAAGTGATTTGTTCAACATCATATACACAGTAAGGAGCAAGGCAGGACTTCAGCCTAATTTTCAGATAATTGTTCTTTCTACTACAACTCTGCTGACTCAAGTTAAGAGTCACCAAATATGAAGCAAAATGAAAAACACAAAATGAAGTTAAATGATGTAGATGATTGTTTTCAGACTATTTCTGTGGCAGATTAAATTAGATCTTTTCAGACTGCTTTCAGTATTGTTTTTAGGAAGCAATCAAATCTCACTCTTTAAGCTTTCAGATTTCAATA
This sequence comes from Bos grunniens, assembly GCF_055505025.1. Lineage (NCBI taxonomy): Eukaryota > Metazoa > Chordata > Mammalia > Artiodactyla > Bovidae > Bos > Bos grunniens. The sequence goes on along the minus strand of NC_141183.1, from coordinate 56,208,261 downwards.
TTTGTTTCAGTTTCAATTCCATGCAGCATTCTCTACCGAGACTCTTGTACGCATCAGATATAGCACAAGAGGCTAATAATACAATGATGATGAATTCACACTCTACTCCTCATGGTCTGTTCATATGTCCACATTCAGATCTGGGAAATATAGAGGATGTATGTCCCTTAGCTTAACTCCTTCCTTAGTCCTTTCCTTCACTGACTGGCTTCTCCAACATTTACTAAGCAGAGCTGAATAAGACACGGTGCATGCCCTCTGGAGTTTACACTTAATGAGAGAGATAAAAATATAAAAGAATAATTTATAATAAATCTTGATAAATGCAGTAACAGAGATATAAATAAAATGCTTTATGAGCCAAGAGAACTGAGCAACTAACTCAACCTGGGGACATCAGCACCAGCTCTTCCTAAGACTGAGTCTTAAAATGTGATTCTCAATCAAAATATCAGAATGTCAGCCCTTAAAGCATACCTTCATATACTCACTAGTCACTATCTGTATGCTGTGGTGTCAAAGTGCAAACTGTTCTTGTAGAGCATTTGACCTGACTACAGGCTGGAAAGAGTTTAGCGGTACAACCCCCTTAGCACTTGCTTCTAGACATTTTTACTATCAGACACCTAGTGGGTTAAACGGTGGCCAACCAAAAGACATGTTTGTGTCCTAACTCTCAGAACCTGTGACCTTATTTGGAAAAAGAGTCTTCACAGAGGTATTTCAGAACCTTGAGATGAGATCATCCTGAATTATCCAGGTGGGCCCTAAATCCAATTACGAATGTCCTTAAAAAACACAGAAGAGGGTCCATGTGAAGGCAGAGGCAGAGACTGGAGCGATGCAGCCCAAGGTATACACAGCCACCAGCAGCTGCTGCTGGTGCTAAGTCGCTTCAGTCATGTCTGACTCTGTGCGACCCCATAGATGGCAGCCCACCAGGCTCCCCCGTCCCTGGGATTCTCCAGGCAAGAACTCTGGAGTGGGTTGCCATTTCCTTCTCCAATGCAGGAAAGTGAAAAGTCAAAGTGAAGTCGCTTAGTCGTGTCCGACTCTCAGCGATCCCATGGACTGCAGCCTTCCAGGCTCCTCTGTCCATGGGATTTTCCAGGCAAGAGTACTGGAGTGGGGTGCCATTGCCAGTAAGAGGCAAGACATTATATTTTCCCCTAGAGCCTCCAGAGGGAGTGCCACCCAGCTGACTCCCATGGCTTCAGACTCTCACAGCTTCCAAAGCTGTGAGAGAATACATTCCTGTTGTTTTCAGCCACACGGTGTGTGGTCATTTGTCACAGCAGCCACAGGAAACTAATACAAACCTAACATATTTCTCTCACTAAAAGCTTAACATAACTGTGTGGGCATCACACCAAGTGGATCACATGAACTAGGTCCCAGCCCGCAGGAAGCTTCCACAGAAAGCCATGGGAATAGCAGTAGAGCAGGTCTTTGAAAGAAAGAAAAAAGTGAAGTTGCTCAGTCCTGTCCGACTCTTTGCGACCCCGTGGACTGTAGCTCACCAGGCTCCTCTGTCCACGGGATTCTCCAGGCAAGAGTACTGGAGTGGGTTGCCATTTCCTTCTCCAGGGGATCTTCCCGACCCAGGGATCAAAACTGGGTCTCCCGCATTGCAGGCAGACATTTTAACCTCTGAGTCTTTGGTCTTTGGTGTGACACAAATCTGCATATAGGTTCCTATTCTGCCACTTATCAGCTTATATGAGCTGGAAATTTTAATAAGCCTAGGCTTCAGTATCCTTATGTCCGAATGGGAACTGGTGTAAGAATTAAATAAGATAAAGCTCCTAGAACACTGAGCATGATGGCTGGCTCACAGTGAGCACTAAGTAAACATCAAGCACTATTATTATTATTGTGGATACAAATGAATAGTATATATGGATAGCTGAATAGACGTCAGTGATCAAATAGAGAAGGAAGTTTGACTAAAGTCAATTACCAGTTAATTGCATGGATCTTATTTCCAGCCCAGTGTCAAATCTTCAATTAATCTCTCTTCATCAAGGCCCTATGGCACCTACCACTACCATCATCAAAAACAGCCAAGAGTTCTGAGACTGTTTTCTGTTTCCACATGCGCACCTGTGGCTGATTCATGTCGATGTCTGGCAAAAACCACTACAATATCGTAAAGTAATTAGCCTCCAATTAAAATTAATTAATCATTTAATAAATAAATTTTAAAAGATAGGGAAAAGGACTGTCTAAAAATTGTTTTAAGAAAAGCATTCAGCCCAAGCCTTTATCCAGTTCTCTTAACTTGAAAAGCTGTGTCTGCCTTCTTCCCTAGCCAGGAGTCCTTACGTTTTTTCACTAAAGATCGATGACAGCACCGGCGCTCCCAACTGATTCTCCTTGCTACTTCCATCAACTTATTGCTCACATCTTCAGTCGTTCCCTTTCCAACAGTGTCTTCTCTGCCCACAAACACCTTCCCTCAACTGTGCTACCCACCATGTTCCCATTCCAGCCCTCCAGGATGGTTTGGCCAACCGCTTAAGTTCAATCTGTCCCAAATTAAATTTACCATGTCTTCCACTGCCCAACCCTCTTGCAGTTAAACTCCTCTGGTTTGATGCTATTCCTATCTTCCAGGCACCAAGGCTAGAAACATATTTGTCATTTCAGGGCCTTCACACTTGCTTCTCCAAGTTGCCTAGAACACTATTCCCTAAAATTTTGATAAAGCTGGTTCCTTCTGATCATTGAAGTCTCATCTAGACTCCAGAGATTCCTCCCCTGCCTACCTTATTTAAAGAACCTCCCTCCCAAGTCACTCTCTAGCTGAAATCCAGTTTCATTTTATTCATAGAACTTTAAAATCTCTGAAATTAATCTTAGGTATATTCTGACTTACGTATTGTCTACTCCACCCTCTATGAACTTCTTGAAAGCAGAGACCATGTCCGTCTATCATAAAATAGGTGCTCGGTAAACATCTTCAAATGAATGACTTTCCTGGAGTTCTATTTTCTTCCTCATAATCACTACTGTTGCTCAACCCCACAACCTAAAAAGGGTAGATATTTAAAGGAAAAAACATATCTTGGACAACAGCATCCCAGCTGGCCTCCCTGTTCTTTCCTCTTGATTCAGTTCATCTTACATCCTACCTGCAACATAATTATTATAAATTTCAGCTCTCATCTTGCTAATTATTTCTTTAAATGTTTCTGATAAATTACCCATTGGCTACAAAATTAGGTACAAACTCCTTATCTAGGCATTCACTGTTCTCCTCTGGCTCTATCCTGTCTTTTAAAAAAATAACCTCTTTTAACCATGTATTTAAAATAATTGTAAGAACATCAGGTTGCAGAGAAATGTACAGGAATTTCCATGTTCTCCTTCCCCAGGCTCTCCCCAGTGTTCACATCTTACACAGTTCTTGTACAATATCAAAACCAAGAACCTGGTACAATCTACTGTTCATCTAAATTTCACCAGTTATATTCATTCGTGTGTGTGTGTGTGTAGTGTGTGTATGCACATAAGCATGTAGACTCGATTGCATAGCCCTGTGCAATCTGTCATATGTATAGTCTTGGGTAATCACCACCATAGTTAATTGTACCAAATCCACAAAACTTCCTGTTACCCCTTTATACCTTACACACCACACCCCACTCCCGCCCCTACCCTGGCTACTACTAATCTGTTCTTCATCTCTATAATTATTTCATGAATTTTACATAAATAGAATTCTTTATTTGTATTTATGAGTAGCATTTCATTGAATGGGTGTATCACAATTTGTTTAATCACACATCCATTGAAAGATATTTGGGTAGTTTCCAGTTTGGGGTTAATACCAATAAAATTGTTATATGAGCATTCATATACAGGTTCCTGCATGAAAATAAACCTTAATTTTTCTAGGATAAATTCCTAGAGTGAAAATGCTGGCATCTTACTTTTGTAGCCCCATTTTCCCCAAATTCCACTCTTATTCCCATCATCAGGACTACTTATACTGTTTCCTTTCACTCTGTTTTCTAATCCTTTCCTCAACATTTGTATATTTATTATTAAAAGCTGCCTCAAATAATTTTTTGAAAGTAGATGAATAAATAAATTAATATACATAGAAACAGATGAATGAATGGAGAGAAAAAATAAACACAATAGTGTTTTATCAATCCTGTCCCAATAAAATATGATCTATTCTATAAACCTGCATCTTACTTGCTAAACTTCTTTTATAAAAGGTATGTTCTTCCACAGTCTTATAGATGCATATACCCCACTTCCATTAAAACAGTAAAATCCCTGAAACAGATCATTTCTTATTAATTTTACATTCAGTCAGCCACTAAACATGGTGTTTCTGTTAGAGAAGGAGCTCAAGCAAAACAAAATCTTCATTGTTGAACAAATGGATGAATTAAGTATCTTTGCCGGAAGGGGGCTCTGGTCCAACCAGGAAACCAGAATGTTATATTTGCATTAAAACGATAACTAACAATACAAGTCTATACAAGCTAAGTGCCAAAAGATAATAGAAGCAAAAAATATTTCAGAAGTGCAGAAATGAGCCATCCTTTCTGGGACAGTTGAGAGATACTTTCTAAAAAAGGCTTTGAGAGAATCCTTGAATAGATGAGTGGAACCAAAATAAATAAATAAAGGGAGTCCTTTTTGATAAACATTAGTTAAAGAACAACATATGAGTTGATCTCATTCTCTGTAGCTGGATCCATAGTAGGGATGTGCCCAAATTTTTAAACCATTCCCCTAATAAAAAACATTTAGATTTGCATCAGTTAGGATTAAGTCTGAATCTGTGTTACAGAAAACCCAAATAAGGGTGTCATTAACACAAGATACTTTATTTCTCTCTTATGTGAAAGAAGCCCAGAGATAAGACAAATCAGGGACAGTTCGTAGACGCTATGGTCTTCAGACACCATGCTCCATTTTTCAGCTCCACCATCCTAGAACATGGCTTCCTTTTCCAAGGTTGCCTCATGAGCCCAGCCAACACATCTTGTTACAGGCAATTGGAAGAAAAAACAAAATGGTCCATCTCCCAGCTAAGCCAGCTCCTTGAATGCAGCCTTCCAAAAGCTTCGTACCATACTTTCAGTTCTATCTCACTCGCCAGAATTTAGTTATATGACCATGCCTAGCTGCAAAGGAAGCTGAAAAAAAAAAAGTGGTCTTTTACATGAATGCACTGCTGTCTCAAACAAAATTTAAGATTTTGTAACTAAAAAAGGATAATGGATATTGGGTAGCAGCCAGCAGCAAGCGAACAAAACTGAAATCTTGTCCTGCCAATGAGTAAGGAATGTCATCTTCTACAGCCAGGAAAAAAAGGAAAAGAAACACTTCACTCCCTGACCCTGAAATAAACAAACAACCAAAAAATATATATTACATCTGGTTCTAGTCCCTAAAATAGAAGAAACCTTAATCCCATTTGTGTAAATTACTCACTCCATTAACAAAACATTTTTTTTCCCCTGAAGCTTGCAATAGTCTTCTGATAATCATGTCTGATTTTCCACCATGAACAGACTAACTATAACCTTATAACCCTGTGGGTTTTCATTTCAAATACCTGTTGTATTTTTTAATCAGCAAGCCAGTACTGAATTTGGACTCCCTTGCAGAACTTTGCCAAGTAAAGTATTTTTCTTTTCTTAAACTATTTTTCTTTTCTTAATGCTTCTGTGTCTCTAAGTCTTCCTTTCACAGGAGTCTCAGCCACAAGGTTATTTCTAGTTTTTCACTATTATAAATCATGTTACAGTAAACAATTTGTAAATGCTTCCATGTACACATAGTGACAATTTCTCAAACATAGATATCTAAAAAAAGGACTTGCTGGGACAAATGATATGCACATTTTTAATCTATTCTACAAAGCTGCTATCCAAAGAGCCAGACCAGCTTATAGTCCCACCACCATTATATGAGGGTCCCTGACTTCCTACACATCACCAACACAAGAGATTATCATTCTTCTCAACACAGGAGTTGATCATTCTATTTATTTTCAGCAAATCTGATGGGCAAAAAAAAAAAAAAATGCCCTGTTTTTACTTCAACTGCATTTCCCAAATTACTACCTAATTAGTAATTATAGTCTACCTAGGTTGAATAGCTTTATTATGCTTATTGGCCACTTGTATTAAATATTCTTTGAAGTGTTGGTTATCTTCTGCCCATCTGGATTGTCTTCTAATTTACAGGAAATCTTTATGTAGTCTGTAAAATTAATCTTTTCTTATACATATTATCACTATTTTCTTTCAATCTATCCCTTACCTTTACTTTGTTTATGTGATCATTTCAAAGTATTAAGCGTTCATATATTCAAATTATCAGTTACTTCTTTTCTGACTTCTGGGGTTTTATCTTGCTTAGAAAGACCTTCCTACCCAAAATTACAAACATACTGTTTTCTAATACTTGTAGAGTTTGCTTGCTATATTTAAACTACATGGAATTTACTTTTATATGTGAGATGACAGAGGACATTCTCAAATTATTTTACTAAAGGATAACCACTTGTACCAACACTATATACTGAAAACTCTATTCACTCCCCTAGTTTGAAGTGTTATTTTACCATACGTTCAATCATCACACTGAATTAAGACAGTTCCTGAACTTTATATTTCTGTTTTACAGGTCCATCTGTCCATTATACATCAATTTCTATTAGAAGTTTTAATTACCAAAATTCTATATGCTTTGACACCTCATAAATCAGGCTCTTCCCTATTGGACCTTAAAAAAACCTTAGTTATTTTCACAAATTTTATTTTCCTGATAAATTTAAAAATCAATTTACTAAATTCCATTTAAAAATCCCATGGAAGGGATTTCCCTGGCGGTCTAGTGGCTAAGACTCGGCGCAGGCCCGAGTGAGATCCCTGGTCAGGGAACTAGATCTTGCGTGCCACAAGTAAAGTTCCCTCCTGCCACATCTAAAACCCAGTGCACCCAAATAAATAAATAATCCTATGGGGATTTTTGAATGGGACTGGCTCAGATTTGAAAAGGAGCGATTTCTTGTTCTTTTTAAAAGGACTTGAATGTTTTCAAAATTAGCTTATATTTATTTACCAAGTACCCAATATGGGCTGAATTCTGTGGAAAATTCAAAGAATTTTAAGATAGTTTTTGTCCTACAGAAATGTACAACCTGGTTGGGGAAAAAATATAATCATTTTGTATTGCATTAAATTACAAATACTGTATTTACAGAACTAAACTTCTGGTTCACTTATGATCAGGATAGCATTCCCTTTGAGGCTGATTTTCGCCTCTGATTTTACTTCTGTTTTATTTTCTCCTTTGGCCTTAATTTTTTTTCTTTTTAAACACTGACAACAAGGTTAACTATTTATATGTATAAACGACTCTTTTACAGTCACTTTAAGTAAGAAGTTCTATTATCACCCCCATTTTGCAGATAAGAAAACTGAAGCTCAACGAGGTTAAGTAACTCTTCCAAGATCACAGAGCAATCTGGAGGACAACCAGGGTTTGAATCCACCTTTCCCTCATTTCTGCCACCATAGGACCTCCTCTTCTTTCCCCCTTTTAAGTTTCTGCTATTTTATCAACTGTAAAAATCACCTCTGAAATAAGGTTAGGGAACGAATAAATGACATCCAGCTTTATTTCCGGTTTCACCCTCTCTCCACAAGTCCAGGGAAAAGTGAATAATAAAATTAGGTGTGAGCAAGGGAGGGCATGTTGCCCTCTGCTGCTGCAAGGCTGGTTGGTCCAGTCAGACTCCCTCTCCCTCCTTCTGTTTTTAGCTAAGAACGGGACCTACTACATAACTTATAGAGTCCTACACAGAACGACAATGTGGGACCCCTTGCTCAAAACTTACTAAAATATCAAGAAATGAGCAGAGACCACTAAACAAAGCGTAGGCCCTTCTAGGCACGGGGGTGTGGCCTCAAACATAGGACCGTACTTGAGCCCTGGCTAGGAGTTTCTCTTTTTTTCTAAGCACAGTCTCTGGCTTTGCAGATTCACAGCCTTGCTCTGATGAAGAAGGCTGCTCAGAAGTCTTCCTGCCCACCGACAGCGACTATGACTCCAGTGACGCCCTGAGCCCCCGAGACCTGGACCTGGTCTACCTGTCATCGCACGACATTGCCCAGCAGTCCCGAAACGGACTGAGTGGCAGTGCCCCCGACGTCCTGCAGGTGCACGATATGAAGGCTCCTTCGGGGCCAGGCCAGGACACCGACCACTCATGCGCCGAGCTCCTGCACAACCTGACCCTCACAAGCCTCCCGCCCAAGAACCACGCCAAGATGGCACCAGGAGCACGGCCGCCGCTGGGCTTCCTGGGAAAACGGAAGTCGGCCAAGCAGCCGCACTATGGCGGCTTCAGCCGCCATCACCGCTGGCTGCGCATGCACGGCGAAACGCAGTCGCTGTCGCTGTCAGAGGGCGTGTACACACAGCACCTGTCCAGGGCCTGCGGCCTGGCCCAGGAGCCTGAGGAGGCCGAGCGACTAGGACCTGCCCCCGAGGGGCCACGGGGCCTGCCTCTGGCCCATGCTGCCAGCCTCCCGGAGGAGCGGAAAAGCAGCCTCCAGGACCCTAGGCCTGCGGTGCACCGCATCTACGTGGAGGCCTACCCTGCAGCCCTGGTGGACACCAAACCCTGGGCCGCCTTGAGTCCTGCCATCGTAGGCCACTCGGGCCTGCCCAGCGCTGCGGGCCCAGAGTTGAGCCCAGAGGACCCTACCACCTCCCCTGTGTCAGAGATACTCAGCAGCATGCTTTAGGGAGGTCTACAGTTGGCTGTCCTCTTTTCACTGCGAGTCCCTGCATTTTCCATCTCCGTACTCCAGTCCGCCTCCACCCATGTTTTCACCCAATTTGAACTGCTTTCCAGGTTAAAAATCCAAAGGTTAGAGGTTCAAGGTCCTCTTTTTTAGAGTTGGAGTGGAGGCAAGAGTGGCCAGTCTTATACCCAGTTCAGCCTATAAAGGACATAAAAGAGTTTTGGTGTCAACATGGAGTCCTGGACACAAGAGTGCAAGCATACCATCCTGATGGCGCACCTGTGGCGGAGGTTTGTTGTTCAGTTTCTGAGGCGTGTCCAGCTTTTTGTGATGCCATGGACTGCAGCAGGCCATGCTCCTCTGACCTCTACCTTCTCCTGGAGTTTGTTCAAAGTCATGTCCATTGAGTTGGCAATCCTATCTAACCATCTCATCCTCTGCTGCCGTCTTTTCCTTTTGCCTTCAGTCTTTGCCAGCACCAGGGTCTTTTCCAGTGAGTCCACTTTTCGCACCAGGTGACCAAAGTATTGGAGCTTCAACTTCAGCATCAGTCCTTCCACTGAATATTCAGGGTTGATTTACTTTAGGATCGACTGTTTGGATCTCCTTGATGTCCAAAGGACTCTCAAGAGTCTTGTCCAGCCTTTCAATTTGAAAGCATCTATTCTTCAGAGCTCTGCCTTCTTTATGTTCCAACTCTCATATCTGTACATGACTACCAGAAAAACCATACCTTTGACTATATGGACCTTTTTCTGTAAAGAGATCACTCTGCTTTTTAATACCCTATCTGGGTTTGTCGTAGATTTCCTTCAAAGGAGCAAGCATCTTTTAATTTCATGGCTGCAGTCACCATCCACAGTGATTTTAGAGCCCAAGAAAATAAAATCTGTTAGTGCGTCAACTTTTTACCCTTGTATTTGTCATGAAGTGATAGGACCAGATGCCATGATCTTAGTTTTTTAAATGTTGAGTCTCAAGCCAGCTTTTTCAATCTCATCTTTCACCTTGACCAAGAGACTCTTCATTTTCTGCTTTTAGAGTAGTATCATCTGCATATCTGAGGTTATTGATACTTCTCTTGGCAATCCTGATTCCAGCTTGTGATTCACCCAGCCTGGCATTTCCCATAATATACTCTGCATAGGCGTTAGATAAGCAGGGTGAAAATATACAACCTTGTACGCCTTTCACGAATTTGAACTCAACAGTTGTTCCATGTCTGGTTCTGTTGCTTCTTGACCTGCATACAGGTTTCTGAGGAAACAGGTAATGTGATCTGATATTCCTATCTCTTTAAGAATTTTCCACAACTTACCGTGATCTGCATAGCCAAAGGCTTTAGCATAGTCAATAAAGCAGAATTAGATATTTTTCTGGAACTCCATTGCTTTTTCTGTGATCCAACAGATGTTGGCAATTTGATCTCTGGTTCCTCTGCCTTTTCTAAATCCAGCTTGTATATCTGGAAGTTCCCGGTTCACATACTGCTGAAGCCTAGCTTGAAAGATTTTGAGCATTACCTTGCTAGCATGTGAAATGAGCCCAATTGTACAGTCGTTTGAATGTTCTTTGTCATTGTCCTTTGGGATTAGAATGAAAACTGACCTTTTCCAGTCCTGTGACCACTGCTCAGTTTTCCAAATTTGCTGGCATATTGAGTGCAGCCCTTTAACAGCATCATCTTTTAGAATTTTAAGTTCAGCTAGATTAGGATTTTAAATAGTTCATCAGCTCCACTAGTTTTGTTTGTAGTAATGCTTCCAAAGGCCTACTTAATTTGACACTCCAGGATGTCTGGCTCTAGGTGAGTAACCACAGCATTGTGGTTCTCTGGGTCATTAAGACCTTTTCTGTATATTTTTATGTATTCTTGTCACCTCTTCTTAATCTCTTCTGTTTCTGTTAGGTCCTTCCCATTTCTGTCCTTTATTTTGCCCATCTTTGCGTGAAATGTTCCTTGATGTCTCCAGTTTTCTTGAAGAGATCTCTAGTCTTTCTCATTCTGTTGTTTTCCTCTATTTATTTGCATCGCTCTCTTAAGAATGCCTCCTTATCTTTTCTTACTATTCTCTGGAACTCTGCATTCAGTTGGGTATATCTTTCCCTTTCTCCCTTGCCTTTTATTTCTCTTCTTTCTTCTGCTGTTTGTAAAGCCTCCTCAGAAAGCCACTTTACCTTCCTGCATTTCTTTTTGGGGGATGATTCTGGTCACTCACTCCTGTACAATGTTAAAAACCTCCATCTACAGTTCTTCAGGCACTCTGTCTGCCAGATCTAATCCCTTGAATCTATTCATCACCTCCACTGTATAAGGGATTTGATTTAGGTCATACATGAATGGTCTTCGGTGGCTCAGATGGTAAAAATCTACCAATTCAGGACACCCAGGCTCAACCCCTGGGTCTGGAATTGGTTGTCTGGCATGGCAACCCACTCCAGTATTCTTGCCTGGAGAATCCCATGGACAGGGGAACATGGCAGGCTACAGTTCATGGAGTTACACAGAGTCAGACACGACTGGGCAGCTAACACACACACCTGAATGGTCTAGCGATCTTCCCTACTTTCTTCAAGTTAAGCCTGAATTTTGCAATAAGGCACTTGTGATCTGAACCACAGTCAGCTCCAGGACTTGTGTTTGCTAACTATATACAGCTTCTCAATCTTTGGATGCAAAGACCATAATCTATCTGATTTCAGTTTTGTCTATCTTATTGATGTCCATGTAGAGTCATCCCTTGGGTTGCTAGAAACAGCTGTTTGCTCTGAACAAACAAACCATGTTCTCTTGACCAAACTCTGTTAGCCTTTGCCCTGCTTCATTTTGTATTCCAAGGCCAAACTTGCCTGTTATTCCAGGAATCTTGATTTCCTACTTTTGCATTCCAGTCCACTATGATGAAAAGGACATCTTTTCTGGTGTTATTTCTGGATGGTGTTGTAGGTCTTCATAGAATCAGTCAACTTCAGCTTCTTTGGCATCAGTGGTTGAGACATAAACTTGGATTACTATGATGTTACATGGTTTGCCTTGGAAATTTACTGAGATCATTCTGTCATTTTTACGGCTGCACCCAAACACTGGATTTCAGACTTGTTGACTAGGAAGGCTACTCCATTTTTTCCTAAGGGGTTCTTACCCACAGTAGTAGATATGATGGTCATCTGAATTAAATTCTCCTATTCCTCTCCATTTTAGTTGACTGCTTCCTAAGATGCCAGTGTTCACTCTTGTGATCTCGTGCTTGACTGTGTCCAATTTATTCATGGCCCCAAACATTCCTGGTTCCTATGCCTTATTGTTCTTCATAGCATTGGACTTTACCTTCACAACCAGACACATTCACAACTGAGCATCATTTCTGCTTTGCCCCAGCCACTTCATTTTTTCTGGAGCTATTAGTAATTGCCCTCTGCTCCTCCCCAGTTGCATATTGGCTGCCTGCTTTGGGGGGGCTTATCTTCCCGTGCCATATCTTTTTGCCTTTTAGTGCTGTTCATGGGGGGTGTCTCAGCAAGAATAGTGGAATGGGTTGCCACTCCTCCAGCGGACCACAGGTTGTCAGAACTCTTGACTATGACCCATCTGTCTTGGGTGGCACTGCACAGTATGGCCCAGCTCATAGCTTCATTGATTATGAAAGCCCCTTCACCATGACAAGGCTGTGATCCACGAAGGGCTTGGCTGAAGTAGGACAACCCAAGAGCCACCCTCAGCTCTGCAGCTGGCTCTGTAGTCTGACTCCTGAGTTAAGTCTCTTTCAAGCATTTGTGATTGATAGGAAGGAGTTTTACAGATGAAAATAAGATTAGCATTGTTTCCCGCCCTCCCCCCCCCCCCATTCCAAACCTTTAGAAGAGTTCGAGGAAAGAAGCCCAAGTTGTGTCTCTAGGGAATAGGGTCAGTGGCCTTGTCCTGGGTTCCCTGTCAGATAAACCAAGTTGTTCCGAAGTGAGTGTTTCTCAGCAGCTCATCAAATCCAATCTGTCCATCAGCACTGATCTGATTATTAGGCCTTGGGTAGGCCTTTTCTTCAATTTAGTGCTGTGTGGAAACCTCCAGAAATGAAAGTAGAGGAGGCATCTCTTCTAGCTCTCTCTTGCAAAGATAAAATAGGCCAGGAAGCAGGCCATTCTGTCCACTCAGATCCCATTCAAGCATGAAAATGGGCCATGAATTATTCCTGGGTGCAAGGAGATGGCCGAGTTAAGTGGAAGTCTGGATTGGAGACAAGACAAGGGGAGGGAGATGGAGACATGTGCAAAAATGTATTTCCTTTCCAGTCCTAAAATAAGCAAAGCCATGGGGGCTGTGACTCTGAGAATGATAATGGATCTGTTGCAGGTTCTTAGGTGATAGAAAGACAAGAAAGTGCCCTTCAGACGTGGCCAGGCAGGATGGAATTTTCTCAGTGACTCAGGCACATCTCCTCACCCCCACACAGGTCATCGGAAAGACTGTCCAGCGTTTCAGACACTCTGCGTTCCCTTTTTCAGTCCTCAGTTTTGCTCCTAGATCAGCTGCCCCATTGGCCTCAGGAAAAATCTTAAAAGGCCTTGTCAGTGGTTCCATGGCTATGCCCAAAGACACCCAAAAACCTTGCTTTGGTCTCAAGGACTCCCACCTGCCTTTCTCACAAAGGAGAAACCCAAATCAAAGAGCAGTTACATTGTGCATTCAAAATAGGCATGAGTCTTCTCTCCTTTCCTGGAGCCAAGATCCATTCAGTTCACTGATTCTCTAAACAGTCCTTCTCTGCTTCACAGGCACTTTGGTTAAATATTGCTCTTTACGGTCCTACCCCTGTCCCCACAGTTCTGCCATTCCTTCTCATGGGAATTCATACCAGGTCACCTGTTCACAATGTTATTCTGATCCCTTCCATTTTTAAAACATTTGATTTAAACATAAGTAATTATCCTGGTGTATAGGTACAGATTTGGCCTGTGGCCTATGGTCATTAGAAAACTAAAGCCCAGAGCTCAGTCTTTGTTTTAAGAGATTTTATACTCAATGAACCACTCCCCACACCCAAAGAATCTTGATCAGAATCACTGCAACTCCTTTCCCAAGCCTGAAAGGATTTTAAAATGCAATTTTATTCTGTTCCGATTGAATTCTATTCTAGAACTAGAATAAACCATAAAATTAGTCTAAGTTCTGGCATTTACAGATGAGACAGTTAAGGCCCGGAGAGATTAAGTGACTTATTCAAGGTCACAGAGCTAGTTTTGTCTTAGAGTTAGGATCAGAACCCAGAACTATTTCCTTTAGGGCAGACTGTCCCATTGGTAATTGGTAAATACCTAATCAGCTTTGGATTATCTGTATTCTACTTAATTAGTTTACAGATCATTTATCTACTTCTAATTCCAAATTCAACTCTTTTTCTCCACCTTTATCTAACAAATTTCCAATATCACAGAGCTCCTTGTTGCTAGAAAATGCAAATTTCATACAATAGATATCTAAGCAAATTGCTGCTAAGTCACGTCAGTCGTGTTCGACTCTGTGCAACCCCATAGACGGCAGCCCACCAGGCTCCGCTGTCCCTGGGATTCTCCAGGCAAGAACACTGGAGTGGGTTGCCATTTCCGTCTCCAATGCATAAAAGTGAAAAGTGAAAGTAAAGTTGCTCAGTCGGGTCCGACCCTCAGCAACCCCATGGACTGAAGCCCACCAGGCTCCTCCATCCACGTGATTTTCCAGGCAAGAGTACTGGAGTGGGGTGCCATTGCCTTCTCCGCTAAGCAAATTAATTAATTATAATTAAGTTAAAACCTAATCAGGAGAAATGCATTTAAAATTGCTTACCATATGACTCCAGTTTAAAAACAAAATAACGCAGAATTGTCTCCACTCAATTTCTGACCTATCCCTCTGACCCCCTCATTCAGTCAGCACATTTTGATATATTAGGCCAAATAATGACTCATTAAGTAAAATGGCATTAAATTCAAACTCACTAATTTATATTATGGACATGGGGGATTTTTTTTCACTTTCTATGAGGAAAAGAGAAGCATGCCGGTGAAGTAAATAAATGAATGTTAGATTTCAGCGGGCATACTCAATCAACTTGAAAATGCATTTTCCTAGCAATATTCCTATTAGAAAAGTAGACATTATATCCTCGATAATCCACTGTTTGTTCATGGAGCTTCCCTCCACCTCCACCTCCACTTTACAACTCCTTGTGAGCCTAGTTTCAATTAATACCTTCTTGTGAGAAATAACTGTGTTCTCCAAATCATAGTCCTTTATTCAGCTGTCCAGTCTTCTTATTTTAGAGTCTTTACAAAGTTTAAGGATATTTTGTTTGTTTCTTTTGCTTTGTCTTATCAGCTTTATTTTGTTTTGTTTGTTTCGGATGTGATAGACTTTTGTCTTTTCTTCTTTTTAAGTCCAACCAGGGAGCCTCTGGAGGAAACTTTCCTGATTCAGATCTTCTTTTCCACAGTGTTTCTCCCATGCTTAATTTTCACCTTTATGAAACCCTCAAAAATCACTGGTCAAAGTCTTCCCTGGGACTCTCTTCTAAGTCCCACAGAAAACAAAGTTATCAAGTATGAAACAGATTCCCAGGCTGCAGGGAGCTCACATATTGCTTTGAGTGTAGCCGTCATCATCATCCATTACCTTACGCATGTCTTAGGAGAAGCGGGAGCCTGTCGCCTCAACCAGGCCCACACAGTGTATGTTGGGCTCGACATCTTTGGTTTCACTCTTGCTATCTATTCATAAAAGAAGATAGCCTGGAAAATGCAATTCATCAATACCTAGGCTCAGTGATCATTTACAAGGTTATCACAGCATTTTTCTTGGTGAAGGTACCTGGGAGACAGTCATCAAAAACGTCCACTCTGGGGAGTGGGTATTTTAAGAAGTGATTATTTAAGATAAGAACCATTCCATTTTAAGAACATTCACTAATGTTCAAAGCAATAACTGCACTGGAGAAAATGGTTCCATGTGGTTTGAAAGTTGAAGCCAGTTAGTAATAATATTCTTCCAGCCCCCATTCCTGAAGGATCTCAAAGCACTTTATGAAAAGCACTGACTGAAGCCTTGTTGTATTCCCCTAAAAAGACCTTGTCCTGGAGCCACCTGGCAAACACCTACGCCATCCTTGCCAGCAGATCATGCCAGACAAGTGGGAAAGAGGACTGGCCTCTCATTCATTGTTCTCCTGCCACATGAATGTGCGCCCTGGTGAACGCTGAGCTCTTCCCTCGAAGACAGTTTTAGACAAGTAGGCATACAAGATAACCCCACCTCCTTGGCGCTGTCTCGTTCTTCACGCTCCACCCTAGATACACTCCCTTTCTCTTGGACAACCGTCAACTCGAGCTGTTAGGGGGTCTGCAGGGCATTTCAGTTCCCTAGTTCTGTTAACAGCACACAGAACTCACTGGCTTTTTAAGATTGATACTTGTTCGAAAGTTGATGGCATTATTCTGCAGCTCACTCAACTTTGCATGTAGCAGAGCTACAGCAGACAGTGTGCATCTCTTGGTATATTTATTTATTGGACTATAACATACCAATTAGAGAGGGTAGTTATAGATTAACAAGAGAGCACTCTCAGAGAATTGAAAGTGCTACATTGTCACTTTATAAAGTCTAAATATTTTTCCAGATGATTCAGTTAAGCAAATCGGAACTTTTTTCTGGTCATACCTTTAAGGAAATTTTTAAAGGAGCTATTTGGAAAGCAATGATACCTCTTCACAGGTAGTAGGGTGAACAAGGCAAAAACTTGTTTCTTTGCCGGTCTCCTCTCATAAGATGTTCAAACACATGGCTTATGACTGTTACGCTAAACTTCAATGCGGCCTTACAAACAACAACGGTAGTGTATTTGAAACTATGTGTACAGCTTGGAAACTTATTCTAAGATCTTAATTCAGAGCTTTTCTGAGGTGTTGAACTTTGCCATTAGCAAAAAGTATTTTTAGAAAAATCCATTGACTGTTTATGAAGCACTGATTTTGCCATATTTCAGGTCTCTGGTTTTTCCACCACATCTGCACACAGTAGTTATAGTTGTTTTGTTTTTTTAATTATTTCTTCCATTTCCATTATTAATGAATTTGTAAACTGTTTATTCAACAGGAGAGTCGGTTTTGTTTAAATAATCATATAAGTAGACTGTGACAATATTCTCTTTGGATAAAGGAAGGAGATTTGTTGTTGTTTGTTTTCAATATTATCCTACGGTCTTTACTCTCTAGATATATACATTTTTTTTATTTTAGGAAAAGTCAATATTTAACTTAGTGGCAAATGTTAAGGAGCTATTAGTTAATACTCTGCTCCTCTTCCTTCATCCCATGACATAAAAGTCTGAGCATGGTTTCACAGTTACCACCATCCAGTAGCTGATTTATAAAATCAAGACCAGCAAATTGTTGCATTAAGTCACTCTGAGTTGCTGTGTTGCTTCTTGCCCTGTGACAAAGCTGACGTTTGGGAGCACTTATGTATATTATCACAGCATCAGTTTAATGTTTTTTATGGAAAATGAATTTAAAGAAGTGTGGGGGTGGGGTAGGAGAGTAGGAGTGTTTTATAGAAAAAATAATTTAAGTGACATTCTATTAGGCAATGTTTAACTGCTTTCTGCCTAATGTGTACATAGTAATTTGGCTGATTATTGGTTGTTATTTGTTCAGAATTTATTGTATTTCGTTGCTACAGATGCAACTGAGTCTATGTAAAAGTTTAGACTTCAGTATGTTATCTGCACAATTTTGTGTGCTTTAAACCTCTGTAAATGTACAGAAGAATCATGTACGGTGTGTTAAATGTGACCTCCAATCTTGAAACAATAATATTTTGTAGAATGTACTTTTGCAGACTGTTTGAGCATTTTAAATAGATATTGTAACTGGCCGGTACCCTCAGTCAAAGCCAACACTGGTGAAATGCATGCCTCTTGAGCCTACCAATTTATATGAGGTCAGGGGTTAATAAGAATTAAGATAATTTTTCTAATGGCAAGTATTTTTGATAATTTCCTACCTGCCTAATTGTATCTGAAAGAAAAATTGTCAACAGAAGAAATCTTACCCGTCAGAGGGAATGACTTTATTTCATAAGCATTAAATATTACTAATATACTTTATATCTAATTTGATGTTGTTGAAACCTAGTTCAAGGAGGAAGAAGTCAAAAATATTGTTGATTCTTCATAAGATATTTTGTTGTTTAAAGGATAATTTCCAAGCCCTTGTCTGCAGTGTGGAAAAATGTCAATTAAATAATAAACTAATAGAATTGTCAGTACTTGCCTTACCTGTTTTTCCCAAGTCTCTATGAAGACAAAGATTTTTCAGTCTGAGTGTTTAAAATCTCACTGAAACTTTGAAAGAGTTACTATTTAAGGCATTGTCTTGACAATTATTGGAAAACTCTAACCTGTTGGCCCTCTATCGATCAATAGCAGTTGAGTAATTTCTCTTGTACAGTTGGTTGGTGTCAAGTATGAAAATACAGCAGCAAATTACCATGGCAAATATTCTCATCAGACTGCACCCAGGAGCTCAGGCATCTCGACCTTAGCCCTCCTCCACTGCGTGCATGTTTAAATGTCTTCAGTGCATTTCTGCATGCCCTATCTCTACCTCTCTATGCCTTTGTTAATACACCCACAAAGTGCTTCCCTTACCGCTACTCCTTCTGGCTGAGATTTGAGATTTCTTCTGTGTTTGAGAATAGTACAAACAGATTACTTCAATCCCAGGAACTTGCACAAAGGTCCTCTTGAATTCCCCAAAACAGAAAATATACTGCTTTGGACTATGTATTTGTCTTATGTTGTTTTACAGAATTCTTTTAAATACACACACACACACACACAAATTCAACTTTTTTTGGCATGTTTGTGGTCGGCTTTCCTGACAGCCTAAGAAGGCTGTTCTGTTGTCCTGATAAAACGTGCTGTTTTCCCTATGTAAATTGTCATCTTTCTAAGCAAACCATTACTTTTCTCTCCCTAATTCTGTCTTTAAATAAAAGTTTACCTTCTTTTTCAAACCAAACAGATGACACGGCTCTTTGATATCCCCTTTCTTCTATGGACACTCCTGGGGAGGTGTTGGGAAGGGCAGGTCTTTCAAATTCAAGCCAAGTAAGAAGTGAGCCTTCATTGACTGCTTAGCCCTTTTGATAAGGTATGCTAAGCAATATGCAGTATTTCCATCTGCCAGCGAGAAATAATTTCTTCTTCTCCAGAAAAATTTTTGAATATTATGTTAGAGAATTAAAGACTCTGATGCTGGGAGGGACTGGGGGCAGGAGGAAAAGGGGATGACAGAGGATAAGATGGCTGGATGGCATCATCGACTCTATGGACATGAGTCTGAGTGAACTCCGGGAGTTGGTGATGGACAGGGAGGCCTGACATGCTGCGATTCATGGGGTCGCAGGGAGTCGGACAGGACTGAGCGACTGAACTGAACTGAAACCAGGAGTTTCTTATTGATTTACAGTGACTGCCAGGCAAGGAAAAACACTCACCAGGAAATTCTCTCAACCAGTATTATCTGTCAAGTAAGTTAGATTTTTGCCATGATTCCTTGACTGTGCAAATGCATTTTCTTCTTCAGGTAGCACATGGCACACTCACGTTTGCATAATGCTTCTTATGCTGTCTATACTACTACTACTACTACTAATAATAATCCTTATTCTATCATATAGTCCCTCTTCCGTCAATCATTGTACTGTTATTTTGCCACAGAAGGGACTGGCGTTAGACACGGACTAGAGGAAGCTAGGCCCCAGCAGTACCCTAGACTGGATCAGGATACTAGCCTAGTCTATACTAGACTAGATCAGATCTCTAACTGCCTATTTTTTTTCCCATTATGGTTTATTACACGATATTGAATATAGTTTCCTGTGCTATATAACAGGACCTTGTTGTTCATCCATTCTATATGTAATAGTCGCATCTGCTAGTCCCAAACTCCCAGTCCTTCCCTCTCCTACTCCCTTCCCCCTTGGCAATTGCCTGGCTTTGTTTGGTTTTTCTTTTTTTAATCTTCATCTCCCCAGCACATTTCGTAGCTCCTGGTACAAAGACTTGTTAAATGGGTGATAAACTGATGAAGCGATCCACTGAAAATCAGGTTAATTGTCATAGTTTGCTTAACTTCTCCACAGAGAAATGAACTCCAGGACTTTTCCAAATGCTTACCAGCCTGCGGCTCTCTATAATGGATCAGAGGACGCTCCTTCAGGCTGCATTGAATGGGTTTCCTGAAAAACTCTACCACGAACTCCACGTGCCACCTCCAGAGTGCTTTGATTGAGGTCAGCCTCCTGAAGGAAGTCGGTGGGAAACGTTGCCGTCCAGACGGCCCATTGGATCCAAGAGCCCAGCATCCTGTCCAGTGGCTGGACACCATGGAGATGGATACATGCTGGTCACCTATCCCAGCTGCACCCTCGGAGCACCCAGAAAACCTGCAAAAGTATTGTCCCAATGCCCGAAAGGCCATTTTTGCCCACACCACTTATCCCACCAAGCTTTTGGTAACTGCACTCTCCAATATATTTATAAAAGACTTTCACAAGCACCTTTTTATTTGAGATTGACAAACCTCCCTGTGAAGTGATCACAGCAAGAACTTTTATCTCCATTTTGCAAATAAGGAACTTGAGGCTCAATGAAGTGAAATCCAGGGCCCAAGACTCCTGACTCTCCAGCATGCTCCATGCCGTAGACTTAGGTCTTATGAGAAAGGAAGGACAGTGCCTAAATTGGCCACCGGAAGCTCTCTGTCTCTGGAACAGACACCTTGCGTGGACAGACACACAGAGGACATTATGAACAAAGATAGTGACCACAAAGGAAGCTGAGTCAGATAGCAAAGCACACAGACCCTTTCCCGGGAGGTGCATGTTTTAGCTCAGGGCCAGGCACTCTGTGACTACAAGCCAGACACTTTTCCTCTCTGAACTTACAGATGAAGACATCTATCACATGCGCAGGATCGTTTTCAGCTTTGAAATTTCAAATACTCATGAGGGGCTCGGTGGTAAAGTATCCACCTGCCAGTGCAGGAGACGAAGGTTTGATGTCTGATCCAGGAAGATCCCATATGCCGAGAAGCAACTAAGCCCATCCACACAGCTATTGAACCTGTGCCCTAGAGCTCAGAAGCCACAACTGCTGAAGCCACTTACCCGAGATCCAGTGCTCCTCAACAAAAGAAGACAGCTCAATTAGACGTCTGCGCATCACAAACAGGGAGTAGACCCCGCGCCGCAACTAGAGAAAAGCCCATGCAGCAACGGAGACTCGCCACAGGAAAGGCTAAATAAATAAAGTTGTATAAAAAAATATAAATTGGTCAAATACAAAATTTTAAAATTTCAAATAAAAAAATACTCACAGTGGGGACATATCAGAGATGAGTCATGATTCCTCTCTGAGCATCTCTGTTTTGTTTATAAGTTTGGTGCTGCCTTTGCTCTTTGGGGAAGAGCACGTGGGTGAGGATAGTAGACACGACGATGAGTCTATCCCAGAGCAGAGTGGGGAAGGAAAACAGCTGAGTGATTTCTGCTCACCATCCCGTTCTAATACCTGCCCCCCCAAGTTCCTCCTTCTGCTCCACTCTGACCCCAGTCCCTCTCAGAAAACAGCTTTGCTTATTTCCGTTTCCCTTTCCCTGATCATCCAGACCATTGTGGAGTTACAGTGGATAGGGTCTGGAATAGCCCTTGGAGTTGCCCTGGCATCCTGACTTGGCATCAGCACCATTCACCAGCTGTTCTCTTAGATCCTGCCCAACCACTGCTCTACCATCCCTTCCCTGGAGTGTCCTGGAAAGGGTCAAGGCACTGCACAACTCCAGGGGGCACTATTATAAAGTGTGGAATGTTCTCCATCAGCCATTTCCCAGAACCCAGGAGGGAAGCAAGCAGGCCTTGTGCCAGACAGCACGCCTGCCGTGGGCATCTCCTTTGGGCTGGAAGGGAAGTGGAAGGATTGGCATGGGACAGCTCAAGGCCCCTGTCCTGCGGGATGTTTGTCCTGCCATGGTGGGGCCTGCTTTGAGGCACGATGGTAGACACACACTTGATTCTTTCGAGTCCGGGGCAACTCGAGCCCCAGCCCAGCCCCCGCATGGGTCATTCGGCCTGGCTAGTGCCAGGTGCCAGCCATTGTCCTCCTGCCATCCTCAGCAAAGCCTGTGAGGTCAGGACAGCACGGTTCCCTGACAAACGTTCAGAACATTTCCTCGGGTCCCAGGAGGCTTGATACTGAAATGTTTTCCTCTTCACAGTTATATTTTCCTTGGTTGAAAAAGTTTTGTTTTGGAAGTTGCTACCCTGTCGAGGTAGTGAGTCAGTTTGGGAGGCCGGTGCAGAGGGGAAAATGCACATCACTGGCAGAGGCCCGCAGCATGGGGGTGAGGGAAGGTGGGAGATTCCGGGGGGAGAGCCAGGGCCCCACCCTCCGCCCCCTCCCACTCCTGCAGGAAGAACACGGCCCCTCCTTCCCAGCTGGGCCGCCTCTTCACTGGGGTCAGGGCCCCAGCCCCGCTGGTGCTTTCGGACTTATTCCTGGGAAAGGCCAGGTAGGCTGGGAAGGAACTGGCATTACAGGTCACCTTTGGAGTGCCAGCGAATCATTGGGTCTCCACCTTCTGTGAAAGTTGGTAGTGGTATCCTCCACATTTTCCAGGTTGGCAAACTGAGGCTCAGGATAAGGGGAATCACATGCCTGACATCACCCAGCCAGCCAGTGGCCGAGGCCAGAATTCAAGGAGTCCCCTGCTGGCTATGCCATGTGATCTGGCTACAAGGCTCATTCATTCCTACCCAGAAAAGGCCAGGGAGGGACAAGAAGACACACCTAGAGAGACAACCGGGGAAGGACTTAGGCGGTGGGAGAAGAGTGGGCTTGCGGGCCACCCCTGACTCTCCCTGCCATCTTTTCCTCAGTTTCCCCGCCCGATACATTCTCTTCATCTGGAGAGAAGACTCATAGAGATACAAAAACACACACAGACGCACCAGCACTCTCAGATCCCACCCCACACACGCAACACACACACACCCATCCACACCAGCACAGAGGCACACACATCTGGAGGTAAATCTCGGGATTCAAGGGCTGGCTCCATGCCAGCTCTGAGCCCCGAGTAGCCCACTGAGGAGCCCTGGTCTGCCTCACTTTGGGAGGTCAAATCAATGAAAGAGCCCTGGTAGTTTAGAAAAGAGAAAGGGAGAAAAAAAGAACACCAGCACCTCTCATGATGGGAGGTCAGAGCAAATGAAACCAGGAGGAGGGGTAGCAGTATGGGGGCGAGGGGGAGAGGGTGGGGGTGGGGAGCCTGGTGCTGGCAGCTGAATTCCTACCCTGGCCCAGCTCCAAAAGATTAAAATAGAGCTCTTAGAGTGTCCCCTCCACAGACCAGCCTGCCAGGGGCCAGACAATACGTGGGTTTGTGCTCCAGCACAGGCCTCCAGAGAGGTGATGTTTTTACCCGGACAGCTAAAGGCACAGAGGCAGGTCTAAAGCAATTCCAAAGCTCCTTTGGCCCACAGTCCCAGAACAGGCCACAGCAGAGGGAGAGCTCCCGGCTGCTAGGACGCACACAGTTCAGCTCTTTTCTCATCTCACCCTAGGGCAGGCCGCTGGACTCACACTTCTGCATTCTATCTGCCCCCAAAACATCCAACTGGCAGGGCAACGTGGAATGAAGTCTTAGCGAATTCGTTATACTTTAATTTGGGAAAAAAAAAATCTCAGCCTGGCTGTAAACAGGCAGCTCTACTAATGAGGAATGGACAGGGTGTCCCTTGGGGTTATCAGAAATACTCAGATAAGTACACACACCTTATTTTCCCTACCCAGGGAACAGAGTTCCCCCAGAAGGAAGCCCCACTGGCCACTTGAGGTTTCATCTGCTTCGCTGGCATTGTTGAGGATTTCAGGCAGCTGGGACTGAAGTCCAACATCTCAGACCACTTGCTAATACAGAGGATGAAAACAAGTATGCATCAGCTAAGCGCACAGGTTTTGGGGTTTGCCGGACGTGGGTTCTAATCCTGACTCTGCCACTTGGTTGCTTTTTGAATGTGCACAAATTATTTAATCTCTCTGGGACTTGGATTACCTCTAATACCACCTACTAATGATCCTTAGGGTTAATTGAGAAAATGCATTAAATGTGGAAAAATCAATGCCTGGCATCTATCTAACAAAAGCTGCTGCTGCTGCTAAGTCACTTCAGTCGTGTCCGACTCTGTGCGACCCCATAGACGGAAGCCCACCAGACTCTCCCGTCCCTGAGATTCTCCAGGCAAGAACACTGGAGTGGGTTGCCATTTCCTTCTCCAGTGCAGGAAAGTGAAAAGTGAAAGTGAAGTCGCTTAGTCGTGTCCGACTCTTGGCGACCCCATGGACTGCAGCCTACCAGGCTCCTCTGTCCATGGGATTTTCCAGGCAAGAGTACTGGAGTGGGGTGCCATTGCCTTCTCCGTCTAACAAAAGCTAGCCAACAATAACAAAAAATTCCCTCCTACTGGGTTTCTGGAAGACCTCTCCCCCATAACTAGGATGAAAACATAATTTGTCATAAAAATCAGAACACTTTTGACAGTAAGAGTGGATGCTAACTGGACAGAGTCTAGGACACTGGCTTACCAGGGACTGTCTCTGGAAAACTAGAACAAATGAGCCCCCTTCCCATAACTTTCTGAAGGGTTCCTATATAATATTCCATTAAAATAATTCTTTAAAAATGGCCCTAAACTTAATTCTATATCATGAAGCCCACTGGAAGTAACAACCCTCTATGACATACCATGATAGTCACACATGAAATTGTAATTTTAAATATAATTTTATTTATATTTAAAAATCGTAAGGTTATAGTGTTAATATGTATTATCACTTATAATCATAAGTGATAAGTCATATTTGGATGGAGGATTGAAAATTGATAAAATTCTACTGCTGTTTTAATTTTTTCATTTCTGATATTTGAAAAAAAGAAGCTCTTGTTTAAGTTTAATGGAAAACTCCTCATTCTAGTTCACAGAACACCAATATTCCATAAGAGCAACATTTGAGAATCTCAGTCTTAAAGAACCAAGAATAACCCCCCCGGGAGTAAGGGATGGAAGGCAACTTTTGTGATCGTGACATATTTTCTTTTCTTTAAACAGTTCTAGCCATTCAAGAATGAAGATCAAGATGTAGGAGGTCTCAGCTCTTCACTAAGTATCTCTCTCCATAGGGCTGCTTGAGTATCCTCATGGCATGATGCCTGGCTTCCCCAGAGCAAGGGATCCAGCAACGAGAGCAAGGCTATCTAATCGTGCCCAGGACTGAGGACAGCCCCAGGCATATCACTGCGTTGGTTGCCTTAATGAAAGTGGTAAAGAATCCTCCTGTCAATTCGAGAAGCCTGAGAATTATCCATGGGCTTCTTGGTACAGGACTGCAAGCAACAGCTTTAGTCTATTAGAAAGAATCTTTATATCCCAAACCAGACAGCTCTCCAAAAGTAATCCTGTCAGCCAGGTAAAATCTGGGACCTCAAATGCAGAAAATGCCAAACCAGCCTTTTTTTTTTTTTTTTTTTTGCATGACTATTTTGAAACACACTATTGATTGTAAGCTTATGATATCTTCCACTCAACCCAGCCAAACCTTTTCTAGGCTTTGGGTGCCATTGGGATCTCAGGTACACTCCTGAGTTTCTGGAAGATTCCTAAGGTCCCTGTGGCCCCTTCTGACTTTATGTGTTTGTTGTTTGTTTAAAAAAAAAAAAAAAAAAGCATCTTCCCCTAGAGTGTTTTGATTGCATTGCTGCTGCTGCTGCTAAGTCACTTCAGTCGTGTCCAACTCCGTGCGACCCCATAGACGGTCACCTACGGGGCTCCTCTGTCCCTGGGATTCTCCAGGCAAGAACACTGGAGTGGGTTGCCATTTCCTTCTCCAATGCATGAAAGTGAAAAGTGAAAGTGAAGTCGCTCAGTCGTGTCCGACTCTTGGCGACCCCATGGACTGCAGCCTACCAGGCTCCTCCATCCATGGGAGTTTCCAGGCAAGAGTACTGGAGTGGGGTGCCATTGCCTTCTCCATTAAATGCATTTAAATCACATGTGTAGGGCTGTATGGGCTTCCCAGGTGGAGCTAATGCTAAAGAACCAGCCTTCCAATGCAAGAGACATAAGAACCGTAGGTTCGATCCCTCGGTCAGGACAATCCCCTGGAGAAGGGCATGGCAACCCACTCCAGTACTCTTTCCTGGAGAATGCCTTGAAAAGAGGAGCCTGGAGGGCTACAGTCCATAGCATCCCAAAGAGTGGGACACAGCTGAAGCAAAGTAGCATGCATGCACACACGTAGGGCTGAATGGCTTACCTTGTGGTCTCTCTTTTAATTCTTACAACCTGCAAGGTGGTCACTGAGATGATGCCCATTTTTTCTCATGAAGATATCAAGTCTAAGAGAATATATATAGCCAGTAAGCAGAGAACCAGAAAATGTAGACCTAGGTCTTCTGACTTTAAATCCTATGCTCTGTCTAGTACATCACACTTGAGTATTACAATCCCTTTATTTTATTTAACATGAAATGCTATTTAGACATGCTCACTCCTTGCATTCCAGCTAAGTCATTTAAACCACAACACACACCTTCACATCTACACTCACTGGCACACATGGATGCACTTCAAAACTGGGTCTATAGAAATCAGCCTACCCTGGATCCCAACTTCAGAGAAGGCGATGGCACCCCACTCCAGTACTCTTGCTTGGAAAATCCCATGGATGGAGGAGCCTGGTAGGCTGCAGTCCATGGGGTCGCAAAGAGTCAGACACGACTGAGCAACTTCACTTTCACTTTTCACTTTCATGCATTGGAGAAGGAAATGGCAACCCACTCCAGTGTTCTTGCCTGGAGAATCCCAGGGACGGGGGAGCCTGGTGGGCTGCCGTCTATGGGGTCGCACAGAGTCGGACTCGACTGAAGTGACTTAGCGTAGATCCCAACTTAGACAACGAGTAGATGCATTTTCCTGGGTTTTCCTTCAGTCACACTGCCACTTTGAGAAACTGGCTACTGCATATATAAAATAAAATAAATGGTTTAGAGAGTTGCTTTAAGGTAGAGAAAACAGTACATTGTTTATTGTACCATTAATCAGCATAAAAGAATATAAGACATGGTACCGAATAAAACCAAAATCCCACCTTGGGAAATCTCAATAGTGATCAAAAGCATCAGTAGATAAGAATATTTGTGCAGGATGCTTAATGCAGCTTTGCTGTTCGTGGCAAAACTAACTAGAAGCAACCTGAGTGCCAGTGAACAGGGAAACGTTGGACAAACTATGCTGCTTCTCTAGTGTTGCTATGAGATTCCCAGGTGGCTCAGGGTAAAGAATCCACCTGCCAACGCAGGAGGCACAGATTCCACCCCAGGCTCAGGAAGATCCCCCAGAGGAGGAAATGACAACCCACTCCAGCTTTCTGCCTGGAAAATCCCATAGATGATGGAGACTGGCAGGCCACAGTCCATGGGGCTGCACAGAGTTAGACACGATTGAGCTGGCACACACAGCGCTGTTATCAAGAATAAGAGCCACTTATATTGACCTGTAAATATCCAAGGTGGGTTGAGAAGGGAAAAAAAAAAAAAAAAAAGATGAAGGGGAGGGAAGGGAAGGAGAGTGAGAGTGTAAACTGTATTTTATGACCCAGCCTGCTGTAAGTAATTTTTTAAATCCTATTAATGCATATGTGATACATATATATGTGGAGAAACATAAATTGTAACCTCTGACTTTGGACTAGAAGAGGGAAGCGGGAGATTATTAACATTTTTGCATACTTCAGAATTATCTGACTTGGTTAAAAAAAGAGTACCTATTATTTCTATAATTTAAAACCATAATAAAGCAGATCAAGATAAAAGAAAAAATAAACTAAGACCAGAATTTTGCCAAGTCTGATTTGAGCAAAGAAAACTCAGATTCCTGCCCTTAACGTCTTTGACTTTATCCAAATGCACTCTCTTAATTGGCCCCAGACACTGACATCTGTGTGGAATACCTCTACTCCTCACTCTGCCTTGGTTTTCCAAATGGCCATCTCTGCTGGATGTTCAGACTTTAGTTGAGGCCCATCTTCCCCACCCCCACATCTCCCTCCACCCACT
Organism: Bos grunniens; assembly: GCF_055505025.1. NCBI lineage: Eukaryota > Metazoa > Chordata > Mammalia > Artiodactyla > Bovidae > Bos > Bos grunniens. The sequence goes on along the minus strand of NC_141183.1, from coordinate 56,180,269 downwards.
CAAATCAAAAAAGACTTTGGTCCCTGCTGAAAAGGCCAAGAATAAATCCTTTCCACCCCAATTATTCTACCAATGCATCATTCTCCCCACTCTTTTCTCCCCAAACTCCAGATGGTGAACTCTGGAAACGGGTGACCGTGGGAGGAAGTGGAATCTCGCTTTCTAAAGGTCTTTACCGAGAGAGGCGCATCTGTGGGGGATGGCTTGGATTAACTGAAGTTAGAACAAGTTAGTTATGGGTGGCTTGCCATTTTTTGGAGCGCTGATTGCATGCAGAGATCAGTGAGAAGGAGAGACCGGAAATCAGGAGCTCTGGTGGCAGAGAAAATATCCACAGATGAAATAAGTTGGTAGCCTGAAGAAGCAGTAGTTAATCAACGTTTCTATGCAGCTTTGGGCCACCTAAACGTAGGAGAGACAACCTGAACTGGTGACAGGCTCATGGTTCAGAACAAGCTTGATCCGCAGATGTCACTTAGTAGGGATTAAAGTTCCATTATTTACGTTTAAAAAAATCCAAGGACGAGATGGGAGAATTGTAACTGGGCAAAGGATTGGGGAAAAGTTGATTTAAGCATTTTACTTAACAAACTCCCAATTAAACAAAAGTATGCAAATCTGTTAAGAAAAAGAACCCCACACACACACCCGTGAGTAAATTAATGCAGTCTTCAGCTATTTTAGTACAAAGAAGTCTATCCTATAGTAATCCATGTGTTCATTCTTTCAGTAGCAAACATTAATTGAATGCCTATTATGTGTACCAAGCATGGGCTAATGAGTTCTAACAATTACGTAGTCTTCTGTATTCATATTTTGGATCTTCTGCCCAATTCAAGGTACCCTGTTTCAGCTTTATGGACACACTACATGAGAAAAGTGGGGGATATACAGCAAGTCATGCACGGAATAGATAAAAGAATTGAGGATATTTAGCCAGGAGTGTGCAGTCAAATATCTGGAAGGCTACCATAATAATTCAATAGGCTTATTTCCCATGGTATCATTTAGGAGGATTACAACTGTAGTAATGTAAAAATGTATCCACAAATTCTTCAAATGCCTTCCCTTAAAAAGGTGGAAATTTATTTCCCTCCCTTTGAATGTGAGCTGGACTCAGTGACTCCCTTCTAATGGAATGTGAAGGAAGTAACAGAGGGTGACTTCTGAGACTGGGTCATAAAAGGCATATGGATTCTTCCTTGCTCTCCCTCAGACCTCTTGCTCCGGGGAAAGTCAGCTGCCATGCCGTGAAGATGCGTGGAGGAGCACTATGGTGCTCTATGAGGAGCACTGTGGCGAGGCCCACCTGGCGAGGAATTGAGACAGCCATGGGAGGAACCACCTGCACGCAGGCCTGCCTGCCTCCAATAGAAGCTGCGTTGACCACAATCCTGACTGCAGCCTTAGCCACAACGTCACGAAATGCTCTGAAGCAGAACCACATAGCTAAACTTCTCTTAAATTCTTGACCTTTAGAAACCCTGTGAGATAATGAATGTTTGTTGTCTTTAGGTGCTAAATTTTGGAGGAATGTGTTACGCATTGGATAACTAACATAATAGCAAGATGTATCTGTCACGGAGACCAATTTAATTTTAACAGAAAAAAAAAAATCACAATGATCCCAGTTGTCTGAGTGTAATGAATGGTACCACCACTGAAGTAGTGAGCTCCCTGTGTTCAACCAGGAGGACCGCCGCCACCTCTCAGGGATACTGTAAAGGTGATGTCTACGCTCGGCGCCAGAGGATGAGCTTAGAGCCCAGATTCTTCATTTTTTCATCTTTATCTTTCATATTCCAATAAGCCACCATTGATTTCCTGACCTTCATGCCTCTCTCTGGCTAAGAAAGTGACACCACCCTCATACTGTGGCAAGGCAACTCTAGGATGGTTTTCCTCTGGGTCTTAATTTAGATCCAAATTGGCTTGTCCCCACCAGGAAGATGCCTTTGCTTTGTTTGTGCAATGCCATCTCTGCCATGATTCAGAGATCCATCAAGTGGAAGTTGGATTTAAGACGTCATTGGCCCTGGATTGCACCCAGAACACAGAAATATCTTCAAAGCCCAAGTTGCCGCAGTCAACATTCCCCCTGCTGCTATTGATAATTTGTACCATATTGGCTAGGTTATTTAACATTTGCAAATAGGATTCTGTAGTGGCTGGAAGTCAAATATTATGGAATAGCTCTTCATCATCCTGGAGCCTGGTGCCCACCCTCTCCGCCCACCCTTCAGCCACCAGAATGTCAGACGGCCCAAGCTTTCCTTACCAGCCACATAGCCCCCAGCTCCTTGCCCTGCTCCTGCCTGGGATAGAGACCTCTGCCATGTCACATGAGCAGCTCCCGGGGGATGGAGGGGAAGAAGAGGTCAGTGGGGACGAGGGAGTCCACAGAACAAGCTCAAGGCAGGTGAAGCATGCTCAGGACCTGAAGGATCCAATTAAGCCCAATTCACTGGGATCCAGTTTTCCTACCGAATTCCTGGGGAAACCGAATTGAATAATGTGTGGCTTATTCAGAAACACACATCCCTGTGTTGTTGGCCAAGGCAAGGGCAGTGTGGCAGGGGGTTTAGGCAAGGGGTGCAGGTGCACCGAAATGAAAACAACGGGCTAAAACAACAAGCTCCCGCCTGTGAGGAACAGCCCCGTGTTTGGCTGGATTACTGGGGTCGGAGCATGCCTGTGTATATATGCGAGCTCTTGTATGCGTAGGCAGCTGGGCCTAGGGGTGGGGCCGGGGGGCAGGGGTGGGGGGGGGGCTTCCAGGGAGGGAGCAGGAGCGTGTCTACATATTTTCAATGGCAATTGCGAAGAAAACCATCAGAGGTGCTCTAACGCACGTCTGGCCCTGCCTTGCGCCAGCTCCTACAATAACTTCAGAATCTCCTCCCTCATTTCATAAACATTTTATGTACGTTTTTAAGTGGGAATATTTTTGCTCGTTTGGGAAGAGAGTGCCTTTATGCAGTTCAGTCAGCCTAATTGGAACCTCACACGCTTCTCCTGGGATGGGAAGCAGGAGGAGTGATGGTGACTGAAATGGGGAGCAGGGGACAGGATGGGTCGAGATGGGACGGAACTGAGAGACGGGAGAGGTAGATGACTCTGTGAAAAAGAAAATTATGTCATTGTCCTGCTTTCGGCCTGTCCTACACCTTTCCATGGAAAACCTGTTTAACCTGCTTTAAACACACACACCACACACACACACACACACTTGCAGCAATTGAAAGTTATGAGTAAGGGTTGTGTTGCCTTTCTGTTCGACCTCCACTCCTGCAGACCTGAACAATTCCATCTCTCTTTCCCAGCTTACCTGTGGCGTGTGGGGCCTGCTCAGCGCGAATAAATGGCTGTTTATGGATGATAGCATCTGGTCCGCCCCTGATGAGGTCACCTTGTTATGTTAAATATTTCTACCTCCTGGTGGAGGAACCGAAGCTGATTGCTCTCAAGGCCACCTCTGCCCAGAACAGAGAACACAGCACCCAAGGCAGGATATACACTTTCCAAAGGCTTAGGTAGGCTCCTCTGTGAACTTGAAAGATTCCTTTCAGGCGCCAGGACCAGAGCACGGATCATGACCTGGGCCTAATAATGCCAATATTCATCCCACATGTGGAGAAACTATTGTAGAGGGTTCTGAACCCCTTGTCCGTGTCCATTCTCACTACAGCCCTGGCAACGGTGTTATTGTTGATTTGATCTCCATTTTACAGACGAACCAACTGAGGCTTGAACCTGCCCAAGGCCCCACCAGAGTGAAGAAGATGCAGGATTTGAACTCGGCCTCTCTGGCTTCCACATTTAGGATCACCCCACTATAGATTCTGGGGGAGACAACCTGGAAGAATGAAAAGAATCAGAAATGCTATGTAGCCCAGTGATTCAGCCTCCCTGTGCACCAACTTCCTCACCCGTGTGAAGCGGGAAATGACCACCTTTACTAGGTAGGACTGTCATGGGTCAGCAGGGATCTTACAGATGCTTTACAAATTTATTGAGTAAATTATCAACAGATGATTGCAGCCAGTTTGTTGACTAAAGAAAGAAAAAAAAAAAAAAAGAGAGAACATGGATAAACATTTCTTCAAATGAAGCCCACTGTTACTCAGAGGAGGAATCCCCTGCTGATTCCTAGGTTTCTGACCAGAAATGACAAATTTGGAGCTAGAAATCCAGAGTTTCCCAGATGAGTCAAAGAACCGAAGCCCTCTCCTCCCCAACATAATTCCAAAAAAGACATGTTTTTCCAATGTTCTTGAAGTAGCTATCCTAAGATGTGGAGGAACATGTGAAGAAAACAAGCAGATTCATTTGTTTTAATGAGGTCAGAAAGGAATACCAAACATCTTGGATCTCCAAGGTATCTGCTTCCTTCCAGCTGTCCACGGTTTTCAGCTGGGTCCTGAAATGGAGTTCAGGACACCCAGACAAATAAGTAATTCTAAAGAGCAGTGCCAGGAAAATATTAGAGTTTTAAAAAAATAAAGCAGAGATTCATTTATTTTTTAAATATATACATATCTTCCTATAACATTCCTGACATGAAAGAACTCTAGACAATTCTGCCTCCACCTGATCAGGCTCAAGCACCTCAGGGCCTGCTGAACCCAACCTTACAAGCATCACCCCAACCTCTTTTTTTTCCTCTTGACACGATTTTCTTGTGTCCACTCCCCTGTGGACACAAGATGAATTGTGGGATGAATTGGTTCTCTTCCGAACACAGTGGGGGCGTTCTGCAGTGCTGACGCTGTTGTGGTAAGTCAGGCCTCCAGAACTATTGGGTCTGAAATCCTCTCCAACCCTGGCCTTTAGAAGGCCAGTTCCCCAGATGGGGCAGCTCTGGCCTGCTGTCTCCTGCCTTGAGAATCAGCCCGGGGTTCACAGAAGGAGACCCCAGAGAGCTGTAGGGTTAACCAACCAACCATAAACATTACCTCCTCCGCTGATCTTCAAAGGCTCAGGAAAAGAAAACAAACCACATAAATCTTTATCAGGGCTCCTTACGACTGCCCCGGGAGGTGGCTCCTGGAAGAGCTGGGTGGTGACTCTGTACAGAGGATAAAAAATAATTTCAGTTAGCGGTGCTGAGTCAGAGATGGATTGCTTTTATTTCTCTTTTCTCCTCTTTTCTTTCCCTCCCTGACTCCTCCTATTAAAATGACTTCCTTTTGTCATTTGCCGGCCAGGAGTTCTGTAGTGACAATCCTCGATCTTCTACCAGCTTCCTGGTTTCCATAGCTATTATGAAGGGGGTTACAGAGTAGGAAGTATGAGATGGCTACCCTGCTGAAAATATTTCAATAACACACCTTGCCATCCAGGACAAACTCTCCAAATCCACTCCCAGCTTCTATACATGCATACATAACGGCGGGGCTTGTATTTAAAAGCACAGGAACCAAATGCTACTCGTGATGCTCAGGGAAGTCATTCATCCTCTGCAGGCCTCATCTCCTCACTGTAAGAGTCACAGCTGGTGGCTTATGAGCCACCTAGTAACTCCGACTTAGCACGTGGCTGAGTTCTTGTCTATCATCTTAAACACAGAATTCCCACCGCAACTCTTTGAGACTTTACACATCCCACTCTACAGATGAGGAAACTGAGCCTTGGAGAGGTTAAGGAACTCACTCGAGGTCACACAAACACTGGGATAAGAGCGCTTACCTCATAGACGGCTGAGGAGCGGATGAGATAATGTCTGCAACGTGCTGAGCATGACTCCTGGCACCTTGTGGGTTCTCATTCAGAGAGCACACTCTCATCTAGAAATCTTCCCTGACCTTCTCCCTCCCCGACCCCACATACGTCTTTACCAGATCTCCGCTCCCAGGTCCTTGCTGGTCTCCCAGCCCCGGGAGTTCTTTGGAGGTGAAGGAAGATGTGTCTCACCTCTGCAGTGCCGACCAGTGCTTGGCACATAGTAGGGACAGAGTGAAAGTCAAAACAATGAATGAATGAATGGTATGAACAAACGCCCAGTTAGTAGACAGTTTTAAAAAAAAAAAAGTAGTCAAAATAAATACTACTAGTAAAATGACTTTTTCTAAAGATGGTTAAAGATCTGAAATTTCCTGGAGGAGCTTGTGGTGCTAGTGGAAAAATGTACAAAAGGGAACGAGGAACGAAGTCATCCTCTTTTTTTAAATACCAGCTCTCACTGTAGTTTAAGGGCTTCACAGACTTCTCCAGAATGCCCATGAATCATAGGAAGAGGACCCGAGAGTCCTGAGTCCCAGCCATTCTGACTAACTTCAGCAAACATCGTCAGTTCCAGGGAATGGGGGCTTGCAAGAAAACCACGCCCATGCCTACCTGCACACACACACACAAACACATATGTACCCAAGACATACCTGTCCCACCAACCAATCTCTCAGCATTGACGGAACGCCCACTCCATGCAGTACCCCTTACAAAATTCAGAAAGAAGACGTAAAATATCCTAAAGATCCCAGGACTTAGTGGGAAGAATGGACAGTCTAGCTACTGAATTGGGACTGTGAGAAGTGAGGTTGGCAAAACAAGTTTATTGTGATAAACTAGCTACCATTTTCTGGACATGTGCCAGGGACATTCCCAAGGACGTGTTATTTGAGGAAGTACAGTTGACCCTCAGACAACACTGGTTTGAACTGCATGGGTCCACTTATAGGCAAATTTCTATCAATAGTAAATATTATGGTATAGCATAACCTGTTGGTAGTCGAATCCACATTCCACGTGGCACCATGGCTACATAGAGCCAACTACAAGTTATATGCAGACTTTTGACCACACAGAGGGTTCCCATCCCAACAACAGATTGTTCAAGGGTTAACTGTTTATTCGTTCATTCAACAAATGCTCACTGAGCCCCTGTTATGCGGTGGGCACTATTCTAGATGACAAAGATAAAACTGTGGCCAAGCTTACCTTCTAGTCCTAGATGTGTAAAAATTATAAATTTGTTTAAAAATGGAAACAAAATACAAAGCAAACTACAGAAAGTTAAGCTCGACACCATGCTCCACACTTAGCAGAGATACACAGAGACAGGCGTCCTCACAGGGAAAGGGGTGTGGCCTCAGCAGAACCTCCAGGGGTTGGGGTGGAGGGTGGGGGCTTGTGGGTTTCTCAAAAGGCAGGAGTTCAAACAGGCCTCCAGAAGGTTAGGGCACTTACCCAATGCCCCCCGATTTACAGCCCAGGGATGTTTCCACCAGTAAAATCTCCTCCTCCTTCACATCCTGAATCACATCAGCAGGATATAATGGAGGAAAGGCCATCACCCCAAAACTGCAGTGCATGTGAGGCCAGACCAGACACTAGCTCCTAACAGCACACTCACCCACCTCCCTGGATTATTATGTGATAAGGAAACTGAGTGTAAAAGTCCCTAATATCAGAATTCACTGTTGTTGTTATGACTGCCAGAGCCTTCAGGCTCGCTCAAGCTTCCTCTGTCTCTCTCCAGTCCCATCCCTCCCCTGCCTCAAGGCTTCAGATAGCTGACAGGAGCAGACACGGTTTACCGTGGGACGACATTAGGCACTGTCCCACACATTGCCTCAGTTAATCCTCTCGGCACCCTGAGAGGTGCCTACGCCCTGTGACTGGCACAGAATCCTACAATGGGGAAATTGCCAAGCTGGCCTTTGACTCAAGACTCCAAGTGCTTAACCACTGGGCGGTACTGGCCTCTGAGTCTCCTGAAAACACAGCCTGGCCCATGGTCCCCCCGCCCCCCACAGGAGGTCCAGAACCTCTGCCTGCCCCGGTGATGGCCAGCTATATTAAGTCTGAGCATTCACTTTGGTTGACCAGATCTCCCCGTCAGCATCTGTCACATCAAGAAGGAGGGCTCCCTTATGTGTGCTTTGCCCATGTGGTTTCCCACCCTGAGTGCCCTTTCTGAAGGGCTCTCTCTATCCAAATTTTCAAGGCTTATGTCCCTTTCTTTCTCTTCCACAGGCCTCCTACAGCCTCTCTATCCCTCCCTGATCTCCATCTTTTCTGAATGTCCAGATCACGTTTACAGTCAGCATCACCCAATTTAGCATCTACCTGTTTCCAGTTTCTCAGGGGGGAATGACAAGACAGCCTGCACCCAAGGCAATAGAGCGGCGGGTCCATCGGAGAGGTCTGTGCAGCTTCGCTTGTGTTCATCCGGAGTCATCAGCTAAGGGCTTCTCATGCAGTATAAGGCAGTACAGGATCGGGGATTAGGAGTGTGGGCTTGAGAACCAGAATGCTGGGGCAAAAAGCCATCAACTGTGTGACTTTAGATAAGATACTAAACTTCTCGGAGCCTCACCTTCCTCATCTGTAAAAATGAGCATAAAGACGGTATCTACCCACGCTGGTAGTGGGGACTGATAATAAGGGAGGTTACGGATTTGTGGGAGTAGGGGGTATATGGGATACCTCTGTACCCTCTCCACAATCTCACTGTGAACCTAAATCCATCCTAAAATAGTCAGAATGAAAGAGAAGGAAGAAAGGGGGAGAGAGAGAGAGAGAAAGAGAGGAAGAAAGGGAGAAAGGGAAGGAGGAAGGAAAGAAGGAAGTGTAGCTCTACCTCATGGGTTGGCTGTGAGGATTAAAGGAATTCCTGGATGTAAAGCATCCCCTTATTTCTGTGCCAGTACGTAATAAGTGCTCAGTAAAAGTCTGCTTTCAGTAGCGTTAATATCATTACCCAAGCGCAAGGAAAGTCCTCAGCTCCACTGTTGTTGGCACTCTCCTTTGGCTGTTTTGAGCCTGGGGGAAGTTTTTGTCATCCTATCTGTGTCCTGTTTGCAGACTGTATCATCCAAAGCCCCGACAGAATTCTCTAGCTGGTAGCTACACGGGGCTTTTATGGGTTTCAGTCTATGAGAGTTGCTTTCCTGCCCTCCCATGCTTTAACAGATTGCTATTGTTTTCTTGTCTGTGGAAGGAACAGGAGAGTGCAGTTTTCTGAGTAGAATCAACGCATACAGTCAGGAGCTGGGCTTCTCCTTCCTGCAGACACGGCCCTGCCCGCTGCCGCCCATTCCTCTTTCACACAGGCAGCCCCTCCAGTTATATCCCTCCCCGCGGGGCGGTAATTTTCAGTTCAGGCCAAAAGGCTTTGTTTAAATGTGGCGCTTACGTGGTAATAGAGTGTATTGCAGGGCTTGTTTTTTCTGAGGGTCAATGTTGAATTTAGTCTCCAGATAAACAAGTCTATCTTCTTCCCTCCTCTCAGAGTCGTGGGTGGGACTGAAAAAGGTGGAGGAGACAAGAAGCTGAGGAAGAAAGAAGGAAAAAAGGAGACAGGAAAGAGTCCGGGGGAGTGCAGAGGAGGAGAATAGGCACCAGTGTCCTCCGCAGACGAGACCTCCTGTCTGGAGGACGATTTCTAAAATAACAAGGCCAGCGATTCCCTGAGAGGCTGCTGCGTGTCAAACAGCGCGCTCAGTGTGTGAGCCACAGAATCACATTCAGTTTCCATAAGAAGCCCTCTGGAGTATATGTGATTGTGCCCACCTTACGGACGAGGATACTGAGGCTCAGAGAGGTGAAGGAACTTGTCTCTAACTTCACAGCCAGTGAGATGACCAGGCTGAGATGGGAACCTAAGTCTCTCTGAGTTTCAGGCTCTGTCTTCTATCCTACGGGGCAGCAAGCAAGGGCTGTTCAGTAACAGGACTGGTGAGGGGAGAACTGTGTGATCATATATTCCAAACTAGTCATTGATAGAGAGTTTTATTATATGAAAGCGAAAAGTGTTAGTCATTCAGTTGTGTTCAACTCTTTGCAATCCATGGACGATAGGCTGCCAGGCTCTTCTGTCCATGAAATTTTCCAGGCAGGAACACTGGAGTGGGGAGCCATTGTAACAAAACCATGTAACACCTGATATAGGATTCGCCTCAGAATATGTAAAATAAGTGATTCCCCTAAGGGAGGAGAGGGTTGAGGTGGGAGGCCATAGGACAGGCACAACATGAAGAAACAGGTCATTTAGGAGGGGACTTGGGGTTGTATCCCCTACTGGAGAGAGAGAAGACGGAAGGCTGGGGACTGAGGAGACAGGGAAGCCAATAATTACTTTCTAGAAGCGGGTCTACCACTCATGGAATGCTGCACCAAGGGATCAAAGGAAGCCTCGAGTCTTGTGCTTTGGGCAGAGGCAGGGGTGGGTCCCAGGAGCTGTGCAGCAATAGATTATCACAGCCGCCACCTAAGTATCCCCAGGCAGCTGTGTTGGACTCTAAGCACAGAGGGGTCGGCAGGTTTTTCAGCACTCCTATTAGAAAGTTTAAAGGGTTTATGTTTTCTTTCCAAGAACCTAGCTCAAAACCACTTCTCTGCCAAAAGCGCTCTCCAGGAATTCTTGCCTGTGAATATCTTTCTTACCCAGTTATTTTATGGCATGAACACTCCCCGTGCCCCATCCTGAAACAAATTGAACTGGGAAAAATTGGAGGTCTGGACCATCTCTCTAGTCTGTCTCCAGAGAGCTGTAAAGAATGTTGGGGACATAGTGACCTCAGACAAAGTTAGACAGTGTGGACGCTATGCCTCCTCAACCAGAATTTTGTAAGGACTTAAAAATCAGTCCTTTGTCTCTTCAAGCCATTGACATATCTTGGTGCTTGTTACTGTATCGTGCATATTCTTGCTCATCCTGTGGAAGTCGTGAAATAAGAAATAAATATCAATTCACAAGGAGAAGAATGGCTGATGATTTGTGCAGCCAAGCAACCATGATGCACGCTGAAGGAGTCAAAAGTCAAATCTTATTAAAGCATCACAATCCGCATTAATATAACGGACCAGAATAACTCTAAGAGAGCCATTATGGTCCATTACGAAAATAACATTCATTTGCAAAATAAGGAACATACCAAAATGCAAGTTGTTCCAGTTCTTTCAGCTAAATTACACATTAAGCAAGCAGACTTCCTCTTCCAACATTTTGAAATGGTTTAATATGCACTCAGGCTGGCCAGGGCGTGGATTTTCTAAGACTGCCCCAAAGGTGAAGCCTGGAAAAATGAGGACTGATTGCCAGGGAGACATTCAGGCTTGCCTGGGTGTTGATCAGGTGGGCATGACTGTGCTTTGGAACTTCTCCTGGGGGACACGCCTGACACCAAGAAGCAGCTGTGAATCCCAGCTGGCTTCATCCGAGAGCTTATTGGCTTCTCACCTCCGCTGGTTTATTGGTGAGAACTTAGGGATGAAGCGTAGTGGCCGTTTGTTATTTTTGCCTTTGGAGCATTCATTCGTACGGTTTTCTGGTAACGGTTCCCTGAATTTCATTTGGGAGCCTATTCCCTATCCTTGATCCCTGCAGTAATTCCTAAGAATGATAATGAGTGGGCATGAAGCTCGCACGGTGGGCCAAGCACTGGTCTAAGCATTTTGCACGCATCAACTCTTTCGGTTCTTACACTAGCTCCATGATGTGGGCTCCATTATTATCCCTATTTCAGAGATGTGTCAACTAAGATTGAGACAAATAGAGACAAATATTTACTATTTTGTGCTTAAGTGGCAGAAGCAAGATTTACAAATCCAAGCCATCCACATCCAGTGCTATGGTCCTAACCACCGGTGGTTAATGTGTGTGTGTGTGTGTGTGTGCGCGCGCACATGTGTGTCTGATTCTTCGCAACCCCCTGGACTGTAGCCCACTAGGCGCCTCTGTCCATGGGATTTTCCAGGCAAGAACACTGGAGTGGGTTGTCATTTCCTCCTCCAGGGGATCTTCCCCACCCAGGGATCAAATCTGTGTCTCCTGCGTTGACAGGCAGATTCTTCACCAGTGAGCCATCTGGGAAGCCCACAAGTGGTTAGGGCTAACCTCTACTCCAATTCCAGGGACAGGACCATGAACTAGGTCTGGCCAATGCAAGTTTCATATATTATAGATCCGCTTCCAGTGGTGATTGATTCAGAGAGGAATGTATTAGCCATGCTAGACTAAGTCTGGCCAATCCATGCAAACCCATGGAGCCACACTTGAACTTCTAGAAATAGTTTATTGAAACAGTGTTTGTTTCCTCTGACCATGAACCTGAGACAGGAAAGCCTTGAAAGTCTGGGAACCACCACGTCGGGAGAACCTAACAATGAAGCCAATGCAGATAAAATCAAAGAGGTGAAGGTCCTGAATAATAACACTTGAACCCCTGAAGTTATTATACACCCTGACCTTTTCTAGGAGCCAATCAATTGTCCTTTTACTTAACCCAGTTTGGCGTTTTCTGATACTTGTTACATAAATAGTCCTAATTAATATAGAAATTAAGTGTTAGAACTTAACAAAATTGACAAGATTTTTGGTATACACTTCTTCACCATTACATTCTGTTATTCATCCAATCAATAAACCTTTACTGTTCATCTAATTATAGTCATTGACATAAGTTGGGGGTGCTCTCCCCGCTTCTAGATACAGTTAGTTCCCATAACTTGCCTATCACTCTTGCAGAGCTAATTTCTATTTGCTATATTTGCTTATGTATGTAAGAAAAGATAAACCCCTCTGAGTTACAGATTTATTTAACCTGGGATCCCAGATGTCCTCTCAGGTCCCTGGCACACTCATTCATTCCCTTAATAGTACTTATTAAATACCTTTCTTGCCTTATTAAATACCTTACTGGGGGCTATGTAACTTGTCAGCATTCTCAGTTGTACAGGACAAACCCAACTCTAGCTAGCTTACATAGAAACAAAATTTCTGAAGGAGTATCAAGTAGCCCAGAGGATCAGCAGCAAGTTTGGAGAACCAACTGGCAAAATAGGTGGATGGGACAAAGGGAAGGTGGGCAGCCTGAGTCCAGGCAAAGCTGTACCTCAGAAGAGTCTGGCATGGCTAATATATAAGTGTCCAGGCTGCCCCCACTGGGCGGAAGATGCTACCACCAGGGCTGCTAGAAAAACTCCTAAACCCCTGCTTCTCTGCAGTGGTAGCTCAAGATTCAAACACCCACACAGAAACATCCAATTAGCTGAGCTCAGGGCACATGCCGTGAGATACAGAGAGTATTGGTTTTCCAGATCTCTTTCTGGGAGGTTAATTCTGCCTTCCCTGAAACTCACAACATGGAAGTTTCCCCAAACATTTCTTGGTGGCCACAAAGTGACAATTGTCGGTTACAAATGGTAAGCCAATAAGATGAAAACAAAGATCAACATGATCTTTGCCCTTATAAAGTTGACTATTAAGGAAGAAGTCATAAATTAAATAATCAGGCAAGAAAATCAGAGCCACAGCTGTAGATAACTACAGTGAAAGAGAAGATTTATATGCCGTAAGGAATATAATGCTCTAAAGTGTGTTTCAGCTATCCATTGCTGCGTAACAAACATACCCCCAAACCTGATGGTTTAACACAACCATTTACTTTTGCCCCTCATGGTTCTGGAGCCTGACTGGGCTCAGCTAGGTGGTTCGGACTTGGAGTCTCACATATAGTTGTAGGCAGACAGCAACTAGAGACAGAGTCACATGAAGGCTCAACTGGGCTGAAAGTTCAAGACGGTTTTTTCACATGGTTGTTGGCTGATGCAGCTTTCAGCCAGGCATTAGCTGGGGCTTTTGACAACAGTATCTGTCTATAGTCTCTCCCTGTAGCCTGGGCTTCTCACAGCATCCCTCCTAGAGTATTCCCAGAGGCCCCTGTGGAAGAGGCACGGCTCCTTACGACCTAGCTTCAGAAACCGCATGGTGTTACTTTTGCCATATTCCACTGATCAAAAAATGAGCCACAGGGCCAGAGTGGATTCAAAGAGAGAGGACGACACAAAGCATAAATGCTAGAAGGTGTGAGTCATTGGGGGCCATCTTCGGAAACTAGCTCCCACAAAGAGTGCGTACTTAGAAGAACGTGGCCTGGCATGCATGGTCAGGAAAGGTTTCCAAGGAAGTGTCAGTGATCTAAGACCTTATAGATGAGGAGGGATTGATACAGTAAAGACAAGACGTGTGTCTTAGGAAGAGGAAATAGCGTGTGTGAAGGTCCTGTGACAGTAAGAAGCATGGCACTTTCAAGTACATAAAGTGAGTATGGCTGAAATGCAGCGACTACGGCAGGATAAACTGATGCTTTTGAACTGTGGTGTTGGAGAAGACTCTTGAGAGTCCCTTGGACTGCAAGGAGATCCAACCAGTCCATCCTAAAGGAGATCAGTCCTGAATGTTCATTGGAAGGATGATGTTGAAGCTGAAACTTCAATACTTTGGCCACCTGATGGGAAGATCTGACTCATTTGAAAAGACCCTGATACTGGGAAAGATTGAGGGCAGAAGGAGAAGGGGACAACAGAGGATGAGATGGTTGGATGGCATCACTGACTCAATGGACATGAGTTGGAGTAAACTCTGGGAGTTAGTGATGGACAGGGAAGCCTGGTGTGCTGCAGTCCATGGGGTTGCAGAGTCGGACACGACTAAGCAACTAAACTGAACTGAACTGAAGGCAGGATGTGGACCAGGATAAAATAAGAGAGACTGGGCAGGAACTGGTTCTAGAAACCCTTCTATAGGCTACATGATATATTTTAGTCTTTGTATTTAAAATGGGAATATTTTAAAGTGGCAATCAGAAAATATCTCTAGATTACATGGATGAGGGGATGACTTCATTCAATCATTCCACAGATAGCTATTGAACATTGACATTAGGCAGGAATAATAAATGCTGTGAATAATAGAAGTGTTGGTAGCAGAGGGTGTCTGGCTTCTTTACAGCAGATCTTTGGAGATGGCCTCTCTGAGCATTGGACATTGGAACTGAGAAACATACAATGAGAAGGCACCAGTCATGAGAAATTGTGAGGGAAAACATTTCCACGAAAGGGACACAGCAATGCAAAGGCCCTGTGGCAGAAGCGAGCTTGAGGTGCTCCAGGAGCAAACAAACAAACACAGGGCCAGGGTGTCTGCAGCACCCCCATCCATGTAGGGAAGAACTCAAAACTGTCTTTCTAAAAATGGCAGGGCCACCAGAAATGCTTTCATATCAGGACAGCGTATCACCAAGCTGCGGCTTCGGTGACTCCGGAATGTCTCCTTCTGCTAGAATGCTTGGAATGCTCTTTCTCTTCTGGCCTGGCCCTGCCTGTCCTCAGCTATGAGACTCATCTTTCATCATGTACTTCCAAAGCTCAGCAACCCCCAAGGAAGCAATTTGGCAGAATGTTCAAAGAACCTTAAAGATGTTCATGCCCTTTGATTCAGGGATTCCCCATCTAGGGATCTAGCCAAAGGAAATAATCATAAATATGGAAGAAGACTATTACACAAAGAAGCTCATCCTAGCATGATTTATAATAATGAAAAACGCTAGTAAATCAAATATTCAACCATAGGGGAAAGATTAAGTAAATTAATGTACATCTCCTAGATGTGGGCATTAAAAACTGTGCTCCTGATGTATTGAAATAACATCAGGAAATGCTTGTGTTATAATGGTAAGATTAAAAAGCAAGATATAAAATAGTATACATGTGATTTCTACAAAATTACACGCAAGGAAACTGCTGACAGCAATCATTTCTTTAAGAGGAGATTATAGGTGATTTATTTTTCTTCTTTTCCGTAATCCTTCTACTTCCTGTAATGAACATTATTACTTTTAGGATGCAAAATAGACTTTATGTCCTTAAAATAAAAAAGAAGCAATTGTTTCTCACCATCTTTAGGATCACAGACAAACACCTTAGCAAACCTCCTATCTGGCCACAGATTACATTTTGTTTTTAAAAATTATATGTTTTTGACTCCCAAGATCTTTTTTTTTACCAGAATTTGATACACCAGCTAACACAAGTGTGCCTTCTGCCCCAGATAACAATCATTTCTGATGGTAGATATTTGGGTACCTATCCTCTTCCTACCTGGGGCTTAAAGAAGGGAAGGAGCAAGAAAGAACCATCCAGCCTCCATCTGCTCTCATCTGGCTAAGTCCTCCCCATCTTTCAGCACCCACCTTGAGCTCCTCACTTCCCAGAAAGCCTTTCTTGACTAAGCCGGCCTAAGTGACCTCCCTTTTCTAACAGTCTACAGCCTTTCCATGTCTGTCTTTACGGTTCACATTGCAGGTTCAGCACACCTGCTCTGACCCCGCTCCACGGGGTCCCACGTAAGACTCATCAGCTCCTGAGAGTTTCCTTGCCTTTTCGTACCATTGCATCTTGCCCCCTAGCAGAGAACCATCTTGTTCAGCTCATAGGGGTGCATCAGCATTCCATAAAGGAATACACCAGTGACCATGCTTGAGTAAGTCTGACAGACAACACGGCGTCTTTGGGAGATCTCACTCTCGTCGGGCTCAGGCCCCGCTCTTGACGGGGATGTCTTCCTCCGGCAGAACGCCCCCTGCTTCCCTCCCCGTTCTCCTCCTCCATCCACCACCAACACTGACCAGCTCCAACGCAGAAGGACTCAAGCCGGGGCTGGCGACGTCAGAGGGACGTGTACAAACTCCCCACACAACAGCTACTCAAGAAAGGACCCTTTTGTCTGCTTCCCCACGGGCCCCCATAAATTATGAGCCACAGTCTTTTTTTTTTTTTTAATGAGCCTAAGGTTAGGGGAGAGAAATCATAGCTCCCTGGCAGAAGTGCTTTCTGTGGGAGCAGATGTGCCCTAGTTCTGGGCACAGGCCCAGCTTAGGGCTTCTGGTTCTGTGGCGATAAAGCTCTCATCTCCCTACACAAGTACAGCGACACCGCTCTCTGCTCCCAGAGTGCACACCTCGGAGGGGCCCTATCACCCCATGGGGTAGTCATTCCTCTGCTTGCATCTCTGAGGTCTCTGAAGGGCCATGCTGAGTCTTTCTCGCCTTTGTTTACTCAGCACCAAGAACAGTGCCCGGCCCACAGAGGCCTCGGACTGTGCATTTGTGGAGGGAGTGAATGAATGAATGGTAAAGATCACAGAAAACTCAGAAAGAGCTTCCCAATATGGACTTCCAGAATACAATGACAAGTTTATTCCCTGTATTAGTCTCCTAGGGCTGACAAAACAAATTACCACCAACTCAGTGGCTTAAAACAAAAGAAATGTGTTCTTTCATGGTTTTAGGGACTGGAAACCTAAAATCGCTTGGGCCATAAAGAAGGCTGAATGCTGAAGAAGTGATGCTTTTGAACTGTGGTGTTGGAAAAGACTCTTGAGAGTCCCTTGCACAGCAAGGAGATCAAACCAGTTAGTCTTAAAGGAAATTAACCCTGAATAGTCATTGGAAGGACTGATGCTGAAGCTCCAATCCTTTGGCCACCTGAGGCGAACAGCCAACTCAGTGGAAAAGACCCTGATGTTGGGAAAGATTGAAGGCAGGAAAAAAAGGGCACAACAGAGGATGAGATGGCTGGGTGGTATCACCCATTCAATGGACATGGGCTTAAGCGAACTCTGGGAGACGGTGAGGGGCAGGGAGGCCTGACGTGCTGCAGTCCATGGGGTCACAAAGAGTCGGACACGACTTTGTGACTGAACAACAGCAACGAATCTAGAAGGGAGGGGTCTGCAGAGCCATGCTCCCTCCAAATGCTCTGGAGGACAATCCTCCCTTGTCTCTTCCAGCTCCTGGTGGCTCCACTCCTTCTCTGCCTCCATCTTCATGCAGCCTTTTTCTAGTCTCTGTATGTGTCTCTACCCTGTTGCCTCTTATAAGGACACTTGTCACTGGATTTAGGGCCTACTCAGATAATCCAATTGGAGAAGGAAATGGCAACCCATTCCAGTATTATTGCCTGGAGAATCCCAGGGATGGGGGAGTCTGGTGGGCTGCCGTCTATGGGACGGCACAGAGTAGGACACGACTGAAGCGACTTAGCAGCAGCAGCAGGTAATCCAGAATGGTCTCATCTTAAGGTTCTTAACTAACTCTAGTTATTAAATATGTAATTTAATTACTAAATTACATACACAAGACCCTTCTTAAAATGAGGTCACATACATGAGTTTCCGACATTAGGAGTGTACTATATATATCTTTTGTGCCATTCAACCCAATAAATGCTCTATTTTAAAGCTTTTATTTATTTATTTAATTTTGTCACACCACTCGGCATGCAGGATCTTAGTTCCCTGAACAAAAATCAACCCACGTCCCCTGCAGTGGAAGCTTGAAGTCTTAACCACTGGCCACCAGGGAAGTCCCAATAAATGCTCTTTTATATGGTCATTCAGTTAGCCAGTTCAGTCGCTCAGTCGTGTCCGACTCTGTGACCCCATGGACTGCAGCACACCAGGCTTCCCTGTCCATCACCAAATCCCGGAGCTTGCTCAAACTCATGTTCATTCAGTCAGTGATGCCATCCAACCATCTCATCCTCTGTCGTCCCCTTCTCCTCCTGCCTTTCAATCTTTCCCAGAATCAGGATCTTTTCAAATAAGTCAGCTCTTCGCATCAGGTGGCCAAAGTATTGGAGCCTCAGCTTCAGCATTAGTCCTTCCAATGAATATTCAGGGTTGATTTCCTTTAGGATTAACTGGTTTGTTCTCCCTGCTGTTCAAGGACTCTCAAAAGTCTTCTCCTACACCACAATTCAAAAGCATCAACTCTTCTTAAAGAAAGCATTCAGCTTTCTTTACCACTCTCACATCCATACATGACGGCTGGAAAAACCATAGCCTTGACTAGACAGACCTTTGTGGGCAAAGTAATGTCTCTGCTTTTGAATATGCTGTCTAGGTTGGTCATAGCTTTTCTTTCAAGGAGCAAGCGTTTTGTAATTTCATGGCTGCAGTCACCATCTGCAGTGATTTTGGAGCCCAAGAAAATAAAGTCTGTCACTGTTTCCATTGTTTCTCCATCTATTTGCCATGAAGTGACAGGACGGGATGCCATGATCTTAGTTTTTTGTATGTTGAGTTTTAAGCCAGCTTTTTCCCTCACCTCTTTCACTTTCATCAAGAGGTTCTTTAGTTCCTCTTAGCTTCCTGCCATAAGGAATACTTTTTGAAGGTAGAAACATATTTATTGCTATCTACCCTAACACCTAACTCGTGTGTTCAATCACTCAGTCATACCTGACTCTTTGTGATCCCATGGACTGTAGCCCACCAGGCTGCTCTCTCCATGGGATTCTCCAGGCAAGAATACCAGAGTGGGTAGCCATTCCCTTCTCCAGGGGATCTTCCCGATCCAGGGATCAAACCTGGGTCTCCAGCATTGTGGGCAGATTCTTTACCATCTGAGCCACTAGGGAAACACCTAACCATAACACCTACTATAAGGTCAATTTTTTAAATGGAATGGGTGGTTATTCTGACACTAACCACATCTAGGACATTGAGTTAACACCTGCTGGCAAAAGGTGGCTGGGAAAGTTTCTCCCAAGTGCTAATACCACCTCTTGGGAACTTTTTCCCCCACACCAAAGAGTGATGCTCCCGGGATCACACACGTACTATCCCTCCATCATTTCCCTACTAACATAAAATACTGGAACAGCCATTTGCAGAGAAGATAAATTATTTGACACAGAAATCTTGGTGTAATAACTACACCAAAGGATTTAATCCATGTTTATTGTATTGAGTCATATCAATGTAATTCAGTTCCAGGAAACTTTGATAATGTACCTGAATTTTCTGAACAAAACGTTCCCTCTCCTGGGCACACTACCTTAGAGCTGTCATCTAGTGAATTCTAAGTTTTTCTTAAAGCCAGGCAGTACATGTTCACCTTCCAAAATGTGACTAGTCCCTCAGGTTAACAGGCTCACAGACAATGCAGTCAAAAGCAAACCTCGTTTGAATTGTTGTTGATCTGGACTGAGTGAGATGATTTTCAGCCCGTATTTGTCTGTCGTGTGAGAGAAGGATAAGAGCAGTGGCCGTAGAAATGGCACTATTTGGGAGCAAGCTCTCCAATGAGCAACACGTGTGCGGTACCCAAGGCCATCGGCACCCACAAGGCTTGTGTGTCACTTGCAAGCGTGTGAGCAGTGGGCATTTGAGGCTCAGTCTGACACACCCCACAAATGCAGCTATTTTGGCAGCTTGAATCCCGGTGTCGTCGGTCGAGGACAGAACAAACTCAAGTTAACCCTAGTTACCTCCTTGGGTTCTGCTCTTTGGGAAGGAGTCAGCCAGGCAGACAGCTGCCACTTCAAATTCCACTCCCCGGGAACAATGCACTTTATTTTTGGAAAGAGGATAAAACAAAGGAGAAGAGAGCAATGCCGACAAATATACATTTGCTTTTCTATTTATGCAAAGCCCCGGCCCCTTCATCACCTCAGTCACCAGTTGTTTAGAGCAGCTACAGAATATATAGACTTGTAAATAGTCACCGGCCTGCATCTCAGGAGAAAGTAAGACAGGTCAGCTCCCAGGATGGTACATCCCACTGCTGTAAAGAGCTACGTAAATAACAGGATTATTTCCATGACAGACTGTTGGCCCACATGGTTGTGATTAATGCTCCTATATGACAAATACTCTCTCTAGATCCTTTCTATGTAAGAGTCACTCTCTGCAGCAGTGGTATTCTAATCATAGGCTCTTCATTATACAAGAGGAAAGAGAGAAAGAAAAACTGCCCTCTCGTTCTGTTTCCATCATGTTCCCTCTCTGTACTCACTACTTTCCATAGGATTTCAAAAATCATCGTAATCATGCTCACAAAGCATCAGCTCACATGAAAAGCCCACTGGTGGAAAAAAAAAAAAGAAAGGACAGAGAGACAGCAATAGAGAGACAGAGACAGACAGACAGAGACAGAGAGAGGAAGGAAGGGGGGGAAGAAAGAATGGGGCAGGAGTGAGAGAGGGGGACAGGCAACAAAGGCGAAGAACAATTTAAAAACAGCTCCATAGGAGGTTTGTTTTGCTTACCACTCCATCCCCATAACCTAGCACAACCTACTAACCCTGGCACATAGTAGGCTCTTGTTGCTGTTCAGCTCCTCAGCCGTGTTCAGCCCTTTGCAATCCCATGAAGTGCAGCATGCCAGGCTTCCCTGTCCGTCGCTGTCTACTGGAGTGTGCCCAAGCTCATGCCCATTGAGTCGGTGATACCATCTAACCATCTCATCCTCCGTTGCCCCTTTCTCCTCCTGCCTTCAAATTTTCCCAGCATCAGGGTCTTTTCCAATGAGTCAGCTCTTCACATCATGTGGCCAGAGTATTGGAGCTTCAGCTTCAGCATAAGTCCTTTCAGTGAATATTCAGGGTTGATCTCCTTTAGGATGGACTGGTTTGATCTCCTTGCAGTCCAAGGGACTCTCAAGGCACAACAATTCAAAAGCCTCAATTCTTCAGCACTCAGCTTTCTTTTTAGTCCAACTCTCACATCCGTACATGGCTACTGGAAAAACCATAGCTTTGTAAGTAAGCCTTTAATTATTTAATGAATAATTAGAATAAGTGCAAAAGTTGTCTAATAATTGAATGAAGCAGAGTTCAAAACCACCTCTATAATAGTTTCCTTCTTCTGCTGTTGGTCATCTTGTCACTTAACTTGTTCCCTCTTAGAGAAAAGATTGAAGACTGATACTTCAGGAACCCTACTACTATGTGCCAAGTATTTTGATTTGATTTCTCAGGCAAAGCTACACAACAGTTATCCTAACTATTTGATAAGTGGTACATATATACTGAAAGAGGTTACATAACTTGCCCACAGTAAGACAGTTAGTAAGTCGAGGAATGGGAATCTAAACACAAGCCTGGCTGACTACAGAACCAAGAAAGTGTAACTACATCTTGCTGCTTCTTGGGTGATTATCAAAGTACATCAGCAGCATCCTTTAGCATCAGCTTCTAAAATGGAGCTGTGATTTACTAGGTTTCATTAGGATTTGAATTTGACTGTGATAACTCCATTGGCTACATAGAGGAATTTTTCACAATGAGATCTTAGCTGCAACGCATAATACTCAGAGGCAGTTTTTTAAAAAGACACTAGCCCTATTCGATTTACTCCTTGTGAGATTTCTAAAGAAGGTTGCCTGAGAAATTAGAATCACTCGTATGTGGAATATAAAAAAACAAATGAACAAAACCCAAAATAAATGAACAAACCAAACCAAATCAGAACAAACATGTAGATACAGAGAGCAGGGTAGTGGTTTCCAGAGGGGAAGGGGCAGGGGGAGTGTAAAATGAGTAAAGGAAACCGACTCTATGATGATAGATAAAAACTAAAATTTTGGTGCTGGGAGGCTGTAGTGTATACAGAGGTAGAAATATAATGTTGTACACATGAAACTTATATAATGTTATAAACCAATGTTATCTCAGTTAAAAAATAACTTTTAAAAAAGGAATTAGAACCACATACTTATTGATTGTTTATTGATTTTCCTTCCAGCATGTGAGAAATGGCAAGAAGGGACCATATCAGTTCTGCTCACTGTTGTAAACCTGGAACCCAGAACTATATGGTGTGGACCAAACATGTAAGTTGCTCAGTCATGTCTGACTCTTTGTGACTCCATGGACTACTGCCCACCAGGCTCCTCTGTCCATGGGATTCTCCAGGGAAGAATATTAGACTGAACTATATGGTGGTACTCCATATTTAACGAATGAAAGTGAGGGTAATGAACTCCCCATCGGGTAGACTTCTGCATCTCTGGATTAGGATTCCAGGCAGGCTGGGATGATATGTGTGAAACTGGGACTTTGGGGAATCCAAAGCATGGTCCTGTGAAACAGCTGGAGAAAATGAATTCAGACTATGGAGAATTATTCTCTCCCACTCAGTTATATTTCACATTCCTCCCACACAATAGGCCCCAAATCAGATGGCAAGGAGCATTTACTCAAACTTCAGGCCCTTTTTAGTTGCAGGCAAGCATCCTCTAACTTCCCAAACACTCCATATGGTGGCTCCTATCAGCAGCAGACTGTGAAAGAGACTTTATCTACCCTAAGGCCTGAGTCTTCAGAGGTTTGGGACCCGGAGTCAACATCATTTAGCTCTCAGAGGTGGAGAGAAGCAGAAAGAACCCAGGCTTTCTTTGGAGCATGGCCTCTTGAGACTGAAAGAAACTTAAATGTCCTTCTCATTTGTCACCTGAAAAACATGGACCCAAAGTCATCCATTTCATTAGTAGGAGAGTCCAGACTCAAACTCGGGTCTTCGGACAGCCTCTAATCTAAAATTATTTTACCCACCCTCATCCCCACTCAGATAGCTGTGTAGTTAGAGAGCCAGCACAACACAGAGAGGGAGCAGACAGCAGAGTCACTAACCTCATGAACTGTCTGGTCACCAGAATCCTTAGCTAAGTAAAGGACAAAGAGAAGGACAGATATGCCCTCTGAACCCTGAGGGACCTGTGTGTGAGTGCTGTCTGAGCCAGGCGAAATAGAGCTCTGGAATAACATAAATAGCAGGATGTTGAAGAAGCAATACAGGCATGGAGTCAAAAACATGGGTTTGAATTCTGAGCCAGCTCCCTGCTAGTTCTACAACTTCTGCCAAGTTCCTGAAACTCTCTGAGTCTCAGTTTTGCCATCTGTAAAATGTAGACCCACCTCACAGGGTTATTGTCATCAATTAATAAAACAATGAATGCAGAACCTCTAGCAGAATTTTTGGCATGTAGCGGAGAGTTGATCAACCTTACACCCACTCCTCCTCCATCAATCTAGGAAATGGGAAGAGTAGATTCATTTATATGTAAATGATAGGGAAATGGCAGGTATATATTAACACTACTTCATTCACCATGACTGTGGTGCAGGATCAAAGTAAGACTTTTAAAAGGTTATATCTTCAGCGATGAAGTCATGGCTCTCTTCTAAGGGAAACAGGCATAATGATTAAGAGAAAAGAGGGCCTTAGGCAGTACACACAGAGTCATATGAAACCCACTGAGCCCAGTTGATCGGAACACAATTGAAATTCTAAACAAAGTCCCCAGTCCAGCACAAATTACCATGGAGTGTCGTAAAAGAAGACCTGGGCCAACTAGATTTCTGTTCTCTCTCTAAAAGTTAAACTGAGAAATATCAGGAGAATAAAGCCTTTAGCAGCTGAAGACAGAAGATTATGAGACAGAAATAAACCAGAGAGACTGTAACACACATCATGAACAAAATGCAGTAATGAGAGTCAGACACTAGGAAGTCAAGAAAATATAAAGAACAGAAGGTGAGGAAATCAGGCAGGAGGAAGAGGAAAACAGCCATGAAGAAGAGATGAGTCATGGAAGCGATGGAACACCGCAGTCACGATCCATACACTCCTGAGGCCAACATTCCTGGAACCACCCAGGATTCCAAATGACTTTACAATTCCACTTTCAGTCTCTGTGTGGCCCAGATTCTGCTGGAGTTCTTGATCTTCCCAAGGCCAATTGAATAACTTTCCCCAAGTTCCCACACACATGTAACCTTAAGACGAACTTTTGAATAATTTGAATGAATTTGTTTTTTTTCACCCAAACAAGTCTGATTAAGTCAGCCTACTTGCTATGTTTGACATATAACTTGGGTTTCCTGGGATCAGTCCAATTTCACTAATTTGCCCTAATTCTTGAAAGGGGATTCATTAAAACTATAAAAAAACTACAATTTAACTTTCATACTTGTTTACGACTTTTTCTGCCAAAAAAAAAAGTCATGAATAAGAATGGGCTGGTTTTGAACTTAGTAAATATGGTCATCTTAATGATGTATGAGGCAACTGATCAGGCTCTGTGGGATAATAAAGTAGGGAGGGAAGGCATGGAGCTAGGTAAGTCTCTCTTCCTCCTTGAAATCAAGAATGTTTTCAGTTGAGTTATTTCAACAGAACTCTACCCCAAAGTCCTACAGAAGAATGAACAATGAAGTTCCATAAGAGCAGATATCATATTTGCCATATTCATTGTATATCACCAATACCTGGCACTAAGGCTGGAACTTAAACAACACTTAAAAAAAAAAAAAAAAAAAACAGAAAAATAAAGAGAGAAGGAAGGGAGAAAGAGAAGGAAGGAAAGGAGAAAGGGAGGAAGAAAGGAAGGGTAGAAGGGAAAGGGGCAAAAGCCATAAAATGTGCCTCTCAGATCTCCTGCTACCAAGAGCATAATCAGCAGCTGATAGATGCAGCTGCTGAGTTCTGAGTGGACACCAAGACCATGCACCCCATCACTGCTTTCAGCCAAAGAGTAAGCATGGTCAGGGAACTAAGGCCACAGTTCCTGTGGAATGTGGGATCCCTTTGATGTGGACTTTGGCTCAAGAACTCCCCACTGACCTGGCTGAAACTCTTTTAGAACTACAATGCCATGTAAGATTCTACATATCCAAGTTTTATTCCTCTTTCCTTCACAGATGTCAGACTTGGATCACGGTCTAATGGCTCTCCCAACCTGCTTTGGCCCCCTCCCCTTTCTCCCTCACCATCCCCTTAGCATCTACGTTTCAGAGAACCTAACCAATGTAGGGAGGGAGGAAGTAACAGAGAGGGAGGGTGTTGAGCATGGCCAAGTTTAGAAACGAACCCATCTCAAAAGTTCTTGACCTTGGAATCATGAATCAGGTTTTTCCATTCTTTTTCAGTGGTACAATTAAAGTAAGAATGACCTACTTGACACACACACCCAGATTCACCCTCTGCCCAGGGAGCCTGACTTCTATGGCTTGTGCCTTCCAGACTCTTTCACTGGCTGTCTTCAGGCTGGATTTGGCCATTGAGAGGCACCAATAGGACACTGGAGGTCAGACAGAGGGAGAGTGGGTAGGATACTTCTTCACTGCTCCTCCCTGCTTCAGCACTGCGTTTCTGCCAATTACTGCATTCTTTCATGACTACAAAGTGACCTCTACCAAGTGACTGCCTTACTGTTTTTCCAGATTTCAGCAGCTGTTTGTTAGAAGAGAGAATCTAGCATATTGTTAGACTGCCTTCATTAATGATCAGTTAATGGCCTCCCCATGTCCATCTTTTGCCCTGTGACTTCATGGTCTCCTTCTACTCTGATTCTGGTCTTGGCCATATGGTTTGCTTTGGCCAATGGGAAAGAAGAATGGTGAAAAAAAAAAAGAAAAACCACTTGAATGTTTCTAGTTCCTCTTTGCTATCACCATGAAACAGTGATAGTCTCACAAGATGACTGAGTTAACCTGCTGTGGGATTGTTTTTAAAGCCCAGTCTTCCAGCCCAGCCTTCCAATACCAGCCTAGAGCACACCCATCTCCAAACATACGAATGCTTAACCAAGATCAGAGGAGTCACCTAAGCAGACCTACCAAGAAGTGTATGTGTGACCCCAGCAGAGACAAGACCCATCTGGTAAACCTGAGGTTCATGAGCAATAGTAAATATTTCTTCTTTTAAGCCACTCAGCTTTGGGGTCAAAATTTACACAGCATCATTGTGATGGTAGATAACAAATACAGTGTCTTAATTGGTTTTCATTCAGGAAGGAAGTAAATCCTGCCCAGCCAGGCTTGCTTCAGGGGAGCAAGAAAGGGAACCTGGGGAAGAAAGAGTTGGTAGGGACTCTTTGTAACGGACAAGTTGATGGTCCCTCACTAAAGGACTAACAATCCAAGGAACTGGTCTTGAATGACTTTCTAAGCCCAAACCAGACCTACGTCATGTGTTACAGGCCTAAGAAAGTCACCGTGTAGGGAAGAAATAAGACTGTGGTCTTGAGACTATCAGACAGAGAGGCCCTGAAGGCCAAATTCCAAGTGAGGCTGGAATTTCATCAATTCCAGTGAATTCCATCAACGGAGTTGTGTTCACTGAGAACTTAGAAAAACGAATCTCTGCATATGGTCAGCACCCTGAGGAAGAAGTAAAGCCCTGGATTGAGAAGACTGGGCAGAACTGGACCCACAGAAAGATCCAGATCAGATCCAGCCTTAGGCATGAGTAATTGGAATGGTCATGCCTGCCTGTGAATCAGAGAAGATGTGGAGTTTTGCTGGTGATGCCCTCCCCCGCCGCCCAGAGAGGGCAATCACAATCTACAGGCATCACTGGGCAGTACATTCAGAGAGAAAAGTGAGGCTAAGAAGGCAGTCATCACTAAAAACCAAGAGACACTGCATAGGCATCTGGCCCAAAGGCACGTGTTCAGGTTCTCTATAACTTCATAGCACACAACCCCCAAATGCAGTGTCTTAAAACAGCACCGATTTATTTTATCTCACAGATTATATCTCAGGAATTTGGGCAGGGCACAGCTGACTGGTTATTCTGTTCCACGTAATGTCAGCAAAAGAAGTTCAGTGCTATTTGACTGTGGACAGACAAAGATAGCTTCTTTGTCACATCTAATACCTGTGCAGGTATGGCCAGAAGGCTAGGCTGGTCATACTAGCATCAGGGTAATTAAATATCTAACATGACTGCTTGGGAATCCCACAGAGAGTATCCTTAGAGGTCTAGCCCAGGGCTTCCAGGCTTTATATGATTAAGCTTTCGAGAAGCAAAGAATTTCCAGCCACCTTTAACTAACCTCACCCTGATGTAACAAATGGTCTCCCAAGTCATGTTTAACATTCCAGAAGGCACACACACAATGATCCCCAGAACTGGAAGAGAACATTGGCATTTCAATACATGTTTATTTTCTTTTAAAAATGAGTGACTTAAGCTTTATGACTATTAATACCTAGGTTGCCAGTGCAGTCTTCTCTGATCCATATGATGGACCAGAGCAAACAGCACTGAGGGGTAAGCAGGATTCCCAGGGGACAGAGGCTGACACTGAGGGTCTTCTCGCTTGTTTGCTTGATTTGAGAGCACCCTCATGTAGTTTGCAGACTAACGTTTTGTTACTACAGAAAAGCCTGTACATTTGTAACCGTATCTGTGTTAGTTGCTCAGTCATGTTCAACTGTTTGCTACCGCACAGACTGTAGCCCACCAGACTTCTCTGTCCATGAAATTCTCCAGGGATGAATACTGGAGTGGGTGGGTGGTCATTCCCTTCTCTGGGGGATCTTTCCAACCCAGGGATCAAACCTGGATCTCCTGCATTATAGGCAGATTCTTTACCATCTGAGCCACCAGGGAAGCCTGGGCTGAACATTTGCATCCCTCCAAATTCATATGTTGAAATTCTAATCCTCCATGTGATGGTATTTGGAGATGGGGCCTTTGGGAGGTGAGTAGGCCACGAAGGCAGAATTGGCCATGGCTACCTTTCTGCCATGTGAGGAGACAGCAAGAAGTCAGCAGTCTGAAACCAGGATGACAGCCTTCACCAGAAGCTGACCATGCTGACAACTGGATCACAGACTTTCCACTTTCAGAACTGTGCAGAGAAGATTCTATTTTTGTGAGTTACCCGTCTTTGTGTTATTTTCTTATAGCAGTCTGATCAGACTATAACAGTTACCTAATTTTAACCAAACTCATCTTTACAACATGCACTGCTAAGTCGCTTCAGTCGTGTCCGACTCTGTGTGACGGCAGCCCACCAGGCTCCCCCGTCCCTGGGATTCTCCAGGCTAGAACATTGGAGTGGGTTGCCATTTCCTTCTCTGATGCATGAAAGTGAAAAGTGAAAGTGAAGTCGCTCAGTCGTGCCTGACTCTTAGGGACCCCATGGACTGCAGCCTACCAGGCTCCTCCATCCATGGGATTTTCCAGGCGAGAGTACTGGAGTGGGGTGCCATTGAAATGACTTAAAAGGATTCTTGCAAAGAATACGAACAGAGGATAATACTGATAGTGCCAGGACAAGTGACCAATAAGAAAGTGACACTCTCACTTTTCTTGCTTCTCATGGAGCTATCCATTGGTTGTATCACCAAATATGACAAGAATATTGCCAAAAAATCAAATTGTTAAGACGGCTATTTGCAAAATGAGTAGCTTTAAATCCTCTTTCATTTACAGTTAGCCTCGCTACAAAAGCATATTGTTTAATGTATATTTAGCTGGTACAGGTAGCGAGACATTTAAAACACTGCTAATTTATTCTTTTAAATTTCCTGCTGAATTACTGAATTGACTTCTGAATATATTTTAATTGCATATTATACTTGCCCAGCAGCTATATATACATATACATGTGTATTGCTGTTGTTTAGTCACTAAGTTGTGTCTGACTCTTTTGACACCCCATGGACTGTAGTCTACCAAGCTCCTCTGGGATTTCCCAGGCAAGCATACTGGAGAGGGTTACCATTCCTTCTCAAAAGGATCTTCCCTGCCAAGGGAACAAACTCGTGTCTCCTGAATTGGGAGGCAGATTCTTTACCAATGAGCCACCAGGGAAGCCTTATGTGTGTGTGTGTGTGTGTGTGTGTGTGTGTGTGTGTGTGTGTGTGTGCAGGCGTGCATAAATATAATGTATAAATACCAAAGTAAATGTACAAATATTGTGAATGCCTCATCAAAACCATTTTACCAGTAAGGAACATGATCAAAAACATTTGAAGACCAGTGCTGGAAGGAGCAGGAAGATAACAAAGTCGGTGGCCTAGAGGAGGGGAGTAAATGCAGGAGAGGAATGAGGAGCGAGCAGGTGAACGGTGCCTGGCCAGGAAAGATCATCTCCTGAGAGGGTATCAAAAGTTCCGCTAAGTGTCTGTACTGTTGACCGGTCATCAGTTTGACCCCATCACCTCACCGCTGGTCGTGTGTTACTGTGATTTCTGTGTTGGTCTTATCCCCAGTCCACCCAGCCCGAAGCCCAGAATAAGAGCTCCAGGCCAGAGATCAGCTCCCACTCACCCCCACCAGCCAGCACCCACTGCAGGGTGGCTGCTGCCCCATCTGGTGAGTCTGTCCTGGGCTCCCTGGGCTCCTGGGTTAGTGGGGTTCTCCCATAGTCACAGACACCCAGGCCTCCCGCCTTAGCATTGGGCTCTAATCCTAGCACTGACTGTATCCCACTGCACCATCAGAGTCTCTGTTTGTTTTTCAAACTGAACTATGAGCTCCTTAAATGCAGAGATTTCACCTTATTCATTTTCATAGCCCAGACCAGGTGTGTAGTGAACATCCAAAAACTCTATGTGGAATAAATGAATGGGAATGCATAGAGATGAGACTGGTGCTTGATCTTCATAAAATGACTGCTACAACTCCTTCCCCCATTCCTCTCTGCTTCCCCTCAGAAACTCACTTCTGTTTGTCCAGGGCTGAGTCACAAGCCACTTGGTTTTAGACAAGACTCTTTTAGTAACAACTCAAATGAGTTTAGAATTAAAAAAGAAGAGCAAGGGGAATATACTGACCCACTGAACCATGAAATCGAAGGATGAACCTGGTGCCAAGCACACCTAGATTCAGGAATTCAAGCGTGAGCCTCAGAACCTTCTTTCCCACTCTCTCCCCCATCATTTAGTACTGTCACTCTCTGGGATTGGCCTCATTCTCACCTGTTCCACAAGCTAGTCCTTCCCAAAGTGTAAAGAAGGTGCCCACTAGCCATCCTCCGTTCATATGCTTTTAGCTCCCTCACCTAAAATGCAAAGGACTTTCTTCAGATCCAGAGTCCCAGAGAGGAAGGGAAAAAAGTTCCAGAGAAGGACTCTGATGGGTCTGTGTGCTCAGTCACGTCGGACTCCTGGCGACCCCACGGACTGTAGCCCACCAGGCTCCTCTGTCCATGGAATTTTCCAGGCAAGGATACTGGAGTTGGGTTGCCATTTCCTTCTCCAGGGGATCTTCCTCCAAAGATCAAACCCGAGTCTCTTGCTACTCCTGCGTTGGCAGGCGGATTCTTTACCACTGCGCTACCTGGGAAGCCCCTCAGAGGGGTCTAGCTAATGTCAAATGTCCATTCCCACCAGAAAAGTGGAGCTCTGGGATTGGTAGACCAAGAATATGCCCCATCTCTGCATCCAGGGGCATGAGAGACTGTGATTGGCTGTCCCACTGAGTCACGTGATTGGAAACTGGGAGCAAGGTCTGAAAGGAGGAGGTGGGGGGTTTCTGGACAGACAGAAAAAAAAATAACAGATGTCTTCTCCAAAGCTCTCTGGAAAGTGCTCTGCATAAAAATCCCCATTGCTCCCTGGAAAATTCAGGCCTGATCTTTGAGCTAAGAGGGAAAAAAATCCTTGTGACAAATCACTTTCTCCCTCTGCCGGCCCGTAGGCCTCTTCAAAGGAGATTCTGTTTCTCTCTTATTCGTGTCTCTACCAAAATGACGCTGGGTGGTCAGACTTTCAAACCCCCCTCAGAGCCTGCAGCCAGACCCTGACAAGCAAGCCTGGGTCCCACCCTCAGCCCGAGAAGCCTCTTAGCACAGGGCTTCAGTGAGCTGTAGACTGTGCTGTGCCAGCCCCGATCAAACCCCAGCCAGGGGGCCACTCTGAAGGCCAGCAGCCCGCTGCCTTGGGAGCTGTCTCCTGCCAAAGTGTTATCGTCAGGCCTCTGTTCCCAGGCGCTTCGAGCCTGAAGGCTGGTCTCAGCCTGGCTTTGACAGCCGGGCTCTGGGCCTGGCTGGGGGCTGCAGATCAACGGCACTTTGTCAGCCCGGCAGGCACACCTCCTAGAAGCTGAAGTGCACGCTGAACGGAGGCGTCTGCAGAGCTCCTGGCCCCGGCAGGCCCTCTGCGTGTTTGGGTAAAGAAATATGCAGCCTGAGCTGTGGTCATCGCTGCCTGAGCCGCTGAGCTGCAATCAACATCAACACCGCAAGGACACAATATTTTCTCCCGACTTACAACACGTTCATTTATTTTGGAATTTCTGTGCCAGCTGAGGCTACAGGGCGGTGACAGTGGAAAACTTGTCCTGGGGCCAAGCAAAAGAGAGAGTTGCAACTGAGCTCCTGTTCTGAAAAAAGGGTGCTCGAAAGCAGCAAAAAGCAAGTGAGGCTGAGAAGGGTGACCTTCACCAGACAGCGGCCCATGGGCCACAACTCCTTTGGAGGTCCGCTGTCACTCTTGCAAGGGGCTCTGCAGACTGGCCGCTGAAACCTGGTTCCTGAGAAATTACTGACACCCCTGGGGCTTCCATTATGCAATATGATCCCCTCTCTTTTTCTTTCTCAAAGATCCCTGGGGAGTCAGAGATCATGGGTTTTCAAAGGAAAATCCCTACCCTCCAAAAGCTGGCTTTAGTGTAAAACACCATGTGCCTGCTAAGTCACTTCAGTGGTGTCTGACTCTTTGTGAGCCTATGGACCATAGCCCGCCAGGCTCCTCTGTCCATGGGATTCTCCAGGCAACAACACTGGAGTGGGCTGCCATGCCCTCCTCCAGAGGATCTTCCTGACCCAGGGATTGAATCTGCATCTCTTAACATCTCCTATATTGGCAGGCAGGTTCTTTACCTCTAGTGCCATCTGGGAAGCCCATAAAACACCACAGGGAAGTGGACATGATTGGGATTCAGAGTCAGATAGTCCTGAGTCTGAACTGTTCACACAACTACTTACTGAATATCTTTGGGCAGATGCTCTACCTCTTCCAGTTCCAGTTTCCACATCTGTTTTTAAATGGACATAAAATTGTCTAAGCAGCGAAGTTGCCATGGGAAATAGGGTAATTGATTGAAGGACACAGCATAGCGCCCAACTCTCCCTGGGCACTCAGCACACGACAGGTCCGACCCCTTTGTCTTTCTGGCTGTCCCTGGCTCATCTGGATGGCCCCCACTCGGCTTATAGCGTACCTGTTAAACAGACTAGGATGTTCCCAGGATGGAAAGACTATTTGTTGGGGGACTGAGAACTTCTCCAGATTGGTGGCTAGTCCAAGAAAGGAGCCTCAGTGAAGGGGATGGATCCCACTCCAGCGTGTAATGACCATTTCCCCCATGGAAGAGGCCCTCGGAGGGGATCACTCCAGTTATTGACACAAGAGTCCTCAACAAAGAGGTCAGTATGTCCCGGGCCCAGGTAGGCACCTATGGCTGATATCTGGGGCTATCTTCCACAGAGAGCCTATTTTTCCAGCGAAGTACCAGGCTCCTCAACTCAAGGCAAAGAGGAAGGAAACCCCAAGCATGCCATTCTCATCCTACCAAGAGAAAACACACCTGCTAAGGGAGAGTATGAGCTCAAGGTGTCGCAGCTACTAAGAAACGGGGCGGGATCTGGAACTAAGTCTGGTTCACTTTGAGTCTGGTTATCTTCTTATAAAACAGTGAATTTTAACCAAGGTGATCGTCATTATTCATGGCTTATTCATGGCTCAGTCCCTAAGTCATGCCTGACGCTTTGCGAGCCCATGGACTGTAGCATGCCAGGCTCCTTGGTCCTCCATTATCTCCCAGAGTTTGCTCAGATTCATGTCCATTGCCTCGGTGATGCTATCTCACCATCTCATCCTTTGCCATCCCCTCTCCTTTTGCTTGCAATCTTTCCCAGCCGCCGGGTCTTTTTCAGTAAGTCGACTTTTCACATCAGGTGGCCAAAGTATTGGAGTTTCAGTTTCAACATCAGTCCTTCCAATGAATATTCAGAGTTGATTTCCTTTAGGATTGACTGGTTTGATATCTTTGCAGTGTAATTCACAGTAGTCCTATAAAGACTCCTGAATATTGAAGACTGAACCCCAGCTCCTGGAGAAATGCACAGATTCTTGTGAGTCTTTTTTTCTGTCAATCAAACAATCCATTTAGATGTGATTCTGCTCAAATAGATTTTATTTAATATATATTGTTGACTTATTAACGTTGAACTATACCCAACAGCACTATAACTCAGAACCAAACAAAGCATATTTAATACAGGTTATTTTTTTTATATAGCACATCGCAGCCTTCATGAGCTTTAGAACACAGGGTAGCACTTCAGCTCCCCACGCTTGGGGGTCATTGTAAATGAAATCACCAACAAAAGCCAAGATGCAAATCTGGCATTACATAGACCTCAGAAGGGACACATTACAAAAGCTGAACGAGAAGGAAGGCAAAGTATCATCTTGTTTGAGGCACACATCAGGCAACACAATCTTTTGCTGCTGTGTACACCCACAAATGACTGCTGAAGCACTGTATGTATTGATTTGGGAGTTACAAATAAATTTTAGCAAGTAGGTGAATTTGCAAATACAGAATCTACACATACTGAGCATCAACTGTAATTTATCATCCATGTCAAGATATTTTTTTATGAGTGAAAAGAGTCACTACTACCAATTATACCAGGGCAACTTGTATAAACTGGAACCGTCCCAAGCAAACCAAGATGTATGATCACCCTAATTTTAGCCTTTGAGGCCCCTTTGAGAATCTGATGAAAGCCATGAGCACACACATTTTTTTGCAGACAATCCCAAGGAATTCACAGACTCCAGGGTTCCTTGGGTTACACATCCGGCCCTAAAAAGCAATCAAAAACAATAATATGCAAACCATAATATGGTAAAAGTATGCCTAAAACTTGAAGCCAAAATAATGATGGGATAAGTTTAAGTAGAGGGAACACCCCCCACCCCCACCCCGGGATCTTAGGCATTAATAGACAAAGTCACTTTTGATATACACTTGTCTACCAGGATTACTGCCTGCATGTCATAGATACAAGTTCATTCCAAATTTGAATTCACACACCATGAATCTGGGCAGGGAAAGGAATGAAAACAAGTCATGAGGGATCCTGAAAGTTTGACATGGGTGTGCTCAAAGCTTTAGTTACCCACTATCCCTCTGCCAAGTGCCCCATCTTCAGCACTCACACAGAGGGCCAGGCATGGAGGCCATCTGCTGCAGAAGAGGACCCAGCCAGCAGATCACTTGGACTCACTTAGTAGAGAAACAAAGAAAGTTCCCCCCCCATAGGCTGGGGCCTGGAACTAAAGACCACCAGAATGTTAACTGACACCCCTACAACCCCATACCTCACCTCCACAGGGGAAAAGATGGGAACTATGGCCACTGATGGGAGCCCTAAACAGCTCTGAAAATTTACAATTCCCGTGTGACGGCTTAAAGCCTGGTTGTTTGAATGAGGTCTGGAGCTGCTATCTTGAATGCCGTATCATACTCCTACCCTCATCGCTCACTTCCTCACTTGGAAGAGCACAGCTGCCCAGATGTGTGTTTCCCATTAACTCCACTGGCTCTAGTCTGGAATAAAGGGGACATTTTCATGCCAAATTAAAAATGACTTGGAAATGTGCATTGTGTTGGGAGAACTGGCCTTTTGAAAGGGGTAGAAAAACTAGGGAAGCTGGTTTCATCACCCTGCCTGCAGACAAGCCATCAAGGCATCCCCTTCCTGTGAAGCGGGCAGGCCACCTCTGCCCGGTTCCCCTTTACAGACTGCGTTAGCATCTCCATTATTCACCCCCAGGGTGGGATAAAGCACGGCGCAAAAGCTAAGATCTTTAAACTGCCTGAGTGCCCATTAAGCACATTAATAACATCCACCATCATGAGTCTTACCAACATAATTTCCGACTTCAAGCCGGGTGTGAAAAAAAGGGAAATCATCTGAGTTTATCAACCAAGGAGACCACCTTAAGTGCAAAGAGATTACAGGGTGATGGGGGAAAGCACAACTAGTGGAGATTTCAGAACACTCGTGACTATTATTTGGCTACTTACTTTCCCTCCCCCACACCCATGTCACTGGAGGGAATGGGCTGAGCCAACCTGACCTTAAGAGAGTTTTTCTGGTGTTTATTATTATTTTTTTTAAATTGAGGTATAGTTGATTTACAGTATTGTGCTAGTTTCAAGTGTACAGCAAGGTGATTCAGTTATACATACACACATATAGAGATTTTTTAAAAGACTTTTTCCCTTATAGGTTATTATAAAATAATGAGTCTAGTTCTTCATGCTAAACAGTAGGTCCTTATTGGTTATCTATTTTATATACAGTAGTGTGTATATGTACGGAGAAGGCAATGGCACCCCACTCCGGTACTCTTGCCTGGAAAATCCCATGGATGGAGGAGCCTGGAAGGCTGCAGTCCATGGGGTCGCTGAGGGTTGGACACGACTGAGCGACTTCACTTTCACTTTTCACTTTCACGCATTGGAGAAGAAAATGGCAGCCCACTCCAGTGTTCTTGCCTGGAGAATCCCAGGGACGGGGGAGCCTGGTGGGCTGCCACCCACTGGGTCGCACAGAGTGAGACACGACTGAAGCGACTTAGCAGCAGCAGCAGTGTATATGTAAATCCCAGCTCCTAATTTATCCCTCATCTCCTTTCCCATTTGGTAACCATGAATTTGTTTTCCATGTCTGGGGGTCTATTTCTGTTTTGTAAATATGTTCATTTGTATACTTTTTTCTTAAATACCACATATAAACAATGTCAAATGACAAATATCCTTGATTTACTTCACTTAGTATGATAATCTCTAGGGTTATCCATGCTGCTGCAAATGAGATTTCATTATTTCTCATGGCTGAGTTATATGTATGTACGTGTATATATATAATATATGTGCGTGTGTGTGCATGTGTATTCAGTCACTTCAGTCATGTCGACTCTTTGTGACCCCATGGACCGTAGCCCATCAAGCTCCTCACGAATGAGTTTTCATGCCCTCCTCCAGGGGATCTTCCCAACTCAGGGAAGAACCCATGTCTCTTAGGTCTCCTCCGTTGGGAGGCAGGTTCTTTATCATTAGTACCTGGGAAGCCTACATACATATATATATATAGTAAATGTCCATTGGCAGATGAATGGATAGAGAGGGTGTGAAATTCAGCCTGGGAGATCAGGGTGTCCGTGCTACAAGAAGTCATACAAGGTTCAATTGTAAAAGAAAGCAAATGATCTGAGAAACGGGTCTTGTAGCAGTTCTACAGCTGCCTGCTCTAAATTGCGTGTGTTGAGGGGCAGGCGTGGTGTCAGCAGAAGGAGGTTTTATAAATAATCAAGGGTACCACTTCCTGAAGGACTGGGTTCCAGGCAATTCACATGTCTGAATTCACCCGCTTTCCACAGCTCTCCAAAATGAGTGTTGCCGCATCCATTTCACAGATGAGAAAACTGAGGCTTAGCAAGGCCAGCCGATTTATCCCGGGACCCACAGCTCCATGTGGACAGGCCGGCCTGGAAACTAGGAGTGTGGGGACTCAGGAAGATGTGCTCTTCACCTCTCCTCTGCTCTGTCTGACCTGATGTAAGAAAGTACATGTGTGAAAAGAGGGAGGGCGGCTGGAGAGAGATCTGTGTATTTACCATCTTGGAACAGAAGACATTTTAGCAAAGCCTGACCCACCAGCCCAGGTCAGGAGCTTGGGCCTTAGAGCCGTGTGGGGGTCAAAGGGGCCTAGCGAGCTGCCTCCTTGCCCCTCTTCTCACGGCCCAAGCCTCAGGACGGCCTGCTTGTCTCTCCCTCCCTTCCTGACTGGCTGGGACTGGGACCAATTTGTGGGTGCCATCGGTGCCCTAAGGCAGTGTTTGAGTCATCTTCCCTGATGCTACAGAGAAAAGAAAGGAGGAGCCAGCCATCCCCCAGGAGCCTGGGGACACGGGGAGAAAGGGCAGTGATGGATGGAGGCCAGCATGCAGAGGTCACTCCTCGTCTGGCTGTCTTCAGACTAACTCTTCCCCAGGGGCCTCTCCCCCATGAGATCATCTCCCACCACAGGCTTCAAAAGGACGCTCAGTCAGGGACGGGCCTTCCCTCGTTTGAGACTTGTGAACCTAAGGGCCTCCACCCTCTGCTAGCTCCCTGGTCTTCCAAGGAAAAACTCCAGGTAGAACTCAGCAGGATTAGGGCTAGTGAAAATCCTAGGTCCTTTCACACCAACCCAGGTGATGGATTCTATTTGCTTCCAAACTTGACAAACGCCCGTGGACCTCTGAAGCCATAGCAGGGGGCGGATCAGGAAAGCATGACGGAATTAGCCTGAGGGATTCTGCCTGGTGCAGGAACGCAGCGCCCCCCACTTCTAGCTGCAGGAGTGTGGGGAAGTCACCTCACCTTCCTGAGACACAGTTTCATGACACCTTATAAAAGTGGAAGTAAAGGAAATGCTTAAAGGGGTTTGTAAGCTAGAACACACCAAAACGTTCACTGTTGTCGTCATTGCTGCTGCTAAGTCGCTTCAGTCGTGTCCCACTCTGTGGACCCCATAGAAGCAGCCCACCAGGCTCCCCCGTCCCTGGGATTCTCCAGGCAAGAACACTGGAGTGGGTTGCCATTTCCTTCTCCAGTGCATGAAAGTGGAAAGTGGAAAGTGAAAGTGGAAAGGACATGTTCAGTCGTGTCCGACTCTCAAGGACCCCATGGACTGCAGCCCACCAGGCTCCTCCATCCATGGGATTTTCCAGGCCAGAGTACTGGAGTGTGGTGCCATTGCCTTCTCGTCATTAACATTCAACTAAAATGATGACCTAAAATGCTTCACTGTGTGGGACATAAACATTGAAATAGCATTGTGTGCCATCATTTCATCTAAACCTCACAAGAATTCCGAGACAGTTACTATTCTCTCTTTTGTTTTCTTTTTTTTAAGAATTTTATCGGAGTATAGTTGATTTACAATGTACAGTTTCTGCTGTACAGCAAAGTGAATCAGTTATACATATATTATGTATACATCCACTCTTTTATAGATTCTTTTCCCGGATAGGTCATTACAGAGTATTGAGTAGCGTTCCCTGTGCTATACGTAGGTCCTTATTAGTTATTTATTTTATATACAGTAAGGCAATGGCACCCCACTCCAGTACCGTTGCCTGGAAAATCCCATGGATGGAGGAGCCTGGTAGGCTGCAGTCCATGGGGTCGCTAAGAGTCGGACACGACTAAGCGACTTCACTTTGACTTTTCACTTTCATGCATTGGAGAACGAAATGGCAACCCGCTCCAGTGTTCTTGCCTGGAGAATCCCAGGGACGGGGGAGCCTGGTGGGCTGCCGTCTATGGGGTCGCACAGAGTTGGACACGACTGAAGCGACTTAGCAGCAGCAGCAGCAGTGTGTGTATGTCGACCTGAACCTCCCAATTTATCCCCCCCTCCACTTCCCACTCGGTAACCAAGTTTATGTTCTATATCTGTGACTCTATTCCTGTTTTATAAGTAAGTTCATCCATACCATTTTTCAGACTCCACCTCTCAGCTATGGCATATGATACCTGCCTTTCTCTATCTGACTTCCTTTACTCAATATGGCAATCTCTAGATCCATCCATGTTGCTGTAAAAGCCATTGCTTCATTCTTTTTCATGGCTGAGTAATATTCCATTGTGCATATGTACCACATCCTCTTTATCCATTCATCTGTCAATGGACACTTAGGTTGCTTCCATGTCTCCTGGCTATTGTAAAGAGTGCTGCAATGAACACTGGGGGGCATGCCTCTTTTTGAATTATAGTTTTCTCGGATTATACGCCCAGTAGTGGGACTTCTGGATCATACGGTAGTCGTATTTTCAGTCTTTTTAAGGAAACTCCATACTGTTCTCCACAGTGGCTATACCAATTTATATTCCCACCAGCAGTGTAGGAGGGCTCCCTTTCCTTCCCATCCTCTCCAGCATTTGTTATTTGTAGATTTTTTGATGATGGCCATTCTGACCAGTGTTAGGTGACACCTCCTGGTAGTTTTAATTTGCATTTCTCTAATAATTAGAGATGTTGAACATCTTTTCAAGTGCTAGTATTCTCTCTTTTCTACAGATGAGAAAACCAAGGCTGAACTAGGTTAAGCACTTTGTCCAATATCATATAACTAAGTTCATGGCAAAGCTGGGATTGGAACAAAATTATGTCTGCCTGGAATAATACATAATTATTCCTTGTGCCAAAAAAACACGCAAAAGTGGGGAAGGACAGCCTGGGTTTGCTTTCCTCCTCACCAGGGGGTCCGTCCCTGGTCAATTGCTACACTTAGCAATTGAAAAACTGAAACATTTTTTAAGAAAGAAATCCACAGTATCAAAATCATAAATGTATAAAACCTCAAAGCCAACAATTCACCTCCAGGAACTTATCTCAAAGAAACAGTCAGGTAAGTGAGCACAGGACACGCATCAAAGCTGTTCCACAGCAACTTTCCCTATAAAAACCAAACACTGGAGAAAACCAAAATGCTCCTTGTTAGTCTAAAAGAAAAAAATTTTTATCATGATATGTGCATGCTGTGAAACTGCAAGCAGCCATTAAAAAGAATGAATGACTCTGCTTGTACTGTCATGGAGGTATATCCACTTGTTAAATAAATAAAGCAAGTTGAAAATAACATGAATAATAGGATCAACCACTTTTGTTTCAAATACAAAAAAAGGGAAAAGAAAAGGAAAAAGACTCAGATCGAGGCCCATCTCTTGGGCCTCAGATAGAGGCCAGGCTGCCCTGGGGCCTATGATTTCAGGAAAGGGGAGGCAAGTAAACGGAGCTGCAAGG
The DNA here is from genome assembly GCF_055505025.1 of Bos grunniens. Lineage (NCBI taxonomy): Eukaryota > Metazoa > Chordata > Mammalia > Artiodactyla > Bovidae > Bos > Bos grunniens. Next base: position 56,140,088 of record NC_141183.1, on the reverse strand, counting down.
GGATGCCCTTGACTTCTCTTTTCTGAACATCATTAAAATTTGATTTTGAGATTTCTTAAAGATATCTTGAGGCCTATGCAAGATACCAACAGTGCAGATCACAAAATTATAAGTATGATTATCCTGCCCCACTGACTGCATTGCCCCAACTCTGTACTCTTCACTTGTATGTATGAGTTTACATAATGTACTGAACAATTATATATACATACCCCCAGGGGGAGAATATAAACCATCAAACTATTAACACTGGCTACTCTAGGGAGGGATGTGGGACACTTCTGTGTTTTTACTTTTTGTATTCGTCATTATTTTAATTTTTAACAGTGCATTATTTGGTCATTTTTCTAATTTAAAAAACTTAAAGCTTACAAGCCACTCATTTAGGCATACATAGAAGAAAATAAGAAAAAACAAACAGACAAAAATTAGATGCAGTCATTGCCTTTAAGTTGCAGAAACTAAACTAGACCTCTCACCGTCCAAACCTCACCAGACCAAATCCCAATTACGTACAATATGGCACAGCAATGCCTTCCAGACCAGGTTAATGGGGGCTGGAGTGAGGAACTGGCCTATTTCTTTAAAGTCCAGGACAGTACTATGCTTATAGTATGTAATATGTACAGTGCTCATATTATGCATTCTATAAAAAATTACTGAATGTGGAACGAACAGAGAAGAACTCGGGATATACACAGAAAGGCAATTTTACTTGATTTAAGCAATTGAGATCAGGAGGCCAAACTGTGACCAAACACCAATACTTTTGAGCGCAGCTAAGACTGGTCTGTAATTAGCATATCAAGTGTTTGCCTACCTGTAACCACTTCTAAATTGCTTGTACACATTTGCTCATCAAATATCTATTAAAGCTCCTAAAACCAGTCCTTGCCCCTAAGGGGCTTCAATCAAGCAGTACAAGTGGACCCATAAATTCAGTGTTTGAACATGCTACTTGTTAACAGACATAGTCCCGGGCAGGGTTGCAATCCTGGTTCTGACTTTACCAGTCATAACCGGCTGTGTGAACTGCTCTGACCGCTCACCCTCCTGAGCTGTCAAAATGGCAATGCTCGAGCTAGACATGGTCTCAAAATATTATAATCGCATTATGCTCCTGAGACTAGATTCTCATTTAAGAAATCCAGGAGCTCTAGATCCTAGCTCCAGACACAAACCACTGAATGTCACTCTCAGGCCCCTTCAGCTCAAAACTGCTGCTTCTAAGCACGTTGACCTTTGTCCTTGCAGTCTCACCAGGGTCCTAAGACTGCAAGTCACCCTTTCCTGAGGGCTTCAGAGTTCAGCCCAAACCAAATGAACACTGATCTCACGTAAGTAAGTTTTCCTGGAGATTCATGGGAGCCCTGTACAGCGGGGAGAACACTGTAAGGATCAAGAGCACAGTCTCTAGACTTAAGATCTGGTTCCAATCCCAGCTCCCCCACTGACCAGCAGAATGACCTGGAACGTGTTACTCAATCTCTCTCAGCCTCAATTTCCCCTTACATAAAATAGGTGTAGGAATAACATCCATCTTGCCTTCAGCGCCTGGCAAGTCCTTAACCCAGTGCCAGGAGCAGGGTAGGTGTGGTGGGAATGGTAGTTCTTAATGAGTGAGGGAAGATAAAGCGAACAGGATTACAGGGTCGGATGAGGGATGTGAGGTCCAGCAACGCAAAGGTGACTTTGGGAGCATTCTCTCAGGAACCGTGGTTACTGTTTCTTCCTCGGGTGGGTTAGGGCCTAGGGGAAAGTGGGCTGCTTGTGAAGGGGTGATGGAACTCTAGCTTCCTCAGGCTGCCTGCTCCTCTGATTGCAGTGTATTTCTCTCTTGTGTCCATCCTAGGACACAGCACCTCTTGCATCCATTCTCTGGAACCTGGTTTGTTGCAACAGTGAAGCAAAATCAATACCACCCTTGTTACCAACTCCCACCTGTGTAAGACAGCCTCAGACCCCTCCCAAACCCCAAACCAAAGCTTGGCTGCTCCTTCAGGAAGATTACCCCACAGTTAACCAAAAAAGACCATTTCCCAATAGTGTTATAACCTTCGGGTCCTGGGCTGGTGATGGAAAGTGTGCAAAGGCATTATGATGGAATCACCGGTTCTAAACTCTGGAATCCCCCAAATCCAAATTAGCTGCTGCCTGTTGCAGTGGCCTCACCCCACCGGGCCATCTACTCTTAACAATTTCGCCCTGCATCTAACTCAGCCTGTTGGGAGAGACTGAAAAGTCAAGATCCTTTCACGTTGTTTTCATTTTCCCAAGCAGCTCAGATCTAACATGAAAAGTGCAATAAACGGGGAGTATCAGTGCTCACTGAAAATATCACTTCACAAGTGAAAATCTATCCAAACAACCAGTTGTAGAGGTTCACCCTCCTCAAAAATGCAGCTGTCACCAAAAATACATTGGCGATCTCTCTGCTCCTTCCCTCTGCCTCTCTCCCTTCCTCCTTCGCCCAGCTCTCCCTCTCTTGCAATTTAGCTTTAATTGCCCTGTCAGCTCTAAAGGCGGCTAATTGACGCCTTTTATTCCGCGTTCAAACTCCTCGGGAAGAAAGGAGCTCGCGTCCCCCCCAGCCCCCCAAGCCCGGAGCGGCGCGGGGCGGCCGATTTAGCACGCCTGTCTCCCGGAGAGCCAAGCTGGGTGCTGCGCGCGGGGGGCGGGCGGAGGGAGCCGCGGAGGCGGGGAGGGGGCTGGGCGGGGGTTGGCGCGTCTATTTTTAGTGAGGGTTTTATAGAGTGGATCCCTGTGGCTTGGCTCCACACTGAAATATTGTCCTCGTCTCAATGACATAAACACAGGGCAACTTGGAGACCTTGGCGCCAGCCCTGGCCGGAGCCTGTGAATGGGCAGAACGGTGGGATGGGACTGAGCGAGAACCCCGCTGTAATTACAAATAAATCCGCCCCCCGCCCCCAGCCCTGGCTCTCCCAGCTCCCTTAATACCGCAAAAAGCCTCGGCTTTTATGTAAATAAGACGAACCCAAGTTACTGAAAGGCCTACCAAGAGGCAGCTAATGGCATAATGACTTGGGTAAGCTTCGGTTAAAAAGGAGGCATTCGAGAATTAATTAAACGGCCATCGCCATCAGAGCGGGCCAGGCAAAGGCACGGGTGGAAGGCCCCGCTGGCTCCTGGAGTATATCCAGGTCGCTGTCCTCGCAGATCGTCGAGCATTCAGACCTGGCCCGGCTCCTCGACACATCGCATCTGATAAATTGGAACCAATTAGCACAAGGTCTCTCAATGCGATTCTCTGGAATGTCCCAGACCGGGCTGGATGGAGCTGTTGCTCCGGACTGCCTCAGACATGGAGCCACACTTTCCAAAGCCTATTTAAATATAGCCTTGCTTCCCTCCAAATGTAATCCCAACCCTCATTTTTATCCTTGGAAACGTGGGGGTGGGGGTGGGGGGGGGTGGAATGGGAGGCGCTGGGTGCGGGGGGGGGGGGTACATAGCCCCCATCCCCCACTCCCGCAACCCCGTAAATAAATAAACGATTACACCGAATTCCATTTGAAGTTGTCAGTCCCAGAATGGAACTTTCATCCCATTATGAATTTCATGGGTGAGACGTTCGGCCTTTGAATGTGGCTGACGCCTCCATTGAAAGGCCCTAATTGCAGTTGTAGGAACTGCCTGCAGACACCACTCTGTACACACCATCGCATTCCTCCGAAGAAAGAACATCCTATGAGAGCCGCCCAAGGCCTCCCCTCAAGGCAGCAGGACTGTCAAGGTTTCACTTAAACTGTAAACCAAAGTTGCCCTATCGAAGGGCCAGGTGCTAATTTGGGATTTTGAGGTCGGGCAGCTTTGCCGTGGCTGACAGGGCTCTTACTATGCCCAGGGGGCTGGCTGCAGTGGGCCTCCAGAGCCTTTCAATCCATACAGACTCCTGAAGGATGGCTTTTATTTTCGGATGAACTTCCTCTGAGCCTGAGTGCCGGGAGCTGCCTGCTTACCTGAGTCAGGAAGGCCCCTCCGGGGGTGCCCAGGGGAGGGGAGTCTCCCCTCCACCCGGCGTCCAGTGACCCCTGATGGGACCGAGCCAGAGAAGCGGGGCACGGGACAGGGAGCTGTGTGTGAAGAAGTGCCACGCCCTCCTTGCTGGAAGTCACGGAAGTGTGTACATGTGTGATCAGATGCTCATCATGTGGAATTCATCGTCTTAGCCATTTGTAAGTGGCATTAGGTACATCGCCACTGTGTTCCACCTTCACCGTCATCTGTCTCCAGAACTCTTTTCCTCTCCCCAGACTGAAACTCTGTAGCCACTAAACTTTGACTCCCTCTTTCTCCTCCCTCTCTCTCTTGACAACCACCATTCTACTTGGCCTCTATGACCTTGATTACTCTAGGTACCACGTGTAAGTGGAATTAGGCAGTATTTGTCCTTCTGTGATAGAACTTGTTTCATGCAGCATAGTGTCCTCAAGGTTTATCCACACTAGAGCGTATGTCAGAATTTTCTTCCTTTTAAAGGCCGAGTAATATTTCATTGTATGTATCCACCACACTTTGCTTATCTATTCTTCTGTTGATGACCAACACTTGGATTATCCCTGCTGCTGCTGCTGCTGCGTCACTTCAGTCGTGTCCGACTCTATCCCTACCTTTGTAGGGATAGATCCCTTGTCGGTAATGCTGCTGCGAACAGGGCTGTATGTGAGTGGCAGGCCCTGCTTTCGGTTCTTCGGGATATATACTCAGAGATGAAATGGCTGAATCTTATGGTGATTCTATTTTTAATTTTTTAAGGAACTTCCATACTGCTTTCTATAGCACCTCCATCATTCTACAGTCCCACGAGCAGTACACAAGGGTTCCAGTTTCTCCATATCCATGTCAGCACTTCTTTTCATTATGTGTATATGCATTTAATGGCCATCCTAATGAGTACGAAGTGATATCTTACTGTGGTTTGGGACACCAAAGATTTGTTTCTGTTTTGTGTTTGCTTTGGTAACTCTCATCCTCTTTCTAAAAAATAAAAATGCATGTAAATACCCACCAAGCAGATTACCTTTTCTTCCCTCTCCCCAAAGATAACCACTGTCTCCAAGTTGGTATGTATAAATTCCCATTATAAGCTTTACCACATATGTTTGAATCCATTAATAATTTATACTACTATTTTGTAAGTCACCTTGAATTCCATTTTTGTCTCTCTCCTCACCACCACTTTCCATATTTATTAGTTGTGTAAGGAACACAAGAAGCAGAATCCGAGACGAAGCAAAAAGGGGTAATCAAGAACAGACCACAAGTTTGGGATTGGGCAGAGTTAAACCACAGCTCTGCCACTTTCTATCTGGGTGACCTTGGTCAAGTCTCTTGACTTCCCTGACTCTTAGTGTCCTTGCTTATACACTGAGATGTTTTGAGGGCTACATGACATGACAAATATAATGCAATGTACCAGGCACACAGCAAGAACTCTTCCGGTAAGAAAGCAGAAGAGAAAGAGGTTGCCATCAATATTCTTGCCAAGCTGGGCCTCTGCCCTGCTGGCACGCACACAGAGCACCCACTTACTCTTCTTGCCCACATCTTCATGCTGCCATGAGGCAGGACAGACCATCTGCAGAAGCCCAAGATTCGCCCTTTAAGAAACTGGCGATTGAAGTTATGAGAATGAGGGTCCCCCGTCTCCCCCTCCTCACCCCATCCAGAGAGCGGCGGCAACTGGAGGAAAGTGAGGAAGGAGGAGAGGGACGCCTGAACTGTTCTGCCAAGTCACCCTACTCGGGGGAGGACATTCAGCTCAGTCCCTGAGCCTGGCTGCAGAAACTGTAATCCAATACCTTAATCCATTTCTTCTTCAAAGCGTTGCCCTGCGTGCCAGGTGGACAGAACCCGAGTGATGCTGAGCTGCCCCTGAGAAACTTGTGCAGCGGGCTGTGTCATTCAGGCTGGGAAAGAATACCCGGCAGGCTGCCTCTGACCAGGTTATCTGGACAGTTGGGGCTATGGAGTGACAGCTTCGAGGACCTAAAAGATGTTTTGGGAATTGCACCTCTTTGGTGTTGACAGTGAACCTAGCCATTGATCCAGCCACACCCGCAGTGAGTGTTGACTGAGCCAGATGTTGTGCAAAGCTCTTTGGCTACGCAAAGGAGAATCAGATACAAGGGGAGCCTACTCTTCAGAGAGATTAGTGCTCTTCTGCCCTTTTGGAAACTCTTCTGCATCTACCTCTGCAAGAAGACAGCATGGACTGGGAGCAGTAGGGGCAGAAAGGAGAGAAAAGAGTTCCCAGAAGCACTAGATGCTAGGGTCTCAAGGGTGGCGGGTGGAAGACTCCACCATCTTCCCTTCCAAGGGCATGGGCTGAGTTCAGCCTGACATGTCATAGCAGCTGTGCCTCCCCAGAAAGAGCTGGGATCACTCAGCTACTCCCGACCCCCAGCCCAAGCTGCAGCTTCCTGGGACGGAGCCAATCTCGCCCCACCCTCTGCCTGGCCCAGGCTCGCTTGTGCTGCCAAAGACAGCAGAACTCAAGATACTGAGCTGCTAATTTGTGAGGATTCAGGCTGCTGAAGGTGTTGGTACAACAACCAGGCTGTCTCCAGTTCAGCACAGGCAAGTTCTTGGTGTGTACCAGTTAAATAATAAGGCATCTATTTTGGACAAGTTGGTCTTTTTATTTTCTAGATATCTACGAGGGACCTAGTCTATAAGAAAAGATCCACCAGGGAATTCCCTAGCTGTCCAGTGGTTAGAGTTCAGCGCTTTCACTGCCAGGCCTGGGTTCAGTCCCTGGCTGGGGAGCTACGAGCCTGCAAGCCAAGCAGCATGACCAAATAAATAAAGAAGATCAAACATAAGCCACTGCAGTCTGGATTTGCTGCATTCATTCAGAGATGGGCACAGTTTTCCCCACCACAGTCTCCATCTACGCACTACCAGGATCCGTCTGAATTGCTTTTTGTCCCCAGAAGCAATTCACAAGTTCAGGAAGTCATTCATTCACCGTAGTCATCTACGTAGGTACGCCAAACACAATGCTGCTGCTGCTGCTGCTGCTGCTGCTGCTAAGTCGCTTCAGTCGTGTCCCACTCTGTGCAACCCCATAGACGGCAGCCCACCAGGCTCCCCCATCCCTGGGATTCTCCAGGCAAGAACACTGGAGTGGGTTGCCATTTCCTTCTCCAGTGCATGAAAGTGAAAAGTGAAAGTGAAGTCGCTCAGTCGTGTCTGACTCCTAGGTACCAGAATTAGAGAGCTGAACTCCCATAAAGAGCTTGAGACTAGTAGTCAAGACAGACAAATGCCTAGAATGCCTAGAACGGATTACCATCTGGTAATCCGCAACCTTCAAGGAAGAGCTCCTTGATGGCACAGGAGATTCAGAATCGAGAATGGAGGAGGCCATGCTTCAGCAGAATCTAGAAGGCTGCAAATGATCTTGCAAAAGAGAGAGAGTAGACAGAAACTATAATGATGAGACAGAGCAGGTGATGTGTAGAGATGTCTGAGGAGTTCCCTCAATAGAAGGTGGACAGCAGAGAGTGGGAGAGAAACAGGAAGGGAGCAGGTAGAGCACAGGTTAGATTGGAAAAGGCCTCTGACGTCGTAAAGTTATCCGGAGGATAACCAAGAGATCCCTTAAAAGCTTTTGACCAACTGTAACTAATTCCATTTCTATATATGAGTTTATTTCAGCCTGTTTCTCCTTCAAGAATGCCAAGACTTTGGGAGAAATGAGAAGGGCACTTCAGTGCAGTTCAGTAGGAAGCTTCTTGCCTTGGGCGGGCCAGTCCTTTTGGCAAGCCCTCCTTCTCCGTGGGAACTTGGCGAGAGATGAGGGTCTCAACAAGGACCCCCAGGGCTGTGGATGACGAAGAGGTGCTATTAGGGATAAGTCAGAGACCTCACCCATCCCCCACCCCACACCCCGTCACGGCCCTGTGGTCCCTAAAAGAGGACAAGTACCTCAAAGCTCGCCTGGCTGTCAAAATATTTAGAAAAAGCATATTGAAATCACACACAGAACAACAGGACTACCTCAGAAGTAAACGTTCATGCTGTTGAAGCAGCCTAAGCCATAAACATTTAGTCTTGAATGTAGCTGCCTCTCCTCCTGGGCTGGGGGCTTGAAAGAAAAGCAGAGTTCTATAAAATGGGATCTGCCGGGATTTTCTTACCCCTGTGGCAGGATAATTACGATGCTTCTTATTACATTTAAAGGCTCATCTGTGGTGACTCAAATCCTCCAGGAGGTGAGGGAGGCAGCTTTGCATTTTTCTCAATGTATTTTGCTGAACCGCTGCTGTAAGTCACTTTTGAAACAGCGAAGTGAAAATGAGGTTGGGAGCCACAACCTTGCCTCATTACCAGCCCGCCCTCTCCCTGCCACCTCCAGGCACTTCAAGGGCCCTTCTCCCAGCATTTTAGGGATTATCTTTGCAAGTTTAATCAAGCTTTACATTAACTAGTTAACATGGTTAAGCCTTTGTGTAAGGAGAGAAACCCTTGTCTGAAATTGTAGCGTACCAGATCCTTTTGTAACGAGGTAGGGAGGAGACCCAGGGGCCGAAGTATTGGACTTAGCTCCAACCTTATCCATCTTTCTACCATGGATGGGGAAATTTTTTAAATATATATGCATGTAAATAATTTCTAAAATTAGCTTTTTTCCTAAAAATCCTATAAATAATGAATCATATCTTAGAAAAGTCTTGTGTTGAAACACAAATATACCCACCAACCGTGCTGGTGAAGGACTGGCCACTGTCTTATATACTTTTATTTGTATTTTAATTAATGTTTACTTACAATCTTAACTAACTGTGCTGAAGAAAAGGTTGGAAAATCATTGTGATAGGTGGGGGATGCCTGATGGGTTAGAAGGTAAGGTAGAAACCCGTTTTATAAATTTACAGAGGTTCTTTTTATAACTTTGAAGCTTCTTTTTCATTACTACGGGTATGTTTTGTGAGTTACAATAATGAAATGTCCTGTTTTTTTTCCCTTAATTAAGGGCATTTTTAAATGAAGCTGGGTAACAATTCTAAGGTGAAACCTTAGATATAAGAAAAATAAAAGCAGCTGGGGGTTTCAGAGACATTGTTTGTCTTGAGAGTGATGTGAGAAAGCTTGATCAAAAGCCTCATTTTACTACAGTCATGCTCCATTATGGAGGGTGGGACTGTGTTTAGCCTGGGGGATGGGGAGTTTGAAATGAGCCCTCGCCCCGATCTGACTAGATTGTCAAAAGTCACTGGCCAGAGTAAATCTCCCTGGCCTTCTGGGTTGACACTGATGACCTCTGGAGGAAGCCAGATATGGGTCAGACTAAGGGAACATTAATGGACCAGCGAAGATTCATGCCTTAGGAAGAAGGCCCCATTGAGCCCACAGCTCTGAGCTAAGCGTCCTCTCCCTACCTCCTTAGATAATCTCAGAATCAAAAATGACCTTGGGAATCGCCCTCATTTCTATGGGCCTCATTTTTCCCCATCTATAAAATGAGGGTTTAATCACTCCTACTCCAGAAGTGCCTGTTAGATGTAGATAAGAAACTATTTATAAGGCACTTGGTAAACTTCTGGAGGGCTTCCCTGGGGGCTCAGTGCTAAAGAATCCACCTGCCAAGTCTGGAGATGTGGGTTCAATCCCTAGGTCGGGAAGATGCCCTGGAGAAGGAAATGGCAACCTACTCCAGTATTCTCTGGCTGCCTGGCATATGAACTCTTAACTTCCCCAACTAGGGTTCAAACTCTGCCCCCTGCACTGGGAGTCTTAACCATTTGGCCACAGAGGAAGTCCCCGAAGGGAACAGTAATGCATTCTAGTGTTCTTGCCAAGAAAACCCATGGACAGAGGAGCCTGGCAGGCTGCAGTCCATGGGGTCGCAAGAGATTTAGCAAATAAACAACAACAAAAACTTCTGGCACGTGTTAAATTCATAGTCCTGTTTCTAAGACCGGCAGCTGGGAGAGAAACCCTCTCTTGTACTCGCTTGGGGACTCTGTCCCCCAAACCCTCAACCGAGGTGACATCCTTCCAGTCGCCAGCCCCCACCCCAAACTCATTCCAGACTGCAGGGTTTAGATCAAGCCTGAGATTGGGCTTTGGTGCATTTTAGTCCAGTTCTGTTTTTCAGCCCAGTGGTGGGTGGTTTTGATGAGGGTATCACTTTATTTTGAAAACAATCTGATTTCTCTGTAGATGCCGGAGATGGAAGATTAAAGTGTCATGAAACAGTACCTATCACATACCTACAGGCATGCATACAAACACTCCCATCTGCACACAAAAAGCTCCTCAAACTGGCTGCTCCCTCACCTCACCACCACACAGGAGCGCTGAATCATTTAACTAACCCTGGAACAAAGATCCTCCTGGAATAGGAGTCAGCCCTGCCCTGCAGCCCAGTGCTGACTTCAAAACTCTTTTCAACATGAAGAACCTTAAATGCCATTTCCAGCTTTACTTGTGCCTGATAGTCACTTTGGGGCAAGTCGTTGCCTCTCAATGCACTGATTTTAATCTTTCGCTGACTTTTCCTTAAATGCAAAAATGTTTTATGATTGCTCTCTCTTTTTAAGCAGATTTACATACAAATGACATAAAGTGAAAAGCTCTCTCCCCTTCTCACCTCACCCACTTACCCCACTCTTCAGAGGTAATCATTACAATTAATGAGTTATATTTTAGAGATTTTCCCCTTCACATAATCCCTTCATAGAGAATAAAAACAAGGATTCTAGGGCTGAACCAGTCTAGACTTTGATCAGAATAAAGTTTTGTTTTTGTTTTCAATAGAATCTGTCTTAAAATATTGAGGGCCTATGATCACCATAGGGCTTCCCTGGTGGCTCAGCTGTAAAGAATCTACCTGCAATGCAGCAGCTACAGGAGACCTGGGTTCAATCTCTGGGTCAGGAAGATCCCCTGGAGAAGGGCATGGCAACCCACTCCAGTATTCTTGCCTGGAGAATCCCAAGGACAGAGGAGCCTAGTGGGCTACAGTCCATGGGGTTGCAAAGAGTCAGACACGACTGAAAAGACTTAGCAAAAAATGATCGCCATATTCTTTCAAGTATTTCTAAATTCAAGTATAAGTTCAAATTGGATTTTTAAACTGCTTGAGACCCTTGATGGCCCATGATAAGCCCCCAGTCTTCCAGCCATTAGTCCTCAAACCCCAGCACTTGCCCTGGTCAGCTTGTTACAGAATTTGGACCGTGTTCCCTCCTCACACTGCCCCAAGTGTCATCCAGCCCATGCCCCCTCCTCACTCCTCAGCCTGAGGAGTGGCCCTTTGGTCACTGGACATTAGATTTCCTAAAAGGTTTTTTTGGATCCTCCACCCGCACTACAACATTTCTGTGCTTCATCATGGCACTTGACATCCTGACTTGTAATCTCGCATTTATTTTTCTTTATTTTCCCAATAGTCTTTGAAAGTATCCGCAATCAGGGTACCTGCCTGGTGACTACATGGAGAAATAAGACCTGGATGATAGCAGGTAGTCATAGCAAATCATTCCAAGTCTGCATGGATGCTTGGCTGGTGAGGAGACAGAGGTAAGGGCTAGGAAAAAATTCAGAGATGTGAGACTTCTGCGTTTAAGCAGAAACAGTGGCTGGAACCTGTGAATCACCCTACTCACATAGCAGTGGTTTTCACTGTATTTTTCACTCCATTGAGTTCCTGTCTCCTTGTTATCTTGAGTCTTTGAGGGGATAAGGGAGGCTAGACCATATTATCTCAATAAACATCTATCGAGGCAGCAGGATGAGAGGATGTGGGGGAGATGTGAGCTTAAACTGAGATGGGTGCTTGTGTGTCTGATGGGGGAGGGCTGTGTGTAAATTCCTCATGGTAGGTGGCTAAGAGGGACTGTCTCCAGGAACCCTTACAGCCTGGGGAGCAAAGGAGGGCCGGCGGGGGTGGGGGTGGGGGCGATGGGGAGCATGCATGGTGTGCGTGTGCGCGCGCATGGATGTGCACGCGCATGGATGTGCACCCTGGTCTGTCTGCGTGCACTGTCTGTGTGTGTTGTGATGGGGGAGGTGCACGCCTCAGCAGATGTATCAGTGTCTCTAAAGTGTGCACTCGTGTGGATTCTTAAGGGAGAATAATGGCAAGAGGGAAGCAAGTTCTAGAACAACTGGGGTTTTAGTTTCTGTTATGGGTGACAGTTGCCTTTTCACAGAACAGCATTTCCCTCCTTCACTTTGGAGAATCCTTTCCTGTGCTGCCCCTGCTGTAGGGGTGGCATTCCATTCATTTCCCTTTTGAAATTTTGGGTCGCCTATGGTATTAGTCCACAACTCAGAACCAAGTGGTGTTTGATTTTTAAAGGTATTTGTGTATGTGTGTGTGTATTTAGAGAGGGAATGTGTGTGTGCGTGTGTGAGCACACAACACAGTGAACCGAGAGAAACGATAAAACAAGATTTCCTTTCCAGATAAAAGCCTCGGGTCCAGAGAGGCCCAGACCCCAGCCCTGCAAAGCCAAAGGCCGAGGGAGACCCAGCGCGAGCCGGGCCGAGGCCACGGCGTCTCCCCCGCCCGCCCCAGGCCCCCCACGCCAGTGCAGGCTAAACACGAGGAGGCTGCTGTCTCCAGGGCTGGGAGAGAGGCGCCCTCGTTAAAACTCAGATAAACAGTTTATCAGGAGATGAATGAACCACCGGGCTCCAGAGGCGCTCCCCTTCCCCAGCGGAGCCGGGCGGGGCGGGGGCACGGGAGCCAGGCTGGGAAGGGAGGCTCGGTCAGGGCCCAGCGACCTCTCGCTGCCTCCCTCGGCCTTTGCTTTAGCTTTGCCTCTCTCTCTGCAAACGCACTGCCCATCTATTTATCCGTTCTCCGGCGCCCCCGCCCCGCCCCCCGCAGCCCACAATCTGGAGTCCCCTTCCCCTCCTCATCTCCTCTTTCTCGCCTCCCACCCTTCCCCCCTTCCTATGCTGCTGAGAACTCCTCTGCTGTCGCCAGCATCTCATCACCGAAATAATCACGCTCAAAATATTAGACTGCATGGCCAAGCTGCACTGGCCCCCACCCTGGTTGTGGGTCCTGAACTGGCCAGGGTTCCCCCGGCCTCCTGCAGTCTACCTGGTGCCCACCAATCTCCCACCCTACAAGCCTTGTGGCTGACTTGTCTTCATTTTGCTCAGTTGGGTCAAGCCCAAAGATGCCATCTGGGGTCTCACTAAGAGTAAGCCCATAAAATTCAACATGTAGGGGACCGAAAAGACAATCAGAATCAGAGTGAGAAATTTTGTGCCTGGGACGATGCGGGGCCTAAAAGAGGGTTGTTGACACGCCTTGTCCTCTGCAGTGCCTCCTGTCCCTTGACCCCTCTGTGTCACGGGGCCTCAGAGAGGTGCAGTGACTCACCCAGGGTCACAGAGCTGGCAGGTGGCTGGTTTTCCAAAGTCAAGCCCCACATCCTCTGCATGTCACCCACAGCTTCATCGGGGCTACGCTTCCAGGGCCAAAAAATAGAATAAAACAAGGTTATTGAATTTTTTTTGCGAATCAGCTGAAAATAAGAAAAGATGCATAAGTTAAGTGTCCTTGGGGTCCTGCTGCCTTGACCTGGAGTTGCCAAAGCCATTGTTCAGAAGGCTGTCTCAGTCTCCCTTGACCAGAGCACTTGACAGGGATAGAATCTTGGGAAGCAGATCTCCAAGAATGGACCTGCAGTCACGCTGTTGACGAGACTCTTCCCACATAGGCTGCCAAGGCCCAGGGCCCTGGCCAATCCCACTAATGTTCACCTGCTCCCCTTCCCACCCCAGAATGTGATCAGCAAACTGATAACCATCCCTCCTTCGGCTAATCTCCCCACCACTCACAGCTTCTTTTTAAATAAACATATCCACTTTGTCCCCCTTGTCAAGCTCCTTCTTAAATAGAGCCATGGAAATGGGTCACCTGTTGAGTCCCCCCAAGAAATCCTAGCTCCCCGCCCCCTAAGCTCCTGAAGGCCAGGAGCCACGGAGAACAGCTCAGCTGCACATGCTGAGTGGACAGAAGGCAGGCCCGACAGTGCTGGGGGTGATTCCAACAGAAGCACAGGCCCTTCAAGGCCCTCTGGCTCAAATCAGAGATGGCCAGTCAAGGGCGGTGGGGTTCCCAGAAGAACTAATATATGTTGGAAGCCTATCATCCACTGTTTACTCTGCCGTGGGTACTGAGCTAAGCACAGCCTCCTTTATTGCTATAAAGATACAGAACACAGTCCTGAGAGGGGTGTGTGATCCCCGTCCCACAGAGGAGGAAATGGAAGTTCGGAGTTAAGATGCCCATGTTGAGAAGGTAGCCCAGCTGGTGAGTGGCAGGACCAGAATTCTAACTGAGATCCACCTGGTGCGAAGGTTGTCTTTATGCTGAGTTTCTCTGTTTATGACAGTTACTGTCCCATTCCCCACACCCCAGCTCTTTTGGCCGTCCCTGATATGGTGTGCTTCCCTTTTTTATGCAAACTCAGATCTCCTCCTCAATCTACTCAGACAAATATATCCTTTTTCTTCATCAAGCCCAGCTAAAGTTCAGCTCACTATTAAGGTATTAGTAGTACTTAGCGGAGAAGGCGATGGCACCCCACTCCAGTACTCTCGCCTGGAGAATCCCATGAACAGATGAGCCTGGTGGGCTGCAGTCCATGGGGTCGCTGAGAGTCGGATACGACTAAGCGACTTCACTTTCACTTTTCACTTTCATGCATTGAGGAAGGAAATGGCAACCCACTCCAGTATTCTTGCCTGGAGAATCTCAGGGACCGGGGAGCCTGGTGGGCTGCCGTCTATGGGGTCGCACAGAGTCGGACACGACTGAAGTGACTTAGCAGCAGCAGCAGCAGCAGCGTCTGATAAACAGCATGCCCACATTCACCCAGTACCTAAGTATATGGGCTATGCTAGTGTGGCAGGGAGTGGGGATGTGATTGCAGGCGCCCCAAGTGGGGCATTTCAGAACTCCACATTGAAAAAGAGGAAGTGTGGTTTGAACAGACCATAGCTTATAATTGTTTCGACTTTTGGGTCATCTTGAAAGTGAAAGTGAAGTTGCTCAGTCATGTCCGACTCTTTGGGAACCCATGGACTGTAGTCTGCCAGGCTCCTCTGTCCATGGAATTCTCCAGGCAAGAATACTGGAGTGGGTTGCCATTTCCTTCTCCAGGGGATCTTCCTGACCCGGGATCGAACCCGGGTCTCCCGCATTGCAGGCAGATTCTTTACCATCTGAACCACCAGGGAATCATCATAATGTACTATAAAATTTCAAACATTCAGAAGATAGCATGAAATTGCAATATTTACCAAAAGTGGGCATGAGTGTTTTAAAAGATTGCAAAACACTAGTCTTATGCTCTTAGGGGAATTTAGAGATTTTTTTTCCCACACTCTGCTAAAGTTTTCTTCATACACTTATCATATCCCCCTTCCCTGGACTGCAAACATCTCGGATGGTAGCAATTGATTGTGAGTTCCTTCTCTCCTTTGTGTTTCCTCTCCAGAGTCTTCACCCGGTGGACATTCTATAAACAGGTCACCCAATCTATTGTCTGACATGGATTGTTTTCATTCTACCCCATCTAAATAAAGGACTGAAGGATCTGGGCTGCTTTTCAAACAAAAACAGGTGATTTGAAGGAAAGGAGAGGAAATCAATGGAAGAGAAGACAGCACAAGAGAACGTCACTAACAGGAACCCGCCATCTCGGGAAAGCTGGGCTACAATTTAACCTTTTGAACTCTTTACTGAAAAATTATTCTCTTAGTTAATTCACAGCAGTGGCAGAACTGTTCTGGAACATTTAATCTTCCTAAGAAAACAAACCAGTGCCAAGCCCCCTAAAGCACATCAAAAAGAAAGGAGTGCGGTTTAAGAGCCCTACTGTGTGCGAGGTTCTAGTCCCACCTTATTTCAGAATCAGTCCAATTCACCCAACCGATTGGTTGTTTTTATCTCCTGTATTCATCAAAGCAAGATTTCCTTGTAGGCAGTACCTTGATTGTCTAATTCTAGATACTGTCTGGACCTGAAAGTTTAAGGAACTGTTTTCAGCTGAAACTAGCCATCCCTCCCAATTGCTGGGGTTTTCCAGAAATACTGTGCCTCGGAACAAAGTGTGTTTCCTTAGATGATAAACTTCTCTGTGTTTCCTGGGGGTGGGGGTGGGGTGGGGTGGGAGGGAAGCCGCACAGGTTGAAAGGAAAAAAACATGTCTTTGGGGAAAGAAACTGGAGTGATTCAGGCTGTCAAAACCAGACTTCTAACTCCACTCCGTGGAACGCTGTGAATACTTGAGTCTTCCACACCGAGTCTCTGTTCTCCAGCTTTTTCCAGACTCCAATCACAGCCCCTCAAAGGAACCTGAGTTTGAGTGTTCAAGCTTGGATTCAGCCCCTCATTCAAGGAAAAAAATGACCAGAAGTGTCATTTCAATATCCACCTCCCATAAGAGACAGACTTCTGGAAGAGAAGGCATCATGGAGGTTTATTCAGAACCACGGAAAGGCAGATCGGAAGAGTCGTGTGGTTATGTCGCTAACGCAGAAAGTAAGGTGTGCGGTGCTACAAGAGTGGCTCGTCCGAGGTTAACACAGTCCCAGCAGGGCGGACCCCTGCCAGGACTCAGGTGCCCTGCCGCCAGTTCCTCTTCGAAAGAACGGAACAGACTCACTCGTCAGCGCGCACGCACACACACGCACATCAGCACGTCCACGTCCACACAACGACGCGGACACTGAAACAAACCGAGTCGGGCCAAGTGGACAGCAAACAAATCCACCTCTCCGGGCCCCCCCTCCAGCTCCGGGTGCAGGGCTCGCCGAGGGCCGGCAGAGGGCGCGCCGCCCCCAGGGAGCCGAGACGCGGCCGCGCGGAGCCGGGAGGGCGAGGGGAGCCCCTGAAGCCGGACGCGCCCCTCCAGCTCGGCCACTCAGGGTGCAGGGCCCGGCCGAGGGGACGGGGAGGGTGAGGAGCGGACCCCCTTGAGGGCCCAGGGAACACACGGGCCGGAGGCTTCCTAGGAATTGCATCACGCTGCGCAACGCTGCGGCTCCTGGAGTCCTCCGGCGCAAAGTGTGTGTGTGTGTGTCTGTGTGTCTGTGTGTGAGTGTGTGTGTCTGTGCGCGCGCGTTGGGGGGAGGGGGAGGGGACTTAGACCGAGCCCGGGAGAGAAGAAGGCGAGACGCGCCCGGGGAAAAAGCTCCCTGCACATGGAGACATTACTTGCACCGAACTACACCGAGAAGCGAGCCCCCAGCACCGCCCCGCAGCTCCCCTCCCGGGGCAGAGTACCCAGCTAGTGAGGATCTTCCCACCCCCGCCTCGACCACCCCCCAAAACCGGCCCTGCACCCTCCAGCCCGGTTCCAGCGCAGCCGCGAGCCTTCCCCGGGACTGGCCCTGGCGGGGCGCCTAGAGCCCCAGTTGCATTGCTCCAGGAGAAAGGAGGGGGGCGGTGCATTTTGCCGGAGGAGGAGAAGGGGGGTGGGTGGTGGGGGAGAGAGAAAATTGCGCGGAGACCTGCCAAGCGCCACCGCCGCCGCCGCCGCCGCCTGTGAGCTCCGGCGGGCAGCCGGGCTGTCGGCTTCCCGGGGCATCTGGGTCCGGCGGGGCACAGCCCGGGCGCTTTCGAAGCCGCCGCCGCCGCCTCCGCGGCGAGTGCAGGCGGCTTCCCCCGGAGCCTGTGCGGCTCCGGCTCCTCGGGGGTGGAGAAGTGGGGGGTGGGGTTGTTGTTTGGGGGGAAGAAGGGGGAGGGGGCAACGCCGAGAGAGTCAGTGGTTTCCATGGTGATGGAGCTGAAAGTGCAGGAAATTTAAAGGCTTGGACCCTGCGAGACAGACAAACCGGTGCCAACGTGCGCGGACGCCGCCGCCGCCGCCGCCGCCGCCGCCGCTGGAGTCCGCCGGGCAGAGCCGGCCGCCGAGCCCCGAGCGGGCGGAGGGAAGTGCCCCGAGGACCGGCCCGAGCCGCGGCGCTGCCCCGAGCGGCCGGACGACGAGCTGCGGGAGAAGGAGGCGGGGAGAGCGGCCAGTCCACGCGCCCCGCGCCGCCGCCGGCCCGGGAAAGCAGCGAGCAGCCGGCGCCCCCCGCGCCCGCGGTCGCCCTGGAGTGGTTTCGGATGCCCCGCCGCGGCCGCCTGCCCGCGTAGAGCCGGGAGGAGAGTGGCGGCCCGCTTGCGCGCCTCCTTTCCGCCCGGGTGGGAGCCGGCGCCGCGCGAAGGGCTCTGCGGGCGACTCATGCTGCCGGCCCTGCGCCTGCCCAGCCTCGGGTGAGCCGCCTCCGGAGAGACGGGGGAGCGCGGCGGCGCCGCGGGCTCGGCGTGCTCTCCTCCGGGGACGCGGGACGAAGCAGCAGCCCCGGGCGCGCGCCGGAGGCATGGAGCGCTGCCCCAGCCTGGGGGTCACCCTCTACGCCCTGGTGGTGGTCCTGGGGCTGCGGGTGGCACCGGCCGGCGGCCAGCACTATCTCCACATCCGCCCGGCTCCCAGCGACAACCTGCCCCTGGTGGACCTCATCGAACACCCGGACCCTATCTTTGACCCCAAGGAGAAGGATCTGAACGAGACGCTGCTGCGCTCGCTGCTCGGGGGCCACTACGACCCGGGTTTCATGGCCACCTCGCCCCCCGAGGACCGGCCGGGCGGGGGCGGGGTGGCGGCCGGGGGCGCCGAGGACCTAGCCGAGCTGGACCAGCTGCTGCGGCAGCGGCCGTCGGGGGCCATGCCGAGCGAGATCAAAGCGCTGGAGTTCTCCGAGGGCTTGGCCCCAGGCAAGAAGCAGCGCCTGAGCAAGAAGCTGCGGAGGAAGTTACAGATGTGGCTGTGGTCGCAGACCTTCTGCCCGGTGCTGTACGCGTGGAACGACCTGGGCAGCCGCTTCTGGCCGCGCTACGTGAAGGTGGGCAGCTGTTTCAGCAAGCGCTCGTGCTCGGTGCCCGAGGGCATGGTGTGCAAGCCGTCCAAGTCCGTGCACCTCACGGTGCTGCGGTGGCGCTGTCAGCGGCGCGGGGGCCAGCGCTGCGGCTGGATTCCCATCCAGTACCCCATCATTTCCGAGTGCAAGTGCTCATGCTAGAACTCAGGGCCCCCCGCCCGCACCCGGACACTTGATCGATCCCCACCGACGCCCCCCGCACGGTCTCCAACCAGTTCCACCACCCTCTCGCGAGGGGATTCAATGAACTTTTATTTTATTATTTTTTTTTTTTTTGCTACAGAGACCTAGCTTTCTGGTTCATGTAATGCACTGTTTAACTGTGTAGGAATGTATATCTGTGTGTATATACGGTCCCAGTTTTAATTTACTTATTAAAAGGTCAGTATTATACGTTAAAAGTTACCGGCTTCTACTGTATTTTTAAAAAAATTTTAAGCAAAAGGAAAAAACGAACAGAGAAAAGAGAGACTTATTCTGGTTGTTGCTAATAATGTTAACCTGCTATTTATATTACAGTGCCCTTCGCATGGCGAAGCAGGGGAGGGGGGGAAAGTTATTTTTTCTTAAAGTACAAAGAGAGGGGAGAACTTTTGTAGAGGGACTTTTAAAAAGCTATTTTCCATTCTTCGGAAAGTGTTTTGGTTTTCCTTGGACCTCGAAGAAGCTATAGAGTTCAATGTTATTTTACAGTTATTGTAAATATAGAGAACAAATGGAATGACTAATCATTGTAAATTAAGAGTATCTGCTATTTATTCTTTATAATATCCCGTGTAGTAAATGAGAAAGAAGTGCAGAGCAGGATTAAAGAAAACCACTAAAACCGACTGCGCTCCACACTGCGATTCTCTGTGTTGGTGATTGATGGGGGGTTGGGGGTGGGAGGGGCGGGTAGGGGGTGCCGCTGTGCTTACGCTGCCTGTTGGGAGAAGGGGCTCATCCCTTCTTCTGGGGTGATGGAAGTGACCGCTCAGTTTTTCATGGCGGGGGGGGCTATTCTCAAACTCCTCACTTGAGCATCACGTGGCCTCCTCCCAGTCTCCCAGCCTTTTCTCCCTATGTCACCAAAGCTCGGGCCCATCATGACCTCGACACCCAGCCGGCCCCCTGGAGCTGACCCCAGGCTGGGCCGAGGGGCGGGGGGGGGGGTGGGGGGGGAGGGTGGGCGGCCGCTTTGTCCTGCCTGACAGGCCCTTCACAATGGGGACACGTGTCTTTCACACCTACCCTGGGGGCGGAGTGCCGCTGAAACTTGACCCCCGAGGAATGGGGGGGTGGAGGAGGGAGATCAGAGCGCGCCCACCCAGATCCCGCCACCCCTCCCGCTTCGCACATCCCCCCCCCCCCTCCAGCAACCCGCCCGCGTTAACCCTTTGCACTCCCGGAAGCTATGGGGAGGCGATCCCTTGGAATCTACACTCACAGCCTCCAGGGTCCTGCAGGTCTGAGGCCCCGAAATCCAGGCCCTCGGCCAGAATTACGGGGGATAGCTGGGAGATTTGACACTCACCTCCTCCTCCCTCCTCTGAGACCTAAGAAGGGCTCAGAGGAGTCCGAATTTGGGTGAAAAGACGTCACTCCCGGGGATCTGCAGCTGGGCACCGGGTTTGCCCCCCTCTGGACACTTACTCCACATGGGGGTGGGATAGGGAGGCGAAATGGGAGTCAGATCTTTGAGCGTGTGGGTTCCATAGTGGGCAACAGGCCTGTGACCTCTTAAAGGGACGTGCAAAACATGTCCCCCACCCCACCCCTCGAGAAGCCAGCGTCCCGAGGCCGGCTCGGGACTCGCGCGCGTCCCTGCGCCTCAGCCCGCGGTGGCGCCCATCCGCGCCGCTCCACGTGGGCCGGCTTCCTGACACCGCTCAGCACTCCTTTTATTTATCTTGGACTCCGCAGTCGCTCTCCTGTGCTCCCTCCCCACCCCCTGGCCACCTCCCCGCGCCTCCCTCCCGGCGTCCCGCCCCCCAGGCCGGAGTCCCGGGGAATCTATGCTAATTATTTCAAACCTGCGCTGGTCCCCGGCGCAGCCGCCGAGCCCCCGGCCCCGCCCGCCCCGTCCCTCCAGCCGGGCGCTTTCTTCCCTCCCGACGCAGCCTCGGTGGCTCCTCGTTTCAATAGCCTGGCTCGGGAGCCGGACCCCCTCCCCGGCGCTGCCTCCGTCAGCCGTGGGACAGACGTTAGGGTATTCATTAACTGAGAGCAGAGGAATAACGGCATTATTCCCCCCAGAGAGGGCACCCTGCCCCCGCGACTATCTGAGGCTTCATTGTAAAAGGATTAAAAGTTAAAGACCTCCATCTTATGATTCTTTCATTTAATCTTCCTGGCGCCTGGGAGACATGCTCGATGGATGATGGCTTTTAAAATATTCCTAATGTCGGCTACCTTAAGACTCCAAGCCCGGCAAACAAACGTAATTTATTTCCAGAAGAAAGGGGATATTGAGATGTTTAAGTTTATGAACCGCCGTCCCCATGTATATTTGTTAAGTTCTGACAAATACCCAAATAATGTTAAAATCAGCCATTCATCACTTATGAATTTATGCAAAACTTTCTGTGCCCCGGGCCAATATTTTTTTAGACAGAATTTCTCTTGCACAGGGCGGGGGAGGTGGGGCGGGGGGGAAGAGGAGGGGGCTTACGGGGCGGGGGGAGCCGAAAGCAAGAATTTTCATGCCTGGTAAACACGCGAATTATGCGAAGAGAGTTATTCCCAGCTGGGCGGGCAGCCAAAACTCGGAGAGCGCGCCGAGGCCAGCGCCCCCGCCCCCACGTTGGCAATGTCACTGGATTACAATGCGAGGTCTTCCCCTCGCGACGCCCCCTCCTCCCTCCGCCCTCAGGCCCGCCTGCCCCTCCTCCCCACCCCTGCCCACTTGGAAAACCCGCTCGCAGCCGGCGAGCTTCTCGGCTTTCAGAGCGGGAGTCCGCGGGAGCTAGGAGGACCCGGGCTGCAGACGTGACCAGCAATAGACAGACCCCTGGACAGACAGAACCAAAGGGCAGACCCGCAGGGGTTCCGGACCAGCAGAGAAGATCCAGCAGAACCCAGCCAGCCCCACAAGAGAGAGAAGGCGGTGCCGGCTCCTGGAACCTTGTGACTAACGCACAGCCGGTTACGTCTCCATTATTATTAATGTTGATAATACTAATAATAGCATCAACGCGGAAAGGAGTAGAGAGCTCTGGGCAGAGAGGCCAGAAACTGTCCTCTGCGGTCACCTCGTGCCTACCTCCTGTAAGAAGGAAAATTGATCTCGGTGTCTTCTGAGGCTTTGACAGCCCGTGTCTATGAATTTATGCAGCTGCTGAGGGACCACGCCCCCCCCCACCCCCGCCAGAATGGAGATTTATCACTATTACTGATGCAGACACTTCTACTTTTTCAAAATCCTGGAAGAGAATGGCAAGGTTTCCCAGCACCCTAGTCCTCCTGCCCCGATTGCCCAAATTCACTGATCAACCCTCTTCTGTTTTCAACTCTTCCCTTTTGCCCTTCCTTCCCCCTTCAGCACCCCCACACTTGACGCACAAGCACACCGAGGCCAAATGTCCACGGAAAGCCAGCCCCCTTAGGGGAGGGCCCTCTGGCCCCTGGAGTCTGGGAATGGGATCTGGTTCCCTGTTGAGATGGAGAAGGCCAGGGGTCCATTATCAGTCTTGCTTCTGAGACTCCTGGGAAAGGGGCTTGAAGTTTGGTGGCAGCTGCAGGGGGAGGCTGGCTGTGCATTAAGAGCTCTTAGCTGTGCTGGACGTGGACAGCAGGCGGAGGGCCCAGCCCATACTGGTATTTTGAAGGGGTGATTCATCCTTTTTCTTTAATGCTCTTGGAATGCCCAAGCTGGAGGGGAGCTTAGATTCCAATGCCCACCCCTCGATTTACAGATGAGAAGACTGAGACCTCAGGGGGGGCTTGCTGAAGATCACACAGATTAATCTAGCTGAGGGTGACTCGGTCTCCATGGCGCCTCTTCACTGTTCTCTTCCCCCCTCCCCAATTTTTATGTATTGGTGGGGGAGGGGTGTGAGAGAGCGTTCTGTCCAATATTGCCATAATTGTAACTGATCATCAGGAAGGTGATCAACCATCCTGTTGCATCTGTTCAGCGAACAGTTATTAATGGCTTGCCATGTGCCAAGAGCTGAGCTAGGCCCTTTATACACATTCTCATCTGAAGTCTTTAGTTTCCAAATAAGGAAATTGGAGCTCAGAAAGTTGAAGCGTTTCACCCAAAGTGATACAGTCAGTGGCACGGTGATGGCTCAAAAATCTGAGCTTATGCTAAAGCCTACATTTCCTCTGAATACCCCTCCCTGATCCAAGTACACCTGGCTTGGAAGACGCCGCCTGCTACATTACATGGTAAAGAACCTACTCCTGCATTGAGTTGAGCTGTCCAGGCTCAACTCAAGCTCTGCAAGGATCCATGCCTGGGACAACACACAGGACATTTTTGTGTACCCTGTTAGGTGCCAGGACCTCTCTCACTCACCCCCTCCCCAAAACAAGGAGTGGAGGTAAGAAAGAACCGGGTATGCGCTGAAAGAGGAGCTAAACAAATCAGCAGATGAACCTGGGCCAGAGAGAGGAGGTGGGCTCCCTGCTGGCCTGGGCAACCAGAGGAGGCATCTGACTCACAAGGACAATTGATTGCGGACCTACTGAGGTGAGGCCATGAGAGGAAAGGGCATTTAGATGGAAAAGGCAGCATGCATAAGCAAAGACATATTGCTGGAAAAGTGTCTGCATGTATGGGAAACAGCTCAAACTTCAGTGTAGGATGGATCCACCCCAAGTGAGAGCAGGCAGTAAGGTCTGAAAAGCAGGCTGAAGCCTAATGATGAAGAACCTTGAATGCCAACTAAGGGCACAAAACACTATTGCTCAGGCAATAGGGAGCCATGAGGCACTCTTGAGTAGGGCAGTGACGCCATTAGCACCCTGCAGCAAAAGAATTATTTATTCACTCAGCAGTTTTTGAGCGCTGTTGTGGTTATTGTGTGCATGCTAAGTCACTTCAGTGTGTCCAACTTTGCAACCCTATGGCCCGCAGCCCTCCAGGCTCCTCTGTACGTGGGAGTCCCCAGGAAAGAATATTGGAGTATGTTGCCATTTCCTTCTCTAGGGGATCTTCCCAACCCAGGGACCGAACCTGTGTCTCCAGCATCTCTTGTATTGGCGGGTAGGTTCTTTACCACAAGTGCCACCTGGGAAGCCCATTTTGGTTATTACTAATATGTAATGAGCTACACCAAAACTGACAGTCTTCGAACAACCATTTTATTTTGCTCATGATTCTATGGGTCGGGACTTTGGGAAGGCCTCAGCTGGGCAGTTCATCTCTGACACTCATGGAGTCATCGGAATGCGGGAGGGTCCACTCCCAAACGGCTTCACCTCTCTGGGGGCTGGGAGCTCCACTGGCCTGCTGAGCAACACTCCTACAACTGACTTCTCCATGTGGCTTGGGTTTTCTCACAGCCTGGTGGCTTCAGAATAATTGGACTTTGTACATGGTAGCCCATGGCTCTAAGAGAAGGTGTTCCAAGAGATCTAAATGGAAGCTGCAAGACTTCTTATGAAATTGTCTCAAAAGTCCCAGGACCTTGTTTCTGCCACAGTCTATGGTTAAGCAAGTGTTGTCTAACACCAGCACAGATTCCAAGGGAAGGGAATTAGACATCAGTTCAGTTCAGTTCAGTTGCTCAGTCGTGTCCGACTCTTTGTGAGCCCATGAATTGCAGCACGCCAGGCCTCCCTGTCCATCACCATCTCCCAGAGTTCACTCAGACTCACGTCCATCAAGTTGGTGATGCCATCCAGCCATCTCATCCTCTGTCGCCCCCTTCTCCTCCTGCCCCCAATCCCTCCCAACATCAGTCTTTTCCAATGAGTCAACTCTTCTCATGAGGTGGCCAAAGTACTGGAGTTTCAGCTTTAGCATCATTCCTTCCAAAGAAATCCCAGGGCTGATCTCCTTCAGAATGGACTGGTTGGATCTCCTTGCAGTCCAAGGGACTCTCAAGAGTCTTCTCCAACACCACAGTTCAAAAGCATCAATTCTTCGGCACTCAGCTTTCTTCACAGTCCAACTCTCACATCCATACATGACCACTGGGAAAACCATAGCCTTGACTAGATGGACCTTTGTTGGCAAAGTAATGTCTATGCTTTTGAATATGCTATCTAGGTTGGTCATAGCTTTCCTTCCAAGGAGTAAGCGTCTTTTAATTTCATGAACATCACTGCTCAGTAGAAACAATAACAAAGAATCGGGGGCTGTCTTTAATCTACCATAATCACTTTCTATCGGCTAAACTCTGTGTTGTATGCCCCAGACACAAGAGACTGTGTGTTCAAATTAAGAGACTGTCATTTTCAAATTAAGTTTGGTGCCTGTGTCCAGGATGGACTGGAAGTGGGATAACAGCTTGGAAAATTCGTTAAGGAGGAACTTGCCAAGGTCCAGAAAAACATCAGTTAAGAGTTGATACCTGAGGAACAGCAATGCCAGTGAATGAAAAGATAATTTGCCAGAGGCCTGGAGAGGATTTGGTGGCTGATTTGAAGTGAGGACTGAGAGGAAGGTCAGAAAGACCTGATGTGTCTGGCCTGCAAGGGACCAGGCACAGACAAGGAATCTAAGATGGAAGCACTTCCTCCCACCCCACCCCCCTCCTACACACCCGTGCACACACACACACACACACACACAGGGAGATCCCAGGCTTGTCCAGAAGAGGGAGGAATCTGAGAAGCCTGGAGAATCTTTCAGTCTATCATCGAGATGAGTGAGTGAATGAATGAATGAACCGTAAGGACAGAGCAAACGAAAGAGGGCAGGGATAAACAAACATTCTGGGCTTGGGGAGCAGTAGGATTTCCCCCAGCAGACAGATGGGTCCTGATAGCACCAAAGGGACTTGCATTTGGGGGTGATATGAAGAAAGGAGCACAGGCAAAGCTGGGAGAGAGGCCAAGGAGCAAAGAAGGTCCCGACACTCGGAGTGATGCTGCCAGCCCGCGCTTCGCCTTGCTTGTTTTGTTCTCTCTGTGAAAGGAGGAGCATTTACTGCCGTTATACAGATGAGGAAGGTGAGGCTCAGAAAGGTTACGAGACTGGCCCAAGGGCACATATCCAGCAGGTGGAAGCTCAAATCCAGGACTCTGATTTCAAAGGGACATTGTGTCTCCTGCATTAGGGCTTCCCTGGCAAGAATGAAGCATCCCCCTTCTCTGCATCACACTAAGCCCTGAGCGCTTCACTTTCTTAAGGAAGGGGGTTCTTAACCTCTGGTGCTTAGAAGAGGGGTGTCCAGGCTGGGACGCAGGTCAGGCCCCTCTATTAATCCTCTGCTGGCTCTCAGGACCTTTTCTTCACAGGATGCGTCACAGTCTGTAGTTAGTATTTATGATTTGCAGTTACCTATTTGTATTGTGTTTTTTTCTGGGAGTGGAGTCTGTCATTTTCACCAGACTCTAAGGTCAGTAACACAAAGGTTAAACCCTCTCCCAGTCCACGTGATTTTTAAGTGACAGAATTGTTGATTCTAACTCACGCTTTTGGTCTCCACAGCATCCAGTACCTTACCTATCCTGGTGAGTGTTCAGTCAATCCCAGGTAAAGTGCAGTGAACTGACTTGGGGTCTACAGGGAGTCAGTGTCGTTTCTTGAAGAAGGGAGGAAGTGGGGGAGATTCAGAAAGGTAAAACGGTGGGCTGGAAGGCCACGCGTGAGACTGCTACTGTCATCTGGCTCTGGAGGACGGTGTGATGGGGGGCGGGGGGGAGAAAAGGACAAAACCGAGATGTTTTAAAGGAGAACGGAAATTAGATCCAGCCCGCCTCTTTGAATAAAAGAATTTTTCTGGAGCTGAAAGGAAGCTCTCCCCTTCAAACTGCACAAACCCCCTTTCTTTTACCACAGCCCCAGCTTTCCCCATGCATGCCTCACTCATCATATTCCCTACAGAGCCACTGTAGGTGTCACGCATTTGAGACCCCTGGACTCAATATAAGGAGGGGACTGAGAGTCAAAAGCAAATGTCGAGTCTTTAAAATAAGAAAAAAGGAAGTGCTAAGGGAAGCCAGGTACAGAATTTGGGAAGAGGATCCAGATTTCAAGGATAGATAGAATTACAACATCTAAACTCCTTCATCCGACTGCAGAAACAGGCCTGTCAACTCAAGGTCAATTGATGTGTGTTCAAGGTCTACTTACCTTGGAAGAGAACTGGGGGCAGAAGCAGAATTTCCAGATTTCTAGCTCAACCCTCCCTTTACAGTTGTTCTAAGCACAGAGTATTAGAATTTTTAAGAGCATTTTCATATACATAGTTTTATGTGCAATGAGAGGTGAACCAAGGGAAGGAGATAGATCTGTCTTGTGTCCCCAGGGCCTAACCTATAGCAGCACGTCACAGATATTGCCTGGAAGGATCGATGTGCACAGGCTTGTTTCACTGATAGGAGAGCTGAAGCTCACAGAAGTGGAGGAAAGGATGGATGCTTCCAGGCTCATTCCAGGTGTTGGCAGCAGGACGAGCTGGGGCCATCAGTAACGGGACTGCTGCTGCCGCTAAGTCGCTTCAGTCGTGTCCAACTCTGTGCGACCCCATAGACGGCAGCCCACCAGGCTCCTCTGTCCTTGGGATTCTCCAGGCAAGAACACTGGAGTGGGTTGCCATTTTCTTCTCCATCAGTAACAGGACATCCGGCTGCTGTTATTTCTCTCTGCTTGGAGCTGGGCTCAGGAGACCAGCCACACATCTGTGGCCATGCAGCTGGTCTACGGAACAGGCATAAGGACGATCAGGTGGTGCACACCTGCCGAGGCAAACAGGCCCTGCAGTGGCTGGTTTTGGCAGCCTCTTCCCAGCCCATGTTGCAAAGGACTCCCAACTGGTATTCAACTTATGGAATTAAGGGGGAAAGATTAGTCAGGCAAGGGAAGTCGTCCTTCCCCCATTTTACAGATGTGGAAGCCTGGGGAAACAGGAAGCTTAGTGACTTTCCCGACCTCGCACACTCGCTGATGGTGGCTCCAAGATCCAAACCGCGTTCAGCTCTCTGCCGGGGGACGCAGAGGGGTTTTGTGCTCTCTGAGTTCATAATCCCAGCCAGTCTCCCTGATTCCACGCTCGCCCAGCTCCAATCCATTCTCCACGCTGTTGCCCAAGTGACCTTAAGACACACATGTGGTCTTGTCACTCCCCTGCTTAAAACTTCTCAGTGGCTTCTCATCACTCTCGGGGATAAAGGCCACAGTCCTTCCCAGGCCGAGGCCCCTGCCCCTCCCTCTGCGCCCCAGGCACACAGTCTCTCCAGCAGGTTCGCTCACATACCAAGCTCCCCGCTGTGCAGGGCCTGCGCCCCCGCTGCCCCTTCAACTCAGGGGTGCTCTCGCTGCCACCAGCACCCCTAAACACCACCCTGCCCTTTAGAGCCCCCTCCTGCAGCAAGCAGGTCAGGGCCCTCTCTCCACACTCCCTGGGCTCTCCGGACCTGTTCGTCACAGGATAAGTCCCAATCGGTAGTTAGTTGTGTTTTTGTACATAATTTCATGTATCTCTTTTTCTGGCTGGGCCGGGTCTTCGCTGCGGCGCATGGGCGTCTCTCTTCGCATAAGCGGGGGCTACTCTGCGAAGTATGTGGGCGGTGTGTGGCATTCTCACTGCGGCGGCGTGTCTGCTTGTGGGCCACGGGCTCTCGGGCCCTCGGGCTTCTGTAGTTGTGGCTCAGTAGTCAGGGAGCTCACCCGTGTCTCCTGCATTGGTGGGCGAGTTCTTCACCACTGAGCCAGGGCGGGAAACCCCAGCTAGTAGTTATAACTTGCCATTCTTTGCTTACTCTGTCTCTTCCAGTAGACTGTCACCTCCCTCCATTTTATTCATCGTGGTATCCCTGGGCTCTGGTATATATGAGCAGATACAGATGCTCATATATACATAGGGATAAATGATCACACTGAATAAATGAAGCAGCAGTAACTGATCAGCTTCTGGTATCAGCCATGTTCTGTCTGGGGCTCTGAGGATACCAGAGCTCAAAGTCCATCTCCAGTTAAATAGTGATCCAGGGAAAATTTAAGAATGTGCCCCAATGTGTGATATAGAGCCAGGAGCCAGGACTGTTCAGATGATGCTATCAGTTCTGGGGATTACAGCGACTCCCAGGCTACTGACGCCCAAGATCTCTGCTCACTGGAGGATGTGGGGAAGGATAAGTTGCCAGATACACTCTTTTACCAAATCAAGGACACTTCGAATAAAAGGAACTCCACCCCCAAAATACAGTTTCCATCAGGAGCTAGATAGCAATGAGGGATTCCTGGAGAAAATTTCAAGACTCTTGAGGCGTGGGCGGAAAAGTCACCTTTCCCCATATCCGAAAATCCTTAAAAATCAGACAGATTGCCTTATCTGCTGGACAGTTAAAACTTGATCTTTTCCTGCCCAGGGAATAATAACATTACACAATGACTGACTCAGACCCAATGCTTTACAGTTTAAAACCACTTTCACATCCATTATCTGTTTCAGACCTCACAGGGGTGCACAGCCAGAATTTTTATTATCGTTTTAAAGATAAGGAAACTGAGGCTTGAAGAATAACTTGCCCTGGAGGCAAAAGCCTTTCTGCCTGAGAAAGGAGCTTGATGTGGGGGTAGGGAGGGACCCTTGGATTTAGAAGTGAATACCAGCCTGGGTTTGAGCCCTGGTCTACGGCCCTGAGTTGTGGGCCTCAGTTATGATGCCTGACTTCCCTGAGATTTAGTTTCCACATATCTAAAGCGGGCGTAATATCCACCTTTCCGGGCTGTTGGGGTGTTCTAGTGGGTTCCATGTAGGCAGCTCCAGGTGAGGTGCAGGGGCCCAGTCAATGACAGTCCCCTTCCGTCTGGCCAATCTCAGGGCCGGAGCATCACCCTTCTGAGTCAGGAGGAAAGGTGAACATCCTACCACGCAGAGCCAGTGACCAGCTCCTTTCCCAGGTCTTAATCTGCAAGGTCTACTCCTGGAGGAAAGAATCCAGCAGGTTCCTCTTTTCTCAGAAAAGGCTGCATATTTAGGGCCAGTTGTCTTTGATGTTATTATAGCCCAGAGTGGGTGAGGAGGAAAACCTGTGGCCAAAGGCAAAGTAGAGAGGAAAAAGGGTTACCTCGGGGTGAAGGGAAATTGGAAAACCGGGAATTTGTTTTATACAAACCAAGACAGGAACTCAGCCCAGGTAAATTCACCCTTATTTCATTGTTATTTGCAGGAATCACCCAGACACGACTTGCTTCTAGAAACAGTTTTGACTGGTATCACGCTCACCTCGTTTCAGAAACAGAGACTCTCACGGCCAGCAGGGCCAAGGCCTCCTCAAGGGTCAACGTGCGGCATCAGGGGATGGAGAACGACCAGGGGCATCTGTCCACCTGGGATCACCCCCAGGGAAAGGAGGAAGCTGAGGCCCAGAGGTGGGAAGTGACACGGTCCAAGACCAAATCTCAAGTTGGAGACCCAGCAAGCCGAGAAGCCCCGGGGTGGGTGTGGGACCACCGGAAACTAAGCTGCGGGCTCAAGTGCCGCGGTTTGCCCACATCCCAAGGCCCTGCCCAAGGGCCGGGCTCTGCTCTGTCATCCGTCTTCCCTTCAGAGTCAGTACCGCAGGGAGGCCCTGGGCTGTGGCCCCTGCCCGCTGGGACCCACGGGGCCGTGTCCAGTGTGATTCCCCTTTCTGGCTGGACC
Source organism: Bos grunniens (assembly GCF_055505025.1). Lineage (NCBI taxonomy): Eukaryota > Metazoa > Chordata > Mammalia > Artiodactyla > Bovidae > Bos > Bos grunniens. The sequence goes on along the minus strand of NC_141183.1, from coordinate 56,109,414 downwards.
CGTGGAGACCTACGCTTCCCAGAGTTCTGGTCCTCTTCCCTCTTCTCCTTTCACAGGGGAAACGAAGCCTGAGCGGGAAACTCTGGGTTTCCCACCGTGGGGGCTACCACACCGGGGTGGCCAGCACCCTGATCTCTGCCCTGGACCACACTTTTCTCCTGAGCTCTGAACCTGCCTTCCAGACTTCACCACACCAAACACAAGTTCAAAGCAGAACCCTAACATTGTTCCTAAGCCTTCCAATAAGTTTTCTCCTTCTTAAGTAATGTCCTCACCATTCACCCGAGTATATGGTCAAAACAAACAAACAAGACACACAATCACCCTGGTCTGCCTCTCGTGAGCATCCTCTCCTCCCTAACAAAGTATCCACTGGCACCTCTCAAGTCACCTCTCAGTCCGTCCTCTTGCCCCCATGAGCTATAGCTCAGGCCCTCATTATTTCTCGCCTTGGCCTTTGAACACCCTCACAGTCCCTTTCTTCACCGCCAGCCTTGTCCCACCTTCAGCACTGCGACTTGCATCGTTATTTCCCTAGCACACTCTAAACTTCCAGGGTCTCCCCTTTACTGTAAAACCCTGGCTAACTTCCTTAGCGTGGCGTCCTTTACAGTCTATGACCCCAATTTACCTTCCACGATAATCTGTCATTATCTTCTGCTCCACCCCACCCCCACCAACCAGCCACACCACCTTACTCATGGCCGCCCGAACTTGCCAGCCCTTTGATGCTCTCCGTACACCTGAAGTGCCCCCTGCCCCACCCTTGCCCCATCACCCCGAACCAGGATTCCCACCTAGGAAAGACTCACTCATCCTTCAGGGCACAACCCACGTGGTACCTCCTCAGCCCTTGGCCAGGGTGGAATTGTCAAGCCACACTTTGCCCTCCCACAGAGCATATGATTAATAATAAGCATAAATAGATATTAACTGCCCTTAGGTGACAGGCACTGTCCTGGGCACTTTATGGGCACCGTGTAACTTAAACTCCAGCCGAGATCCTAAGTGGTATTACTACGGATAGGTTCAGAGAGATTTGGTGAACTACCCGTGGACTCTTTGTTAGTGGCAAAATCATGATGCAAAACCAGGATTCAAACTCCTGAACCCATTTTCTTTCCAATTTTGCATACTGCATCTCACCTCATTAGTCCAGCACTGATAAATGGGGATGGACCCATATGTGGCTCCTCTGGATTTCGAAGCCCCTGGAGGGCAACTGCTGTATTTGATTCTACCTTCTAACCATGTTATCCAAAAGAGTGTTTGGTGCATATTAAGCATCTGATAAATATATGGTGAATGACTAACTGAGTAACTGGATATGAGAAGGGGTTCTGGCTTTTTCTTTTTAAATCAGATCCAAACAGAATGTGTTGGTTTGTTTAATGAACATTGGTTAATTCCAACTTCAACTTAAGGAGATCTTTTGAAGACATAGGTAATGTGGGTTGTTAAAAGCAGGGACTTTGATGTTGACGCTAAGCTTTTTACCCCATCCCAGCTGTGTGACTGATAATATTAATGCCTTCATAAGCTCTAAAACCCTGAGCAAACACAAGTCTCTGTTATTAATATGTGCTTCTCCAAAGAGCACTCAGCCTGTCCCCACCCAGACAGAGAAGGAAAACGGGGAGAGATAACCCCAGAGATTACTGGCATCTCATTGGAAAAGCCTGTGAACACCAGATAGGGATGCTTTTCTGTAAATGCTGCTGTCTTATGAGAAGCAGACTTGACAGAAGATTCAACACTGAGGAACAGAAGCCTATACCAGGAGCAACTGAGGTCAGAGGCGCAGAAGACCAGCGCGGTGGGGACATTAGAGAGGCCAAGTGACTGCCATTGCTCCAGGCCTCCCGCGTTAGAGATGGGGAGACCAAGGTCCAGAGAGGTGCAGAGACTTGCCCAAAGTAACAAACCTGATTAACACTGGACCTGGAACTAGAACCTAGTGAAACCCATGACATGCCAGATTGCCGTCCTCCCAGTATTCAAATCACTTTTCAAAATTAATTTATTTTTTATTGAAGGATAATTGCTTTACAGAATTTTGTTGTTTCCCTTCAAACCTCAGCATGAATCAGCCATAGGTATACATATACCCCCTCCCTTTTGAACCTGTCCTCCCATCTCCCTCCCTATCCCACCCCTCTAGGTTGATACAGAGCCCCTGTTTGAGTTTCCTGGGCCATACAGCAAATTCCGCTGGCTATCTATTTACATACGGCAATATAAGTTTCCATGTTACTCTTTCCATACATCTCGCCCTTTCCTCCCCTCTCCGCATGTCTGTAAGTCCGTTCTCTATGTCTGTTTCGCCATTGCTGCCCTGCAAATAAATTCTTCAGTACCATTTTCTAGATTCGATCTACATGTGTTAGAATACAATATTTATCTTTCTCTTTCTGACTCACTTCACTCTGTATAATAGATTCTAGGATCATCCACCTTAATAGAACTGACTCAAATTCATTCCTTTTTATGGCTGAGTAATATTCCATTGTATATATATCACACAAATCACTTTTTAAAATACTAGTCATAATTATCTTTTTTCTGTGTTCCTGAATGAAGCAGTTAGTCAGTAGTTAGACCTCTTCACCCACAATGTCAAGACCCTTCTAGAGTCTCCAGAGGCCTGACAGCTGTCTGAGGTGGGTGGGGGGGTGTTGCTGAGGGGCCCAGGGTGTTTCCAAGATAAGCACTCTCCTCCCTGCCAGGCACAGGCTGGGTCTCGGAGACCAGCCACTGCTGCTCCTCCTCCTCCAAATGTCTCCAGAGGGACAACCTTCTCCAGGTTGGGAAGGTCAGCCCAGCATCTGAATCAGGTGCACATGACGAGCAGAAAGAGCTTAAGTTTTAGAGTGCCAGCTCTCTGGATGGGCAGCCCACCTGGAGAACCTGGTGACTCAGCCAGTAAAGCATCTGCCCACAGTGTGGGAGACCTGGGTTCAATCCCTGGGCCAGGAAGATCCCCTGGAGAAGGAAATGGCTACCCACTCCAGTATTTCGGCTTGGAGAATTCCATGGACGGAGGAGCCTGGCAGGCTGTCGTCCATGGGGTTTGCAAAGAGTCGGACACGACTGAGTGACTTGAAAGTGAAAGTCTCTCAATCGTGTCCGACTCTTTGTGACCCCATGAACTATACAGTCCATGGAATTCTCCAGGCCACAATACTGAAGTGGGCAGCCTTTCCCTTCTCAAGGGATCTTCCCAATCCAGGGATTGAACCCAGGTCTCCCACATTGCAGGCAGATTCTTTACCAGCTGAGCCACAAGGGAAGCCCAAGAATACTGGAGTGGGTAGCCTATCCCTTCTCTAGCAGATCTCCCCAACCCAGGAATAGAACTGGGGTCTTCTGCATTGCAGGCGGATTCTTTACCAACTGAGCTATGAGGGAAGCGACTGTCTACAACCCTGCCAATCTTTCCCCATCCCCAGCAGAGGTGAAACCATGGTAATGCGACTCCCCCGTTCATGGCAGGGGTTGTGCACTCACAGTGAATTAAAAACTCTTTCCTTCCCCACTGTCCGTCCTTGAGAAAACTCAGGGCCAGTAGCAGTCATCTTCTGGGCGCTAACCGCGTGCCACAGCCTGTACTAACCATCCCCATCCCTAAGGGAAGAGCTGGTACCACTGCTTCCAGATGAAAGAACTGGGAGACACAGCAGCAACCGAAGGTTACTCAGTGAGGAGAAGGCAGATCTAGGGTTTCCGCAGACCTTCTGACTTCACAGCTGGTTGTGCTGTCCTCCTTAAGCCCCCATCTGCACAACAGGAGTAGCACCACCTACCTCGCAGGGGTATCTCCCTGCCTCGCAGGGGTATCTCCTTGCCTCGCAGGGTATCTCCCTGCCTCAGAGGAGTATTGCGAGGATGAAAGCAGGTAAGAAACGTAGGTGCCCAGCACCATACCTGCCAAATGTGGGGACTTCAGAAGAGCATTTTACGGGGTTGAGACAAATGGCAAGGAAGAACAAGGGGAGAGACAGGGGCCAGGATGCTGGGGCCTGTTCTGACCATGTGGCATCCTGAAGGGGGTCACCTCACTCAGGGAATGGGAATGTTTGATGCACCTTGGACAACTTCAATCCAGTTGTTAAAATGTCTGTTCGCTTCCAAAATGACTACCTTCCCCCTTTCTCCAGCTCTCTTGTAGGCATGTGCAAGCATTCACATGCAGACACATACGTATACACATATTATGGCTTGTGTTTTTCTTCTGCTTCTTTTGCTTCCTTGCCTTTGGTAGCCATGGCAACACACCCCAGCAGCAATGCGGAGGTGGCATAGTTGCTGTTTCTCCCATCCGCTTATCTTGCTGATCAAGACTGATCACATCAAACTCATTCGGAGGGCTGGGCTAGCCTCACCCAAAAGGCAGCGGGACGTTTTCCCAAGGGAGGAAGCAAAGGGGACACAGTTAGAGAACCTCCACTTTAAAAACAAGCAGATAAAACAATCCTCTGTCTGGGATGGAGACAGAGCAAAAGACCCCAAGCCCCTAGATGAGCCTTCCCCAGACAAGGGTACTGGTGACGCTACTTGGAGTCTTCAGCCCCTGCGGCAGGTAAGGGAGGCTTGCTATTTCCAGCCTTTTGGGCTGATGAGGTCCCTGGATGAAAAACCTGAGCCCCGTCCCTGCAAGTCTGGAATTACAGAATGCCAGTCCTCAGATGCTGGACCTCACAGCTCTTGTGACACCCTATCAAGTGAGGTGGGTTGCTCAGAGCCATCCTCTGCAGTTACCCTGCGTGCAAGGGGCCACATACCACGTCACACACGGCATCTCACTCCGCCCTCCCATCTGCCCGAGGTAGGCCTTTTATTACCGCCATTTTTTGAGACAAGGAGACTGAGTCTGTAAGAAAACACCAATCAGTTGTTCACAACCTCTTCATCTGAGGTCAAGTCTGATTCCTGGGCCCTCATGCTACAGTTGATCGTGGACACCATGTAGATACTACTACGATATGGTAATACTATGCCTATGGTATTGATGTGGCAAGCATGGCGTTTAGAATTTGGAGGGACCTTAAAGATTAGGTCCATTTCACAGTGGAGGAAATGAAACCTCCTATCAGATCTACCTGGTGGCTCAGATGGTAAATCCGCCTGCAATGTGGGAGACCTGGGTTCAATCCCTGGGTTGAGTAGATCCCCTGGAGGAGGGCATGGCAACTCACTCTGGTATTCTTGCCTGGAGAATCCCCATGGACAGAGAGGTGCCTGGCGGGCTACAGTCCACGGGGTCTCAAAGAGTCAGATACAACTCAGCAACTAAGCACAGCACAGCACACATGGCCATTACTATTGAAGTCCAAAGAGGGGAAGTGATATGCTCAAGGCCACACAGCTTGTATGAAGATAGGATTAAAACTCCAATCTTAACTCTTGCATGCGTGCTGAGGTGCATAATTTGCTATGTACCTGCTAAGCCAGGTGCTGGAGCTATAGAGAGGCGGCAAGACTGATTTCTGACCTTGAGGTGGGCAAATGTTGTTGTGTGAGTTCTCCGTCCAGTCCGGGAGCTTTGACAAGTCAAAGAATGAGTAAGAGTGAGTCAGGCAAAATAGGGGGGCAAAGGGGAAGGGATGAGGCATTCCTGGTACTGGAAATGGCATGACCACAGGCATGGACAGCTGAAATAGCTCGGTGTAAAATGGGAACCTTATACAGATCAGGGTTACATAGAGTGTCCCTGAGAAGGATGGGAAAATTAGAACTCTGGTCAAAGTCAGGGGCCATAAAATAGAGGGCCTTGGAATCCACATTTAGGAATTTGGACGCTCTCCAAAGTCACTGGGAGCCACTGAAGGGTTCACATGGCACAGACTCTCATGTACCATCACAGAAGGGTTCACTGGAAGCCAAGGAAGTGTTCTGTATATCATGGAGAGGGTAGATCAGAAGAAGAGACCAATTAGAAAACTTGGCAATGTCTTGGCTCAAGATCGAGTAGTCTTTTGTCATAGAAAGATTAGGATGGAGAGGAGACGGTTGATGCAAGAAATTCTTGGGAGGTAGAATGTACAGGTCTTGGTGACTGATTGGCTACAGAGAGTACAGAGAGGGGAGGAGTCGAGGATAACCCCAGTGTCCTTTTCATTACATAACCTTGATTACTGTCTGGAGCGTTCCCAGCCCAAGAACAAGGTACCTAAATGTCTAACATCATCCCGAGGTTGCTTGGAGATCAGACTCAGAACGAACAGAAAGAACAGTTGTGAACCAAAGGGCCGTGTCTAATGTGCCTCTGCCACTAACAGGCAGAGTGCCTTCAGGACTCTAATTTGCGGGTTTTGGTTCCTCCGTCTGAGATAGAGAACTGGCTTGGACCGCCTCTCAGGTGTCTTCCAGCCCTACTTACCTTCCTGATGTGATTATCATGAAAGTCAAACTCCTCTATTCATTCATACCTACAGCGATATCCATTACCACTCTTCATGTGCCTACTCCTGTTCTAGGAGGTGTGGGAGTCCTAAGATGAACAAAGGTCAATGTCAGCTGTCATGGAAATAGGATGGGGAGCTATAGACAAATAATCAGATCAGATCAGATCAGTCGCTCAGTCATGTCCGACTCTTTGTGACCCCATGAATCGCAGCACGCCAGGCCTCCCTGTCCATCACCAACTCCCGGACTTCACTCAGACTCATGTCCATCGAGTCAGTGATGCCATCCAGCCATCTCATCCTCTGTCGTCCCCTTCTCCTCTTGCCCCCAATAATAGGCAGTTCCAACATGAGTGATGGCATCAAAAAACACTCATAAAAGCTCTTCACCTAGGTTGGGAGTAGAATAGGTCAGAAACTATTTCCCTAAGAACAAGATCCCTAAATTGATATTGAAGGATAAATAGTCTGGCAAAGAAAGGGGAGAAATGTTCCAGGCAGCAGTAGCCACATTGTACAAAGGTCAGAAAGTAAGAGAGCGCATGGTCAGCTCAGGGAATTGAAAATGATAACTGTATGTGGAAGTGTGTTGTGAACACTCCAGTACTATGTCATCATCATTACCATCATGTTTATAAAGCCTGATCTGGTGAAACACGTCACAAGGACACGGATGCATTGCTCTTTTCTAAAGTCCAAGTGGTATCTCCCTCCTCTGGAGTATACTAGTGATACAGAGAGATATCTTTACTCTCCAATCCTTTCACTGTTCTCCATGACTCTTCCTCAAGGAAAGAATGTCAGAGATATTATACAATGCACTTTCACCATTCATTATGTCTTCAGAGTCTCAAATAACCCTGTGGTGGCAAAAAAAAAAAAAAAAATCACTATCACCATTATACATAAAGAAATTGAGAGATTCAGCCAAGAGTGGAGAAACCCAAACTTGATACCTATCTCTCTCGCTCCAGGTCGCCCTCTTTACCACAACCCATGTAGACCTTCTGGTTACACAGAACATAGGGTCACACCCATCATTCTCAAAGACTTTACTAGCAGGCTACATTTCCCAAAGTCAGGGTCCCTTTTCATTGATTACCTTGTAGGTGAGTCAGCTTAAGTCTCTTTAGTTAAGCCATCTCCAAACCACTTTGGCTGGAAGATAGGAACGGTTTATGTCTGGGAAGGTTTCCTGTAGACAGCAAATCTTATCCATAATGGGCAGATTTAATCAAGGAAGGTGATATTTCTTATCTCTGAGGTTCTGGTTTTTTAACCTTTTGCATAACCCAATGTTTGCTTAGAATTTGGAATCCATCTTATTTGAGGGCTTAATCCATGCAGTAAGGTGAAGGAGGAAGAGACTTGGAGCTGAGGGCCCAAGATGGGAGCCTTCCTTGGCCGTTCCTTCTCTGCCTCGTGACCCAGAAGCAAATTACTCCACCATAGGCATGCCTGGGGTCCACACAAAACCTCGGTGTAAATCTCAATACTCCTTACGATTGGTTCCATATTGCAAGTTATATCATTTCCGTGAGCCTTAGTTGCTCATCCAGAAAAATGGGAGCAATCCTTTATACCCTTCAAGATACGTAATGCTGGAATATCTGTGTTGCTTAGCTGATATAAACAGCCGGGAGAATGTAAAACAGTTCCCTTTATGTTTCTCTGCCTCTCTGGATCACTTTCCTCATTCAAAGAAGGGAGATAAAAATCTCTCCCCTGTATACCTCATTGGGCATCTGAGAAAATTCCATGAAGTCATGTTTGCAAAAGTTCTTGTAAACTTTAAGAGTTTATGACAATATGAGATATAATTTACTTTAAGTCATGAAGTGTTAGTCGCTCAGTCGTGTCCAACTCTTTGTAACCCCATGGACTGTAACCCACCAGGCTCCTCTGTCCATGGAATTTTCCAGGCAAGAATACTGGAGTGGGTTGCCATTTCCTACTCTAGGGGATCTTCCTGACCCAGAGACTGAAGCCGGGTCTCTTGCATTGCAGGCAGATTCTTTACCATCCAAGACACCAGGAAAGCCCATAGAATACTGGAGTGGGTAGCCATTACCTTCTCCCAGGGATCTTCCTGACCCAGGGATCAAACCTGGTTCTTCTTCATTAGAAGTGTGAAGTCTTAGCCACTGGACCACCAGGGAGATTCCACTCTATCTAAGGAGCTATGCAAAGCTCTTCACATATCTGTTTATTATTCTATGAGTGTCCTACGGGGTGGGTGTCATCATTTCCAGTTCCCAAGTAAGGAAGCCAGAGCCCAGAAGATTAATTGCCTTTCCCAGATTGACAAGATAGTACTCGCTGGAGCAGAGATTAGAATCTAGGTTGGTCTGACTCCAAAACCAGTGTTCTTCTTATGAGCCCCTGTTCCCATTGAGTCCAGGGGTCACACAATCCTAGTCTCTGAAGTCAGGCTACCCGCAGTCCCTTTTGAGGTCTATGTCACTAGGGGAGAGTTATTTTTTCTCTGCCTTAGTTACCTCATTCGTGAAAATAAATATTGGTAGTATCTAACTCTTGGGCATAAGATTCTTCATCTCATTTACTTCTAGTTTCTTCAACTTGAAAATGAGAAAATAACAATAATTGTACTGTGCCAGGCTAGAGGCAAAGAGATCTTACTAACAACCTTTCTTATTGAATCTTAATTCTAGCTCTAAGATCTGGGCTGTTCCTTACTTGAAACTTATGTCTAACCTTCTCTGTGGAGCCTTCTAAGATCATTCAGGGGTAGTGTTTGGAGTCCTCAACATGATAACACTCATTTGTATGTCATTGAATACATTTATATAAATATCTTTTATGCCTTAACTGATAACTGTGAGATTCACAGCTTTCTGGAATCTAATAATAATAACTGTCATTTGCTGGGTAGCTGCCATATGCCTGAAATTGTACACTGAGCCTAATGAAGTGAGTTTTGCTATTCCTATTATATAGAAGAGAAAACCAAGGCTCACAGAGGTTAGTTTGCCCACAAACACACAGCTGTTTGCACAGAATGCACTAAAAAATGTTTGTCAAATGAATGAATGAATGAATGAGTGATGTGTCCTCAAAACCACTAATGATTTAGTGAACAAAGCCCTTGTCACTTACGCTGTGACCCCACAACACCTAGAATAGAACTGATTGCATAATGATACCAGACTCAGACTTGAACAGAGCAAAGGCCAAGATGTCTAAGGAGTTTCCAAGGCCTCCATCGAGTGGACACACTTTGTGAGTGGCTCAGCGGGGAGCACATAAGCAAGATTCACATCTGTCCATCTGGGCACTCAGAGCTCTGTGGGGTTGCCAAGTGGCCACCTAAATTCTCATCTCTTTTAGGGACATTTGATTTGTTGATGATCTAAAGAGCCACAGCAGAAATTTATTCTCAAGTTTAAATCTCACCATCAGTTCCTATTTGTTGTGAAAACTGGACTCTCAAAGGTCAGTCGCTGTTGATACCATTGATCCTCAGTGTTCCAATAAACCACATTTTCAAAAACAAAATAAAACCCTCAGAGCACAATGATGCTTCTCACAGTCTCCACAGAACTTTTGCTTTCTCTGACATTTGGCACCCAAATGTGACATCAAGCAAGTGAGGAGGAAGAGAAAAGGGGGGGAGACACAGAGACTAGGGCATGCAAGAAAGTCAACATTATTGCTTCATCCAGGTGTTCCACAAACATTTAATGGAGGCCTACCTGGCAAGGTGCGAGCCATTGTTCTTATTTTCTGGAAAAGGAAACTGAAGCTCAAAGAGATCTGTCAAGATGATTAAGATATGGTCCTTACCCTCAAAGAGACCCCAGTTCAATAGAGGTGACAGACACAGAGGCCATGACCTATGACCCAAAAAGAGTGGCTACAAAGTATTCAAGGTGTGTGGAAGAGGGTGCAATTATCTTAAGAAGGAAGGACTCCCTTTGGGAAGTATTTGCAAATTAGGTGAAGTCAAGCCTGACAGTGACATTTGACAATGACATCTGACTTTGTTTCATGAGAATATCATATGCATCCTGATTCCTCCCATAACTATGTAAGAGGGGTAAACCACTTGGAGATTTATCTGTGTGATTTTAGACAAATGACTTCATACTTTTAAGCCCTAGTTTCTTTCTCAGCAGAATAGGAATTTGTTGTTCAGTCACTCAGTCATGTTCAACTCTTTGTGACCCCATGGACTGCAGCACACCAAGCTTCCCTGACAATCACCAACTCCCAGAATTTGCTCAGACTCCTGTCCGTTGGCTCAGTGATGCCATCCAACCATCTCATCCTCTGTTGTCCCCTTCTCCTCCTGCCTTCAGTCTTTCCCAGCAACAGGGTCTTTTCCCATGAGTCCGCTCTTCATATCAGGTGGCCAAAGGATTGGAGCTTCAGCTTCAGCATCAGTTCTTCCAATGTACATTCAGGAAAGATTTCCTTCAGGAATGAATAGGAATATGATCATCCTAACTTCTGTTAGGACTATTGTCATTATATTTGCTTTTTCCCTAGCTAATTTCTTAGACGGCTGGCGGGGGATGGGGGGATGGGGAGGGTCTTATAGAAGTAACATGCATCCCCAAGCACTGAATCCACAAGGACCTCCTGTTCGTGTGTAGAGAATTACATTGCTGTTTTTGTTGATGGCCTGTCCCTGGATTCTCCAGTGACCAGAGACTCTATTGATTCCTCAGTAAATCAAATAGATCCCAAAGATGAATCAGCCCCAAAGGACCTGCTTTTCCCTCACATGCCCCAGAAGAAGCAGGTCAGCCCCACGAGAATTTTCCAGACTCGACGTACTCGACACCGGGGGTCACAGAGTCCTTTGCTGCGGGGCTGTCCTGGGCTGGCAGCATTCCTGGCCTCTCACTCCTGGATGCCAGTACCTGCCTGCGGCGGCAGCGACCAGAATGCCTCTGGCCGTTGCCAAATGCCCACGGGGCTGGGCGGGGGTGCAGAATGACCCCTGCGGAGAATCACCTGTGCTGCCCCTGCCCCAGAAGGTATGCTGTTTCCCTGTCACAGGTGAGAAAACACCTGGGACCCGGAACCGGAAGGAACTGTCCTGCTCAAGGAGCCTGAGAGCCGGGAGCCCTCCTCCACTTCCTGGGGCTCCTCCCACCTAGGACCACAGCGCCCTCCTCGAAACCAAGGCGCTCCTTCTCGCTCCGCCTGGCCCCCTCCCCACCTCTGAGCTGGCAGGAGTGCCCTCTGCTCCCTCCACCCTGCCCTCACCCCTTCCGTTCACCCTGTGGGAGGGGGTGGCCCACCGAATACCAGGATGGGCACAGTGCTGTTGCCGCAAGAAGGCGCACAGGACCACAGGGAGGAGAAAGCCCAGCCTCGGCCTTACCCCAGACTTCAGACCAGGGGGTGTGCTGTCACCACGCGACAAACCCCAAAAATCAAAAACAAAAAGCCTGCTCAAACCAGATTCCTCCGTTGCCATGTAAGGCAAGGCCTTGGCCAGCTCTGTGCAACCTGGGTGAGTTGGGGTAGGAGGTAAGCAGCACAGAGAAGGGCATTCTGGTTCAGTCCCCCGTCCCCACCCCCAGGCCCCCCCAGGCCCCCTTGCATTCCTCCTGGAAGGCCCCTGAGGATGCACTAAAATAACCCCCTCGGTCCTCCTGCACTTCGCTTGCCTCGGCCGTCCCCTCTGCAGAAGGCCGGCATGCAGCCTGGTGCACGGCTCAGGGGCGTGTAGCATTTTGTCTGAATAGGCCCCTATGTTCCCATAATTTATAGTGGTAAGTAATCTTATTTGCAAAGCAAGCCCTTACAGTTATAAAAAACAAGTTAATTGACTTGCATAAAAATCAAACATGTAAAAGTTTTCCATCTTAACACAAACAGCACACTGAGCCCATTTGTACAATAGCTATGATGCAGGGCGGCCCGCGTCTGGACTACCTAGGACCCGGCCTCTTTCATAACCCGAAATGGAATCTTAAACCCTGACAAGGCCACATACCGATGGGAGTTACTGAATTTAGAGGCAGTCACTCAACTAATTATACGACGTTTTATTTTTTTCCTTGTGTCAATAAACAAACTTGGGTCTGACTTCTGACACCGAGTCCTAGAAGCCAATTAAGAGGCGTTCCCAATATATTACAGGGTCTACAAACAAGGATGGCTTTTCTTGGAATCATGAACATCATGTTTCTTTTAATGAGTGTGAAAATATATGAGTTTCTTAATCACTGGCAACTCCGATGGCGTCTGAGACAGGGAAATCACTGACTCCCAGCTCAGGAATGAACAGGGGCCGGATTCTTGACAGGCTTTTTACGACGGGATCTTCTGCTGAGGGACTGCGGGAAAGACAGCATTCAAGAAATACTGCATTTAGTTGGAACATGACAGTGGGCTGGTGGTGAAATCAGCATCATCACCCCAGAAGAAGCAGAGAAAAGAGCCCACCGGATGTTGTGCAGAAAGTAAGGACCCCACCGTGGTGAAGTGGGGGAAAAACTGTAAGCCTGCAAGACAAACACTGCAAAGGGCTGTCATGCTGCCCCCCTGCTTACCCCCAGCCTCTGCAGGTAAAGGGAAAGGGGAGGGAAACTAATGTTTATTAAGCACCCATCATGTGCTGTGTGCTTTTGCTTTCTGTATCCTATTTAGACCTCCAAAGAATCCTGCCAGGAAGATATCAGTTCAGTTCAGTTCAGTCACTCAGTCGTGTCCAACTCAGCGACCCCGTAGACTGCAGCACGCCAAGCCTCCCTGTCCATCACCAACTCCCGGAGTTTACTCAAACTCATGTCCATGGAGTCAGTGATGCCATCCAACCATCTCATCCTCCGTTGTCCCCTTCTCCTCCCACCTTAAATCTTTCCCAGCATCAGGGTCTTTTCCAATGAGTCAGTTCTTCGCATCAGGTGGCCAAAGTATTGGAGCTTTAGCATCAGTCCTTCCAATGAATATTCAGGACTGATTTCCTTTAGGATTGACTGATTGGATCTCCTTGCAGTCCAACGGACTCTCAAGAGTCTTCTCCATCACCACAGTTCAAAAGCATCAATTCTTCGGTGCTCAGCTTTCTTTATAGTCCAACTCTCACACCCATACATGACTACTGGAAAAACCATAGCTTTGACTAGACAGACCTTTGTTGGCAAAGTAACATCTCTGTTTTCTAATATGCTGTAAAGGTTGATCATAGCTTTTCTTCCAAGGAGCAAGTGTCTTTTAATTTCGTGGCTTCAGTTACCATCTGCAGTGATTTTGGAGCCCCCAAAAATAAAGTCTGTCACTGTTTCCACTGTTTCTCCATCTATTTGAAGATGGGACCAGAGGCCATGACCTTAGCTTTCTGAATGTTGAGTTTTAAGCCAACTTTTTCACTCTTCTCTTTCACTTTCATCAACAGGCTCTTTAGTTCTTCTTCACTTTCTGCCATAAGGGTGGTGTCATCTGCATATCTGAGGTTATTGATCTTTCTCCCGGCAATCTTGATTCCAGCTTGTGCTTCATCCAGCCCAGCGTTTCTCATGATGTACTCTGCATATAAGTTAAATAAACAGGGTGATAATACACAGCCTCAGCATACTCCTTTTCCTATTTGGAACCAGTCTGTTGTTCCATGTCCAGTTCTAACTGTTGCTTCTTGATCTGCATACAGATTTCTCAGGGGGCAGGTGAGGTGTTCTGGTATTCCCATCTCTTGAAGAATTTTCCACAGTTTGTTGTGATCCACACAGGCAAAGGCTTTGGCATAGTCAATAAAGCAGAAGTAGATGTTTTTCCAGAACTCTTTTGCTTTTTCTATGATCCAGCGATGTTGGCAAGTTGATCTCTGGTTGCTTGCCTTTTCTAAATCCAGGTTGAACATCTGAGTTCACCGTTCACATATTGTTGAAGCCTGGTTTGGAGAATTTTGAGCATTACTTTGCTAGTGTATAAGGTGAGTGCAATTGTGTGGTAGTTTGAACATTCTTTGGCATTGCCTTTCTTTGGGATTGGAATGAATACTGACCTTTTCCAGTCCTGTGGCCACTGCTGAGTTTTGCAAATTTGCTGGCATATTGCATGCAGCACTTTCACAGCATCATCTTTTAGGAACTGAAATAGCTCAACTAGAATTCCAGGATGTCTGGCTCTAGGAAGATATAATTGCTCCTGTTTTACAGATGAGAATACCAAGGCCCAGAGACATGAAGTGACTTGGCTAAGGTCACACAGCAAGTCAGTGGCAGAGCCAAAGTCACTCATTCAGATCAATCATCTTACTAGCCCACTGCTCCGATGGGGTGAGAATAGCCTTCAGGAACCCAGGATCAGACATGATGTTTCCTCTCTGAATAATGGCTCCATCTACCCATTCAGCAATATCAACACAGATGAGGAAAGCAGCAAGAATGAAACTCTGCTGTGCATCCTGATGGAGGTGTTCCCATAGGAGGAGCACGCAGTTCAGCCAGGAGGTGGGGGTGGAGTGGGACAGATGGTCAGGAAACACTTAGAGAGTGACCCGTCTCTAGTGACTTCACATCCCTCAGTGATTTTAGTTCTGAGATGGACAAGTGAGGAAAGAGCACCCAGGAAGACAGGCCAGCCTGAGCACGAGTGTGAGGTTGTGAGCATAGAGTGAGCGCAGCCCTCGGGATCCCCACCTCGCTGGGGAAGGGAGGATGTGCCGGGGGAGGCACCCAGGGGAAGGGGGCGGGCAGGGTGGGTGCTGCTAGAACTGTTCTCTGGACCACTCCCGGGGCGGGGGCTGGTTCAGACGGTCAGGACAGAAAAGGTGGAGGGGCACCGGGTGTCGGGGCTCAGGCCCCAGGCTCTGTCACAGCACAGTGTGGGGTTCAGAGCAGGGGTTTCTCCCTGCCTCCCTGCCCACCGCCTTCCCCTAGGTGCCTCCCCGTGTACATCCTCCCGTCCCCAGCGAGGTGGGGATCCCGTGGGCCGCGCTCACTTTGCAAAACAGGATAATAAAAGTGTTGACTGCTTAGAACAGCAGCACGCATGTCATGAGACCGGTAAACGTGAGATGCTGAAGATCCTCCTCTGGGGCCCTCCACCTGACACGCCGTCTCCTTGGACGTGTCTCCAGACCTCCCAGTAACGTGGATGTGTGGGCTCTTGGCACAGAGTAGGGGCTGTCACTGCTGTTAACTCTGCTCTCCTGCCTTCACCATCTCTGGGACAGCCAGTGATCACGGCCTCCCCAAGCGAGCAGCCCGTCACCACCACCATCCCGTCACAGCGACCTGTCCTGACAGGCCATGATGCCACCCAGGCGGACAAGACAAATGGACTTGCCACCCACCCGGAGCGGGCACTGGGGCGCGGGGCCTGGCTGCAGGCTCTGCCGGGCTCCCTTCCGGCTGCCATGGCTGCCCGTCTGCATGGGCTCTGCCCAGTGGAGGTCCTGTTATTTATGTTTGGAAAATGCATTCAGGGCAGTTCCCAGAAGCACTTACAGAGCTCTTATTTAATTGCTACTTTATAAACTCGCTGCTCCAAAGACTGAGGGATTGATGGTCTCGCCTGGCACCTGGAGCAGCCCCGCTGCAAATGCTTTTCCCAGAGCGGCCTGGGAACCCAGCTCCCAGGAGCCCCAGCCCCGTGCGGCTCTGGCCTGCAGCCAGCTCCGGAGGTCCCTGTGGGCCTCGTCACCCTAATCCCCAGCTTGGGGATGGCAGCAGCTGGTGGGCTGGTCACACATGCAACGCATACATGAAGACCCGCCGTCAGCTCAGGACCAAGAGCTTTGGGGGTGGGGTGCAGCTAAGAGAAGCACTGTTGCCCCCCCCTTCACCCTTCCCTTGTCGCTGACCTGCAGAACGACCCTGAGGACGTCCCAGGTCCCAGATATGGACAGCAGGAGCCATTCCTGCTGAGCCCGTCCCCCGACCGCCATCGAGGTCAGCAGGCCTGGGCTTGTAATGCCAGCTCCCTCCATTTCCGGACTAGTTCTCTACACACCCTGAGCCTCAGCATCCTCTCCTGTAAAGTGTGGCTTGTGGATCCCATTTGTCAGCATCACGGAGAAAAATGAAACGGAACTGCGATGGTGTCTCTCCTGGAATGCAGAAGCAGACGATAAATAAATGGCATTTGCTGGATTTCCACGGCCACAGAAATAAAGGGTCAAGTGTCCTCAGTGAGGTCCTCCCAGACTCAGCAAGTGTAAGCCTCCCATCCAGAAGAACCCAGACCTTCACAAGGATCTCTGCTTGCACAATCACTTTACACAGCACCACACTAGAGTGCCCTGCAGGTGCCAAATTGTATGCCTTCTCTCAAATGACCTTCCCTACTGCCCGCCAGCATTTGGATGGTGAGCCTCACTCCACAGACGAGGCTCATGGTAGAACGCAGGCGGGATGACTATTTGTCAACAGCTTCTTCTCCAAGCCTTGCTCTCTTTCCTCCACACCTGCTCTGCCCTCAGTTAGCTCCAGGCCCATCTATGCCTCCAAGATGGCCCCCAACAACCCTGTCCTCCCACACCCACAACACCCAGGAGCAGGGCAGGGCTGCATGACCCCTGGAGCACTGTGGGGACAACCAGGTCACGTAGATATTTCTGCACCCGCCGTGTTCTCTCAGCTCACTCCCCATGGGAAGCAAGCGGCATGTCATGAACACTCAAGCCGCCCTACAGAAAGGTCCTTGTGGTGAGGATCCGGGGCCTCCCACCCAAAGCAAATGAGTTCAACATCTCAGAATCGGTGGTCCAGTCCCACTCAAGACTTCCATCTCAGCCTGGCTGCAACTTCATGAGAGATCCAGAGCTGCAACCCTCCAGCCAAACCACTCCCAAATTCTATGAGATAAGAAATACTTGCTCCTTTGACACAGAAAACAAGCAGGGTTATCAAAGGATGAAGAGATGGGGGATAAATTGGGAATTTGGGATTAACAGAAACAAATTACTATGTATAAAATAGAAATACAGGACCTACTATGTAGCACAGTGAACTATACTGTCTTAGAAAAGAACCTGAAAGAGTATATATATACACACATATATACATATATAAAGATATATAGAGATATATATATACATATATAAAGAGTATGTGTGTGTGTGTGTGTATATATATATATCTGAGTCACTTTGCTCTGCACCTGAACCATTGTAGATCAAATACATCGCATTAAAAAGCACTTGCTGCTTTAAGCTACTAACTTCAGGGATAATTTGTTACCTGGCATTCGATTCATCTCACCCCTCCCCTGCTCTGCCGCTGCTGAGTTGCTTCAGTCGTGTCCGACTCTGTGAGACCCCATAGACAGCAGCCCACCAGGCTCCCCCATCCCTGGGATTCTCCAGGCAAGAACACTGGAGTGGGTTGCCATCTCCTTGTCCAATGCGTGAAAGTGAAAAGTGGAAGTGAAGTTGCTCAGTCGTGTCCGACTCTTCTCGACCCCATGGACTGCAGCCCACCAGGCTCCTCCGCCCATGGGATTTCCCAGGCAAGAGGACTGGAGTGGGGTGCCACTGCCTTCCCCGACCCCTCCCCCATCCGTACCCTAGCACTTACTCCTGCCTCTCTCCATCCTACACAACACACCCACTTATCTCAGGCAGGACGAGCATGGTGGTCACTGTGTGTACTTGTTCCCTTTGTTGGATGTTTTCCTTCTATTATTTATCTGCAGTGTGTGTGTGTGTGTGTGTGTGCGCACTCCCCAGATACAGGCCACTCTACCACTACACTGTGCAACCTCCTCAAATGAAGATCCTAATAACTAAGCTTTTCAAGAAATAGGTGTTTCATATGCTATACTATGCTAAGTCGCTTCAGTCATGTCCGACTCTTTGCGACCCCATAGACGGCAGCCCACCAGGCTCTGCCATCCCTGGGATCCTCCAGGCAAGAACACTGGAGTGGATTGCCATTTCCTTCGTATAGATTCTAGCATTTCAAGGCCAAGACTTCCTGGTCTTCTGCTTCTCTTTTCATCTCCCCTGTCTGTGTCCTCAACTCAGACTCACATTACTTCCCACCTGGACCAGGTAAGAGCCTCCTTGCTAGGCGCCCCCCGCCCCCCCGCAACAATTGTGCCTCTTTGTTTCCTCCAAGCTACCATTGTGCAAACACCATCTCATTTTTAAACTACCATCTGATTAAATCCCTTCACCCTGTCCCCACCACCTCACAAGAGACAGTTAGTCTCCACGGCATGCCTTTTGAACCTCCCTGAAAAGCCACCTGCCACTCCTCCCCTGTGAGGTACTGATAGGCTCCTGACATCCTTGCCTCTGCGCCTTGGCACTGCCCGTGCCTTTTATC
Organism: Bos grunniens; assembly: GCF_055505025.1. NCBI lineage: Eukaryota > Metazoa > Chordata > Mammalia > Artiodactyla > Bovidae > Bos > Bos grunniens. The sequence goes on along the minus strand of NC_141183.1, from coordinate 56,090,759 downwards.
TAGAAGCAGTTCCCAGCCTTGTCCACCTGGTAAACCTCAATTCATCCTTCAGAATCCGGGTCAGTCATTGCTCCCTGGAAATCCGCATCTCCAGGCAGACTCAGGTCCCCTCGGTGCTCCTGGGTGTCTCTCTCAGATCACATCAAGCCTGCTGCTAGAACTGTGCACTCCTCTGTCTCCCCTGGGAGGCTGGAGACCCCTAGAGTTCCATCTGTTTTTGTTCTCTTGGCATCTGCTTCAAGGGCTTGGCACATAATAGCTACTCAGAGAAGATATATGGAGCCAGAAAGTTTTTGTGGGCAGGGGGCAGCTTTCATCCTGTGAACTAGCGTACATGAAGTTAGATGGTGCGGTATTAAGCATGCAGAAGACCCACCATAAATGTTAAGGTTGGTGCCGTTTTCCCCTTTGCTCTACAAGCAGAGGAGCAGGCCTTGTTTGTCTGACTATGGCCCCTCAGTTTTTCAAGTACACCCAGGAGTTCACAGGCTGGTCTGATTTTTCACGTACGTTAAACTCTCCTTGAACTCTGTGGGCTGTTATCCCCCCATAGCCTCCATTCCTGCCAGGTCTCCTAGAATCGTCGTGTTTTCCTTTTGGAAGCCTTAACAGTGGGTTTCATAAAGCCACGTGACATTTACCTTTCCTGTCTTCAGAGAATCTCACTGAATTCATTCGTCCCTTCGCTTGCTACCTGTGAGAACGGGAGTGAGAACACGCGCTCTGGAGCCTCGCTGCCCACTTCCGATCTGGCGAGCTCTGAGACGGGCTTCTCTACACCCTTCACTGCCGCATCTTAAAGTGCGGCTATAACCCTGCGTGGGACACAGTCTGCTGTGAAGACCCTGTCTGTGGATACGCAGCAGGTGCTTAGTGAGCACTGGCGTTCATTCGTTCCACTAGCCTCTCCTTAGTGCCTGTGCAGGCCAGGCCCTGTGAGAGGTAGAGGAGAATGGGACCAGCTCCTCACACCCTGGAATTCACAAATCAGAGAGGGACACAGGGAAAGAAGCATGCAATCACCAGTAACGCCGGTGAGTGCTCCAGAGGAGGGAGGCAGCCCTGCAGCTGTTTAGTGGGAGCAAAGAGGAAGGCGTTTTTGCTAATGAGAGAGTTGAAAAGGCATGTGAAAAAGTGGCAGTTTACCAGGGACACCCGGAAGGTCCTTGGGGCAAGGGAACCAGCACATGACCAGGGCCAAGGGTGAGACAGCAAGCAGCATGTCTAGAAAGCTCAGTAGCTGACAGCAACCGAAACACCAGGGAGATGCCATTAGCTCCATGTTCCAGGTGAATTAACGAACTGTAGAGTATTCATGGAACATACACGTACATGACGCAGCGAGGTGACTGCACACAGCCTGCAGACTCAGAGGATCTTAGGGAGCAAACCACTCCCAACAGCAGGCACCAGTAGAAATGGAGACATCTGCAGGCCTGCCACCCTTCCATCTGCACTCAGAAGACTCACGCCGATGGTGACCAGCTTGCTGACTACTGCAGTGGCCCAGGCAGGATGGGCTGAACTATTAAGGAAGGAGGACAAACGCAAAAGACATTTAGAGCAGAAGACAGCACACTCTGTCCGTAAAAGGCCAGATATAAATATTTAAGCTATTGTGAGCCATGCGATCTAACGACTGCAACAGTTGCAAAAGCAGCCACAGACAATCTGAACATGAGCACTGCTTCTGTTCCTACAAACCTTATTACAACAGGAGGTTGCAGGCCACACGTGAGTCATAGGCTGAGTTTGCCAACTACTGATTTGGAAGGTAGATGGACGGAGATTGACATCCAGAACTGCAGGGAGGAGGAGGAGTTCAAGAATCTCAGAGGGTCTTGACGTCCAGCACCCTGCCTCTTTGCCAAGATGGCTGAGTTATTTGTTTCCGAAATACAAAGATCGAGATTCCACAAGCTCCTCTGTATTCAAGAAGTTGTCCCCTACAACTGTCACCTCCTGATGCCCCTTAGGACCGGCATGACCCCGCACTGATCTTTGGAGGGGTTGGAGAGCAAGCGTGAAATACAGACCCATGGGAAAGCCTTTCAGAGTGCCTGGCTCCCCATTTCCAGACAAGACCCACCTCAGGCCTGTAGGAAAAGCTAGAGCAACCATGGCCCCATGGAGTTCCCCAGCAGAGAGGGAAAGGGCTGGCCCAGAAGCCAGCACGTACGCTCCAGGCAGCGTGTCTGGATCTAGTCAGTAAGGTGACTGCTCGAAAATGGCACGTGAATCTAACTGGAAGTCATAAGTACCAAGAAAGCTGGCTATTTTAAGAAATGTTGCAGATAATTCTAATGTGAAGTATATACCATTGTATCCTTCTGCACTGCTGATGGCCGTACAAATTGGTGCCAAACTCTCAAAGGGAGCTTTGGTTACAGCTTTCAGAACGTAAAACATCTCTTTAGCTAGCATTTCCACTTATAGGAATGTCTCACCTGAAAGCACTTGCAAGTTCCTCTGCCTGAGGTTATCCATTTCATGGCATTTGCTGGGCCTTGAGTCTCCCTTAAAAGCAACCCAAACCCTCAATGTGTTGGTGTTTGAAGAAGACAGGACTTTGGCAAGTGACTAGGTTTAGATGAGGTCATGAGGGTGATTCAGGTGACCATTATATCTACTACTGTGGGCAAGAATCCTTAGAAGAAATGGAGTAGCGTTCATAGTCAACAAAAGAGTCCAAAATGCAGTACTTGGGTGCAGTCTCAAAAATGACACAATGATCTCTGTTTCCAAGGCAAAATAATTCCATATCACAGTAATCCAAGTGTATGTCCCAACCAGTAATGCTGAAGAAGTTGAAGTTGAATGCTTCGATGAAGACCTACAAGACCTTCTAGAACTAACACCAGAAAGAGATGTCCTTTTCATCATCGGGGACAGGAATGCAAAAGTAGGAAATCGAGGGATACCTGGAGTAACAGGCAAGTTAGGCCGTGGAGTACAAAATGAAGCAGGGCAAAGGCTAACAGAGTTTTGCCAAGAGAACACACTGGTCATAGCAAACACCCTCTTCTGACAACACAAGAGAAGATTCTACACATGGACATCACAGATGATCAATACTGAAATCAGATTGATTATATTCTTTGCATCCAAAGATGGAGAAGCTCTATACAGTCAGCAAAAACAAGGCTGGGAGCTGACTGTGGCTCAGAACATGAATTCCTTCTTGCAAAATTCAGACTGAAATTGAAGAAAGGGAAAACCACTAGATCGTTCAGGTATGATCCAAATCAAATCCCTTACAATTATGCAGTGGAAGTGACAAATAGATTCAAAGGATTACAGCTGATAGACAGAGTGCCTGAAAAACTATGGACAGAGGTTCCTAACATTGTATAGGAGGCGGAGATCAAAACCATCCCCAAGAAAAAGAAATGCAAAAAGGCAAAATGGTTGTTGAGGAGGCCTTACAAAGAGCTGAGAAAAGAAGCGAAGTGAAAGGCAAAGGAGAAAAGGAAAGAGATACCCATTTGAATGCAGAGTTCCAGAGAATAGCAAGGAGAGATAAGAAAGCCTTCCTAAGTGAACGATGCAAAGAAATAGAGGAAAACAATAGAATGGGAAAAACTAGAGATCTCTTCAAGGAAATTAGAGATACTAAGGGAACATTTCATGCAAAGATGTGTTTGCATGAAGGGCAGAATAAAGGGCAGAATTTAGGACAGAAATGGTATGCACCTAACAGAAGCAGAAGATATTAGGAAGAGGTGGCAGGAATACACAGAAGAACTATCCCAAAAAGATCTTCATGACCCAGATAACCATGATGGTGTGATCACTCCCCTAGAGACAGACATCCTGGAAGGTGAAGTCAAGTGGGCCTTAGGAAGCATCACTACTAACAAAGCTAGTGGAGGTGATGGAATTCCAGTTGAGCTATTTCAAATCCTGAAAGATGATGCTGTGAAAGTGCTGCACTCAATATGGCAGCAGATTTGGAAAACTCAGCAGTGGCCACAGGACTGGAAAAGGTCAGTTTTCATTCCAGTACCAAAGAAAGGCAATGCCAAAGAATGCTCAAACTACCGCACAACTGTACTCATTTCACACGCTAGCAGTCATGCTCAAAGTCCTCCAAGCTAGGCTGCAATAGTACATGAACCGAGAACTTCCAGAAATACCAATAACCTCAGATACACAGATGACACCACTCTTATGGCAGAAAGCAGAGAAGAACCAAAGAGCCTCTTGATGAAGGTGAAAGAGGAGAGTGAAAAACCTGTCTTAAAACTCAACATTCAAAAGACAAAGATCATGGCATCCAGTCCGATCACTTCATGGCAAATAGATGGGGAAACAATGGAAACAGTGACAGACTTTATTTTATTGGGCCTCGAAATAACTGCAGATAGTGACTGCAATCATGAAATTAAAAGACACTTGCTCCTTGAAGGAAAAGCTATAACCAACCTAGACAGCGTATTAAAAAGCAGAGACATTACTTTGCCAATAAAGGTCCGTCTAGTCAAAGCTATGGTTTTTCCAGTAGTCATGTATGGATGTGAGAGTTGGATTATAAACAAAGCTGAGCACCGAAGAATTGATGCTTTTGAACTGTGGTGTTGGAGAAGACTCTTGAGAGTCCCTTGGACTGCAAGAAGATCCAACCAGTCCATTCTGAAGGAGATCAGTCCTGAATGTTCATTGGAAGGACTGATGCTGAAGCTGAAACTCCAATACTTTGGCCACCTGATGTGAAGAACTGACTCATTAGAAAAGACCCTGATGCTGGGAATGACTGAAGGCGGGAGAAGGGGATGACAGAGGATGAGATGGCTGGATGGCATCACCAACTCAATGGACGTGAGTTTGAGTAAACTCCGGGAATTGGTGACAGGGAGGCCCAGCGTGCTGCCGTCCATGGGGTCGCAAAGAGTGGGACACGACTGAGCAACTGAACAACAACGATGAGAGTGGGTTTCCTGTGGTGGGATCAGCGCCCTGGTTTAAGAAGAGACAGGAGAGGCTTGGCCCCTCCACGAGGACACTCCAGAAAGAAAGCTGCCAGCACCTTGCTCTTGGACTTCCCAGCCTCCAGAAACGACAAAGCAGATTCTTGTTTAAGCCCTCACTCTATGGTATTATGTTACAGGAGCCCAAATTGACTAAGACACATCGTGATAGCAGGTTTAAAATTTAAATGTTCATCGATAGGGAAATGACCCAACTATGGTTCGTTCGTAGTACGGAATGCTACACAGCTGTTAGAAGTTTGAGCTACATTTATAGGAAGGGACCCAAATGGATCCTGATTCATTATTAAGTAAAAGAGAGTCACGATAAAACACGCGATTTCAGTTTTTTTAAAAATTAGTATAAGGACCCACATAAATATATGCAGCGTGGAGCCAAGCCAGGAGGAGAGTGGACTCAAGCGAGGTATCTGGGGAGTAAAATGTAAGGAGGTGACCCCCCATCACCCAGGCTCATGGAGGTATGGATGCTGCGCCTGCACAAACCTGCAAGCTGGCACCGCCTTATGTTTCGCCCCCTGGGCACTTTGCTTCACCCTGGTCCCAATCCCGACGCATAAAAAAAAGTTTGGAGCTCATACACAGGTTACGTTTGGAGAGAAGTACTGAGGAGATGGCAGCAGAAAAATCTTCATTTTTGAGTTTACACCCTCTTGTAGTGCCCAATACTTTTCTACAAAAACACATGAATTATTAAGTGGGATATTTTCCTTTCAAAAACCTTCTATCACTTTATCCCACTAATACATATAGATTTGCATAAGTTGAGTGATTTTTAAAAATGTATGTCTGTATCAGTTCAGTCACTGAACTGAGAGTTGTGTCTGACTCTTTGCGACCCCATGGACTGCAGCACACCAGGCTTCCCTGTCCATGGAATTCTCCAAGCAAGAACGCTGGAATGGGTTGCCATTTCCTTCTTCAGGGGATCTTCCCAACCCAGGGACTGAAGCCACGTCGCTTATGTCCCCGGCGTTGGCAGGCGGCTTCTTCACCACTAATGCCACCTGGGAAGCCCCAGGTTCACCATAATCACGTGTAACAACAGCTGCACCAAATAGGGGTTTCTTTTTCCCATGAAGCCAGAAGTCTCGTTGCATGTCATGTAATTTTGATATCAGCTACCATCAAAAACCATACCTCCAAAAAAAATCAGTGATCCTAGAGAGAGGGCATGCAAAGAGCTACAGAGGTAAAACAGAAACATAAAACACCTGAGTTTGAGCCCCAGCTCTGCCTCAGACCAGTCACTTAGAAAAACAAGGCCACTGGTTGTCCAGTGGTTAAGAAGCCACCTTCCAACGCAAGGGATGTGGGTTCGACCCCTGGTCGGGCAGCCAAGATCCCATGTGCCACAGAGACAGCAAGCCCCATGTGCTGCAGCAGAAGAGGCCCACACGCTGCCACAGAGAGCCAGTGCAGTCAAAAATAAATAAATACACAAGCCCACGCATGTCTTTAAGTCACTCCTCAGTATCTTCATCTGCAAAATGGGAATTATAACATCTACCTAAATGTTGGCTGAGAAGATGAGAGGTGGAATGAAATGATACAACTGCAATTAGCTACCATGGGTGAGCTCTCCCCAGAAGTTAGTTTCTCTTTTCTTGAGGCTTCCTGCGACTTCGTCAAAAGGTTTTATAAATTAAGTCCCATTTCTTCATCAAAGTGCATGGTCATCTCAGAGCAGTTCTGCCTTTATTTCTCATGGGTTATCAGTTGGCAAAAAGCCACAACATTATAGTTTTGCCAGTCCAAGAATATGGCAGACTGGTTAAGTTTTCGTAAGAGAATCCAAATATCATGCTTTGAAAACCAAAGAATACCATGAACACCTTTGGATTATCTGGTGCTTTGGCCTGCTTATTCTTTGGGGAGAGTCTGCTTGATTTCTCTCATCGTTCATCGTGTAAGTATACATCCAGAGACTCCTTTAGCAGAGATCTTAAAGGAAAAAGAGCTCCCAAGCAGACCTTAAACAGAAGAGGAAGGGGATGTAAGTTGCTTGTCTGGAGCAGAGGTTTCAGCTAAGTCTGGAGTCCGTTTTGAAATATGTCTTGTGTGCAGAGCACTATTCTAGATCCCAGTGGGAAAAGCTGATGACCCATAGGCTGGGTCTGTGGTCTTTTGAAGGGGAGATTTGTCATGTGTGAGCAGAGATATAAGTTCGTTTCCTCGCCACCCCTTTACTGAGAGAGGACTTGGGTGAAGAGTCAGTATATTGTGGCCGGAATGAGATGAAGAGCAGCTGAGGCAGAGGCCACAGCGGGGGAGCAGCTCTGATCATTCCGTGGATGTGACGGAGGCCTTCGTGCGTGCTGGGATAGCATCCTGATGATACTTTGAGGAACTGCCTCCTTCTCCTGGAAACAGCTGAGGTTCCCAGCACTTGCTGTGATGGGCACAGACTGAGCTGCTGAAGCCCCGGGCCCATTTGGGAAGCCGCAGCGTCGAGCAGTGGCTAACAGCCTAGGCCGGCCTTGTTCTTTCACTCTGTTATGTCTTGCAAATACTTTTTACATGTGTTGGAAGGTGAAAAAAAAAAAGTTGAAAGCTAATTCAGTTGAGACTTGAGGGTCTTTTTAATGAAGGTGCCCAGTTCTCCCCTGGTTCCTCCCTGGAACTTGCTTGATGCATAAGCACAGTGTCCGAGACTGAATATGATAGAACATTCTTTCCAGTGGCAGCACTGCCTTTTCCAAACCTAGGTTTCCAGCCTCTCCTCTTATAAGCCCCCTCTTACTCCCTCCAGCAGAGGAATCTGTTACTCGCACCCAAGGGATGCTAGCCAGTGCCACGGTTGCTGCGTGGGAAAGTGTGTGTGCATGCATGCCTCTCTGGAACTGTGTTTTGTATAATTTAAATTCTTGGACCTGTGAAAGCTGAAGCCCTCTCACTCTCATTCTGCACCCCCATTCCCAAACTCCCCTGAAGTCCTCTCGGGTCGGAAGACTGTGTTGGAGGCAGCCCTGAACCCTGACCTGCTCCTGAGAGATGCTCTCGCAATCGCAGGCTGGCTGCTAAGCACCCAAGGGAAAGAGAGGGAGACAGGAAAACTTGTCCAGAGCTTGGAGGCTAAGCTATGCGTCAGTGCAAATCACAGGCGAAGGTCTTAAGCAGGTCTAGCCTTTGAGGTAAGAGGGGGCTTTTTCCACCAGACAGTCCTCTGCTCTTGGCTCCACAGTGGGAGGTCGGGAAGGAGTTCCCACCCATCCTTGGAGAAGCTACTCGGCTCCAGAGCAACCAGGGACAGGCCCTATCAGGGTACTATAAGGAGATGAGCAATATAGCTGGTATTTACGATTGAAAACACATAAGGGCAAATATTTGGCTAAGTGTTTATTTGCTAGCGGAACTTTTTAAATGGTTGATTGGAGCCCAAGTGGCAGTGTGGGGTGTTTGATTAAAAACAAACTGGGTAAGTGTTTCTCCGCAGCTGTGAACTTGGCGAGTTTCTGATTCTTCGGCTCTGGAACGCTCAGCGGGCTCCGTCCCTTGATGGCAGGCAGTGGGCAGGAAGCCCCGGCCGGGTGGCTCACCCTGTCCCTGCTGCTGGGAAGGCCAAGGGCTCATGTCCCCTTCTCAGAACTGGGTCCCACTGCACGGCGGGCACCATGCAGAGTCTGGGGTGACCCAGGAACATTCCAGCCACCTCTGGGCATGATCTGTAACTGAGGCTTAATCTCTTCATCACAAAGTCATTTCGTGAGAATCAGCTCTGAGCATCACTCTGGTGATGACTAACTGTTTGCAGATCTATCTTTCTTTTCCCCTCTCTCGTCTTTTCTCTCTCCAAGTGAAGTTTCGTGCTTATGCAATGTATGTCTCTTGCTATTAACTCTGAACAGCTGGGGCGGGGAAGGGTGGCACTTTAGCTGTACTAAAAGGTCCTCAGAGCGCACGTCTTCTCTCCCACAAAACAAACAAACAAAAACTCTCGCGTCTTCTGAGTTCTTCCCCTGAGCCTCACTTCATCGCGGGCTCTCCCTCCATCCCCCATCTCAATTCATCCTACTGTGTAGGAGACTGTCATCCCCATTTTACAGATGGGTAAATGGAGGCTCAAAGGCACGCCCTGTTTTGCCTGAAGCCACACAGATGGGAGGTGGCAAACAAGACGTGAGCCTAGATGTGTCAGCCTCTATAGATTCTCGCTTTTTCACTCCCTCCTCCTGCGTTCACTCCCTTTACCCTACAGTTACCATGCTGGGTGTGCCAGAACAAGGAATAAAGGCCCGTGAAACCTGGGGGAGAAGACCAGCAGGAACATAACCCACTGCTCCAAACTCTTGGTCTTAGAAGAGACGGTCATCCATAGCTTGGGAAAGAAGACCCCTCCTGAGTGGCTGGCTCCCTATTTAGCAGGTCCCCACAGGACACTGGATGGACACAGTTGGGAGTCAGCTCACTGTCGTCACCACCTCCTGAAATTTATTCTGCTCAAGGAAATGGGTGAACAGGGAGGAGAAAACGTACACCCTCAGAAATGTGTCCTTTAACGCCTGGAACCACTCATCCCTCCATCCCATACTCCACCTGTGAGAGGCCACAGATGTAGGTGCAAATCCTGCTGGGCACATGACTAGGAACAATTATGTACCACTTTCTGAGCCTCAGTGGCCCCATCCGTGAAATGGGGATATTCATGCCACCACACAGCATGATTGAATGTTGAATAGGAAGACATCCACCAAGAATTGGCTGGCACTGAATGTCATCCCTAAAAGGATTATACTCCTCCCAGACTTCCTCTGAATCCTGTAGGAATCCCTGTTTCCTAAGAGGACAAAGCCCACATCTCTGTTCTACAGCAATTCCCACCCCACCCAACTGATGGAATAGTCCAAGCTGTCCTTTACCCTCTCCACTCTGCAAATTGCAAGCAAACAAGACTGCTCATGAAGGCGGCCCTGCAGTTTGGCCAGATTCCTGAGAGTGAGAAAAAATGTCACACTAAATCTCCAGGAGACAGTCCCCAGAGAGAAACTCTCCCCGCCGCGGGCCTCCAGCCTCGCACCACAGGCCTGCCCTGAGCCCCATGGGTCGAGATGAGGGATGCCGACACCAGGGACTCGTCTCCTCACCACAGGACTTGTAGGTGCCAAGGAGGCCCTCATCTCACAGAAGAGGGAAATTGAGTCTCCGAAAAAGTGAGCAGCTGAGCCAAAGCCACAGACACAACAATTCAGGATGAATTATCTATCTTCCAAAGCCGGGGCTCAGCCACATGTCAAGGAAGGGGACTTTGAGAAAGCATAGTGGACATGGCAAAATGACGTTATACTTAGAAAAAAAGAGAGAAATAGGTTTTTAAAAATTATACAAATTACTAAAGTTAAACAAATGTTCCGCTGGGCATGAGTAAAAAGAAAATTAAGAAATATTCCCTTAGACACTGAGGGTGAGCAATCTGCCCGGAATTATGTAAAAACCACTCTCCTTTTTTATGAAGAGGAGCTCTCCTCCTCCCCTTCTGTCTCTACCTCCTCTTCACATTCACACAACTGTCCTGCAGCTCAAATAAGGAGCAGGGTGGGGTGTGTATGTGTGTGTGTGTGTGTGTGTGCATGCGTGTGTGAATAAAAACCTGTAATGGAAATAATGACTCACATTTGTATTTCTCCTGCCACTCATCTTTTATTTGAGCATCACCGCATTTCTGTGTCGTATTGTAACCCTGCTTCTCCACATGAAGAAGAAAGAGGGAAAGAACATAATTTTCCCAGAAAACTGAGCATCAGAAAGAAGAAATCAGCCCAAGTGATGTCTAACGCTTGAGGCCCACGCTTCTGCAGAGCTGTCCTTTTCCCACCCATTCTGCGGCCTGTCCTGGGTGTGGCCCTGGCCAGACTTTGACCCCAGATCTTCTGAGTCTCCCACGTTCTTCACAGAAGGACGTATTCAGCAGTGCACATGTCCTGATTTTATAGGTGTGTATGTGTGATATGCATACATAGGCAATACACAATGAAGTAAATCTTATATCCTATACATGCACCTACATGGATGTGTTTACACATGTGTGTGTATAAAAGACAGCTCTTGCGCTTCCTTGGTGGTCTACTGGCTAACACTGTGCTCCCAGTGCAGGGAGCCTGGGTTCGATCCCTGGTCAGGGAACTAGATCCCATATGCAGAAACTAAGAGTTTGCATGCCCGAACTAAGACCTGGCACAGCCAAATAAATATTAAATAAAAGAGTCTTTATTTAAAAAAAAAAAAGACAGCTCTTTTGGAACCCAAGAGAAGAGAAGAAGGAGGCAAAAAGAAGAATGTGGAAAGAAGGAGGAATAGGGTCTGAAAGAGAAAGAGAACGAAAAGGAGATACAGTCAGAAAAATCAGAAGAGGAAGAGGAGAAGGGTGGGTGAGTCAAAGAACTGCCAGGAGAGGAGACAGAGAAAACGCAGAGGAAGGAGTCTCTTCTTGGCAGGATGAACGGCTGTGCCTCTCCGAGACCATTAGCTTACTGGCAGTTCTTACGGTGCTCCTTGGGCTCAGGAAGTGTGGGCTCAGCCAGGAAGGCGCCTCGGAGCCCCCTTTGTCTCAGCACACTCTGAGACCACCACCTGGGCCTACGGAGTGACAGGGGACAGACGGGCAGGCCTGAGGAAGATGGAGGGAGGGCTGTGTCAGGGCCAGCCCAAAGGATGCTGGGAAATTCCCTGCTCCTGACCTCCTTCCTGGAGCCAGGAGGGCTCTCTCCTCCTCAGATGCCTAGCGGCCCACAGGCAGGTGCTCGAGCATCACCAGTGTCCCCCTGGGACCTGGCCTGAGGTCCATCTTCCCCTCCCCGTCGGGGGCCTGGAGATGTACACAGTGACCTCCTTGTGCCTCAGTTTCCCCATCTGTATGTTGGCGTGATGAGAACACCCATGCCACCAGCACTTGTGAGGAAGAAATGAGTGTGCCCCGTCTGGACCCCAAGTGGGCCCGACAGCTAGCAACGCTGGTTGTTCTCGTGCGTCTCTCGGCTGAAGCGCCCCCCTGGCTCCCACAGCTGATGCTCCTGTTAAACAAGGCTCCTGGGCTGTCAGTCCACGGGCTGGCCGTGCACTGAGCACCTGGTGTCTTAAACCCGGGGAAACCAAGCGTGAGATTTCTGGCAGCTGGGGAATGACGATGGGGGAGAGAGACTGCGTTCATTCAGATGACATTTAATGCACACCGACTATGTGCATGGGCTTGACAGTGCCGTTGCAGCTGAGAGAAGCCTTCAATACTCATTCCTCAAATTTTCCTCTTTTTTCTTTTTGAAAAACTGTCTACGTGTCTGTCTGTCTCTCTAGATGAACTGTCAGCTTCCTGAGGATGGGGGCTCTGCCTTGCTCCTTCTAAATTCCCAGTGTTTGGCACGGAGTAGATGCTTAATAAATATCTGGGAAATAAGCCAATAGGGAAACAATGAGTCCCCAGGAAGGGCCTCCTTGTGGAGGTGAGGAGGACCCCCACCTCCCGTCCCCATCAGAAGCCACGAGCAGCATCTTAGTCAAGTCAAAAGAAGTGGAAATGTGGAGGTGATAAGACTGGACCTGGGGTCTCCATGTCCCCGTGCAGCCTACGACTCAGAGCATCCGAGTTTATCTTGTCATCTTTCAAATGAAGCTAGGCCCCCTACCCCCTTGAAGAATTAAATGGCAGCACCCTCAAGCCTTCTCTGTGCCTTTTCTCTGGACAACAGGACAGAACTGAATCCCTTCGACTTCTCCAGTTAGCAACAAACTCCTCAAGATCAAAAGACCCAAGGAATAACTGCTGCTGCTACTGCTGCTAAGTCGCTTCAGTCCTGTCCGACTCTGTGCGACCCCATAGACGGCAGCCTACCAGGCTCCACTGTCCCTGGGATTCTCCAGGCAAGAACACTGGAGTGGGTTGCCATTTCCTTCTCCAATGCATGAAAGTGAAAAGTGAAAGGGAAGTCACTCAGTCGTGTCCGACTCTTCAGGACTCCAGGGACTGCAACCCACCAGGCTCCTCCGTAATAACTGGGTTCATCCTATAAGAAATGTAGCCACTCAGAATTCCACACGCAAGCTCTAGGAGCAGAGTACTGAAGGTCAGTGGCATTTTACATAAAATAGAATTCCGGTGGTTGCTCTCCATGCTCACCGAGTCTCGGCACACCTTCGTATCAGCTCTAAGGAGTAGGTGTCCAGAGCCCCACTTCGCAGATGAGGACGTGGGGCTCTGAAGTTCCCACCTGGTGGGCGTGACTTATCCCTCCGTGGATCTGTCTGACTTTAAAGTATCCTCTCTCTCCCATGGCCTCTGTCCATAAATGTTGAAATAGCTGTTCATTCACATCAGAAGCTTTAGTCAGAGGATGAGAAAATGGAAGCAAGGAATAGGGTGAGGGGAGGGGGAATTTGGGGAAAAGGAGGCCAAGAATCCTTTTCCATTCTGAAATGAGCTAGAAACATTCCAATTCCATTTTTCACTGTCTATCGCATCCTAAGAACACAAAGACCTCAGCCAAACCCCTAACTGTTTAAAGAGTAACAGAACTCCAGATTAAATTAATATCCACATTCAAACAGTAGCTACCATGGGGCAATTGCCAAGCTGTCTCTACCCTCATGAGAAAGGAAAGAAAGCAAGTACTAGCCAGGACCTTCGATCCGGAGAGCAGAAACCAGATCCCAATGTGGTAGTCCATGCGGGGGAGCCTCAGCACAATCAGACCTTTTCACGTTTCACCCAAGTCAGCCCCTTTCTCACCGGACTCCTGCCTAACAGCTCCCCAAAGTGATCCAGGCTGCTTTGACACAACCTCGGTTTTCATCCACAGATCAATTACCCTAGCTCATTACAGCACCAGAGTGCGCTTTCCCATCAGAAGGGAAACGTTCATCCACCCTGTCTTTCATCTGCCGAGGAAGGGAAGACAAAGAGAGGAAGGCAGGAAGGAACGGTGCTCGAGTCCTTAGACAGTGCCCACACGTTTCCTCCCTGGGACAGAACCCAGAGAGCAGGGTGTCACTGAGCCAAGCGTGCAGAGTTCCAGGAGAGCAGCCCAGCGGATCTACATCATCTCCAGCTGACAGACCCTGAGAGGTGGCCCCGCAGAGGCAGGGAGACGGAGAGGCTGGGTTGCAGGAGATGAAACCAAGCCACCAGTAACTGGAAGTGGGGAAAAAGCGACCCTAGATCTCCAGTTCTCCTGTGATGAGACGTCTCCCCCAAACGCCCTGGGCAGCCCCTCGGAGAGCTCAGCTACTGGGCACCAGGACGCCCCACCTCTGGTTCTGTGCGTGGTCAATGCAACAAAGAGCTGCTGCCCGTTTATTCCCGAACTGTGACGCCTTTAAGGACCCCTGGGAAAAAAGACTGTGGCCTCAGTGCCAAGGAAAGCTGCCCTCCTGAGAAAACATTTTTAAAATACACAACATGAATCTTACAAAGAACGTTTTCTGCTTTCCTTTGCCCAGGCAGAAGCTCAGAGACAAACTTACTAACCAGTTTTAACAACTATGCAAGACTCCCTGCTGTGCAGGTTGGGGAACTGACACTGCCCCAGCTTCGTATTTCTCTTCATTTCATTTTCTTTCTGTCGTGATTTCTTTAATCTATTGCATCTCATTTAGGGAGCTGGCTAATATCCTTCCTGGAAAGAAAAGAAGCCTGTGGGACCTAATCAATCAGACATTAAATAAATAAATAAAATGCAAAAAATTGGTTTCATCTTCACACAAACCTATTGGGATAGTGATCATGGTCCTCACATTGGGGATGAGGACATTCCAGGCACAGAGAGATTAAGTAAGTTACCCAAAGTCACACGGCTAGTGAGGGACATCACTAGGAAGCTAACCCAAGTTGTCTTGACCTTAAATATCAAGCTTAAAGTTTACATTTAAAGTCTGTGCTCTTCCCACTGCTTACTGCCACCACAAGGTCCTGTCTCTATAAGGCCCCTTTGGCCTCTCCTGGCCTCCTGACCCAGGATGTCTCGGGGCCTCAAGTCCTTCCAGAGTGCACGAGCAGACCCACAGAACCAGCCGCTGCTCCCATTTCTCCCCCTCACCCAGGATTGGGTGGGAGAACACAGGTGCCCCCAGCCCAAGCCTGGCAGGGCCCTCTGCCGCATCAGGGCTCGGTGCCTCCATTCCGAGCTGCGGGTTCGGGGAGGGGCGCCTAGCGCGTGTGGTTCTGATTTGCACGCACCCCCCTGGGCTTCACAGAACCCTTCCATTCCAAGTCCGAGAAGCCCGGCGAGCCTTTTTTTTTTTTTTTTTAACCCACGCCCCTACTCCCCTAGCCCCGCCCAGTCCGCAACCCTCCCGTCTCTGACAGCTTTTCTCTCTGAATCAGAGAACTAGGCGCTGCCAAGCGAAAATGTAACTCAAACCTCAAAAGGCTCAAAGGCGCTAGAAACTCGCAAGGCACGATTGCCCCAGAGATGCTGCTTTGCCCCCGGGTGTGGCTCCCTTGCAGCCAGGGGCGGGTGCTGGGGGTCCAGGTATTTTTAGCTGATAATGTATCTAGGTGCCCTTGCGCCTGACTCCCCAGGGATGAGGGTGGCTTCTCTTCTTTAGGGGTCAGGAAGGAGGCTAGGAAAGTCCAGAAGACCTTTGCATTTCATCGCTGCCTACCGTGTGCCCAGGACCTTCCAGGAGCAATGCAGACCCTCGCAGCCACCCAGGAAGGGCGGTGGGAGCTGGGCACCCTGCTGACCTATGACATCAGCATGCGACCTGTCAAGAGGTGAGGCTGGAACCCTCACTGAGGACCAAAGCCACGGCGCCAGGGACATGGGTTGCAAGGGACAGGTGCCTCGGGGTGCTGGAGGAAAATGGGTACACACGCTTGTCCAGCCAGCTCCTCCCTGACAACAGACGAATGATCTGCCAAGTGGAGCCTGTTGTCTGCAGGCTTGCAGAGAGTTGAGTGATGCAGGCAGGTGGGCATAGTCAGAAATGGCTTTCTTAGGGAGGCGAGTCCTGAGCCCCACTGGGAAGGAGGGAGCAGGGGCGACTGGAGGCTGCCTTCTACACGCACCAGTGTTTATCCTCGGGTCTCCTTCTCCACCAAGACCAACCCTCTAACTGGCCCACACAGGGCAAATTGAAAATATCGGGGTCCATGTTCAAAAATTATTTTTCATAAGACAGACTCAGGAGAGCATTAAACCAAGCACAGGGCCCTGTGCAACTGCTCTGGCCATGTGCCCGTGAAGCCAGCCCTCAGCACCCCTTTTCTGCACCCATTCAGAGGAGGGGGAGCTGACCACACACGTCTCGGTAGCCCAAATGCAGCCCAGCAAGAATCATCACCAGCTTCTCCTGATTCTTCATCCAGGCCTCGCTCCAGACATGCCTTGGCATTGGCAAGTACCATCCCCAGTCTGATCTAAAGCCCACTCAATGAATGCCCATTCATTTAATTCCGTTGAAAGAAGTGACACTCATTCACAATCAAGAGTAAATAACCAGCACCAGTTTAGACTGTGACCCTCCTACAGAGATTTTCATTTTCACAGGGATCAAAGCCTTAAGCTCAAGAAACACTTTTCACTTGGTGGTCTTCCAGGCATCAAAGAGTAGTTGGGGAGGCGGTGCTGGGGGCCAAAGGCAGAAAGCGTTTACCTGCCCACCTGTGGGTCAGGCCAATCCCGCAGGAGAGATGGCGTGATGCACAGAGAGCCTCAGTGCTGGATCCCAGGGACCCTTCTATCCTTTCACAGTGGTTCAAACAAGTGCTTAATTTTTATCACGTAGGGTTTGCTGGAGCAACTGAAAAACATTTGTTGTTAAATGATTGTAAGCTTTATGAGAATAGGGACCAAAGCTGTCTTGTTCCCCCAGAGTATAAGGAAACCAAACCAACCAATTCAGTTTATCCTGACGAACTGTAGGTGGATAGATAGAGGGATAGAGGAGTGGACAAGCGGCTAAGTGGATGCATAATTATCTATGTAGGTGGATGGATGTGTCAGGTAGGTGGATGGGATGTGCAGAAGGGTGGGTGAGTGGTGGGTAGATGAATGAACTGATGGGGAGTGGGTGGTGGACAGCTGGACTGGTGGATGGGTTAAGGGATGTACGGGTGGATAAATGGTGGGAGGGTGAGTGAAATGCTAGATTCTGTAGTAGATACTTTTGTGTTTATGCCTTTATATTTCCCAAAGTGCTGCCTTAAATCCTCTGTAAACAAAGTGAGGTTTAAACAAGTAAACTATCTCTCACCAGCTCTGTGAGTTAAATATTATGCAAGATTACAGCTCCTCTAGCTCAGAAGGGGCCAACGAGGATCCCAGTCTCAGTTTGCCTGAGTTGACCCAAAGCTCTGTCCACAGCCCTGACATACTGAACTGGCTGAGCGTTTCTCCAGGGGCCACTGCAGCCTGGCCTGCTCACCTTCAACTCTAAAGGGGGCCCACCCCCTGCTCAAGGATACAGGCACGTGCAACTGGCTTTCTGATATTTGCTAATTCATTCAGTCTCCTTGATGCATCACATTTCTTTTCTGGAATTTTCCAACCAATACCTCCTGTTCTCCAGAGATGTTTGGGTCTGGGTCAGACAGGGCATGAAGACTATTTGACCCAAAAGCAAATCACATGAGGGCAATATCCCAGTGAGCTGCCAGTCTAGCTCTTGGCCTTGGTATTCCCCTGCCCTGCTTCACCCACCCTTTACTTCAGCTCTTGAGGGCAGTCCCCTTTTGGAGGTCAGGGAACCCTAAGAGAATTTGCTGAAAGCTATTTATTTGACCCCAGGCCCCCAGTGTACATAAACACAAAATTATGCACACAGAGACTCCCTTTGAAGACCCCCTGATCTTATTTACTGTTGGCAAATTCACTGTTTCGGCTGTGTCATCTCTTCATAGCCCAGGTATCTAGGATGTGAATGATTCAGATGGTTGATTCTGCTCCCATTTCTCTTTGTCACTGTCAGATAATTAAACAATAAGATGTGTGTTAGATGGGCTCTCCAAAGTTACATAAACTCTGACCCATCCTCCGAGAGCGTAGTAGGCAGTTTCTAAGGAGGCTCCCAAGGGTCCCTGCCTCCTAGAACTCACTCCCTAATCTAATTCCTTCCTCTTTTTTTTATTATTTTATTTTATTTATTTGCAGTCACTGCACCATGCTGCATGCAGGATCTTAGTTCCCTGACCAGGGATCAAACCCGAGCCTCCTGCAATGGAAGTGTGGGGTCTTAACCACTGAACTACCAGGGAAGTCCTCCTTTTCTTTTTTAAAAAATTAATTTATAGTTGATTTACAACGTCGTGTTAATTTTTACTATACAGCAGGATGATTCAGTTATATATGCACATTCTTCTTTACATTCTTTTCCATTTTGATTTATCACAGGATAATGAATATAGTTCTCCATCCTATACGTTGTTTATCCACTCTATATTTAATAGTTTGCATCTGCTAATCCCAAACTCCCAGCCTAACCCTCCCCCACTCCCCTCCCCCTGGCAACACAAGTCTGTTCCCTATGTCTGTGAATCCATTTCTGTCTCATAGAAAGCTCATTTGTGTCATATTTTAGCTTCCACCTATAAGTGATATCATACGGTATGTGTCTTTCTCTGACTCACTTCACTTAGTTTGTTAATCTCTAGGTCTATCCCTGTTGCGACATATGGCATTATTTCATTCCTTTTTATGGCTTAGTGGTATTCCATAATTGCCTACTTTTAAATGTGGGTTGGACCCAGTAACTCTCTCCAGCGGGTAGAATCTGGATGTCCCTTCCAAGATTTGGTTTCCAAAGATCCTGGCTTCTGTCTTGTTTGGCCTCTTCAACTCTCTTGCAAGCTTGCTCTTAGGGATGTTATAAGCTGCCTTATGGAGAAGGGCAGCCTCTGGCCGTCAGTCCGGAAGGAACTGAGGCCCTCAGTCCAACAGCCTGTGAGGACCCGAATCCTGCCAGCAACCTCCTGGGTGAGACTGGAAGCAGACCCCCCCTGCTGAGCCTTGAGTTGTTAGTAGCCCCAGCTGTAGCCCCAGAAGCAGAGGGCCTGGCCGGAAGGCTCAGCTAAGCCACACACAGATGCCAGCTCCACAGAAACTGTGAGATAATGAGTGTGTGCTGCGTCCGGCATTAAGTGTAGGGATCATTTATTATACCTGCATGGATAACTAATGTGGTTGTCTGACATCCTATTGAACAGCTGCTCTGTGACAATGACTCTAAGGAAAAAGAAATGATGAATAAGATGCACTGTATGCCCTCTAGATACCCTCAGTCTGTGAGTCAGCTAGTAAAGCAGATCATTATGTCACCTAAATAAATATTATAATAAAGGCATTATCACTGACAGAGTAAACAAGCCATAAAAATCCACTGGCCAAGGCAAGTCAGATGGCCAGACTCAAGGTTAAGGGGTGGTAGGGGGATATACTCCACCCCCATGTTAGTAGGAGAAACTCTAAGGTCACAGGACAAAGGATATAAATATCAAGAGGATAAGGAATTGGGCCCCCCCCCCCAAACGCAACCTACTGCCATGAAAAGACACCGAGGAAGTGTAAATGCACGTTACTAAGTGAAAAAAGCCAGTCTGAGAAGAGTGCTGCTAAGTGGCTTCAGTCGTGTCCGACTCTGTACAACCCCATGGACTGCAGCCCACCAGGCTTCTCCGTCCCTGGGATTCTCCAGGCAAGAACAATGGAGTGGGTTGCCATTTCCTTCTCCAAGGCATGAAAGTGGAAAGTGAAAGGAGAAGAGTATTTACAGTATGATTCCAACTCTAGGATCTTCTGAAAAAGGCCAAACTCTGGAGACACTCAAAAAGATTAGTGTTTCAAAGGAAGAAGGGATGAATAGGCGGAACACAGAGGATTTTTAGGGCAGTGAAACTACTCTGAATGAGGTTATAATAAGTGATATATGTCATTCCACATTTGACCCAAACCCATGGAATGTACCGGAGAAGGCGATGGCACCCCACTTCAGTACTCTTGCCTGGAAAATCTCATGGACGGAGGAGCCTGGTGGGCTGCAGTCCATGGGGTCGCTGAGGGTCAGACACGACTGAGCGACTTCCCTTTCACTTTTCACTTTCATGCATTGGAGAAGGAAATGGAAACCCACTCCAGTGTTCTTGCCTAGAGAAGCCCAGGGACGGGGGAGCCTGGTGGGCTGCCGTCTCTGGGGTCGCACTGAGTCGGACACGACTGAAGCGACTTAGCAGCAGCATGGAATGTACATCAAGAGTGAGCCCTAATGCACACTGTGGACGCTGAGTGATAATCACGATTGATGCTGATTCATCGGTTGCAGCAAATCGCCGCTCTGGCGAGGGTGTTGACTGTAGGAAGCTACGCACGCAGTAGGACTGTGGCTACACAGGAAATCTCTGCCTTTCATTCCGTTTTGCTGTGAATCGAAACTGCTCTAAAAAAGTCTAAAAATACAACCTACTATAAAGGGCTATGGCGGTTTAGGAAAAAACACATTTAATCGAGGCATAAAAAAGAGACTGGAAGGAAACGTATCAAACGCTGACACTAGATGTTGGCAGATGGCATATGATTCTTATTTCCCTCTTTATATCTTTTCCAGCTCCAAATACGCTGCAAAGCGCATGTTTACATTTCAAGAAAAAATGTTACAGAAAATATGAGACCGGTTCGTAGAGCCTGAAGAAAGGAGGAAGTGCCTGAAGGCAGGTGACATGGAGCTGGCACTGAAGGGCAAACAGTGCTCCAGCAAAGGAGCATCTGGACCCAGAAAAGATAAGCCACCCCCTAAGCCTGGAGCGGGACTTGCCTTAAAGTCATTGAGACAGTAAGTGCATCTTAAGGGGGCGGCTGTGCAGCTAGGCGGGTACCCTGCTGGTAAGTGAGGAGCGGTGGTGACCTCTACTTGTGGAAGGTGGAGGTGGGGGAAATGGGCATCACCAGCACTGAGCCTAAAATGTCAGTGATTGAAGGGACTTGCAAAAACAGATCAGCCCCTTCATCTCATTTTAGGTCATGTTTAACCCAAAAAAACAGCAAATTTCATACAGCTCAACCTAATACCAAGAAGAGGCCCCAAAGAGTGACTTTCCTCCCATCACAGAGACAATGAGCGACAAAGCCAGGGCACATGCAGTGGCTTTTAGCAAAGCAGAGACAGACTCAGGAAGCTCAGGCTTCCTCTCTGAGGAGCTCAGATAAGTATGGGCTTGATAAGGAGCAATTAGATCTTCAGAGATGACAATCTGGGAGGTTTTGACCATGTGTACACTGTCAGGCTCTCAGGAAAGAAAGTCCTGAATATAGCTCGCAGCATCATTCAAGCAGGTGCATCAGATTTGTCTTTAAAGTGAGACTTTCTGCAGAGAGGCGTGGGGGTGATCATTGCTGGCAGACCCTCCTGGGCAGAGGCAGCAGCTCATCCCCCTCTGTAGGATCCTACATCCCCCTCTGCAGGTCCTGGCACAGTTCTAGGCATGTGATCGTGTTCAGTACTGTTTGCCGGATCCAGCGCCCTGAGTCTCTGCACTTCCACCTTTCCCAGGCCAGGAGCCTTTAGCTCTTTGTCTCCTGCTCTTCCAGGGTCAGAAGAAGTCTCCCCAGTCTTGCTCTGTGGCTTTTACTTTTAGTTCAAGAGCTTTGGGTGGCAGGGGGTGGGGCCGAGGGAAGCACGGGTGGGAGCTGGACAGCCATCCAGAGACCCTGACGCTCAGGGGTGGCTGCACTGAACCACTTTCTGTATCGCAGTGAGAAAACACAAGTTTTTATAAGAAAAAAAGGGGGCAAATCCATCCCGATGCAGGGGGGATTTGGGAGCAAGCATTAGCCTCCTAAGAGGGTTCACAAGGTTATACTTAGTCTCTCTCACACACACACTCACACACACACACGCCCAAGCACACACGCACACTCATTTTGTATCAAGCACCAGGTTGAGTAGGTCAGAAAGGAATGGTCCCATTGTTCCCTGTTTACGCTTGTTTTTTCAGGAGACTGCCCCAGAATGTCACTTCTCTACCCTTCCCCTACCTGAAAATGAGATTAGAACTTGCCCTTGATTTTGCCCCAGGACCGGTCCAGCTCAGAATGCTCACAGCAGGGCTATTCAATGAGCACTAATCATTTCTTCCTATCTCCCCATGAGATTAGAATGCTCTGGGCTCTGGCTCCTGGTACAGCCTGACTGTGTTAGGCCCCGACACTCCCCGGCCACTGTGAAATACCCTGGAAAAAACAGGTTCTGGAAGAAAAGATCTCCTTAAAGCGCTGCTGCTTCAAACTCCTCTTTCACTGAAGGTCTTGGCGGAGGTGGGGGCAGGGCGTATAGGGCCTGAGTCGACCCGACCCGAGGAAGGAGGAGAGAATGCATATTCAGGAGACCTCTGCCCTCGTGGAGGCTGCTGGTGGGGGCAATCCAAGGATGCCTATGAACATGCCTTCTCCCCCTTGGTCGGTCCCCAGGCTAAGAGCCCAGCCATGCCCCAGGCCCGGTAGAGCCTCAATTACCAAGTCTCCAATCCTGTCCTGAAGACCACCTTCTCAGTTTCACCTGCTGATCAGCCGGGAAGAGGAGACCGCTCACCTTAGTCACCTCCAGTCAAGCTTCAGGCTTGGGACCCCCTTGCCTCTCTCTCTTCCCAGCTCTTGTTTCCACCCAACTGAGCTCCTCCTGATCGGGGCCTGCAGAGGAGAGCCTGCTTCTCTGACTTTCCAGCTGTCAGAGAGGCCGGCTAAGAATAACCACACCCAAAATAGTGTTTGAGATGATTTAGGTGTGGCTCAGCCCAGAGGCAGGTGGATGGACTGGATGACCTTCTACTCCTGGGATACCTCATTCATTAACAGAAATCTCCTGAACACCTACTATGTGCCAGGCACAATGTTAGGTGCTGGGGATGCAATGGTGAATTAGATGCATGGCCCCCACCCTCATGGAGATCTGAGCTTAATGAGAAACCTGTAGCCCACATCTACCCCGACCACCTCTCCTGCCCCAGTCAGAGTCAGGGGGTTTTGCCACTGTGCCGTGGCATTGTGTCCAGACCTCTGTCTACCTTGGAACATGTACTAAGTCACTCCAGTCATGTCTGACTCTTTGCAACCCTGTGGACTGTAGCCCGCCAGGCTTCTCTGTCCATGGGATGCTCCAGGCAAGAATACTGGAGTAGGTTACTGTACCCTCCTCCAGGGATCTTCCCAACCCAGGGATCAAACCCCTGTCTCTGACATCTCCTGCATTGGCAGGCAGGTTCCTTAGCACTAGCTGGGAACATACTGTTTTATAATTACCCATCTCTTCAGTTGCTTCTTTACTAGATTCTGAATTCTGGAGACAAGAAGCACTTCTATCCGCAGAACTTAACACACTGTGTGGCCCATTGTAGATGCAGAATCAAGATTAGTTGAATAAGTGGATGGATGGATGGATGGATGGATAGATGGATATAGATTGATGGATCAAGTCCTTTACTTTCTGGAGATGTTAACAAATAAGAATTTTCTTCCACCTGCTTCTTTCTTTGGACTCTAGTTGGTTTGCCTCCATTATATCAATTTGGACCATAATAGAATTAAATATAAAAACATCCTAAGTGAACATTTGAGGAGCAAAAGGATGCCAGAATATGGCATACATCCCGATGCTTCTCGCTCTCACACAGCCAGCCCCTTTCTTTCTGTGTGCAGACATGCTTTCTGTCCTTCTTGACACAGCTCCTAAGTCACTGCTGCCAACTCCTGGAGGTGTTAGGTACGTTGAAGCTTATTTACCATCTATGAACTGGATAATCAAGCTTGGCCAGGAGAGGCAGGGATCAGGTTCTGATAGATCTGTTGAGATCTGATGATCAGGTATGAAACTTCTAAAACAAAGTTTTACAATGAATGAGCTTATCCTACCGTAGCTAAGATCAAACAATACTTTAAAATACATTAACATTTTCATTCAGATGCTAGTTAATGATCTTGTTCTATATACTGATTGATGAACTGTTTGCTCATCTCTACAAGAATCCCCCAAGTTCTCAAGTCTCCCAGGAAATCCAAAAATTTCCAAATCTAAATGGCAAGCCACTCCAGTGTTCTTGCCTGGAGAATCCCAGGGACGGCGGAGCCTGGTGGGCTGCCGTCTGTGGGGTCACACAGAGTCGGACACGACTGAAGCGACTTAGCAGCAGCAGCAGCACTAGAGAGGGCCAGACACTGATCATGTCACATCTCATGGAACCTACAGTTTCTCACCAAGGTGATAAACCTCCACTCCTCCGGGGAGCATTCCAGACCCTGCATAAACCCCAAGGTGCAGTCACAGTAAACTCCCTGCCAACAACTGGGACTTTCACTCTCTCCTTCCCTAGGAATGCCCGTTCCCCCATCTCCACCTAGTTTAAATCTGCCCTTTCTTGTGAACACATGGAAAAAGGCTTACAATCCATGATTCATTTTTTAACAATGTACGTATGCTTAGTACGATAACATGATATCAGCTATAACAACAAGCACCGTGGAGAAGCTGTACCCGGAAGGAAAGACCAGCGAGAAATGCAGCAAAATGCCAACACAACAGGTATTCATGGCATGGAACCATAAGTGGTACTTCTTCTGTTTTCTAAATGGCTCCTGATAGACTTCTGTGGTTTGTATCATGAGATCCTTATATTTGGCCAACGTTTACTACAGGATGAGAATTAAGCCACTTTTAGACATTGTACCTCGCATACAGCCTGGTGTAAATGCTAACACCTCCAAGATGCCTTCCCTGACTACCCCCTCCCACTGTCCCCACAAGACGCTGTATTTTCCCCTCTGGAACCCCCAGTCTTTCATTAGCATCTCTATCAGAGGACTTACCAGGGTCTATATTGAATCATAGATGATTGTATACATGCCTGTCCAGCTTTGTGACAGAAAGACATTATTTTTAAATCAATAAATGAAGAGCAGTCCTGTTTCCAGCCTACACAGGTTAGAACAAATAATGTTATAATATGATATAAATTCTTATTTTCGCATTACTACTTTCAGATTTTTAGGTGACTCCTGTCCATTGCCTGCCTCACCGCCTAAATGATTTCAACTCCCAGACAGTCATTTGCAAGACCACAATGTGAACTGTCCAGATTATCTGACACTTGTCAACCTTTAAAACAAGTAAAATCAAAACCCTTAGGGAATTAATTTGCAGGAAATATGAAAGCCAAGTCTTGGTTGCAAGCCATACACTATCTTTGGGATTTAAGCATTCAGCCAGTTGGATGAAGTATTACTAGCGCTACTGACAACGGGAAGAGAATGGGCCTTCCTCCCAGCCGAGACTGCAGAGTCACCCACCAGCCTCACACAGGTACAGCATAATTGGTGGAGGGTTATTTGTTTGAACTTGCAAAATGGATTTCTTAAATGTTTGAGCTAGTGCTAGAAGTGTTTTCAAAGTGCCTGCATACTCATCTTAAACACACACATTATTAAGGGATTTTATTTGACATTTAACAATTTTGTATATTAATATTCCCGTCTTTCCCCTAAATGGCCTAATCCATCTAAATCCATAGCATCAAAAGTCATTGCACAAAAAGAACAAGATGTTGCCAGAGCCACTGTGGCCCGGCATTGAATTTGCGTGAGCTGAGATGATTTGGGCAGATTTATATCTTGTTATTTCCTGAACTCGGAGCAAAACTCACAGGTTCAAGACTTTGAAAGCGTTTGTCTGAGCAGTCTCCCTTCATCACTGGAAAGGGGAGAGTGTTTCTGCCATCTGCTTGAGCAGCCTTGCCTTCCTTCACCTCTCTCTCCAGCTGGCTATGTGAACCCTGCGGTGAATCCTAAGGCCCATGGCCACTGGGAAGAGGAGACCTTTACTTAATCTTCCTTCCCCTGGAAAATTTTCTTTTACCTCTTCCCTGGTCCCCATGATACAGAAAGAGACTTGTAGAGAGTGTAGGGGGCACTTCAGATTCTGAAATTACTACTTTGTTCTTCTCACTGGCAAATGACATAAAGGGTTGGGCCACAGTAGTGGTTTTTAATCATTTTTGAGTCACACACATCTATAAGAATCTGATGAAAGCTCCGCATTCTCTCCCTAGAGAAAGTCAGAGGTGTGTACACACACAAAATTCGCTTGCAAATATAGGCAGTTCACATGGTGAATTACTCATGCATGGGTTCCCCAAGGATCTATGAACCCCAGTTTAAGTATCGCAGATCTAAATAACAACCCCTTGCATTTCCTTTTGATTTGCAGAGCATTTTTGAAAGCTTCCTCTTGTTAGACAACTTAGTAAGGTAGGGATCCATTTCACTCCCATGTAAAATTGTCAACCTGGCTGAGAAATGTATTTTGACTTTCTGCTTGCAAATCTTAATTTTCACCTCCTTCCGATGGGAAATTGCACTTTGAAAATTGAAATTCTATTTGTTATATTTTTGTACTAATTTGTTAACACTAATTCCCTTTTTTTTCCCCCTAAAAGCATGGAAAGCTCATGGACTGAATTCAGAAAGCCTGGGCTAGAATCTAGATCCCCTTGGCCCCTTTGTCTGAGGAAGGGCATGACAACGCCTATCTCCCGCGGGTCAGAGGATTTCATGAGTCATGCCAGGAGTCTCGTCTGAGCCACACCCCCCAGCGGGACATGTCAATGTCTCCGAACACAGTCAGCGGACCTATTGTTTCCGTAATACAAACTACAAAGAATCAAACCTACAAAATCTTCTAGACTAGCGGCGCTAAGCAGGAGATAGAGTGAGAACGTGTTGCAGGTAGTAGGAGTTTTTTGAAAAGATTTCTTAACTGCTGAGATAACAGTGATTCAGAGTGTCTATCCTGATGCTCATTTCCCAGGCGTCTGCCTTTGAATGGGAAGCTTTGAGACCAAAGAAACCCAGTTGCTTCATTCATTATGTACTTGTTATTAATAAACAAAAACATGGATGCTGTCATATGCAGGGCATGAACCCCGACGGAATGCAGGCCCCTTTCCACCTGGAGGAACCCATGAGACCACCTCATACACAGTGCCTGACAACTCTGCCCGAAGTAGCTGCTCCATCCTTGCTCACTGCACACCCGCTTTCTGCCCAGCTGGGCTGGTGGTGGCTGTGTGCAGGGCTGGAATGACAAGCTGGCAGAGTAGCCAGCCTGAGTTCTTCCTGGCACCGTTGGCCCCCAGACTAAGAGGGAGTAGGCAGGGCCGCAGCCCACCTGTACAACTCTGCTGTGTTACTTAGGACAAGATGCCCACTCTGGGAGGACTGATGGAAAAAGGTGGCTCCCCCTCGCTGGCCCTGCCTTATGGGCACAGACATGGCAGGCAGAAAAAGCCTGGTTTCAGCCCTTGCTCTTCCCCAGACGTGGTGCCAATAGACATAGCAACCCCAGAGCAAGCCTCCTCTCAGGTCTTACTCAGTCCTTCTCACAGAAGACTTAGGACTGAGGACGCAGAAACCCCAAACAGTGGGGAGGACAGACGGCAGGCCTGGGATCAGACGTCACCCACCCTGTTCTCCAGCCCTGCTCTCACCAACCATTGTTCATTTGATCAACAAATATTCAGTGAGTTCATTCTGTACGCCAGCGACATGAGGCGCATCACTTAGGTTTTCACTGACTTCTTATAAAATCTCTGCAAGACATCAATTACTATTCCCATATAATAGGGAAGGAATCTGAAGCTCAGAGAGATAAGTTATTTGCTCCATGTCATACAGCTAATGAAATGCAGGGCTGGGATGCAAGCTCGCTTGTATATGACTCCAAAGTCTCAGCGGGCCCATCCAATGCCTTAGGTCAGTGGCTGTCAAATTTGGCTGCATGTCAGAATCACCCTGGGAGCTTTTAAATCATACCAGTACGCGGGCCTCACCCCAGAGATTTAGATTTAATTGGTCCAGGGTGGGATCAAGCGCCAGGGTTTTTGTTGTTGTTGTCATTATTTTAATCTTCCCTGGTGCTTCTAATCTGCACCCAGGATTAAGAACCACAGATTTTGGTGAATTACTCATCGTCGTCAAACTTAACTCATTTCCACCCAAATAGCTTAAACGACAGACCGTCAACCAGGGAGTGAGATCTGATACAGCATCAGAAAAGATTCCCGATTCTAAAATGTAGCTCCCCTCCCTGCCACACCTTTGGACCTTGAACTTTTCCAGGTCCCCCCCTTTTCATATTAAATAATACTTGTTATCCGGCTGCAGCTTAGTGGAGACTAGTCATTAACCAACTAATACCAAGAATTGGGTATTGAGAGAAAACAAAATTGTGGTTACCCAAGGGGAAAGGGGGTGAGAGGAAGGATAAATTAGGAGGTTAGGATTAACATATACATACTGTTATAACTACTATATATAAAGCAGATAACCAACAAGGACCTACGGTACAGCACAGGGAACTAGGCTCAGTATTTTGTAATAATCCATAATGGAAGAGAATCTGAAGAAGAGAATCAGATATATCTGAACCACTGTGCTGTATATCTGCAACTAACATGATATTGTGAATCATCTATACTTCAATTAGAAAAGAAGAATGGTGTATTGGGAGAAGACTGATCGGGTAGGAGAACGCAGGAATAAGGAAAGTCATGAGAGAGGACATAGGCTAGGTTAAAAAATATTAATAATAATCATAATGCATAATTACAATAGCTAAACTTATATTGAGTGTTCACTGCATTCCTGCTCTTGTTCTAAGTGCTTTATAAGAATTAACTCAGCCACTCTATTGAGGTGAATGTTATCTACCCTCTCTATTTTACAAATGAAGAAACTGAGGCATACAGAGGCCATTAAATAACTTGCCCAAGGCTTCCCAGACAGACAGTCTATGGCACATGGACTTAATTTTGTCTACTTGAGTTTTCCCCAAGCCTAGGTCTGCCAGTGGCTTCCTTGCCCCACTCAGAGTCGTGTTTGCTAGGTCTGAGGACTGCACCAGCCTCCTCTCTGTGCAGCTGATCAGCCCTCCCAGGTCCAGCCGCTTCCCCTGGTCTGCTTAGCCCGCTGTAGCCACGGCAGTTAGCAGTGTGGGGTGAGGAGAAGGCCTGATGGTCATACAGCCTGGGGTCTCCCTGCAGGCCTGCCCCTAAGTGGTTGCACATCCAGGTCAAAGGGCGACTTAAGTCTCTGGACTTAAGGTGCCTTCTTTTAAAATGAAGGTTTTAAACCGAATCATCTATAAAAGCTCTGAGAAGTCCTACACTGAAGAAACCAGATTCACCAGGGTTTCCTGAATTCACAGGACCACTGTAGTAGATTGCATTATTGCTGCCAGTTCCTCACTGTAGCCACACTCTGCTGCGACCCTGCAATTCCTACCTCTAGTGGTAGCATACATTCGTTTCTCTGCTTTCGGCAGAGATTTCGGCCAGGTGACTCCGCCCTGGCAGATTTTTGGCCAGGTCTAGCCAATGGGATGGAGAAGGCAATGGCACCCCACTCCAGTACTCTTGCCTGGAAAATCTCTTGCCTGGACGGAGGAGCATGGTGGGCTGCAGTCCGTGGGGTCGCAAAGAGTTGGACACAACTGAGCGACTTCACTTTCACTTTTTACTCTCATGCATTGGAGAAGGAAATGGCAACCCACTCCAGTGTTCTTGCCTGGAGAATCCCAGGGACAGGGGAGCCTGGTGGGCTGCCACCTATGGGGTCCGCACAGAGTCGGATACGACTGAAGCGACTTAGCAGCAGCAGCCAATAGGACGTTAATAGACACGATAGAGGGAAAGGCTTGAAATATGCTTATGCAGGTAAGCTTGCCCTCTTTTCCCCATCATCCTGAGGAGACCATGCCCTGGGTGGCTTCCTGATTCCTGAAGAATAAAAGATGTATGGAGCAGAGGCGCTCCCAGCTACCCCACAGGACTGTGAGAAAAATTAAAAATCAAAATGCATTCATGTTTTCTAAATCACTTCAGTCATGTCCAACTCTGGGCAACCCTATGACGTGTAGCCTGCCAGGCTCCTCTCTCCATGCCCTCCTCTGGGGGATCTCCCTGACTCAGGGATTGAACTCACGTCTCTTATGTCTTCTGCATTGGCAGGTGGGTTCTTTGCCACTATCCCAGTGCCACCTGGGAAACCCTAAAAATCTAAATAAATCATGATAAATATTATTATTAGTCACTGAGTTCAGGGTTGGTTTGTTACTCAGCATAAGTGCAGTGTTAACTGACAGATACAACTACCAAAACATTTTTTTTATTAACATCTATTAAGTGCCCAGCTGAATGTTCCAAGGAACACATTTGGAAAAAAGTACTTCTCTAGGAACATCTGAAGCCAGGCTTTTTTTTTTTTTTTTTTTTCTTCAGTGTGCCTTCCTTAGCTTCACTGAGCAGAGCGCTCACTTTTTGTCTGGTGTTTAGTATAGGTCTCTCACACCCCTGCACAAAGAAAAAGCTTCTTGAAGGCAAGGACTCTACACAGTCATCTTTCCATTCTCAAGGCCTGGCACATTATAGGTGCTTAGTAAGTGTTGGTTAAAGGAAAAGAACGTCATCCTAACTGTCTGGGCCAAGTTTGTGGACAAGGTGATCTCTAAGTAGCCTTCCATCTTCAGTATCCTGGAGCTCAGCAGCCACACCCTCCATCAGTAAGTCGTCCATGGGGACTGGGAGCCAGGGTCACACTCCTTGCCATCCTCCCTGCGTCTACTCTCAATTTCTGGCCTCATTTCCTCTATCAACTCAGCTCCCATTTGCTGTGCTGTTATTCAGTGTTGGCTATGGGGATGTTACAAAGATGGGCAGATCACACACTCTCCCCTGGAGAAGCTCAGAGATGCTGCCAGTCCCACTGATGCTGAAATTTGAGGCTCAAAGTTCAAAAGACAGAGACACACAGGGAGAGTCAGTCACCCACGAGTTCTAAGCAGGAGATGGCAGGGTCAGCCTCATACCTGAGGCCTCTGAGAGCACCGTACTGCTCTCTCACCCAGAGTCCAGATCATCAACCATCCCACCTTCAATGCAAATCTAAGAAAGTCCATTCATGATAGCACTGAGCTTCTGACTAATTAAGCAAGCCCCCTGCCTCCCTTCCAGGTAACTCTGAAGGCTCCTCAAGGAAATTTGGGGATTTCCTAGAGGGGGCCAGGCTCCTGTCACTTAAGCAATATCCTTTCACACCCTCTAGTGGTTAGAGGGCATTCTGACATCCCGGAGGAGCGCGGTAACTCCCCTGCATGCGTGCCTGTGTGCTCAGTCCTGTCCACTCTTTGCGAACTCCCCAGGGCCTACCTACAAAGTGAGCCTGTCCTCTGGGAAATCGATTTGGCAATAAGTATCAAAAGCCATAAACACAGTCCTACCCTTTAACCCAGTAATTCCACTTCTGGGACTCTACTCCAAGGTGATAATCCAAAAATGGAGAAAATCTGTTAGCACAATGATGTTCACTGCCTCATTGTTTAAGATATCTAAAATTAGCCAGTATCTTAAGTGACAAAAAAAAGAAATGATTAAGCAAATAATGATCTATACACACAAAAGTGTCAGCATTGTGAGGTTAGTTTAAAAATGATGGAAAGTGACAAGGTGAAATCGCTGGAATATGAATTCTGAAATCAGAGGGGCCAGTCTAGTCTCCATCAGCAGGTGACTGTTGACATGCTCCCTAAGCTCTCTGCGCCTCAGTTTCTCTACCTGTCTATGAAGAACATGCTGCCTTGCAAGTTGGGAAGACCCCCTCAAAGACTGTGGGTAGAGCCCTTGACACCATGCCTGGTGCAGAACAGAAAATACAATCACTGGAGTTGTTGTTATTCTTATTACTAAGGTTTGAAATCAAGTTACAAAAGTGCAAATGCATCTGAAATCATGGTAAGCAAAAAAAAAAAAAAAAAAGAGAGAGAGAGAGAGAGAGCAAGACCCAACACAAAATTGTATCTTTACTATCATTTCCCTTATACAAAAAAGAAAAAAGATACAGAAAGAGAACTTTTTAAATTTTGTTTTTAATTGGAGTATAACTGCTTTACAGTGTTGAGTAGGTTTCTGCCATATAACCACGTGAGTCAGCCACACGTATACACGTGCCCCCTCTCTCTTGAACCTCCACCCATCTCCCATCCCGTCGCACCCCTCCAGGTTGTCACAGGTTATGGGTTGAGCCCCCCATATTACCCAGCAACTTCCCATTACTTATCTCTCTTTTTCTTTTAATATAAATTCATTTATTTTAATTGGAGGCTAATTACTTTATAATATTGTATTGGTTTTGCCATACATCAACATTCCTTATCTCTTGAAAGATATACATGACATGCCCACAACGCTCCTGTCCTTGTTTTTTTCCCAGCGAACATTTCTTGAGTCGGACGTGCTCAGAACCAAGAATGCCTTAGAGATATAAAGATTAAAGAAAGCCCCCTGAGGAGTTCACAGTCTACTGGGTGAAACAGGCACCGCGGGCAAGAGGAAAGGGGGCCAGTGGGAGGGGGAGGGCTCGCACAGTTTCCCCGGAAGAACTTTCCTGGCTGCCCCGGAAGAACTTTCCTGGCTGCCCCGGAAGGTGCGCACATTTTCCCCTAGCCTTCCAAGAGCGGAAGCATCTTGTTAGGGCAGGGGCTGTAACTTCATGACACTCACCCAGCTTCACTCCAAGTGATCACTCTAAGCGTGATCAGAGGCGACTGAGGAAGACAGTTGAGAGGTCAGCGGAGTCCAGGGGCACAGGCTTTCCCTGCCCCCGCCCCGCACCCAGCTCACCCCTGCGGACCCGCAGCCCTTCCCCCACAGGCAAAGGCCCGGCCTAAAAGCAGCATCGCCAGCGGCGTCCAAACTGGCACCACGCGAGTGAGCCAGAGCCACTGGTTTTCTCTCACTGTGGCAGCTACTTCAGATTTTCAGAAAGAATAATGACTGTCAACCAAAGTTTCGCTAGTTTCATGAGGTTTTACTCTGCTCCCTGTCCTAGCAGTAGGGAAGGAGAGGCCTGCAAGTCTCTTCAGCTCTCCCCTGAGTATGAGAGGTGCAATTAGTAGTTTCAAGAGCTCTAGCCTGAGGTCCTGAAGCTGGGACATTCTGCCTGGCTCTCACCACGAAGGAGATGGTTGAAACCTCAGCCTCATCCAAAGAAAGCCCCACTCTGAGCCAACAAGTGAGGTCAGAAGGGACTCCCAAATTGCCCTTCTTTTCTTCTATACTCAGTTGACCTTCACGTTTCCAGGGGATACAGGTAGGACCTGGATGATCTGGAGCTCAGAGAATTCAGAGATCACTGTAAATGCCAGTCTAATTCCCTGCAGCTCCCTCAGCCCTAAATCCTTTCTGTCCACCTCTGAGAAGTAAGCTCTCTGTTGCGGTTCCCACTGCAGAACAAATCTCCCCAGGCCGAGTGGTATTAAAAAATCGAATCGTTTTCTTTCACCCTCAGATTCTCTCGGGCAGAAATGTAAGAGGGGCACGGTGGAAGAGCTGACTCTTCCGCAACACGTCTAGGAGGACCTCAGCGGGGGAGACTCACGCTGGACCCAACTGGAAGGCTGGGGGCTGTTCCTCTTTCAGCCCAGTTACATTTTATGCTGAATCACAAGACACAGCCATTTTGAGCCACTGCTTCCGTGAAGAGTGAGCCACTCTTATTTTCTTCCCTCTTCTTACAGCTCCCATCCCCAGAAAATTCTGGAACTGGTCCTGAGGGAACCAAGCCAGAGAAGCCTGAGGAGCCCTAGCACTTACTGAACTGATCCCAAGAATGGTCCATGCATCAAGTCAGGACATCCTCTCCCACCAGACTGCTCTCTTCTTTCTCCACATCCAATAAAATGTTTTAGGAGGACACGATGACCTTTTTTCTAATCAATAGCCAAGAAGACTTAGTCCAAGGGCTGGTTGTTGGTCTCAAAATGTTCAGTCACAGTCTCTCTCATCAAGACAGAACAAAACACCCTAGTGAGCTCCTCTGGTGGGCTCCCGATGGATGCCAGGTATATAGGGGTTGCTTGACTCTTAACCCTGCATGATAGGGGTTAAGTAAGAAGAGAGAATCCCTGAGGATGTGGTGATATCAACCCCTAAAGATGGGTTTGGTATATACCACTCTGGAATCCCAAATTGGAAAGGAGATGTTTGACACATACAAGTAGGCCCCATTCTAAGAAAAGGGGTTGGCAATAATCCAAGGCTTAACAGCAAATTCTAAAAATGCGAGCACTTCCTCACTTTCTATCAAAGATGATGCTTTTATTAAAGGAACTTCCTTGATGGATTTAAGTGCTGGTTTATAGATTGGCAGCAACTAAGAGGCAGGAAAATACAAAACGAAAGACTGGGCCCACAGCCAATCAAAGACCAATCGCAAATCAAGACAAACTTCGGAAGCTGTAACATCCAGCGCTGGAAGTGGGATTTGCTTTTCACACATATACACACGCGCTTGAAGTGACACCCCCGGAATCTAGTCAAGTATTCCTATGACGTGGGCCTAAGGCTGCATTCCAGGCTTGGAGAGTAACACGGACTAACGCGCAGAAACAACAGGACAAGGATGGCATGTTTGCAGAACGCAGAGGAGACAGACATGCCTGGAGAAGAGGGTGTGCGTCAGGAAGCAGGAGGAAATAAAACTGGCCGGGTAGGGTGGGGCCATGCTAGCAGGTTTGAAAGCTAAGCTGAGGCATTTGAACTTGAACTGTTAGACACAAGAGAGCTCCTGAAAGGTTTTTCCTCCAAGAAAGGCATGATCAGAGAGGAGTTTTAGGGACACCCAGTCGGTACAGGCATGGAGGACAGAGCGGAGACACGGACAGCAGTGAGCGGGTGGTCACAGGCCTGAAACCCGTAGGATGGAGGCCCTGAACCAGAGGGAGGCAGAGCACCTGATGGAATGTTTCCACAAGAGAGAGACTTTCTAAAGGAAAATGGCACACACATTTGTCAGGGCCCAGATTTGACTGCAAGTCTCTCATCTTTGGAACAGTGATACTTCTAAGCTGTTCCTTCAGAATCATCTCTTCTTGGACTTAAGTCCCATTTCAACACTTTCCAGCTTCAAAAAATTCATTTTATCAAGATATGGAGTGGAGTAGGTTAACCCAAGTCTGTTCAAGGTACAATCAAAGGTTAAAAGGAACCAGTAATTTTTTAAGCAAAGTATGCATCTTTAAGCCTCTAAGAGCAGAGTCATCTTTCAAACTTGGACCTTAAGGTGGCTATGTTCCAATGACACATCAAATAATCAAGTCCCCATACTTCTTTGGAGACTGCCTTCAGAGTCTGCTCTATATCCCTTTTAAACCCTACAATATCTTCTTTTGACAACATAATTAATTTTGTAAAAGAATAGCCACAGGTCAGTCTGGTAGGGAACAAGATGATCAGTCAAGCTGGGTAATGTAATGGCTCTTTGGGTTAGAAGAGAAGAAATAGCTGAGACTTTGGGGGGATGTATTGAGATGTGCGAGTGTTTTCTTATTATCTTTTAGATCTCTGTCATCTCTAGTGATGTCCCATTCTGCATTCACAGTACTCATTGGTGCCTTTGCTCAGTTTGTCTTGACCAATATTTTTGTCAGTTTGTCTTATCTTAAAGTCTTTTCAAAAATCTAACTTGGAAGTACAACCCACAAAAGGAAAAGAAAATGCAGCCAATCCCCTTGTATCATTCATAGACTGACTGAGAGGGAAATTTCCAGCAGAAGTTGCAATAAAAGGTTTTGAGCAAGTGTAGTAGATCTGTTCTGCTAACACTGAGACTCCCTGCAAAAGTATGTCCTTCTTTCAATCAACAAGACTAGCACGCAGGTGAGAATTAATGAGGAGATCCCCGCCTTCAAGGAGGCCATGAGCAAAGAACTACCTCCCATGTTGACTACTTTTACAGAAATACCACTGATTTGTCTCTAACTCATACCTTTCATTTTCTCCATTTGCTACCGGGACGTTACAGTCTCACCTAACAGCAGTGTGCTCTCCCCCATTTCCCAGATTCCCTTGCAGTTAGATTGTAACCACATGACTAGTTCTGACCAATGGGACATGGGAGGAAGAACGCCATTTCGTCTCACCTAACAGCAGTGTGCTCTCCCCCATTTCCCAGATTCGCTTGCAGTTAGATTGTAACCACATGACTAGTTCTGACCAATGGGACATGGGAGGAAGAACGCCATTTCCAAACTCAGTGATGTAAGCTCCAGTGTGGCCCTCCAGCTTTCTCTTTCCAGGCTGCAGTGGTCATACAATGGCATGATACATCCCCCAGATAGGAACATCTGGGACCCTGAATCACCACCCAGAAGAGAAGTACCCGAGAGAGTCCCTAAACTCACACTGGAAAGTTCAGGGGGTGAGAGTGAGAAATCTTGGTAGGATGAAGCCACCGAGTATGGGGCTTTCTTTGTTACCACAACTGAGGTTTCTTGCCTAAAATTCTGAAATAACAACAGAGGATGGCAACATGGTGTAGTGGGAAGATCAGGGGCTTCAGAGTAGTCCCAACCTGGGAGAAGTTAGTGACAGGCTTAGAGGCTGCTCATCAGAGTCATTTGCAGTCTACAAATCTCCAGTAAGACCAATAATTTTCCTCTGACAGAGCAGACTTACTGCTCCTGGAGACAGGAAATGAGAACTGATGGCCTGCCTTGGACTCTCCCCATGGCCAACTTGACCACAGACCACCCGAGTTTTTGTACAGTAGAAAGGGTGTACCTTCCATCCCATCTGCTCCATCACATCCAGGAAGGACTTCCAAGAAAGTAAATTATACTATTTCTTCCTTTAAAAAACAGACATAAGCAATGGCTCAGTAAGCTGTGGCACATTCAGACAAAGGAATATTATTCAGCCCTGAAAAGAAATGAGCTATCAATCCAAGAAAAGACATGGGAGAAGCTTAAATGCATATTACTAAGTAAAAGAAGCCAATCTGAACAGAGCATGTACTGTATGATTCCAGCTATTCTAGAAAAGGTAAAACCGTGGAAACAATGAAAACATCAGTGGTTCCCAGGGGCAGGATGTTGGAAAGAGAGATGAATAGACAGAGCACAGAGGATTTTTATGACAGTGAAGATACTCTGCGTGGCATTATAATAAAAGGTTTTGGCAAATGTCATTTATACATAGGTCCAAAAGCATAGATTATACAACATTAAGAGTAAATGCTAAGACAAACCTATGGACTTTTGGTGATGATATTGCATCAGTGTAAATTTATCGTCAGTGAAAAATGTACCGCTCTATACATATATCTAATGTATCCTGAAAAAGATGGGACTACCAGACCACCTGGCCTGCCTCCTGAGAAATCTGTATGCAGGTCAGGAAGCAACAGTTAGAACTGGACATGGAACAACAGACTGGTTCCAAATAGGAAAAGGAGTACGTCAAGGCTGTATATTGTCACCCTGCTTATTTAACTTCTATGTAGAGTACATCATAAGAAACGCTGGGCTGGATGAAGCACAAGCTGGAATCAAGATTGCTGGGAGAAATATCAATAACTTCAGATATGCAGATAACACCACCCTTATGGCAGAAAGTGAAGAAGAACTAAAGAGCCTCTTGATGAAAGTGAAAGAGGAGAGTGAAAAAGTTGGCTTAAAGCTCAACATTCAGAAAACTAAGATCATGGCATTCAGTCCCATCACTTCATGGGAAATAGATGGGGAAACAGTGGAAAGAGTGGCTGACTTTATTTTTGGGGGCTCCAAAAATCATTTCAGATGGTGACTGCAGCCATGAAATTAAAAGACGCTTGCTCCTTGGAAGAAAAGTTATGACCAACCTAGACAGCATATTAAAAAGCAGAGACATTACTTTGCCAACAAAGGTCTGTCTAGTCAAGGCTATGGTTTTTCCAGTGGTCATGTATTGATGTGAGAATTGGACTGTGAAGAAAGCTGAGCATCAAAGAATTGATGCTTTTGAACTGTGATGTTGGAGAAGACTCTTGAGAGTCCCTTGGACTGCAAGGAGATCCAACCAGTCCATTCTGAAGGAGATCAGTCCTGGGTGTTCATTGGAGGGACTGATGCTGAAGCTGAAATTCCAATACTTTGGCCACCTAATGTGAAGAGCTGACTCATTGGGAAAGACCCTGATGCTGGGAAAGACTGAAGGCAGGAGGCGAAGGGGACGACAGAGGATGAGATGGTCGGATGGCATCACTGACTTGATGGACATGGGGTTTGAGTAAACTCCGGGAGTTGATGATGGACAGGGAGGCCTGGTGTGCTGCAGTCCGTGGGGTCGCAAAGAGTCAGACAGGACTGAGCAACTGAACTGAACTGAACTGAATGTATCCTTGGTGAAAACTATATCGATAATGTTGATAAGGAGGGATCAGGAGGGAGGCTCTCTGTGCATGTGTGGGGGCAGAGGGTACCTGGACAATCTCTATATCTTCCTTTCAATTTTGTTGTAAACCTCAAACTGCTCTAAAAAATAAAATGTTTATCAAGGTAGATGAATATTACCTTTCTGTTACAAAATCAAACCAGAGTCAAAAGGAAAGCCCCTAGTAACTTTTTCCCACAGATTGTGTTCTACCTACCTAGAGAAACCACACTGAATCGTCCTTCCAGGCTGCTCTATCCATTTGCATACTTATAAAGAAACATAGTTTTGCTTTAGGTTCTTAGTCTATATTCGGTCTCAAAACATGAATAAGCAAAACAGCAGGTACTCTTGTTCTGTCCTGGCTTTTGTTGTTTTTCTTTTTTGACTTTTTGAATTTACATTTATTTATTTCATTTTTAACTTTTGATATTTTTCAACACGTTGGGCCAACTTAATGCCTTTTTATTGCTACACAGTTCTTCCGTAGCATGAAGGTAGCATTATTTGTATAATTATATGGGATGTTCTGCAGCTGTAATGAACATGCTTGAGCCACCCGCTGTGTACATGGGCCAGCCTTTCTCTAGGATGGGTACCTGCGAGGGGACTAACCGGGTCAGAGGGCACACATGTCTTTAGTTTTAACAGACACTGCCAAACAGCTCTCCAAAGAAGACATACCTGCATATTTGCATCAATAGTAAATAAGTGTCTTTCATTTCTTCACCTTTTTTTTTCTGATAGTGAGTATGGGTGACTTACAGGTAGAAGTATCTTAAGCTGGTAAACATGCTCGCTGACTGATTACGAGGTCATCTCATACAATTGCCTGCTTGCAGCCAAGGATGGACGTCCACTCTGCCAGCAGCTTTCACCACTTTGTCCATTTGCCTGTAGGCTCTGACCCACCTAGACAGGCATCTGTCAGTATCAGCAGAGGAGACTTCTGTGTCTTTTAGTGAACAGTGGCCTCTGCTCTGCTCTGCATCTCTGAGAGTCCTAATGCCCAGGTCACATCACCCAGAGGAGGTGCGGAAGGCAAACAGCAGCGCCTCGGGCCCTGCAGGGAGAGTGGAGCCCCCACCGCAGGGCCACCAAACACTCTGCATCAGACAAGGAGGACGGGCGGCAGTACTCTAAAAAACCAAATTCACGCAAAAGTCCAAGATGAACAGAATATAAAAATTTCCAAGGAAGACACAGGCAGTATTATTGATTTTTCCATTTTCCTGAGGCTTTGGTGTGTTCCATGCACTGTAAAATCTTTGCCTGTGTGACTTTGGGAAATTTTCTGAACCCTTCTGAGACTCAGTTTTATCGTTTGTGAGTTGTCAAGGATTAAAGGACATAAAATATGTACAGTGGTGGGTTTTCAATAAACACCTACCACCATGGGTACTGGGCTTCCCCGGGAGCACTAGTGGTAAAGAATCCGCCTGCAAATGGAGGAGAGAGACATGGGCTCAGTCCCTGGTTTGGGAAGATCCCCTAAAGGAGGGCATGCAATCCACTCCAGTACTGTTGCCTAGAGAATCCCATGGACAGAGGAGCCTGGCGGGCTACAGTCCCTTAGGTTGCAAAGAGTCAGACACAACCGAAGCAGCACGCACACACCATGGGAACTGAGACCAGTGCCAGTGCTATTATTAGGCACCAAGACAGCCCTGCTGGTTGCTGCTTCTGCTCTCATCCTTGAGCCTGATTTGGTCTCTAGACTTTTTCTTGGTGACCAAGTGGCCCGTGTGTAGAGTCCAGATTGCTAATAGGAAGAATAAGTCTTACTGGGCGCTTGCTTTGAACTTTGTCCTGGGATGGGCACGTTCATGCAGTACATCAGTTAATCTGCACAATAATTGTTTGAGAGGCATTGATGAGAACACTGAAGCTCAGAGAGGTTAAGTGACTTTCCCAAGGTCACAGAGCGAGCCAGTGACTGAGCTGGGCTTTGGGCCAGGTCCCTTTATATACAAATATATGGTCCAATGTTTATTGGTGTCAGTAGGATAAAGAAAGAGCCTGGTGGATACAGATCCCGTGGGCAAAGACTCCCTCAAATTCCCTGCCTGATCATCATCCAAACTCAAACAGCAGGTTTTGTTCCTTATTTGGCCCAGACCTACTGCCTTCAGGGGGTGTTGATTTCTCTTACACAAGCCCCAGAGCTCTCATGATTCCCACCCTCTCCCCACTGCCTCCCAGCTCCCCGCACAGCGCACCCCCACCCAGATGACACCAGGTAGATAACAACATGACCTGATTCTGTTCACCCTCATCCTGGCCTGCTTCCGGGTCCATCACCCCTTTCTGCCCAGGCTCTGCAGGCTGGTCTGCACACAGACGAAGGCTGGGCGTGAGTGGGCGTTTTCGGAAGCACTTTGGCTTCTGCGCTTAGAGCCTTTGGAGACCTCTCTGGGCCCCCCAGCCACTCTGCTCTGCTGGGTCCAGGGGTTAAAGGCCCCTAACTAGGCCAGGCCAGGCCCCGGGTACCAGTTGGTTCCTGGGGAGGAGAGGTGGAGAAGGGAAGAGACTCCATTTCCAGAAGGTCACACCACTGTCAGATTCCCTCCCTAGAATCTGGCGCTGTCTTCCCATCTGTCCTTCTCCCAGCCTCACTTCCCAAACAGTGTCTGTCATCAGTGGGAGAATCACCGCTGGCTGTCTCCACGAATCCACAAATCACCTTCCTGCCATCGCTTGGCAGGGGGAAGAGGCGTAGGGAGGGGTGGGAATCAATAACCCCATTTTCCGTCACCTTCTCCCCTCGCCCCTTCGCCACCCAGGGCCAGGAGCCTTCGCGGGCGAAGTTTGCAGCACATGTCATTTGTCCAACCTGCCAGAAGATTTTAGCATTGATATGCCCTCTAGTGGATTTTTAAAAACAAGAGTCACACCCACGCTGAACAATGATCAATTAACTCTGGCCGTGTCCCCGGGGTCCCAGTGCCAAAGCTATGCCATCGAAGGTAGCCAGCCACCTGGCCAAGCAGAGCTTCTCCCCTGACCTATAGCCTGGGTGTTGGGGGCAATAATTGCCATAAACAAGAAGCATTTCCTCAGGAACTGATGCTATTGGCCCAGCCAGAAGTGGGGTCCCTTCAGCCCACACCCCAGCCTTCTCCACTGCCTGGAGAGCCTACAACACTCAAAACTCACTGCAGTATCTGCTCTGCTTCAGTGCTTCTCCTGGTTACGCCCTGCCCCCATCCAGGAGAACGGCCCCTGCTTTGAGCTCAGGCTGTCCTCTTGCTAGCGTCGCCCAGTCATGGCTTCCAGAAGTTTCTGTGTCAACATGTGAATTCCCTCTTCTCGTCTATCTCAGGATTTCTTACCCGTGGCACCCCGGACGTCTCAGTCCAGCTAATCCCTTGTTGCAGGGGGCTGTCCTGTGCCCTGAGGGGTGTTCAGCACCTTCCTGGCCTCTACCTACCAGATGCTGTAGCATCTCTCCATTTGTGACAACCAAAAACATCTTCAGACAATGCCAAGCCTCTCTGGAGGGGAGGAGAGGAGGGAGAGAAAAAACCACCACCCACTGAAACTCACTAGCCTCTGGGCAGAACTTTTTGTGGATCTGGGCTGGGATCTGAGGGTGCCAGAAATACCCCTCCCCACCCGTGAGACCAGGGATTAGTCATCTCCGTCTGGGCGGCTGGGAGGCCAGGCCATTTAACCTCCATAGTGCCCTGTGAACGTGCACCCTCCCCGGCAGACTCAGACTTTGGCTCAGGCGGCGGCATTTCACCTACTGGCAGCATAACGTGTGAGGCTGGGGGTTGAGGGGAGCAGGGCAGAAAGCAGGGTGCTAGAGAGGATGCGAGAAGCGGCAGGCGGTCGGGACTAGATGCCATGCTCCATCAGGCCCTGCCCCTCGCTGGCATTTTATTTCATCCTAAGGGTCCCCGTGATGCAGACCTCCCTACAGGCTGGGTGTGCGGCGGCATGCTGTCTGCAGAGCGGCCGTGGGGGAGAGCCGTCCATCCTGGTTTTAGAGATGAGGCCAGTCAGCTGTGTGGAGGGCAGGTCACCGAGGAGCCCACCCCGGCCCCTCTCCTCCGGCCCGCAGAGACGTGTTGCCAGAACGTCAAGCGCCGAGCAGGGCAGGGGCGGCGGGGGTGGGGAGCGGCGTTCCCACAGGTGAGAAATCTGGGCGAGTCCTTGGCCTAGTTTCAGAATCCGCTTCAGGGGTGTCCCCACTGGGGCGCGGAGCGCAGGCAGCCTAGATTGCTTCTGTTCCTGTGACCCAGTTCCTCAGTGAACGCCCCGCGGCCGCTCCACGCAGAACCCGACGGCCTGGGAGGCGTCACTCCCTGGACGCAGGGCCGCTCTGCTTCCCTGCGTGGCCTCAGATCGCCCGCTCCTGGCTCTTCACGGAGCCCGGCAGAACGGCCTGGAGGCCGAGGAGAAGGCCGAGGCCTCCGCTCCCACGGCGGCAAGGTCGGGGAGCCCAGCACTGGACCGGGCGCAGGGCCTGCGGCGGCCCCCGGTCAAGAGCAGGCCTCCGCCAGCACACCCCGCGTCTGGGGCAGCCCTGCCCTCTGCCCACCGGAGAGGCCCACCTGGCCTCTGACCTCCCTCGGAGACGAGCGAAGGCAAAGGTTACTCGGGGCTACCCTTCTGCCCGGTCACTGAGACAGAAGTCAGCAACGGCAGAGCCCCTGCGCGCCCCCAGCCGCGAAGGGGGCCAGGGCGGCCTGAGGCTGTGGCTGTTCACCCTCTTCCTTCCTTTGGGCCAAGGCTTCGAAAGCTGGGCCCAGAGCAGGTGGTAAAGGAAACGGCCCTGAGCAACCCACAGGGGGAGGCTCTCCGTCTCTCTAGCACGCTTTCTCCGCATTCCAGGAGCCACACACAGGCCGTGTCGGATGGTCCAGCGTGGCTCCAACGAAAGAAGACCAATTTCCAGTGAAGAGCAGACAGATGCGGCTGTGACGTTTCAGGCCTTCTGGTCTCCATCTGGGCTTCCCATCCCTGGAGAATGAGAGCATCAGGGCTGGGGGCCACTCAGAGAAGGGAGCTGGGGAGGAGAGACTGCCTCCAGGTGTGCCCAGGTGAGCGGTGCCCGGCAGCCCCAGACTCTGGGGGTGAAGGGACACAGAGGCCGTTCTTTCTCCTCTCCTGTGTATGCTCTGACAACCAGGCTGTCTGTACCCGTGAGCAGGGTGGGACCGGGTCCGGGGACAGGCTGCAAGAGAAACCAGGCACACTCTGCTCTGCAGACAGGTGTGGAGGGGTGTCCCTTCCAGTCGGAGTCAAGGGCCTGGAGCACTGGATCTCGTCCTCCTTGCAGGATGCCACCTACCTAGACAGGGCCCCAGCTGTGGGTACATCCGGTCACCTCTGATGGCCCGCCAGGAGGTGGGGCTGAGGAGTTCGGCACGTGGAGTCGGGATCCTTCAGCTTGAACCCAGGCTCCTCAACCCGACATATCCAGGTGGCTACAGATCCCCCATATGACCTTGGGCGTGGTGTTTAACCTCCTTCGCTCTCCTCTGTAAAAACCCTGCCTAGAGCATAAACTGTTTGGAGAACTCGATTAGGTGGTGTGTGTCAAAAGTAGGGGCTAAGACCCCTTCTCCCAGCTCCATGCAGACCAGATAAAGACTGAGTAAAGAGGTGGGGAGGGTGTGAGGGTCAGGGAGCCCCCAACATCACAATGTAATATCCCAGAGGAGAAAAATGCTAACTCTAGGAAATAAGGTACAACTTATCAATAGTAGATGAAATTCATCCCCTCTTTTGAGGCTGTGCTGGTTAAAATTGCAGCTCAAGAGAGCATATGAAAATGATGGAAAACTCTGAGATAACAAACACCACCCCCAGCAAGAACATCACTCACAAGGCCAGATGGTCTTGGCCCATCCCACCCCCTGACCATTGCTTTCCTTC
This sequence comes from Bos grunniens, assembly GCF_055505025.1. NCBI lineage: Eukaryota > Metazoa > Chordata > Mammalia > Artiodactyla > Bovidae > Bos > Bos grunniens. Next base: position 56,046,683 of record NC_141183.1, on the reverse strand, counting down.
TTTTCTGACATCCTGGCAACACACAGGTTTGTTTGAATAAGCCCTGAGCTCTAGGGAATGTGAAGGTGATTCCCAGTGTCCTAACTCTGACAAGGAAAAAAAACAACAGACCCCACCGCCCACCAGCTCCCACCTTCCACACACAGAGACATAACCTGGGTCCAGGGGACTTGCTGACAGAGGAATCAGGCTGTGACAAGAAGGAATTTAAGCCAGCACTGAAATACACACACACAGCAAAGACTGTTTTCACCACCTGGCTTTCCGCTCGCAGTGCTGCCGTGGCTCCTACCATCTGGAGGGTGGGGGGAGAGAGTATCCAGGAAAGGTAATCCTCGGTGGGAGATTCTGAGAATTACTCTGTAAGGTGAGCCTGGGGCTCAGCCTTGGGGCAAGAGGAGAGCCATTTCAAGATGAGACAACCTGGTCAGGGGACTCATCAAGGTCATTTGGGCAGCAGGTCCCAGTCCGTACTAAGTGCATGGGCTCTGGGGGCTGCTCACATGAGCGAGGCATCACCCTGCCTGCCAGGAGCCTCCACTCCAGTGAAAATCACCTAGAGCTCACCTTAATGTCCTCTATAAAAACAAAGGCGGTGGTGGAGGGGAGTGTTCTCCAGGAGCAGGAGACTCAGCAGTCGCCCCCAGCCCTGATCTGTGTATAGCTATGTCTTTCTCCACATAATCAAGGTACACACATCTCATAGTCGCTTGTATTATTTTATTCTGCTTTTGCAGTTAGTAGCTCAAGCTATTTTTGCCTCAACAGAAAGAGTTTAGTATCTCGTTCTTGACACCTGAGCCCCGAGTTTCCTGAGAACACTGAATTTACTCAGCCCAGAGGACATGGTCCCCATCTAAATTTTCCAGCAGAGGAGCCGTCACTGTTAGCTCCTTCTGCCCCGGGGTGTGATCACTGAGGATGGGTCCATGGTGAGTGCGATCTGCTTGCTGGTCCAGGCCCCTGCCCACACCACCATGATGTCTGCGTGACCTCCAAGACAATTCTTCACAATTCACACTCACTCCCTCCGCAGCCCACCTTGCTGAGTCAGCCACTCCCTGCACTGGGGAAGCTGGATCAGTGCAGGCCACAAGCTCTGGGGATGGGCCCTCTGTGAGAACCCTGAAGCCAAGGTGACCTAAGGCCTAAGGCCCTGGGATAGACTCTGTTTTCTTAGAAAGATTTTGTTTAGAGATCTTGTCACTTCTCTGGACATTGGACTTGGTTAGAACCACTTTACCTTGAATTTAGGGGAACAGGGGATGGCATAACAGTCCTTTCTCAGAACGCCAAGGGCATCTTAGAAAATTAATCTGCCTTCTCTCAGCAATCAGATCTGCAAGAAACCTAAAAGAAATCTAAAAGAAACCCCGGATCCTTTTTTCGCCCTGTCCCAGAACAATGGTTGTCTACTTGCTAATATCTGTAAGATGGGGGAGGGGACTTTGCATGCATCTGTCCCCTAAATAATGATGGCTGAGCCAAGGTGATTTGAGGAGCCTGGGGATAGGTTTGGGAGGAGCTGGCATAATTTCTGAACATCCCCACCTCTACTCAAAAAGAATTACACAACAGGATTATATAAAGTTGTGATTTTTGTTGCCCCTAATTCTGTAAACCACCCCACCCCCTACCTCTAGCTAACTCCCCCAACCCTACCCTTACCCCAGTATAGTATCTTCAGACCCCTCCTTTTTTAAAAAAAAATGCAAATTCCACCTCCCCTATTGTTCTGGAAGAAGTAGTCTAACCCATGACCAACTCCATAAGCAATTGTAAGAGTTTGCCAGGGCAGCCATAACAAAGACCAGAACCTAGTGGCTTAAACGACAGAAATCTATTTCCTCGCAGTCCTAGAGGCTACAAGTCTACAAGAGGACACAAAATCAAGGTATTTTGCCAGGGCTGGGTTCCTCGGAGACCTCTCTCCTTGGCTCGTAGGTTAGGATCCACCCCTATGACCTCATCTTGTCTTAATCACCTCTTTGGGGCCCCTATCTACAAATACAGTCGCCTTCTAAGGTACTAGGTGTTAAGACTTCAACTGAAATGGATATAATTCAGTCCATGGCAGTTATCTATCCAAATCTCACTAGAGTGAAAATCCAGAAGGGCAGGGATTTGTACCTGGTAATAACAGGAGCTCAACAATTATTATTTGAATGAAGGAATGAATGAAGTCACCTACTGAGGACCCTAGCCCTTTGTGCCCTGCAGTGCGGTGCGGTCACCTCTGGGCTTAACTCACCTTCACCATGTGGAAGATGTTTTTGTGCCAGACTCTTGTTTGCCCTATCTCAGGAGTCCTCACAATCCCCAGGACTGGGCCTCGGTCACACAGTGGGAACCTGGGCAGCCCTTGGCTCCTTTGCTCGCTACCAGACACCTGCCTCTGAGCCACTCACTCAAGTCTCAGCTTCTCTCCTGTGAAACTGAGCCAACTCCTGCCTCACAGGGCCCTTTAGAGGTCTGGCTGAGATCACTTTGTAAATATCTTTTGTAAACTCCGATGTGCTTTTACAAATGTTAGCTGTCATTCTCGGGTATTTTGCAGCAGGTGGTTTTCCCAGTTACTGTGGCTGCTTAATAAATTACTCTAACATTTAGTGTCTTGAAACAACGACGACGTGTATTTTGCTTACAAACCTGCAATGGGTCAGGACTCAGGAAGGGCAGTTCATCTCTGCTCCACTCAGTGTCGCCTGGAGCAGCTCCAGGGCTGGTGACCAAAAGCACATGAAGACTTGCTCACTCACTCATAGCCCCGGCGGCTGATGCTGGCTGCCAGCTAAGATCTCAGTGAGGCTGTCAGCCACGTCATTCCCACGTGGCCTCTCCGTGTGGCCTAAGCTTCTGTGCAGCATGGTTCCTGGACTCCAAGTTGGAGCATCCCAAGACAGCCAGGCAGACCCATATTGCCTTTTATGACACAGGCTAACAACACCACTTCCTCCCCCTCAAGAAAGTGAAAGCCGCTCAGTCATGTCTGACTCTTTGCGACCCCATGGACTATACAGTCCATGGAATTCTCCAGGCCAGAAAACTGGAGTGGGTAGCCATTCCCTTCTCCAGGGGATCTTCCCAACCCAGAGACCAAACCAGAGTCTCCTGCATTGCAGGTAGATTCTTTACCAACAGAGCTATCAGGCAATTCCCTCCCCTTCCTCTATATTCTATTAATTGCATGTGCGGTAAGTTGCTGCTGTCGTGTCAGTCATGTCCGACTCTTTGTGACCCCATGGACTTAGCCCGCCAGGCTCCTCTGTCCATGGGATTCTCTAGGCAAGAACACTGGAGTGGGTTGCCATGTCCTCCTCCAGGGGATTTTCCTGACTCAGGGATCAAACCCAGGTCTCCTGCATTGCAGGCAGATTCTTTACCATCTGAGTCACCAGGGATGTCCATTCTATTATTTCGGAGAAGGTGATGGCACCCCACTCCAGTACTCTTGCCTGGAAAATCCCATGGACGGAGGAGCCTGGTGGGCTGCAGTCCATGGGGCCGAGAAGAGTTGGACACGACTGAGCGACTTCACTTTCAGTTCAGTTCAGTTCAGTCGCTCAGTCGTGTCCGACTCTTTGCGACCCCACTTTAGGCACTTACAAAGGCTCAAGGGTAGGGGAAATAGACTCTGTCTTTTGATGAGAAGTTCAATATTCTGGAAGAACACATGGGCCTTTGGGGAGAGGCCCACATGTTCTGTGGCCATTTTGGGAGAATACCATCCGCCACAGCACTTGATGTATGTTTTGAATGAATGAAGGAACCTTTTCTTATGGCCTTACAGCAACTTCAAGGCTCCCACAGCACAGTCTCGTGCTGTGTATCTTTCCCAACTTGCCTGCTCATTTAAAACTTACCCACTCCCATCTCAGTCTCTCAGAGCCCCAGCCTTTTCAGATGAAGTGTAGGGATAATAGATGAATAGATAAACCAATGCCTGACACTGGCTTAGCTAGGAAACACCTGTCAGGTTGTAGAAGGCTGTCCCTTTTCCGCAGCTAACACGTCTAGAAGGCCCACCCCTGGACCCTCAGAGAGAGGAGTGGCCCCCCTGTCTCCCCATGTCATCCGCTCCTCCCTGCACACTGTCCCCACCATTTCCCTCTGCTAACTATTTGGTGATGGGTAAGCCCCCCAGTTGACTGATGTGAACAGCTGAGTCATTGGAAAAGTCCCTGATGCTGGGAAAGATTGAGAGCAGAAGAAGAGGGCATCAGAGGATGAGATGGCTCGATGGCATTACTGATGCAATGGACATGAACTTGGGCAAACTTTGGGAGTTGGTGAGGGACAGGGAGGCCTGGTATGCTGCGGTCCATGGGGTCGCAAAGAGTTGGACACGACTGGGAGACTGAACAACGACATCAAAGCCCCCCAGGCTTGGAAGGGCAACTGTCTGGTCTGAACCAGTTTCCTGTGGACCCGGTCTCTTTAGCTCAAGTCTCTTCATCCTGCCACAGTTCCAGAGGCTGGTTAGGGGAGCCTGGGAAATTCTGAGTAGTCCCCAAAGGCCCCTGAATGGTCAGTGCTCAGGGAGTACTCAGTTCACCGCAGGAAGCGTCCAAAGACCATTAACCCAGTCGCCCCAAACCGTGGTGTTTTCCACACACCCCTTCTGATTCATCTGCATTTGTTCCCTGACTCACTGGGTCTGGGTTGTCCTTAATAGCATCCAGCAACAATGATGAAATACCAGCCTCTTTATTTTTTCATTATGTTCCCACCGGTCAGGAGATTCCCACTTGGACCACAGCACTCCAGGGGTAGTACCAGAACAGGCTCTCCCTGTTACCTCTCTCTCTCTCTCTCACACACACACCTGTTCACACAAACATACACACATGTTCACACACACACACACATAGACATACAAGCATACATGCACACACACGCTGTCTCTGGTGACTCTTCATGGCCTCCACATAAAGCCCAAACTGTTTACTTGAGTTACGAAGGGCTCTGAGGAACTTCCTGGTGTCCAGCTTCATCTCTGGCCACTGTCCTTCTCACGTCCAGGCAGGCTGAGCTTCCTTCAGATCCAAAAAGGCTCCGTGTTCTCTCCTGCACCCTTGGTCACACTATTCCTCCACCCAGAACTTCCCTTTCCTTCCTCCATAGCCTGCAGATCTCAGTTTAGAAGGCACTCTCCCGGGCAGCCTTCCCTGGACTTGGTGACGTTAGGCATCCCTGCCTCATGCCTGTTCACCCCTGGAAGTCCCTCTCCCCTGCGTGCTGTCTCTGTGATTAGGCAGCTAACATGCCTGCCTGCTGCCCCACTGCAAGCTCCACAAGGGCAGGACACGCCCGCCTGGCTCCCCATGGCATGCCCAGGGCACAGTATCATGCTTGGCACACCGATCCAGGGGAGGGGGAGTGAGACTGGGGGAGAGAGGCCACCCCCGGGTGGGGCCGCAACTTCTCTCTCCAGCTCTGAACCCCACCAGCACAGTGAAGGCTAAGCAACACCAAACAGTGTCCCTGGTGCTGCCGGGGATGGGGAAGACCAGAAAAGACAAACGAGGGGAGAGAAGGACGAGGATGCGGCGGGAAAGTGAAGCAGGAAAAGGGGTGTGTGCAGGGCACTCCACTGCGTGTGGCCCCCGGGTGCACACCAGTGAGCCAGGAGGCGGTCAAGCCACAGAGCAGACAGGGCGCAGCTGAGAGGGTGTGCCATTCAACACAGTTTTTCTGTTAAAAGAGATTTATTATGGAGTCCGATGAAAACCCCACACTGATCTTTAAGGAAATAAATGAGACTTCAGAGATATTGCGTGTGTTTGTGGTGAGATCTTTGCACTTAACTCTGCCCTCTCCTTCCTCCACAGAGAGCCCTCGTTTCAAGCTCTTGTCTTCTGGTTCTCTGGTTGAAAAGCTGGGACCGCTGAGATGAGGCCTGGGCTTCCTCACAACACGGGGCCTGATTAAAAGCTGGAGCATCCCAAGAAAGCCAGGCAGGGCCTCATAGCGCCACTTCCCCTCTCCTCCCTTGATAAGGAATCTCTGAGGCCCTTCTCGAGGGCACTTGAGAGCCAGACATTTGCAAAAGAGAGAATCAGGAGAGATCATTCTACTTTCAGATCTTATGTCGTGTTTCTTGACAATCCTGAGGACCTCAGTGCAATTTAATAACGATTTCTTTTGTGACAAGCTCATGCCAAGTCTCAACTTTGCCAAGAGGCTGGTGGCTAACATGTATGTATCCTAAAACCAGACACACACAATGGATTATCTCCTCTAATATTCAACTGTAACCCCACGACTCCCACCATTTTCTAGATAAGGACAAATTCCAGTTCAGAGAAATCAAGTGACCTGCTCAGAGTTACAGTGGCTAAGTGGGAGGGAGTAGGGAGTGGAAATTTACTAACACAGGGACTCGGTCCCAGAAAATGGCCCAGGATCTGTACTCTCTGCCCCCAAACTCTGTCACCTGGAAGCTTTGGGCCCTTGTTGAGTGCCTCTTCCATACCTAACTGCTTGGGGCTTTCAGCTCCATACCCATGGCAACTCGTTCCATCAAGCTGCCAGCAAAATTCACCTTTGCTTCCATGCTCTGAAAGTGTTTCCTACCCTTTGGCTCAGTGGGTAATCACACACACTTCCCTTTCCCTTCCAGTCACTCTTGGTCACACACTCAGGAATCACAGGACCCAGGTGACGAAGGAGAAGTGGAAACTCAGTTCCTCCTCCAGATACGACAGGTTTCCCATGGTAAGATCACAGGGTAAGCAGGCTGCACCGGGAGCAGAAATGTACTCTTCCTCCTGCATCCACAGACAGGTCACTCTCCCTAATTTCCTCGTCCCTTTCTCCCTCTCCCCATGATTATAGGCAACTCTCTCATCTGCCTGGTGAACCAGAATAAGTTACAACTGGAAAACTGCAGCCCTAAACCAAGTCTTGGCCACTACTGACGTTTGTGGAGACGACTCTCAGTTGTGGGAGATGTCTTGTGCATTCAGGATGTTTAGCAGCAGCATCGGCCTCACGTAATAGGAGGCCAGTAGCATCCCTACCCCTGCCTCCTAACCATCAAAAGTATCTCCAGAAGTCGGCAAATGTTCCCCGGAGGACAAGATCACTCTCAGTTAGGAACCACAGATCTAAACACACAGGCCACTTACACCAAGGAGCTCTCAAGGAAAGTCAAGTTCAAGAATATAGTTGGCGATGGTAAGATTTCTTACCCTTGGATAGGATTTAGCACCAAGACTTCCCCTTCTCATCGTCATGTTCCTTTCCTTCACTGCATGTATCACAGCACCTCCATCGACATCCTCCAGTCTTGGATCATCATTCTGATTGTGTGTAGGACACAGGGCTTTATTACCCTACCCACTGCGCCTCACACCAACAGCTCTCAACCAATGACTGATGGGAGTTTACATATAAATCCCCAGCTCCCTTGCCCCTTGGGGAGGATAACTCTGTGTTTCTGTTTTACAGTTTCTCCAAGTTTTCCCCGCAGGATTAAGTTCTCAGCCACCCATAATGGTAGCCAGATCACCATTGGTTCTCTGGCACTTAACCATGCCTGGCAGTTGCTGGACACAATATTTCTTGGATACCAGATGAGTGAATCCAATCTGAGAGGTTCCTGTCAGCTAGGCCAGCAAGCTACCTCAGGCCCAGAGAGGGAAGTGACTTGCTCAAAACCACACAGAAAGTCACTATCAGAGCTCAAGGCGGAATCCAGCTCCCCTGCGTCTTTATACTACTAGGCGCTGCTTCCTGGCCAGCATGGCTGGAAAACAGGCCGGAGGGGGGAACTTCTTACTCTCTGGGTGACTCCGGGCACAAAACCAGCCAGCTCCTCCTTGGTCTTCAGGATGCAGCTCAGAGTCTCCTGCGCCGAGAAGCCCTGTCTGACCCACCAGAGCAGGTTGGTCACTCTCTCCTTGCATCTCCAACCACTGCCACATGAATCGTCATCATAGCAGCTGCTCCAGGACATTAAATCTCTTTGCTCGCATGACTCCCCTTCTGAAATCTGAGCTTCTTAAGAGTAAGCAACCACATGTCTGGGTGTGTTCTCTTGTCTACTTTACATTGTGTAGCATAGAGTCTGACTAGGCACTCAACAAATGTCTGCAGAATTACTATGCAGTTATGATCTTAGATGGTGCAGTATAATTTCCAAGTGCTATCAGAATTCCAGGCTTCCCACGTGGCTCAGTGGGAAAGAGTCTGCCTGCCAACCCGGGAGATGTAGGTTGGATCCCTGGGCCAGGAAGATCTCCTGGAGAAGGAAATGGCAACCCACTCCAGTATTCTTGCCTGGAAAATCCCATGGACAGATGGTCTACAGTCCATGGGGTCACAAAAGAGTCCCACCTGACTTAGTCACCAAAACAAAAACAACAAACAGAATTCTGGGGCTCTCAGTGGCTTTCCAGACTAATCGCTTCTGAAGTCACACCTCTAACATTTAGTTGCAGAGAACTTTTGGAGGTGCTGCAAAAGAGAGATGGAAGAAACTGGAAAATAATATTCGTCAACATTTGTGGAGCATTTATTGCCTACTAGGCATCTTTCGTGCATTATCGCACTTACTGTTTAGATCAGCCCTTTGAGGAGGACATTGTTATCAGCCCCGATTTATGATCGAAGGAACAGAGGCTTAGAGAGATGAATGTGTTTTGCCCACACTCATTCAGCAACACGGAGTGATGCTGGGAGAGAGACCAGACAGCCTGCCTTTGGAGCCGGAGCTCTTAGTTCTTCTAAGCCCTGTCTATCCTCAAGAAATTCACAAAGAGATGCAGCAAATAAAATGCAAATGTGCGAAAGTTCTTGCTTATCAGTTGACGTCACAGTCTCATTCCCAGGCGTATGAGCCTGTACAGGATAGAAACCATAGCCTCTCCGTGTTTGGTTTCTTCATGGCCAGCCTTGTGCCAAACATACAGCAGATGCCAGATTCATGTCAGAAGACCACATGGACTTACCCCTCCAGCCTGCGGTGTGAGGAAATGCGATCAGACCAGGTGAGGGTTGCGCGTGATGGTCTGCAGCAAGCACAAGGGGAAGGAAAGCCTCTTAGTGGGTTTATCTACGCATGTCAGCTGCCCTGACTCATCACGCAGCCAGACCACTTCAGTCGGGACACAGGGCAACCCTTCCCTTGCTACAAGGAAGCTTCCTGACCGGCCCCGTCTCCTCTCTTTACAGAGGAGAAAACTCTGAAGCCAAGAAAACTTCTGCTCCTTGGCCCCTTGGGTTCTGCATGTGGTGTATATGGGAGCATACACTGTTCGTCCACTCCTTTTCCCAAGTTCATTCCTTCACGGGAGCCCAAGACCAGACCAACCTTAGAGATGCGAAAGATGTGTTAGTGATGGTCTTTCTGTTGACACAGCCAGTGGAGGAGGCAGCAAAACCTTTACTCTGTTTATTTCCCCAAAGACACCCATATATTGGGCTTATTCGCTAATCCAGCAGCCTACGAGGTTATGTCCTGGTGTTGTCTTTCAAGAACTAGAATGGTTTTGGAGGCTGGGTTAACAGACGAGGACCTTTGAGAATCTTCAGAGAAAGCAGACATGTCTTATCATCAGGATATTTGGGTTCTCAGCATTGGGCTGATTGCGACATGCCTGATATTGAGCACTGTTTTCCAGACAAGACGCCTCTCCCTGCTTGAACCCTGCTGCTGTGGGGCTGTGTCACACTGGGCCACGCCCTCGGCTGGGACCCATAAGCATGCTGGGATCGAGCAGTGTCCTTGTCTGCTCGCTCCACAGAGCCCTCATCTCACTTTACCCCCGAATGTGAATTCTTAAGGATCAGGAACTCTTTTTAATCACCTCTATGTTCTTGGCCAGAGAAGGCGATGGCACCCCACTCCAGTACTCTTGCCTGGAAAATCTCATGGGTGGAGGAGCCTGGTAGGCTGCAGTCCATGGGGTCGCGAAGAGTCGGACACGACTGAGCGACTTCCCTTTCACTTTTCACTTTCATGCATTGGAGAAGGAAATGGCAACCCACTCCAGTGTTCTTGCCTGGAGAATCCCAGGGTCGGGGGAGCCTGGTGGGCTGCCGTCTATGGGGTCGTACAGAGTCGGACACGACTGAAGTGACTTAGCAGCAGCAGCAGCATGTCTTTGGCAGATAGCACATAGCAGATGCTCAATAAATGGCCAATGACTTAAATTACAATTATTCAGCTAAATCAGAGCCAAGGTAGTAGAATGTGCTTTCCCTTGCACGTGGAGAGGTGGGGATTTATTGAATCTGGCACTGGATAGGGTACCAGGTTATACAAGTGAACAGGAGCTACCCAGGCCCTGCCTTTGCAGAGTTAACTGTTTGGTGGGAACGTTGGCCAAGTGAGCAGAAGCAGAGGCATCCAGCCCACCCAGGGAGGTGGAAACACGGAAGGGAGTGTTTATCCCACCCTTAGGAGTTACTGTGCCTTTGCTGTTTCGTAGTCAGGGGGCAAGTCACCTCTACTCCATTACTCTTGCCTTGGTCCCCACCCGGGTCAATAGCATCGACTTTGAGGTGGACCATGTGAGGGTGGAGGTAAAGCAGCTCTTTCTCACCAGAATGAATCTTGGTCAGTCAAGGACCGGCATAGAACCTAACAGCTGGGAAGGAATCTAGGGTCCAGCCCCACCAGTGTGGCTGGCATAAGGCACGGAACTGGTGGGCTGTCCATGCCCAGGCTGGTGCTCAGCGTGTACACTTGGTGCTCAGACACTTGATGGGAGGGTTAAGCATGTGGAGAAACTCAACCTGAGTCTCCATTGACAAGCTGTGTGCCCAGCTCCAGGCTGTATCAGATCACAGGAAACCACCCACAGGCTGGCCAAGCTCAGCGGTTATCTCCAGGGAGCACTTTGCTGTGAAGATGCCCTAGAGGCTAGCACAGGCCCTGTCTTTGCCACAGCAAGCCAGCTTGTTGCCTGGGCCATGGGATACAAAGAAAAGGTCTAAAACAAACAAATGGCACCCTCCCAAGTTTGAGAGCTTGGCAAGAGGCCTGGACGAAGCACCCAAGCCACATGGACTTGAGTTGCAGAGTCCAAATCCCAAAGAATGTGTTTTGCGGGGGTGGGGAGTCAGCTGCATCTCAGGTCGTTCTTATCATCCCTACATCACCCCTAGCTCTGAACTGAAATGCCTGTGGCCTGGGACAAACCTGACCCTGACCCCACACCACCCACTTCCCCTGAAGCCTCTGGCTACCTTCTCCTTTAAAAAAAAAACCACCACAAAACGCACCCCCCAGGAAGCGTTCCACGCGCTGCTGCTGTGGGGGCTCCCTGAATCACTGCCGGCCTCCACATTTCAAAGCGGAGCCGGAGGAGTGCCCGGTGATTCCTGGGTGCCAACACAGCTCACTCCCGAGCTCTGATCTATGGATTGTTTTGATTTCCCCCTTTGAACTCTTCCCACCCTGCTCCAGCGGCAGACAGAGATACTGAATTAAGCGACAGACACGTTGGAGACAATGAGCTCCAGGGGCCCCCCGGCCCTCCCCCTGTGCCCCTCCCCTCTCCTCCCCCGAAATGTGCAGACATCTGCTAGCTGGAGCCGGGCGCTGCAGTCATAAAGAAGAGCTGGCAGGAGAGTGATGTACAGCCCGGGGCCCTCCCCAGTGACTGGCGTTAACCTCCAACGGAGAGGCGCTCACCCCGTTTCCGACCGAGCCCTTTGTTTCACACCAGTCAGCAGAGGTGCCTCGGCCCTGGCTGAAGATTTAACCAAATTATAATGAATGATGCTCAGCAGCTCTGTGCCCCTAATTAGAACAAGTCGCACAGACATATTGTCTCCCTGGTTTCCTCTGTCCCATTTCTCGCCCTCTGTTTTCTCTGCTCACGACACATGGGCCCCATTAAACATTCTTGTATTTAATGTGGTTCCCTTAAATTACTTCTCAAGTTTTCGAGTTCCATTTAGAATTGGATTTTGCTCTTTGGACTGTGGTTTTGATTTGGGGTTTTGTACATCTCGCCACCGCTCCTTTTCTCCACCTAGTGGAGATGGCGGGCACCACCCAGCAGAGGGTACATCCAGAGCCCCCACCAGTCAGGAGTGTGAACCAGGACCCTTGACTCACCCGAGACTTCTTTTGCTCTTTTCTTGGAAGAAAAAGAACTTAACCCAAACATACACTGATGTCCATTTTGTGACCTTCGCCCCAATCGCTTCATCCCATCACAAGGAAAGGCGGTGAAGACCTTCTAGGTATACCATAATTTATCCCGAAAGGAAGAGGGAAAAACACCTTCCTTGGTTTGTCCTGAGGGGTCTGTAAAGAAAGAGCCTAGATTTGAATTCATTTCAGATGGGTGTGTGCCCAGTCACTCAGTCGTGTCCAACACTTTGCTACCCCGTGGACTGTAGCCCACCAGGCTCCTCTGTCCATGGGATTCTCCAGGCAAGAATATTGGAGTGGGTTACCATGCCCTCCTCCAGGGGATCTTCCCAACCCAGGGATTGAATCCTAGTCTCTTGTATCTCCTGACTTGGCAGGCGAATTCTTTACTGCTGCGCCACCTGGGAAACCCCTCGCTTCAGAGGATCACGCCTCAGTTTCTGCAAATTCACATTCTGCAGAAAGGGACTTTCCTCCTGTGCCAAAGCAGGAGAGAGAACTCACACTTGTGATGCAAGTTGGCAACAAGCACAGATGTTGAAAGCATATCCCAGGCAGCTCAGTGAGCTGAAATTTTATCATCCTGGAGCTCTGTATGTATAAATGTTACCCTGGGTGTCCGGATACAGAAGCACCAGTTACATGCACCCACGATGGAGATCTCTAGGGGGAGAGCTGAGAGGATCCCAGGGGAGAGCCCATCGACCACAGTGGCTGGCAGGGCATGCATGAAGACAGATCCCACACCCCACACATGCTCTTAAGCAGTACTGTGGGGTTCTTTGGATTAGAACACTCTGAGCGAAACCTCTAAATTGGAAGGGGTTTTCAGCCCCCTGCTCCCCATCACTGCAATCCAGAAGCCTCTAACGCATGCCTGCCCATGCTCACATCAAGCTCCAGGGGCAGCTCAGGGCGTCTGAGAGCCATTCCAGGGCCTGTCATGGAGCAGGGTGTTCATCTGTGTGACCTCTAGAAAGGCATTCAACCTCTCTCAAACTGCACTCATTGGACAGATACGTACCAAGGAATGTTCTAGGCACTGGGGATATGTCACATACAATTTCTTAATCATTTTGAACAATTATCTTATCTATGACATGGAAACGATGGCCCACCTCACAAATGAGCTGATGTTTGGGAAATTCATAAGTGGTCATGATTTCTCTTGACTACAATGATCATAAAAGTTTTCTTTTCTAAAAGTTTTCTATGGAAGAGAAGCTTCCATATAGAGAAGTATTGGCTTCCCCATATCTTCTCCCTTGGGTTTTAGTCCTACCTCAGAGAATGGACCAACTTCCTCCTCAATGACATGCATCCCTCTCACAGTTCCTCTTGTGTTTGTTTCTCCAGGCAGAATGCTTTCCCATCCTTCAAATTCCCCTCACATCAAATAATTTCTGGAACTTTCTCCACCTTAGCTAATCTCTGGGCCTGCATGCTCAGAATGTTTGACTCTTTGTGACCCCATGGACTGTAGCCCGCCAGCCTCCTCTGTTAATGGGATTCTCCAGACAAGAAAACTGGAGTGGGTTGCCATTTCCTGCTCCAGGGGATCTTCCCGACCCCGGGATCGAACCCACACCTCCTTCATCTCCTGCATTCCGCATGGATTCTTTACCACTGAGCTATCAGGGAAGTCCTAGCTAGTCTCTGAGTACACTCTAATTTATCCATGCACTTCTCAAAATCTGGTGCCCCAGACTGAACATGATCCTCCAGGTGACGTCTGACCAAGAGTATAAAGAAACAGTGCCCCACCACCCCCCAGCCCAGAGGACTGGATCTCCATTCATCCTTCTATCTCCTGTTGTGTTGGCTACTAGCAATCACATCACACTGTTGGCTTATTCTGAGCTGGTGGTCATTTAAAAGCCTCAGATATTTTTCACATGATTTCCTGCCAAGGCAGTCTCCCCCACTCTATGTATTTGCCATTTTTTTTTTTCCCACATAAAGGCCAGACTTTACACGGAGGCCTGTTAAGTTGTGTCTTACTGTTTCTGACCCAGCATTCCAACTTGTCAGGACCACTCGGGGGCGTCATCCTGTCACCTCTGGTATTAACTCTCCCTCCCAGATTTGTGACATCTACACCTTTGATCAGTATGCCTCCTGAGTTTTCATCTAATGATAAATCAGACAGGATCAAGGGAGACCTTGGCACTCTGCAAGAAACCTCTCTGAAGGTTGACACCCAACGCCGTGAGTGGAACACGGCCCCTCCAGGCAGTAAGGAGATGGAGCTTGAGCAGGGCTCCCTACACCCACCCATGGGACTGCCTCGAGCTCCCCCTCTATGCAACTGCTTCCACCTCTTGCTCCTCATCCTGAAACCTGCCTCCTTGTCTGTATTCACCTCTCCAGGTCTTCTTGATGACCCTTCTTTTTATTTCTGCCCCATCCTGGATCCATCTGATCCTCTCCCCTTCACTCAGGCTCTCTGGGCAACAGGCTCAGGGTTTGCTGGAACTTGTCCTGGCCCTCCCGGGCTTTCTCACACAGTGTCAGACTCTCACCCTCAGCCAAGTTCAGATCAATTTGTGACTTCTCTCCACCACCCCAGCCGCGTTCAGCACATGGGCTGTGACATCCATCCAATAGTCAACACTTTGGATTCAGCTGTTGAGCCAGCTGCAAATACACAAAACCACGACTCTCATCCAACCCACATTTCACCATCTTAGCCACAAGGAAACCATGAGAGAAGCTGTTAACCCTAAGCTGAAATCAAGACCTGCAATGTTTAGGGCATACACCTGATACACAAACATAGTAACCTTATCAAAAGAGGAAATGAGGTTAGTTTGGAATAACTTGTGCTCAGTGAAGTCATTTTATTCTCCACTGACCATTGCATTCCTTCCTAAATGCTCACCCACCATCTGCTCCTTAGTCCATTCTGTTGTCAAGGATCTACCTCAAAATCATTTGTCTGGAGTTTCCAGAAACTATCTTTTTTCTCCTTTATGAAAATCAGAATAATCTCTGTGCAGTTCCTGATCCTGGCACCACCTTCTATTCTCCACAATCACTTAAAACGTACTGACAGTGGCTCCCAATCCCACCGGAAAGTTCTTTCCACACCTCGGGATATGAGTCATTGGGTCAGAGACTTGGACCCATTTGAATCCTGCTTCTTGTCCCCTTCTAATCTAA
Source organism: Bos grunniens (assembly GCF_055505025.1). Taxonomy (NCBI): domain Eukaryota; kingdom Metazoa; phylum Chordata; class Mammalia; order Artiodactyla; family Bovidae; genus Bos; species Bos grunniens. Next base: position 56,031,409 of record NC_141183.1, on the reverse strand, counting down.
TCTCCTCATCTCCCTTGAGCTCTGAGCTGGTCAGAACTGCCTTGGGCTGCAGCAAGCAGAAAATCTAGGTTTCAGCTGGCGTAAACAATAAGGAAAATAGATTTCCTCATGAAAGGAGAAGTGCTAGGCAGAGAGACTTCAGGACTGAACTGCTTGAGTAGTTCAATGACCTCTTCAAGGATACCTCTCTGCCCTTCTACTCTGCCATCCTCAGGTTGTCAATTCAGGTCCCTCATGGTCAGAAGACGGCTTTTTCATTTCTAACATCCCAGGCAAACACGACAATGGTGACGCAAGGACACTTTTTCAGAAATCTTAACAGAACCGTCCTCACATATCGTTAGTCACAAGTCTGTTGCCCATCCTCAGAACAATCAGTGATGAAGGGCGTGGAACCACACAACCGTCCTGGACAACTCAGAATTTATCGCTCAGATGTGAAGGGGTGTTAACACTTTAAAAACCAGCCATTTGCCAACAAAGAAGGAGGAAGTAGCGACTGAGTTGGCTATCGCATCCTTAGACTTCAAACCTCTACATATGTTTTGTTTTTTTTCGTTTTAGTTTAATATCCTTGAGAGAAGAATTGTATTTTCAACTCCTATTTGATTTTCTCTGCCTTCTGATCTAACATTATTTCCTTTTTCCCAATCAAAGGGTCTACACTTGCACTGCTTTTCTTTCACTAAACACAGCCTAAAGACTTTGTATTGTCCTTCTTTGAATGTCTCCTTCTTTAGAGATAAGTTTATTCTGAACCTTAGCCTTGCCATCACTATTCTCCCCAAACTCACTCTACTCTTTGGCTCTCATCCTCGGGGTCCAGGGGTTGTACGTGTTTTTAAAGTCAGAATTCAACCTGGAGCAAGTTTCATGGCCCCAGTGTGGGGCCCTAGTTCCCTTTCTCCTCCTCATTGGGATCAGCTCTGACTGTATTGTTACAATGCTTTTCCCAGGAACATTCTATCTTCTTTCCTGACATCATCAGCTACTGGACCAGACTTCTCTAGGAATGTTCAAAATGTGCTACAGTGGACATCACCACGTCCAGGGGCCCTATTTCCTCCTGTGCAACTGCTTCTTACCCACCATCCTCAACCCAACCTTCATTGCTGGATGAAAGAGTGACCCAGGCTGGGTCTACCATAGTATGTGTTCCATCTTGCAGTGGTGATGGTTCCAGAGCAGCGCATGAGACCATCAAGGCCGATAGTAGATCTGGCTTGCGTTGAAAAATAGAGACTGCGAGAGATAAAGGGCACTTTTCCACCTAGGTTATAAATCTGAGATTATAGGCAATTGCCTTCCCACCTGTCTTTTGCAGATGCCAGTACTAAAACCAAAGGATGAGAGAAGGGAGATCCAAGTGGCCTTTGATAAGAATAAGAATAATTGTCTTATTCAAGCTCCTGACTACAGCAGTGCCTGAAGCTGGTCACTCACTGACTTTCCAATCACAAGGGCCAATTTACTCTCTTTTGCTTGATTGCCAGGGAAAGTGCCCTGCTTGATACATATGTTTACCCTCCTAATGTCAGGGGCACATGTTTTTGTCCAGCACCCTCTTCTTCACCATCACAACCTCCAAGGCTACATCATCTCTTTCCTCCAAATTTCCCACAATTTTCATTATTATGGGAACTGTAAGCTCATTCCTCACTGTTCAAAATGCCAAGAGATAGTGCTCTTCCCTGTCTCCTTTGTCTTTTCAGAGGTGTTATTTGCCATACAAAGTGAAAAGGCTTGCCATACATCATGCTTTTAGGATAATAAGACCTTCACCTGTAGCAGATGACTGACGAGTTGTAAATCCTCATGATTTCTTCCCTATATTTGTGTGAGGGGATCAGGTCTTTTTAAAAATACCACCTGTTTTCTGTTAGTCCAAGCATTAGGGAACTGTTGATTGAAGTTCCGCCCATGTTGGCCAGGCACAGTAATAACCACTTGCATGAATTGTTTCACAAGAGGTCCTGGTAAAGAAACACAGTGCTGCTGCTGAGAACTAACCAAGAGAATTGGGAGGGGCCAACAGGAGGGCTTCCCCTGTGGCTCAACTGGTAAAGAATCCACCTTCAATGTGGGAGACCCAGGTTCAATCCCTGGGTTGGGAAGATCCCCTGGAGAAGGGAAGGGCTACCCACTCTAGTATTCCAGCCTGGAGAATTCCATGGACTGTATGACAGTCCATGGGGTTGCAAAGAGTCGGACATGACTGAAGGACTTTCACAAAAGGAGGAAGGAGACAGCAGTCCATATGTCCTACCAACCTTCCAAAATCCTTCATGCTGGAATCCATCTTGGCTGAGAGATGCATGTGCCAGCAGGAAGGACCCTGAGTCAGGCCAAACATGGGCCAAGCAAGACGACTGGCCAGAAACTAATCCCATCACCATAAAACCTGAGACTGTGAGCCAGTCTGTGGCTGAGCAGTTTTCTGGTTCCCTTACCCAGCTGCTCTCTGCCCAGACACCACTTTCCAATAAAGTCTTTTGTTTTGTCAGTGCATGTCTCTCCTTGGACAATTCATTTCCAAGTTTTAGACAAGGGGGCTTCATTGGTGGCTCAGTGGTAAAGAAACTGCCTGCCAATGCAGGAGATGCAGGTTCAAGCCCTGGGTCGGAAAGATCCCCTGGAGAAGGAAATGGCAACCCATTCCAGTACTCTTGCCTGGAAAATTCCATGGATGGAGGAGCCTGGTAGGCTACGACTGAGCGACTTCACTTTCTTTTTCTTTCTAGAGCCCTAGAGTGGGTCCCTGTTGCAGACTCCTTGTGTCTGGATTCTCACTCCATTCTCTCTGGGTTCAGTTCAGTTTAGTCGCTCAGTTGTGTCCGATTCTTTGTGACCCCGTGGACTGCAGCATGCCAGGCTTCCCTGTCCATCACCAGCTCCGGGAGTTTACTCAAACTCGTGTCCACTGAGTCGGTGATGCCATCCAACCACCTCATCCTCTGTCATCCCCTTCTCCTCCTGCCTTCGATCTTTCCCAGCATCAGGGTATTTTCAAATGAGTCAGTTCTCCACATCAGGTGGCCAAAGTATTGCAGTTTCAGCTTTAGCATCAGTCCTTCCAATGAATATTCAGGACTGATTTCCTTTAGAATGGACTGGTTAGATTTCTTTACAGTCCAAGGGACTCTCAAGAGTCTTCTCCATCACCACAGTTCAAAAGCATCAATTCTTCAGTGCTCAGCTTTCTTTACAGTCCAACTCTCACATCCATACATGACTACTGGAAAAACCATAGCCTTGACTAGATGGACCTTTATTGGCAAAGTAATGTCTCTGTTTTTTATTATGTTGTCTAAGTTGGTCATAACTTTTCTTCCAAGGAGTAAGCATCTTTTAATGTCATGGTTGCAGTCACTATCTGCAGTGATTTTGGAGCCCAAAAAAATAAAGTCTGACACTGTTTCCACTGTTTCCCCATCTATTTGCCATGAAATGATGGGACCAGATGCCATGATCTTCATTTTCTGAATGTTGAGCTTTAAGTCAGCTTTTTCACTCTCCTCTTTCACTTTCATCAAGAGGCTCTTTAGTTCTTCTTCACTTTCTGCCATAAGGGTGCTGTCATCTGCATATCTGAGGTTATTAATCTTTCTCCCGGCAATCTTGATTCCAGCTTGTGCTTCCTCCAGCCCAGCATTGCTCATGATGTATTCTGCATATAAGTTAAATAAGCAGAGTGACAATAGACAGCCTTGATGTACTCCTTTCCCGATTTGGAACCCGTCTGTTGTTCCATGTCCAGTTCTAACTGTTGTTTCCTAACCTGCATACAGATTTCTCAGGAGACAGGTCAGGTTGTCTGGTATTCCCATCTCTTTAAGAATTTTCCACAGTTTGTGGTGATCCACACAGTCAAATGCTTTGGCATAGTCAATAAAGCAGAAGTAGATGTTTTTCTGGAATTACCTTGCTTTCTCTATGATCCAATGAATGTTGGCAATTTGATCTCTGGTTCCTCTGCCTTTTCTAAATCCAGCTTGAACATCTGGAAGTTTGCAGTTCAGGTACACTTGAAGCCTGGCTTGGAGAATTTTGAGCATTACTTTACTAACATGTGAGATGAGTGCAATTGTGGGGTAGTTTGAGCATTCTTTGGCATCGCCTTTCTTTGGGATTGGAATGAAAACATTATAATGAAAATTAAATGAGATGTTGCAAGAAAAATACTTTGATGATGCCTACCAACAGATAAGAAGCAAAAATATATATATTAGCACCAATCTTTATCATTTTTTTATTTCATTATCCAAGTTTTCTACCCTGTTCACCCTCAAGTTCATGCTCTTTGCTTGCGATGGGTAACTCCTCCCTGCCTGTGTAAGACCGCTCTCTCTCTTCTAAACCAGTTGCATCCTCCCACTGCTGGACAAGCGCCATCCCAACAGGTGTCCAACTCTCTGAATTTGCCTCTTCCCATCTCATGTCAGGTCTGCCTTGCCTCTCTGCTGGATCCGCTGGGGCCCAGACTCCTGAGCATCTCTGCCTCCCTGTTTGTATGTCTGTTTCCTGTGTCCTTTGCCTGAGAGACTGGCTATGAGCTTTTGCTCAGTTTATGGACCATCTTGCCATTTTGTTTGCATTTCCCCTTGTCACATCACATAACCCAGGTTTAAAACCAAGTTCTCACACAAGGCATTTCTGAGCACAGCAGAAACTACTCCAAAGGAACTTGGAGCGTGCTTCCTTCATCTACCCTGACATGTTGCTTTATCTTGCTGCCTCTCTACCTTCTACTCTCTTCCCAAATTTCCCCATGTCCCAGATTCTTGTTCTTAACTAGCCCAATGTACAAAAGCTTTAGCTGATTTTTTTCTCCATGCCTCATACTATATTCTTAATATTTCTAAAGACTACCTTCAATCTCAAACTGCTTATATAGATATTTTCCTGAATTAAATCAACTTCTTTCACAAGAAGACTTCTAGTTCAAGACATAAGAATTTTTTATTCACTCATATGTTTCATAGAATTTTATCTGATATTTTTTTCTCCCTCAGTTTAAAGTATTTTGATCAGTAGGCATGTCCCTTTCACATACATTCCTCTTGGTTTTTATGACCAGCATTCCAAACCCAGATCATCCTTCTGTTATCTTAAGCTGTAGGCTCAAATGCCAAATCCTGTTTTTTATTTCTTCATTTTTTTATTTTCACTATCTGTAAGTGGCTCTGGTCACAAAGATTTGGACACAACTTGGCGACTAAACAACAACAACAAAATGGTTCTGATTTCTTCTAGTTCTGAAAGCCCTAATTTCAAAAGAGAAAAGAAGATGAGAGAAATAGAGATGCATATGCAATGCAGTATTTCATAGGAACCTGGAACATTAAGTCCATGAATTAAGGTAAATTGAAAGTGGTCAAACGAGATGGCAAGAGTGAACATCGACATTTCAGGAATCAGTGAACTAAAATGGACCAAAATACGCAAATTTAATTCAGATGACCATTATATCTACTACTGTGGGCAAGAATCCCTTAGAAGAAATGGAGTAGCCCTCAGAGTCAACAAGAGACTCCAAAACGCAGTACTTGGATGAAATCTCAAAAACGACAGAATGATCTCTGCTCATTTCCAAGGCAAATCATTGAATATCACAGTAATCCAAGTCTATGCCCCAACCAAACTCCAGGAGTTGGTGGTGAACTGGGAAACCTGGTGGGCTGCAGTCTGTGGAGTTGCAAAGAGTCGAACATGACCAAGCCACTGAACTGAACTGAACTGATGCCGCCTAGATCTTCAAGTTGCTCAGTTTCTTATTCACAGTACCGAAAGCCCCAATAGTTTTGGTGTCCCAGACACCTACTCACCCCATCAGTGATTTTCAGGGAATGGTTCTGATGGTTGTTGGCAGGTTCTCCATCATACCTGACACACAGGTCCTACACAGAATACTTGCCAATTAAATTGGCAGCTCTGGGCTTCCCCGGTGGCTCAGTGATAAAGAATCTGCCTCAATCCAGGAATTACAGTAGATGCTGCTTCAAACCCTGGGTTTGGAAGATCCTCTGGAGGAGGGCATGGCAACCCACTCCAGTATCCTTGTCTGGAGAATCCCATGGACAGAGGAGAGTGTGAGCTACAGTCCATAGTGTCACAAAGACTCAGACATGACTGAAGTGACTGTGCACACATGCTCACATGTAAGCTCCACTCAGAAAACGCCACATCAAGTCTCAGGGAAACAGTGCTCATCGCCGTGATACATCTCTCTTCCCTTGGAACAGTGAGCACACCCCTTCCCCTTGCTTATGCTTGTTAGTGTGCTGGTGGGTGAGTCTTAAGTTGGGAATTTTTCCGAACACCTAGAATTAACTCGTTGATGCTATGCCTGGGTTAAGATGCCCTGATAAAGAGGCAATCTGAGGCTGAACTGAGAGTATAATCAGATTTCATCAAAGCAGATAGTAAAATTGGGGCAAGATTCAAATTACAGTGCCAATGGTGGGCCAAGGATCATTAACAGGCGTACTCATTCAAAAAGAGTACCTTGGATCATTCTGGAATGATGATGAAAGAGATGGCCAGGCTTGGAAAGAAATTAGAAATCTTAAGTCTGAAGGAGGAGGATCCAAGGATTGGACATGGGTGCAGGGCCTCCAGTGGAGCCTCCCAGAGACCCTTATCAAACTCTTTGCTGCTGCCAGAGTGGATTCTAATTGGCTAACCATGGATATCATGGCTTCTGTAACCACAGGATGTCCCCCAAGGCCTGTATCAGTTGAGGGACCATGGGCCTACAAAGAGCATTTCCAGGACATTTGCTGCTTCTCTTTTTCCCCCAGGTCACCTGATTATACCATCTTGATTCTTGATCTTTTTTAGCAAAGTCCCAGCCTGAGCCTAAAGTTATGTCTGTAACTAGAGACTTGGATGTGTCTCTAGGATGTTCTGGAGCCCCACTAGAAGTTTATTTATTCACATGAGAAGCTGAGGGGACTCCTAAGAAATAATTCACCCTAAGAGAACAGGGAAGTGGGCAGAGACGCACAGCCTAAACAAATCCTCGTCCTCAGAGGAAAGGCGGTTCTCACTGTGGCATAGCAACTGCTTCTGGGATTTGTCTCCTGGGCAGTCTCCCTTGCAGCCGCATCGCCTAGATCCTAGAAAAGGACAGACCGTGACTAAAAATAAGAATTAATGTTGCTGAAATTCTGTATTGTCACAAAGCGTAGGAAAAAGAGATCTCCCTTTTCTTATCACAGTGCAACACTCAGCAGTAGTTTGCACACCCAAGAGGTGACTCAATGGCGGTATATGGGAGTAAACTCCAACATGGCTGCCAACGATTCCCATATCTCCCAGAATTTACCTTTTTGAATAGTCCCCTCCCATACCTTATCAGAGTGGGTCTGTGTGACCAACAGAATGTGGTCATGTTGCTTCCAAGGCTAAATCATTGCAGCTTCCTCCTTGCTCTCTCTGAGAATCATTCACTCTGGGGAAAGCCAGGAGCCACGTTATCAGCACACTTTTGAAGCCCACTAGGGACATCCATGTTGTAAGAAGCTGAGGCCTACAAACAATAGCCCTGTGAATAGACATCTTGGAAGCAACTGCTCCAGCCCTGACCTAGAGACGACAACCTCATGGAAGACCCTGAGCCAGAACCGTCCAGCTAAGCCATTTCTGGATTCCTGGTCCTCAGTAACTGGTGGGATTCAAACATTGGTTCATGCTGTGAAGTTTTGGGTAGCAGATAGCTAACATCAATAGATAACTAACACAGATTTCAGTACTGGAAGTGAGGGGTTGTCATAGTAAATATGTTTAAATGTGGGAGAGGCTTTAGAATTAAGTAATAAGCAGAAGGTGGAACTATTTTGAAGAGAATGCTGGTGAAAACTTGAAATGCTTTGATGAAACTGTTTATAGATGTGTGATGACCTCTAAGGAGTCTGCAGATGAGGGTATAAAGGCAAGTGAGAAAAATCTTACTGTAAACTGGGAGAAAAGGGAAATCCTTCTTTTATAGTGGTAGGAAGTTTAATGACACCGTCACCTGAAGCTAGGCAGAAAGAAAATACACCTAATGAAGTAGGTCCAGCCAAGGGGTTTCCTAAGCTGTGTGTTAAAGGTGACACTTGGTTTCTTCCTGTTGCTTAAAATAAAATGTGAGAGGAGACAGGCTAAAAGAAGGGCTGTTAACACAAAAGAGCTAGAACTTGATGGTCTTGAAATTTTCTATTGTCCCAAGATGGCAGACAATGCTAAAACTAAGAAGTGCCTTCCACACAATGATTAATCCCAGGACCCTGTGAAAGAAACCTGTAGAAGGTGGAGCTAAGGGTGTGGCAGTAAAGCCCTTTATTGGACCTCAGGAAGCTCTAAGGTAGTATCTCAGAAGGCTATTCAATCAAAAGAAAAATTCCTCTAAAAAATTTAAGTATGTGCCTTGCAGATACTCCCAGTTAAGCAATAGAGTCTCTGCTGCTAAGTCACTTCAGTCGTGTCCAACTCTGTGTGACCCCATAGACAGCAGCCCACCAGGCTCCTCAATAGAGTCTCTAAGAAGTTTAAAAATATTGTCCTTCTACCATTTCAGCGTGAGTCCACTGGTTTATCTCAAAGAGATTTCTGGGTGTAGCCTTTTACTAATATATTGATCACAGAGACTTACAAAGTTTTTAAGAAAATTATATTTGTAAAAATACAGCCAACTTGGACTGAAAAGGATAGAAACATTATGAAACAAAAATGATCTTTGAACCTCTGTTCCCAAATTTCAGTAGGAAACAGGCTAGGAAAACCATACAGCTGCAAACAGCACTACACTTCCCAGGAAAGTGCGGAAACTCACAGGAAGAACCAAGACACCAGAGGGCAGGGCAGAGAGCAGTGAAGACTTGCTGGCGTTCAGGAGTAAAATCAAGTCTTAAAGAATCCTCAACATCTGTCCAGCTGTATTTCAGACTTCAGTGGACTATGAGGGCTTTCTGCCTTCTATTCTCTCCATTTGGAGCAAATATGTCATGATGGTTATCCAATGCCTATCCCATCATTATTATATGTTGAGTGTGTATATTCACACGTCTTTGTATTTTTGAGGAACTATATTTAAGGAGCTGAATTTAAGGAATTGTACCTGAGGACACTTATCAGCCCCTTATTTAGATTAAATTTAAGAATTGATACTGATGCTCTGATGGAATGGTACCTTGGAGGCCTTAGGTGGGAGTGAATATATTTTGCACATGAGAAGAACAAAAATAGTTAAAAACAGCAAGCTGACTGTATTGATTTTTCAAAGTCTATAGATTTTCTAGTCTTCTCTTCAATAGCTGGAAATAAACTTCCCTCCCCTTGAGTGTGAGCTGGACTTAGGAACTCAATTGTAAGGAGTAGAATAAAGCAGAAGTGAGGGCATGCCACTTCGAATACTAGGTCCCGAAAGGTGCCCCCGCTTCCTGCTTGCTCGTTCCCCTTTAGACACTTTGCTCTGAGGAAAGCCAGACTCTGTGTTACAAAGACACTCAGGCAACCTGTGGAGATGCCCACATGATAAGGAACTAAGGCCTCCTGCCAGCACCCAGGTGAGTGGGCCATTTTGAAAGCACATACTCCCAGTCAAGCCCTCAGATGATATCCCAACTCAAAACTCATGAGAGTCCCTGGACAAGATTTACCCAGCTAGTCACTCCTGAATTCCTTACCCAGGAGAAAAACTGTGAGATATTCACTGATGAATATAGCCCCTTAGCTTCCACCCCACAGACCTACACTGGACCTGTCCTATGAGAGAGAAATCAGTCTTTATCATGCCCATGTGCCTGTTGGTCATCTGCATGTCTTCTTTGGAATAATGTCTACTCAGGTTTTCTGCCCATTTTAATCTAATCAGCTTGTTTGCTCTCTTGACATTGAGTTTGCATGAGCTGTCTATACACTTTGGATATTACCCCCTTATCAGTCACATCATATGCAAATATTTTCTCCCATTCAATAGGTTTTCATTTTGTCAATGGTTGCCCTTGCTGTGCCAAAGCTTTCAAGTTTAATTAGGTTTCATTCTGTTTATTTTTGCTTTTGTTTCCTTTGCCTTAGGAGATAGATCTAAAAATTATTGCTTTGATTTATGTCAAAGAGTGTTCTGCCTATATTTTCTTCTAGGAGTTTCATGGTTTCCAATCTTACATTTAGGTCTTTATTTGGAATTTATTTTTGTATATGGTATGAAAAAATGTTCTAATTTCATTCCTTTACATGTAGCTATCCAAATCTTTATTATTTTAAGCAACTGATATTTGAAGATTGCTTATAACAGCAGCCTAACCTAGTCTTGGCTAACTGAAACACTAGGCTTTTCCTCATGTTAAAGTATAAATAAAACCCATATTCAGAAAACTAGTGCAAAGTACCTATATTCCATAGGTGTCTCAGTAAGGTAATAGTGATGCTTGGTTCTCTCCACATCTCGGATCTCTCATGCTCATGGAAAAGTCTGCTTAATGAGAATAAGGCCTATTCATTCCCAAGTCACTGCTGCTGCTGCTAAGTCGCGTCAGTCGTGTCCAACTCCGTGCGACCCCACAGACGGCAGCCCACGAGGCTTCCCTGTCCCTGGGACTCTCCAGGCAAGAACACTGGAGTGGGTTGCCATTTCCTTCTCCAGTGCATGAAAGTGAAAAGTGAAAGTGAAGTCGCTCAGTTGTGTCCGACTCTTAGTGACCCCATGAACTGCAGCCCACCAGGCCCTCCGTCCATGGGATTTTCCAGGCAAGAGTACTGGAGTGGGGTGCCATTGCCTTCTCCGATTCCCAAGTCGAGTGGTTCTCAAATTCTAGTGAGCATAAGACTTCCTGAGAGTTTGATATTATACAGTCCCAGGCCCCACTCCCAGAAAGCCAGCTTCTGGAGGTCTAGAGAAAGGTCTGGGAATTTGCCTAAAGCAAATTTTAACAAGAGTGCCAGGAGACTCTGATGCAATTTGAAAAATTCTGAGCAAGTACCTAAAAGACAACCTGCTGAGGAACAGTAGCTGTCAGTAGGGCAAAGTCAAGGCCACAGCCCAGTGGTTAAGAATGTGGGTATTCCACGACTGTCTTACACTAGGGCCGTTCACATCTCTCAGGAATCTGCTTGTTACTTTTACTGTATAAATAAAACTTCCTGGTTCAATACCCAGCTTAAAAAAAAAAAAAAAAAAAAGAATGTGGGCATTGCAATCTAGAAGTGGGTGAGAATTTAGCCTCTGCCACTTATTAACTGTGTGCCCCTGGGCAAGCTACTGCATTTCTCTTGCTTCCATTGCCATATCCATACAATGGGGATCCATTATTAATTTCCTTAAGATTATTCGGAGTAGTCAATTAAGTTATATATTTAAATTACTAGGAGTGGTAACTGACACATAATAAAATGGAAGACATTATCAAATGCAGGGTGGTGTTAGAGAGAACACAAAGCAAGGAGTTAAAGAGAGTCAGGATCAAGTCCTACCGGGCGAGGATTAACTAAGACAAAGGCATGTGTCTTACTTCATCCAGTTCCTACTGTCCACTCCCTCTCGCAGTGATGCTGTTGCAGTTCAAACATACATGTTCCAACTAACAGACTCATGGTTTCCAGGTTTCCAAACCATGTGGAAACATACAGCATTCACAATGTTTTGCTCCTGAATCCACGTCGATCTCTGACATTGTTACATTAAATAGCATCACAAGGACATACTACAGCACATTAGGAATTGAAGGGATCCTGGAGGCCATCCAGTCTAACACCTCCCTATACCCATTTTACAGAAGAGAACACTGAGATCCTCAAAGATTAACCTGTGAGAAAACTCCCCACACTGTGAGTGGCCATGCCAGGCCTCCAGCCCTGTTTCCTCAAGTCCCAGTCTTTTGCTCTCTCTTTCCTACTCTACTCTACCAGCAGGAGAGTAGGGCCTGGTATTTCTCTATGCATTCGAAAAACAAACAGGAAAAACCACTGAGAAAGGGATCACTTTAATTAGCACAGAGGAAGCATGGGCCATGGTGGGACGTAGGAGTGAGTTCCAGGCCACTGCTTATGCTAGGCTCCAAGGTCCAGATGCTCTTTGTCCTGGGGCCCATCCACATGACATCCATCACTGCAGCATTGGCTGGAGAACCTACCCTGCTAACATTTTAGGGGCCGGGAGAGAGGTGGGGACCTCATGGAGAGAGACTGGGTTCTGTGCCTGGAGAGAGGTTTAGAAATTTGTCTGAAGCAAATTGTAACAAGAGCTTCAGGAGGCTCTGATGCAATTTGGGAAATTCTGGGCAGGTACATAGTAGACAGCCTGCTGAGGGACAGGAGGGGTCCCTCCACGGGGGCTTCATGGGGAAACTAATGGGAAAAAGAGGATGGCGTAATGAAAGCTCATCAGACTGAGAATGTAGTTCAATTCTCGATTCTGCTGCTGATTTGCTGTGTGATCTTGAGCCTCTCACCCTAGCCTCCCTGTACCTCAGCTTCCTCAATGATATTAAAAGTGCTAACACCTGCCAGTCTACCTAGTCCATGTTCCAAGAAACCCAGAAGAGAGTCTAGCCTAACCTCCTAATTTGATTTACAAAAAGCTCACCAATTCATTTGTATGAAATCTTGGACACACGTGGGACAATAGTGAAAGGTGGTTTGTATCTACTGGAGTCTAAGGATCAAGTTAAATGAAAACAGCCAGCCAGCCACACCGTGTTTCCTAGAGTCCAGAGATTGGAGATTCCGTCGCAGCATCCACCTTGGGATTCTTGAAAAGTGAAAATCGCTCAGTTGTGTCCGACTCTTTGCGACCCCATGAATCACAGCACGCCAGGCCTCCCTGTCCATCACCAACTCCCGGAGTTCACTCAAACTCACGTCCATCGAGTCAGTGATGCCATCCAGCCATCTCATCCTCTGTCATCCCCTTCTCCTCCTGCCCACAATCCCTCCCAGCATCAGAGTCTTTTCCAATGAGTCAACTCTTCGCATGAGGTGGCCAAAGTACTGGAGTTTCAGCTTTAGCATCATTCCTTCCAAAGAAATCCCAGGGCTGATCTCCTTCAGAATGGACTGGTTGGATCTCCTTGCCGTCCAAGGGACTCTCAAGAGTCTTCTCCAACACCACAGTTCAAAAGCATCAATTCTTCGGTGCTCAGCCTTCTTCACAGTCCAACTCTCACATCCATACATGACCACAGGAAAAACCATAGCCTTGACTAGGCGGACCTTTGTTAGCAAAGTAATGTCTCTGCTTTTGAATATGCTATCTAGGTTGGTCATAACTTTCCTTCCAAGGAGTAAGCCGTCTTTTAATTTCATGGCTAAAATTAAAAGATTATGGGTAGCCTATCCCTTCTCCGGTGGATCTTCCTGACCCAGGAATTGAACCGGGGTCTCCTGCTTCACAGGTGGATTCTTGACCAACTGAGCTATCAGGGATTCTTAAAGACAGAGGGAAAATGCTTCCAATTCCTTTGTCAAGACAATTACATCGACAGATGTCCTGGATGGAGAGACCTGATAGGCAGAATGAGAGAAAGCCCATTCGGAATGGGGGTCCCGGGAGCCCTGACCCTGCACACCAAACTCTAGGGAGAGGCTGGGAGGAAGCTGTGACCAGGGCAGGAGCTTTTGGAAAAAGAAAAAGCAGACTGGTAGGCTCTGGAGATACCAGTCTGAATATCCGGAACCCATAGCTCGAGCAGGGTACTGGGCTCCAAAGACAGGCTGAGCGGAAGACTGGAGGGAGGGTAGGGGGAGCTTTGCTTTATTTTTGGATTTTGCCAAATCAAAAGAATTTGGGAAATGATGGAAACTGCTGTGCTGAAATGCAGACTCTGCCAGGTCAGCATGGGCCTGTTTATAAGTAATTCAATCTGAGGCGAGGAGGAGCTGCAGGCATTCAGTCACAGACACAGTCACACACCCGTTCACACACACGTAACTTCAGCACAGGCCAGTGGCAGCAGGACGTCCGACCCTGGTGTTGGTTCCTGAGACCGCGGTCAGCACGTGGGCTCCTGGCCAGTATTCGTTCATTCATCCACTCACCCCAGTGTTTGCTGAGCACTTACAAGGCATCAGGTGTGTCATAAGCTCTGGGGATAACATGGGGAGCCCAGCAGAGGCGGGCTTACAATCCAGCAGCTACACCACTGATGGGAATGCAGATTCCCCACCCTCTTGTCCCAGGCCCGCATAGAGAGGCAAGTGTGGGGCGGGGCGGGGGGTGGGGGGTGCAGGGCAGAGGGTGCTGGTGTGACCCAGGAAGACATTGCTGGAGGGCAGCAAGGAGCTATGCAGCAGATGGCATCCACGCTTCCCAACTCTGTTATCACTCAGGGAGTGGGCAGGGCTCCCCTGGGGGTGGGAAACGCCTTCCCCTTCCTCAGGGGAGCCATCATTACAGGTCTAACCAGTCATGACCACCTCATTACCCTTGGCCTCAGCATATAGAGAAGAGAAGGAAATGGCAACCCGCTCCAGTATTCTTTCCTGGAGAATCCCATGGACAGAGGAGCCTGGCAGGCTACAGTCCATGGGGTCGCAAAGAGTCGGACATGACTGAGCGACTTCACTTCAGCATATAGACATGTGACCAAATCCCGGCTAAAGGAGCACAAGAACTCTGTAGGGGATGGCTTCCTTTTCCAAACAAAAAGACAAAGCCTCTCTGCCCTTCCCCTTTCTTCCTGAGACAGGACCAAATGCCTGGAGATGTAGACACCATAGTAAAAGCCTAAGGCAACATGTCAACAGGCTAAGATGATGGGGCTAAAAGAACGGGAGCAGCTGACATCACCCCAGAGCTGAACTGCTTTCCTTGGGACACTCATCAGATGAGAACAAACAAGAAACAAATAATAACACCAACACTTTATTTGCTAAAGCTGCTTATAATTCGGTTTTGTGTCGCTAGCAACTGAAAGCATTCCAGAAGAGTCCAAAAGAAGATGTTATCAGTATCATCATGGGACAGCCCTGGTGTGGATCCCAGACCTGGGGAGATCATTGTAAAGAGCCAGAGCCAGGAAGTGAGGAGCCAACTGGGTTCTGGCTTAAACAAAGTGGCTCCTGGGCAGCCTGAACTCTATCACATACTGGGAGTTATGTACACGGGACCCACGTCTCCTCCCTGGAGGGGCTACAGCACCAAAACTCCTTTCTGAAGACTTACCAGATCTTTCCAACTCCAATTTCTGGCTCTTCAATCTAAGTTGGTACTCTAATAGCATTTGGAAGAGCTATGAAGATAAGATTTAAAATCCTGTGTGTGTGTGAGAGAGAAAGAGAGAACTGCATGAGAAGAAAGTTCCTTTTAAAAGCTGCCATTGTTTCATGTCTAGTAAGAGGGGTATTCAACTGCCTAGGCTAGAATCTAGCTCCTCAGTAAGTGTGTGACATTCAGTTACATAACCCACATGTGGCTCACTCTTCTCATCTGTAACGTGAGGTTAATACGATAACCTCTTCTTCATAGAGACAAAACCTGATGACTCAGAGGCAAAGAATCAGCCTGTAATTCAGGAGATGCAGGAGGCATGGGTTTGGTCCCTGCTTTAGAAAGATCCCCTGGAGGAGGAAATGGCAACCCACTCCACTATTCTTGTCTGGAAAACTCCATGGACAGAAGAGCCTGCCAGACTGTAGTAGTCCATGGGGTTGCAAAGAGTCGGACGTGACTGAGTGGGCCTGTGTTGAGGATTAAATTAATTCATTCATCTTAAACTCTTAAAACAAGTACCTAGCAGAGTAAATCTTTGAGAGAGATTAGCTAATATTGTTAATAATTTCATTGATTCTGAAATGGTTTCACATTTTTAGCACCTCTAAAATCCTGGTGTATCTTTTAGAGGGCAGCATGTCATAGATAAGTGGAAGCATTTTTATTCTTTCTTCATAATTCACTAACAATTTATTTTACAATCGATAGCATCTTATTTCAATGACGTGGGAAACTATTATTGAAGCAGATCTTCTTGTGGTGGAAAGGACCACTTGAGTAGTCCCATAGGCAAAAGATATATAAAACAAGAAGGCACCACACTCACCAAGAAAGGAATTTTGGAAATTTGTCAAAGTCCACTCTGCCCAGTTATCTCTTGTTTGTGGAACTCAAAGGCTTCTAGTGAAGGGGGGGGCAGATTTCAGTATGGGAGGGACAAGCAGATCCAGACAGAAAACGATGCTTTTTTGGATTCAAGGTTATCCACATATCTGAAGAATTGAGACTGCAGTATTCTTGCCTGGAGAATCCCAGGAACAGGGGAGCCTGGTGGGCTGCCATCTATGGGGTCGCACAGAGTCGGACACGACTGAAGTGACTTAGCAGTGAAGTCATGGGGCTTTCCAGGTGGCTCAGCGGTAAAGAATCTCCTTGCCGATGCAGGAGGTGCAGGAGACGAAGATTCAATCCCTGGTCGGGAAGATTCCTTGGAGGAGGAAATGGCAACCTACTCTAGTGCTTTGCCTGGGAAATCCTGTGGACTGAAGAGCCTGGCGGGCTACAGTCCATGGGGTCACAAAGACTTAATGACTGAACAACAACAGAGTAAAGTCATCTGAGCAGAAAGAAGGGTCTCCCAAGAAGGTGCTCTCCGATGGGAGGGGACCTGAGGGCTGTTACCCCAGAGCCAGAGCTGAGACTGTCACTGGAGGAAGTTACTCCCCCATCTCACGCAGAGGTGGACGCGGGGCAGCGCACGCTCCGCTCCCCTCTGGGTGGCACAACCACTTCGAACAGAAGCCCCAGCGGGTCTGGGTCTGAAGCAAAGAAGCTTTTGGAGAACTGTAGCTTATCTTGGGAGAGCAGGCACGAGGGAGGAGAGAAGGGTGTTCCTCCGGTGGGGAAACAGGTGCTATAGTCAATTTCAACCTGAAAAACAAGAGTAGGATAGCCTTATTGTTAGCGTAAGCAGGTAAAGCAAGCCACGTGAGCAAAACTATTATTAACTAATAATAATTGTTGATAAATGCTGGAGAGGGTGACGAGAAAAGGGAATCTTCTCGCACTGTTGGTGGGAATGTAAATTGATACAACCACGATGGAAGACAGTTCAGTTCAGTTCAGTTCAGTCACTCAGTCGTGTCCCCCTCTTTGCGACCCCATGGACTGCAGCATGACAGGCCTCCCTGTCCATCACCAAGTCCCGAAGTTTACCCAAACTCATGTCCATTGAGTCAGTGATGCAACCATCTCATCCTCTGTTGTCCCCTCTCCTCCCGCCTTCAATCTTTCCCAGCATCAGGGTCTTTTCTGATGAGTCAGTTCTTCACATCAGGTGGCCAAAGTATTGGAGTTTCAGCTTCAGCCTCAGTCTTTCCAATGGAAGGCAGTAGGGAGTCCTTAAAAACTAGGAATAAAACCACCATATGACCCAGCAATACCACTACTAGGCATACACCCTGAGGAAACCAAAACTGAAAAACACACGTACCCCAATATTCAGTGCAGCACGATTTACGATAGCTAGGACATGGAAGCAACCTAGATGTCCATCAGCAGATGAATGGATAAAGAAGCTGTGGTACAGTGTGGTACTATATACAGTGAAATACTACTCAGCCATACAAAGGAACACATGGATCCCGTTCTAATGAGACAAACCAACCTAGAGCCTATTATACAGAGTGAAGTAAGTCAGAAAGAGACATATATATCTATATTTCTATATATATTATATTATATATATATGTATATATATTATATTTTGAGAAGGCAATGGCAACCTACTCCAGTACTCTTGCCTGGAAAATCCCATGGACAGAGGTATATTTATTATTATTCTATATATATCTTTCTATGTATTACATATATACGTGAGATATATATATATCATATACTAACACATATATATGGAATCTAGAAAGACAGTACCTATCTGCAGGGCAGCTGGGGAGACACAGATATAGAGACAGACTTATGGACAAGGCGGGGGGGTGGGGAGGAGAGGGTGGGATGTACGGAGAAACTAACGTGGAAATATATACCACCATATGTAAAATACATAGCCAATGGGAATTTGCTGTATGACCCAAGGAATTCAAACTGAGGCTTTGTAACAACCTAGATGGGTGGGAAGGAGAAGGCAATGGCAACCCACTCCAGTACTCTTGCCTGGAAAATCCCAGAGACAGAGGAGCCTGGTGGGCTGCTGTCTATGGGGTCACACAGAGTCGGACACAACTGAAGCGACTTAGCAGCAGCAGCAGAGGGGTGGGATGAGGAGGAGATGGGAGGGAGGTTCAAGAGGGAGGGGACATAGGTATACCTATTCTGATTCAAATTGGCATTTGGCAGAAACCAACACGATACTGTAAAGCAATTATCCTTCCATTTAAAATGAACAAATCTAGTTTTTTAAAAAATTGTTGATAATATGACATTACTACTAGCAGGAACCAACATATCAAATGCCCGCTAAATAAGAACCACTGGACTCTGCACAATATATATACTCACAGCTGGTGAAGAGTAAATGTGATCATGTGACTCATTAATGAGACCCGAGAGTTCAACTCACTTTTCTACAATCACACAGCTGGTGTGCAGCAGAGCTCAGTTTCAAACTCAGTTTGTCTGAATCCAGAGCCTGAGTCAACCATGATTGGTGACAGAAGGTGGAGTTTCTCCTAAGGGCAACGTACCAGTTGACTCCTGACTGCAAAGTGTGCTGGGGGCGGGGGTGGCTTCCTCCCTTCCAGCAGGAGGTACCATCACCCCTTCCGCTCACTAAGCACTGTCAAGGGCTGGCTGCGGAGGTGGGCTCTGCTCCGGAGCTCCGTTCCCAGTGCTCCTGCTCGGCAGCCAGACCGTAACAAAATACCACAGACCTCTGGCATCGACAGAAACGTATTTTCTCACAGTGCTGAAAGCTGAGAAGTCCAAGACCAAGTGCCAGCAGGGCTGGGTTTCTGGTGAGACTACCTCTTCCGGGCTTCCAGACTACAACCTCCTTGGTCCTCACAACAGGGAGAGGGGGAGGGGCGGGGGGAGACCGAGAGAAGAGACCTCTCTCTTCTTCTTATAAGGCCATGGTTCTGTCAGATTAAGTTCCTACACTTATGACCTCATTTGACCTTAATTATCTCTAAATGGTCTTCCCAGGTGACTCAGCAGTAAAGAATCCACCTGCAAATGCAGAAGACACAGGTTTGATCCCTGGGTCGGGAAGATCCGCTGCAGAAGGAAATGGCAACCCACTCCAATCTTCTTGCCTGGAGAATCCCATGGACAGAGGAGCCTGGCAGGCTACAGTCCTGGAGGTCATAAAAGAGTCAGACACGACTTAGTGATTAAACAACAGCAACAACCTCCTGAATACTGGTCATACTAGGGGTTAGGGCCTCAACAGCATGAATTGGCGGGGGGCGGGGGGAGGCAAGTCAGTCCATGCCAAGCAGTTACCTTATTCTCATATTCCTTTTTATAAAATTGAAGTGTAGTTGATTTACAATGTTGTATTAGTTCCAGGTGTTCTCATATTCTTTAAAAGAAGGAAGTTTTCCATGAACAGCTACTCCCAGGTATTTTTAAGACCCCAGAAGTTTATTTTACTGTACTTTTAATCTTTGAAAAATTTTTGTTTTGTTTTCAAATTTTATTTTATTTTTATACAATTTTAAAGGTTACTTTCCATTGACAGTTATTAAAAAATATTGACTATATTCCCTGTGTTGTATACAATACATCCTTGAGCCTATCTTACACCCAATATTTTGTACCTCCCAATCTTTCACCCTTATATGCTCCCCACTGGTAACAATTAGTTTGTCCTGTATGTCTGTGAACCTACTTCTTTTATATTCACTAGTTTATCTTATCTTTGGAGAAGACTCTTGAGAGTTTTGAACAGCAAGGAGATCAAACCAGTCAGTCCTAAAAGAAATCAACTCTGAATATTCATTGGAAAGACTGTTGCTGAAGCTGAAGTTCCAATGTTTTGGGCACCTGATACAAAGAGCCCACTCAAGACCCTGACACTGGGAAAGATTGAGGGCAGGAGGAAAAGGAGGTGGCAGAGGATGAGATGGTTAGATAGCATCACCAACTCAGTGGGCACGAATTTGAGCAAACTCCGGGAGATAGTAAAGGACAGGAAAGCCAGGCATGCTGCAGTCCGTGAAGTCACGAAGAGTTGAACACGACTTAGCAACTGAGCCATTTATTTTTTTAGATTCCATGTATAAGTGATATCATACAGTATTTGTCTTTCTCTTCCAAGACACCAGAATTTTTGATCTGAGAAGAATCTTTGGGTAAATCAAGTCCAAACTCCTCATTTCACAAATGAGCACATGTGACTCTGAGATATTAGGAGACTTGCCCAGAGTCATACATCTAGTCAATGGCAGCACTGAACCCGGTCTTCTGATTCCAGGGGCGCAGCAGCATGTGTTGCTGGGCTTTAAAGGAATGATGATGGTGAGGATGATGGTTGGAGCCCCTACTGTGTGACAGGGGCTTCCCAGGTGGCTCAGCGGTAAAGAATCCCCCTGCCAAGGCAGGAGATGCAGGAGACGCTGGTTTGATCCCTGGGTCGGGAAGATCCCCTGTTGGAGGGCATGGAAACCCACCCCAGTATTCTTGCTGGAAAATCTCATGGACAGAGGAGCCTGGTGGGCTACAGTCCATGGGGTGGCTCAGAGTTGAGCACGAATGAAGCGACTAAGCACGCACACACGCGCTGTGACAGGCATTGTATAGTTCACTTTACGTACACCATCTTATTAACCTTCACAATAGCACTAAATAAAGGGTATGATTGTCCACTAATACAGATGAAGGAACTGAGGCTCAGAGGTGAGGTACCTCACTCAAGCACCCACAGCTAGTTTGGTGGGTGGCCGCAGGGTTTAAACCCAAGGTTGGGTCCAAAGTCCACAGTCTTCCGGTTTCACTGGGTTCAATTTCCATCAGGCAAGGGGGCACCCTCATTGGGCCCAGGCTATGAGCCAAGATTTGGAGCCAAGGGAAAGTCATGGACATTCAGGATCAGCGCAGAGGATGCAAGGGCTGCCGGAAGTGACAAAGTGAAAGGAAGGAGGGAAACAGGAGACAAGCCTTGATGGCTTCCCAACGCTGCCACCAAATCGCTCAGGGAGCTCCAGGGCCTCCTTTTTTTCCCCTAGGGAGTCAGGACAAGTTTTTTCCTTTACCTTCAAGCTTGACATCCCTTTATAGGTAAATCAGCCTTGCAGACAAACATGAACCGTGCCAGGCTGCCCTCCCTTCAGGCTGCAAAGGAAATGAAATTGGCATTCTATAGTCCTCACCTGGCAGGCATCACCACGCAGCCCCAAGGGACTGGGCCAAGGCTGGGTGTCAAGCTGATGGGCTATTGTCTGGAGTCTTGAAGGGAAGGGGGTGCTGGGGCAGCGGGGGGAGGAAGCCAGCTCGCAGGAGAAAGGTGAGCGGCTGGCCCCGGCCCAAGAATGCCAGGGGCCCCTGGCTCCCGCTGCCTGGCCCTGCTTCCCTGGCGGGAACAATTCGCGGTGTTGTCAGGAAGTGACAGTGAAACCCCGTTCCCCTTATACCTCCTTCAGCCTCTGGCAAAAGGAGGTTCCTGGAGGGAATATTTTTAGTTTGACAAATGAAAGCCTGGGACCGAGGACAGGAGGGATTAAGGGAGCTCTTCTCTGACACTCCTGGAGACGGGGAGATGATGAGTCAGATACAGAGGGCTTAGGCACGACTTCTCAAGACATTCCTCAAGCATGAGCGCAGGCCAGCCGCGCGGATGGATTCCTCCCGCCCGCCGGCCGGCGTGCGGGCCGGGGGCCGTTCGGGAGGGGCCCGGGAGCCGCTCCTCCCCGTCCTGTTTTCCCTGCCCAGTGGCGCATTGTTGGACAGCAGCTCCGGGGATCAAAGCGCCGCCTGGGCTGGGCCGGGCCCGGAGTCAGCAGGCGTGGGTTCGAGCTCAGCCCTCCTGGCTGGCTGGCGGTGACTCTGCGTGTCCTCATTCTCCCTGGATGCTTCAGTTTCCGCGTGTGTAGACCGAAAGTATCTGGACGCCTCAAAATGATCATCATGAGGCTGCATCGCTGAAAAAAGCATTGAGCATGCGCAGTGCTGTGGACGTGTGATTCTGCTGAGTCCTTAACACCCCACACACAGGTGTGCTGGAAATCTCACGGCAGAGTAACAAAACCAGGGTTTAACCCTCTCAGCACCTCCGTGAGGTAGACTTCATCACCCCGACTTTATAGACGAGGAAACTGAGGCTCAGAAGGGGGCGTGGCTTGCGCGGGGTCACAGAGCTAACAAGTGCTAGGTTGGCATCACCCCTGACTCCAAAGCCCGTGTCCTGAATCCTTGCACCGGTGACTCCCTGGCTAGGCCTGGATCTGGCCGGAGCTCATCTCTTATCAGAAGCCACAAGTGACAGGAAGATCAAGACAGTGCTCAGGGCCAGGCGCCAATCAGAGAGCCAGAAGGGGAGAACAGACTGCCAGCCAGAGGAGGGCCAGAGCAGACAGAGACCGGAGCCCAGAGCAGGGCTCAGACGGACTGCAGGTCAGAGGGGCAAGGGAAGGGCCCCGGCCAGAGCCGGTGGCTGGCGCTCCTGGCAACGCAGTGGGTTCTGGAAGAGGAGGCACACTTAAAAGTCAAAGTCTACGGACGCAGATGTAGAGAACAGACTTATGGACAAGGGTGGGGAGAAAAGGGACAGGGTGAGATGAATGGAGAGAGTAGTATGGATACATACACACTAATACATGTAAATAGACAGCCAACGGGATTTTGCTGAATGAGTCAGGGAACTCAAACGGGGGTTCTGTAATAACCTAGATGGGTGGGAATGAGCAGGAGACGGGAGGGAGATTCAAGAGGGAGGGGACGTATGTACACCTATGGTTAATTCATGCTAATGTATGACAGAAATCAAGCCAATGTTGTAAACCAATCATCAATCAATTAAAAATAAATATTCTTTTTAAAAGTCAAAATCGGCTCATTTGGTTGGAAGAGAGAATGAGGCAGCATCAAATAGATTGGCTTATTTCTCCCTTTCCTGACAGCTGGGTTATGTTAGGATGGGTTCTCCCAGAGACTTGGTGCCAAGTCACTAAGTGAGCTCTAGTCTAACATGTAAAACTGTGCTAAGTAGCTCACCTCAAACCCACCCCCTTGGCCCACCTATTCGATTTTCATTGGCCCACAAGTGAATTCCAGAATAAAGAGTAAAAGATCGCCAGTGAGTGCTTCTGCTCAAGAAATGCTGATAGTACTGACTTCATTGCTGAAATTAGTGGAGTTTTTTTTTGTTTTTTTCCACTCATTAGCATCCTCCTCTTAAGTGATCTAAGTCCAGAGAATTCACTTTTTATTCTTCATGGAACTTGATTCAGCTATTTTGTTTCAAACAGAAAACAAAAAGGGTATCCCATACGCTTGGTTATTTTCTTCTTTAGTTTGTCCTCAGGAAGAAAGGAAGGGAGGGAAGAGAGGAAGGGGGTACCACTCATACCACAAACTTCACTCCCGATGAGCTCACGAGAAGAGCAGCGCCCCTACCACCACCACCCCGCTGAGGTCCCGGAAACTCGCCACAGCACCACTGCGGGGGCCCATCGGAACAGGCCATGCCTTCATGTTTGCACCACTAAACATGCTCAGGGATAATTTTGCATCTTTGCTTCAAGCCATGGGACCTTGGACAAGTCATCTAAACTCCATGAGCCTCAATTTCCTCATCTGTAAAATGGGATTAAAATGCCACCTTTGTCTCATATGGGAGTTGTGGGAATCTGCCAAGAGAGACGTAGAGGTTTATGTAATGTATATAGTATTTATTGAGCACCTGTTACGTGCCAGGCACTGCTCTATATGTATGCGTTTGAGTTTTCTCCAGGAAAGAGGTGTAGTCGACTTCAACATCATGGAGCTGAGGTCAAGAAAGCTTAACAAGGACACTCCTGAAATGGGGACCCTGACTTGTCCTTCCCAGACTCTGCAGCAGGCTCATCTGTGTTTCAGTCAAGCTTCTTTGACTTCAGGGTCAGAAAATTTCATGTTAGGAATGCAATGGTGGGTGCGGTAGGAGTGGAGGCTGCAGGACAACAGCGGAGATGGGGGCGGAGAGGGTTCTTATTAGTGATTCAAGACTTGGACCTCATGGGTGCTGGTGGTGAGCTGCTAAGCTGCTAAGTTGCTTCAGTCGTGTCCAACTCTGTGCAACCCCACAGATGGCAGCCCACCAGGCTCCGCTGTCCCCGGGATTCTCCAGGCAAGAACACTGGAGTGGGTTGCCATTTCCTTCTCCAATGCAGGAAAGTGAAAAGTGAAAGTGAAGTCGCTCAGTCATGTCCGACCCTTAGCGACCCCATGGACTGCAGCCCACCAGGCTCCTCTGTCCATGGGATTTTCCAGGCAAGAGTACTGGAGTGGGGTGCCATTGCCTTCTCCAGCTGGTGGTGAGAAACCACCATAAAAACCCCGCACTGCCAGGGACAGAGGTCTCTGTCTGCCTTTGTCGGCCACGCCGGGTTTCTCTCTTGGGTGTCTCATCTGCCAGGGCCCCCCCTCCTCCTGCACGTGCCGTTCCCCTGCTCTCAGCTGTCCCAGCCGCTCCTCCCATGCCTCTTCGCCATCTAGTAGCTTCTGCTTCCACAAGGACAAGTGCTTGACATGTGGGGACATCTAGACTCCTTCCAGTTTCCTCCTGTGGTCTCAGACCACAATTATTCTTTGCCCACAGGTTCTAGAGTTTGAAAGACTGAGACCTGAAACTCAGTCCTACCACTGAACCACTGCTCTGTTTTGAACAAGGAGCCTCTCAGACCCTCGGATTCTTTTTCTGTAAATGGTGATCCTAATACTATCAACTTCTTTGGGTTATCAGTTCAGTTCAGTTGAGTCACTCAGTCGTGTCCGACTCTTTGCGACCCCATGGACTGCAGCACACCAGGCCTCCCTGTCCATCACCAACTCCCGGAGTTTACTCAAACTCATGTGCATCAAGTCGGTGATGCCATCCAGCCATCTCATCCTCTGTCGTCCCCTTCTCTTCCCACCTTCCATCTTTCCCAGCATCAGGGTCTTTTCAAATGAGTCTGTTCTTCATATCAGGTGGCCAAAGTATTGGAGCTTCAGCTTCAACATCAGTCCTTCCTATGAATATTCAGGACTGATCTCCTTTAGGATGGACTGGTTGGATCTCCTTGCTGTCCAAGGGACTCTCAAGAGTCTTCTCCACAGTTTTGAACACCACAGTTCAAAAGCATCAATTCTTCAGCACTCAGCTTTCTTTACAGTCCAACTCTCACATCCATATGTGACTGACTACTGGAAAAACCATAGCTTTGACTAGACGGACCTTGTTGGCAAGGTAATGTCTCTGCTTTTTAATGTGCCGTCTAGGTCGGTCATAGCTTTTCTTCCAAGAAGCAAGTGTCTTTTAATTTCATGGCTGCAGTCACCATCTGCAGTGATTTTGGAGCCCCCCAAAATAAAGTCTGTCAGGGTTTCCACTGTTTTCTCATCTATTTGCCATGAAGTGATGGGACCAGATGCCATGATCTTCGTTTTCTGAATGTTGGGCTTTAAGCCAACTTTTGCACTCTCCTCTCACTTGCATCAAGAGGCTCTTTAGTTCTTCTTCGCTTTCTGCCATAAGGGTGGTGTCATCTGCATATCTGAGGTTATTGATATTTCTCCTGGCAATCCTGATTCCAGTTTGTGCTTCATCCAGTCCTTCATTTCTCATGATGTACTCTGCTTATAAGTTAAATAAGCAGGGTGACAATATACAGCCTTGACATACTCCTTTCCCAATTTGGAAACAGTCCACTGTTCCATGTCCAGTTCTGTTGCTTCTTGACCTGCATACAGATTTCTCAGGAGGCAGGTCAGGTGGTCTGGTGTTCCCATCTCTTTCAGAATTTTTCACAGATTGTAGTGATCTACACAATCAAAGGCTTTGGCATAGTCAATAAAGCAGAAGTAGATGTTTTTCTGGAATTCCCTTGCTTTCTGTATGATCCAACAAATGTTGGCAATTTGATCTCTGGTTCCTATGCCTTTTCTAAATCCAGCTTGAACATCTGGAAGTTCATGGTTCATGTACTGTTGAAGCCTTGCTTGGAGAATTTTGAGCATTACTTTACTAGCGTGTGAGATGAGTGCAATTGTGTGGTACTTTGAGCATTCTTTGGCATTGCCTTTCTTTGGGATTGGAATGAAAATTGACCGTTTCCAGTCCTGTGGCCACTGCTGAGTTTTCCAAATTTGCTGGCATATTGAGTGCAGCACTTTCACAGCATCATCTTTTAGGATTTGAAATACCTCAACTTCTTTGGGTTATGATGCAAAGTAAATTTTTTTTTAAAGGTTTTTTTTTGACATGGATCATCTTTATTGAATTTGTTACAATACCGCTTGTGTTTTGGTTTTCTGGGCATTGGGGATCTTAACTCTCCAATGTGGGATTGAACCTGCACCCCCTACACTGGAAGGCAAAGTCTCAACCACTGGGCCACCAGGGAGGTCCCGATGCAGAGTAAGTTAGATAATTAGGACAGAGCCAAAGACACAATAACCGCTCAGACTCAGAGCTGTTATTATTGCTACTGCTGTTATTACTGTTGAGTTTGAAAGAGTTGTCTCAGATCCCATTTCTTTCACTTAAGAACATTAAACTCTGCAAACCACAATTCCACCAAGGGCACCCAGCCCCTCGCTCCCAGGGCTGGTGTAGGAGTCAGGGGGCCAGGGTGTGTGATCTCAGCCGGACTTGCTGCTTCTCCTTCTCTGCCTCACCCCGATGGGTGTTCCCTTCACAGTTCCCTAGGAGGCCAGTCTCCTCCCTCTGCCTTTCTTCCAGAAGATCATATAGAGGATTCGACCCTTGGGGTCTAGACCCCATCACTGGCTGAAGATTCATCCCCAGGAAGTCACACAGTGGTGAGGCAGACAGGAATCTTGGAGGCCCAGCTGACCTCATAGGGGGAGACTGAGGCTCAGAGACCAGAAGCCAAAGACCCCACTGAAAGTGCTAGCCCAGGAATGAGACCCTGCCTTTCCCCACACCCTGACGAGTGTTCAGGCCACGCTTTATTTGCCCTCAGTTTAGGGGTTCCCTCTGTCCTAGTCAACAAGCACAGACATGCCTGTGCTCCCAGAATCATCTGTCTACAAGAGGGAGGGGATATATGCACACCTATGGCTAATTCATATTGATGTGTGGCAGAAATCAAACCAATATTGCAAAGTAATTATCCTTCAATTAAAAATAAATAAATTAAAAAAAAAAAGAATGCTAAAGGCCTTGGGACAAACTGGAGGGGAAGGGACCCACACCCAGAGAGAGCAGGAGAGCCGCAGTAGCCAACAGGCCGCAGGCTGGCCACGGGCCAGAACCGCAGTGACTCTGAGGCACCGAGGCGGGGAGCCATGCTGTCATGAGAATGGCGGTGTCTGCGAACCTTGAAAGTGAAAGGGGATTAGGCCAGTGTGCTGCACGGCCCTGGGGGCCCCAAATCAGACCGCCTGCCCTGCCTGAGAAACGCCTGCCAAAGCGCCAGTGTGAGAAATGAATTTTAAAATTTGATGTTATTAAAAACTATCAGCTCTGATTTCAAAGGCTGGCAAGCTTGCCTCTGAGCCAGCACCCACCCAGGCCCGGCTGACCTCACCACGACAGCTAACCCATGACATCAGAGCGGCCCCGGGCAGAGAGTCTGGTGAATTAGCACTATCTAAAGAGAAGGAGGATGGAGTTACAAGCTCACGAGTGGGGGAGAACTGGAGAATCCTTCCTGGCTTCACTCAGATTCCCAACTGCTTATCAAAACGCACATGCCTGGAACTGCTGGGTCTTGAGAGCCAGCCTCTTGACTTCTGATTCAGGGTGGGATCCAAGCCCCAGAGATGAGGCCAGTGGCTCCCAGGGGGAAGATGGATGGACCCTAGCCCCAGCATCACCCCCTCCATCTCTGCCTGCCTCTGTGATTACCCTGCTACTCTGGTTCCAGCCGTACCACCTCCCAATTGTATGAAGACAATGTTCTGGCCTCCAGCCCTCCAGCCTCCCCAGCGTGAGCTGAACAACTAGAGGCTTCCCAGGTCCCAGCCCATCCTATTTCCTTGGTCAGGAGCAGAACCTTGACACTGTTGCTTTGAAAGACCCCAGGAGACACAAAGGAGCAGGAAGGATGGACAGTTCAGTCCGTCCTTTGCACTGAGGCCTGGCTGTTCTCTCCAGGTCTGCCACCATCCCCGAGGGCGGACGCCAACCCCCTCCCCTGGGACAAAAGCTCCTCCACCGGCCCCCGGGCCTCCCCCTCCTGCCTCATCTGCTTTCACTCTCCCCTGTACTCTGGTCATTGGCACAGATTTTCACGTTCTAAATAAACCGCCTCTTTCAGCTTTCCAGCTTGGACCATTCCCTTTGCTTGGAATGCCCAGCCCACCCTGCATGCCTCCCACGCACGCATGGACATTCTTTTCATAACCTTCAAAGCCCAACATCAGTATCACCCTGCATCAGAAGACTCTCCTCAGGTCCATGCAGCATGAACTGGTTCCTGGTGATGACTGAAACTGATGCTTCAATCGTGCTAACCACAGGGTGGGTACCATACATTATCAAGGGTCCACCCAACCTGGTTCATTTTGTCCCCACCCAGCCTTTCAAAGCGGGTCCTATCACCACTCACATTTTTAGAGATGAGAAAACAGAGGCAAGGAGACAGGAGCTCACTTGCCCACGATCACACTAGTGCCCGGGGGGCAGGAACCCTGGCTGTTGGGCCCGGATCCACAGGAGACCAGCTCGCCCCTCCTTCTGTTGCTATACTTACAGGCCAGTCTTACCCACTTAACACGGAGCTCCTTGAGTGCAGGAACTTGGTGTTATTATTGTAAACATTGAAGTAATGTAATATTATGATGATGATGATGAGTATTTAGTAGATTACTATACTGATAGAAATAGTAACAATTGCTCTACTGTATGGAGTGTCCTCTCTATGGACTGAGTGTTCATACACTATCTTCTCCACAACTCAACAGCCACGTTGAAATGTGAATCATCTTCACCTTATAGATAAATCATCTGATTTATCCATGAGGCTTAGTGAGGTTAAAGTTCAAGGTCACCCCCTGCCTCTACCCTCTGCTCTCCCTGCTTCCACCTCCCCAGAGCATAGTTAAGATACAGTCAAGGCTTAGGCGTCTAATCAGTTAAATGGAATGTCTCATTCCTAGGCCTTGACCTTTGATTCTGAGGTTGCAGCTTAATTCAAATGATCCTCAGCTATCATGTGCCTACTATGTGCTGGGAACAGTGCTGGGGCTCCATCAGTACCAATTCATTCATTGCCCAAGCCCCAGGAGGCAGGGCCCACTGTTCGCCCCATTTGCATGCCATGCCCAACGTCACACAGCTGGCAAGGAGCAGAGCCAGGAGGGAGCCTGTGCTCCCTCCAGATTCCAAGTGCTCTGCTCCCAAACGCTCTTGTAGACTGCCTCCTGGGGACAGAAGCCCCAGAGGCGAAGAGTGAGCAGGGCGGGAAAGGAGGAGGGCAGAGCTGGGAGGCAAATCAACCAGATGCAACGTTCTCAGATGTTTCCGCAGACTTCTCCGTCCCTGTAGGACCGGCTCGTTTCCGAAGCAGATGACGGGACGGACCGTCCAGTTGCTCCCAGTGACATCTCATCTCGGCTCCGTGCAGGCCCCTGAGCATTCCTGGTGACGTCAGCCAGCTGTGCGCCCTTGTCTCCAGGAGCAGGCTCTGTTGCAGTCCGGGGGGGGGCCAGGCGGGGTGCGGAGGGGTGACATGCAGACAGGCCCCTCTCGGCGCCTGAAGGAATGCATCCCGGCTTGGGCCTACGGCCGGGTTCGGGGAGGGTCCCCAAGCAGGGTCACTTCGCAATGATCCCAAGGTGAACGCTGAGGCTAGAGATGAAAAATCATCCAACTGAATAAATAAATCACCAAAGAGAGCAGCAGCCCCGGACTGCCGAGAAATTCAATCCTAAACATGAAGAGAGTTGGTAGAGGGTGGGGGCCAGAGGACTGGGGGGGACTGAGGTTCTGAAAAGATTTAATTGGTGCTTGGGCCCCAAGAATATGTAAATAGTCTCTCGGTTTCTACCCTTTTAGGAGAAACAGATGCCCAAGACTCCAAGCGGAGTTTTCATGTGAAAATCATTCAGACCCCGAGAATGCCATTTAAAATGTGTATAATTTGATTGCTATCTCCTAGTAGGGAGGGCTCCCTATTTGAGGCTTTGCTTTACATTAGCGCCCCCACCCTCATCGCAAGATCCATTTTTCTGTACCCCCTCCCCCTTCTCCTCCTCCTAAGCCCTACGTTAGATGCCTAAGACAGATGAGGACAGGCTCTGAGTTCCATGCAGTGTTGGTGGGGGGGAAGCTCCCCCAGGGTCACCTATAGCTAAACCTTTAACTTCAAGATTATCTAAGTAAGGTTAACAATTTCCAAGTCCAGCCTCTGCTAAGAACCATCCAGTGACAAGCAACGGGTCCCCTGCTTCTCCTTAGGCAACCGATCCTATTAGTTTGGACAACACTGACTCCCAAAATGTTTCCCCATGTGTTGAACTAAATTTTGTCTCTCAAAAGTAAAGTCTTGCTTCCCTTTCCAAGCCCTTCTAGAACCCCTCTGGGATTCTGAACTGTGAAAAAAAAAGAGAATGTGGAGAGTCAAATGGAAGGAGTTTGCAGGGAGGAGAAGTCAGGATACTTGTGTCCTGGGCTCACAGGGACTCAGTTTCCTCATCTGTAAAATGGGAAGCCTGATGCCTACCCTTTACCAGTGAGGTGAGGGTAAGATGAGAAAGGGAGATTCATGTATTTTGAAGGTAAAACAAACCTATTAAAGTGAGTCATAATTAAAAACACCAAACAAAGCCATGGAAGTGAAAGGGTTGGGAAGATTTCCTCTTCCCTCAGCAAGTCGAGAGAGGTGATGATCTCGAGTCCCTTCCAGCTTAGATGTGCAAGAAGTTTCATGAGGAGGAGCGCAGGATGGGAGTTTGCTAGTTCTGTTCAAACGCTGACCCATTTTTCTCTGGCCCGAGTGTCTCCTGTGAGCAGATACATATTTCAGAAGAGCAGAGAGAGAGGGATAGGACAACAGGGGAAAATGGGGAAAGGAGACTCATTTATTTAACCATCTAGCAAGTATGTATCAAGATCCCAGTGCATGGACCACATTGAACAGAGACGCAAGAGAATATTCCTGACAGCAGAGAATTCACCAGTGACCTACAGGATGATCCTACAGTGTGGGAGGCTGCCCAGTGCTGCCCACCCCAAGATGTCCACACACTGATCCCCTAAAGCTACCGCTTTGTTACTTTACACAGCAAGAGGGACTTTGTGGGTGTGATTGGAGTTCATAACCAGTTCTCCTGTATTATCCCGGGGGACCCAATGGGATCACAAGGAGCCTTACAAGAGAGAGGCAGGAGCTCAGAGTCTGAGAAGAAGACGTAATGATGAAAGCAGAAGTTGGAGTGATGTGGGACGATGAGGCAAAGAATGGGGACAGCCTCTAGAAGCTGGAAAAGGCAAGAAAATGGATCTTCCCCTAGGCCCTCCAGAAGGCCGACAGTCCAGCCAACCCAGAAGCTCTGGAACTCTGACCTCCAGAACTGTAAGAGTATAACCTGTATCGTTTTAAGTTACTAAGTTCCTGGTGATTCATTAGAGAAGCAAAAGAAAACTAATATAATGGTTCCCAGGGAAAACTTTCTATGTCGATTTCTATACAATTGACTTTATCTGTATTAGAATACATGGATCACATTAATGTGTGTGTGTGAGTATATATAATATATGTATATATATATTCCCTGGTAGCTCAGAAGTACAAAATTCGCTTGCCATGCAGGAGCTGCTAAGTCACTTCAGTCTTGTCCGACTCTGTGCAAGCCCATAGATGGCAACCCACTAGGCTCCCCCGCCCCTGGGATTCTCCAGGCAAGAACACTGGAGTGGGTTGCCATTTCCTTCTCCTGCCATGCAGGAGACATGGGTTCAATTCTTAAGTCAGGAAGATCCCCTGGAGGAGGGTACGGCAACCCACTTGAGTACTCTTTGCCTGGGAAATCCCATGGACAGAGGAACCTGTCGAGCTCCTCTGAGAGCTCACGAGGTCACAAAGAGCCGGACACGACTGAGCAACTAACACACACACACACACACACACACACACAATACAAGTACACCTAACCCACCATATATATATGAGAGATGGTAAGGGACAGGGAGGCTTGGCGTGCTGCAGTCCATGAGATCACAAGCAGTCGGCCGTGACTTAGTGACTGAACAACGATATACACACACACACACACACACACACACAGAGTACAAGCACCTCTAACCCAGACTCAATCCCACCTCCAGGAATTGTGCTTGCTAGTCCCTCTGCGGAGAATGCTCTCCCCCCAGACCTTTACATAGCTCCCTCCTTCGCCTTCTCTGACTGCTCATTCTAAAATAGTGTCATGCTAAAGACAAATATTATATGATATCACTTACATGTGGAATGGAAAAGAAAAAAAAGACAGAAATAAACTTATTTTCCAAGTAAAATGAGACACACAGATATAGAAAACAAACTTATGGTTAAAAAAGGGGGAAAGAAAGGTGGGAGGAGGGATAAATTAATAGGCTGGGATTAACATATACATGTGTGTGAAGTCGCTCAGTTGTATCCAACTCTTTGCAACCCCGTGGACTGTAGCCCACCAGGCTCCTCTGTCCATGGGATTCTCCAGGCAAGAATACTGGGGTGGGTTGCCATTTCCTTCTCCAGGGGATCTTCCCAAACCAGGGATCGAACCCAGGTCTCATGCATTGCAGGCAGATGCTTTATCCTCTGAGCCACCAGGGAAGCCATACATATACATACTACTATGTGTAAAATAATCAACAAGGACCTACTGTATAGCATAGGGAACTATACTCAGTATTACGTAAAAACCTATAAGGGAAAAGAATCTTAAAAAGAATATATATACTATATGTATGCATATATCGAGGCTTCCCTGGTGTCTCAGATGGTAAAGAATCCACCTGCAATGCAGGAGACCCGGGTTCAACTCCTGGGTCAAGAAGATCCCCTGGAGAAGGGAATTATAAATGGAATAATCCTGTATAGATTACCACATAATATTGAGTATAGGTCCCTGTGCTATACAGTAAGCCCTCATTGCTCATCTATTTTATATATAGTAGTACGTATATGCTAATCCCAGCCTCTTAATTTATCCCTCCTCCCACCGTCCTTTTCCACTCCGGTGTTCTTGCCTAGAGATTCCTTGGACAGAGGAGCCTGGAGGGCTATAGTCCATGGGGTCGAAAAGAGTCGGACATGACTGAGTGCTGAACACTTTCACATTTCAAAGATGTATTTATATGTACCCAGTTGCTTCAGTCATGTCAAACTCTTTGTAATTCCTTAGACCACAGCCCGCTAGGCTCCTCTGTCCATGGGATTTTCCTGGCAAGGATACTGGAGTGGGTGGCCATTTCCTCCTCCAGGGGTTCTTCCCACTCAAGGGTCAAACCCACATCTCCTGTGTCTCCTGCATTACAGGCAGATTTTTCACCTCTGAGCCAACAGGGAAGCCCCCCCCATATTATATATATATATATATGTGTGTGTGTGTGTGTGTGTGTATTATGTATATATACACATATATGTGTGTATATATATGTATATATACATATATGTATGTGTGTGAATATATGTATATGTGTATGCATATATGTATATATGTGTGTGTGTGTATATGTGTGTGTGTATATGCTGCTGAGTCCCTTCAGTCGTGTCCGACTCTGTGCGACCCCATAGACGGCAGTCCCCCAGGCTCCCCCGTCCCTGGGATTCTCCAGGCAAGAACACTGGAGTGGGTTGCCATTTCCTTCTCCAGTGCATGAAAGTGAAAAGTGAAAATGAAGTCGCTCAGTCGTGTCTGACTCTTAGTGACCCCATGGACTGCAGCCTACCTGGCTCCTCCATCCATGGGATTTTCCAGGCAAGAGTACTGGAGTGGGGTGCCATTGCCTTCTCCAATATATATACACACACACACACATATAGAAAGTGAATTGCTGTGCTGTACACCTGAAACTTACATGATAATGTAAATCAACTATATTTAAATTAAAAAAATGTTTTAAATATCGTCATGTGTCCCACCACTAGGCCCTGGATGTTCCAGTGTTTCTAGACTGCAGGCTGCAATCCATCGGTAGATCATAAGATCAGTCTTAGTGGCACATAACCAGTATATTTTTTAAATACAGTAGGAAAGCAGAGGAAATATGATAACACATCATGTGTAGTAAATGTAAGCACTGTTTCACAACTTTTTGTTCTGTTCTCTGTGTGTTAGTGTGGGCTACAGTGTAAAGTAACTCACTATGCATGAAAAATTTCAATCTAATTCACCACCCTGCTGAATTTTCTCCAGAGCTGATATCACCATCTGTGATTCTCTTGTATATGTTATCTACACTCCATCTCCTCCACAGGCATGTAATCTCCATAAGTCTTTACCATAAGGTAAAGACTTCATTGGAATTTTCTTTGCTGTGTCCCTGGCATCTAGAAAAGCCAGTTACCCCATAGGCATTCAACAAAGATTTGTTGAAGGAATGAATGATGAATTGAGCCTACGATTTCATGCATATTATTGTTGAGAACAGGAGTAATGTTTTTCAAAAATAAGTTAATTTAAAGGATCGTATAAAGGCACTAGGAATACAGGTAGAATCCAGTGAGGCAAAATTTATGAGGATGACACTGAAATGCTAAATTTGGGGAAGCAAAATAATGAACTTATTCCCTGCTCCTGATGGGCCGCGAAGCTAGCTGGGGCAACATGCTGCAGAAGAGCCAAGGGACAGATGGATCCCACTCCAGAACACTGGGGGTCACACCCACCTCCTTTCCCTCACCCTCAGAATGCCGTAGCCAGGAATGCAGAAGGCGAGCAGGCGAGCCTGCATGAAAACTGGGGGCATGTTGGTTTCCTTTCAATCCCAAAAGTCTGAAAGGCTTCACCCCAACTCTAGTCCGCCTTTCCCCACCACCCCTCCCACCCTGCGCTTTTCTGTCCGGGAGCATGGAGGCAGCACTTTACAGAGAAAGATACCCAGCTCGGGGGTCAGGCAAAAATGGCTCCGATAGACCTGTGTCTCCTGCTTATTCACCCGAAAACGAGCAGGTGTTTTAGCCTCTTGGAGCCTCCCTTTCCTTATCTGTAAAATGTGGAAATAAAATAACAACTCTATAAAGAGCCCAGAAGAAAGCAGATTCTCAGGAAATGTCGGTTCCCTTCTCTTCCCTCGTCACGGATTTATGCCTTGTTCTTGTGGCTCAGCCTCTAACAGATGCCCCGAAGGTGAGGACCGTTCAGAGGCCATCTGTGACAAGCTGCCGGGGGGCCCTCAAATGTCAGCTCCAAGCAATCCAGTCCGGAGCCCCAGCAAGAAGGCTGGGCCCTGAGATGGAGGGCAGGGGATGCTTGAGCAGCGTCAGGGCGTGCATGGAGGTCCCGGGAGTGGTGACAGGCCCCTCCGGCACCTGTGTCCTTTGCGCACATCCCACTCCCGCTGAAGTATAACCTAGCCAGGACCACATGATGACGTTCATAGCTCTGGCCATTTTTGCTTTTGTAAGCCCCCCTTCCTCCATCAACCAAACATTTAAAGTCTTATTTTACCACTACAGTGTTACACAATGAATATATGAATATTACATAAAACATTTTATTTAACCTAAAAGGTTTTCTTCTGATTTTTAAAAGAAATGCAAATATATTCAAGGACCCCTAAAAATATTAGATGCCCTGTGCCCACCATGGCAAAGCATAAGTCAGTACTAAGTCCAACCTCTCACCACCCATCCTTAATGATGGAAATTCACTGCTTCCACAGGGACACAGGCCACGGAGGTGAGCTCTGGATTACTAGAAAGCACCTGTTTATAAAGAGGGAAAAGGTGTGTCCCTTGAGCTTCCATTCTCCTTGGCCCCAACTTTAGCTGCTGGAACTACAGAGAACAAGTTAACCAGCACTTTCCCTGTGGCTTCCCTGGGGGCTCAGACAGTAAAGAATTCACCTGCAATTCGGGAGACCTGGGCTGGGAAGATCCCCTGGAGAATGGAACAGCAACCCACTCCAGTATTCTGGCCTGGAGAATTCCGCGAACTGTACAGTCTATGGGGTGGCAAAGAGTCACACACGACTGAGCAACTTTCACTTTCCCTGGAGGAGAATAGCTGTCTCTAGTGGGTTGAATGGTGGCCCCCAAAAAACATGTCCACCTCCCAGAACACCTGAATTCTACCATATTTGAGAAGAGGATCTCTGAAGATGAGTTAAAGATCTCCAGAAGACATCACCTCGGATTATCCAGGTGAGCCCCGAAACCAGTGACAAGTCCTATATGAAACACACAGTGAGGAGACAAGAAAAGAGAAAGCAGTAAAAAACAGGAAGGAGCTTGGCTTCCTCACGCCAAGGCTGGGGGAGCCACTAATGCCTGGAAGAAATGAGGGCGGAGCCCCCACTAGAGCCCCTGGAAGGAGCGCAGCCCTGCTGACACCTCAATTTTAGACTTCTGGCCTCCTGGACGGTGAGAGAATAAACTGCTGCTGTAAACCACTTCATGTGTGGTCATTCGTTACAGCAGCTCCTGGAAACTAATACACTTCTGTTCATGATGCTTCTGTGCCTGCAGCCATCCTGGGCTCTTATTCTTGGAGCTGCAGGAAAAACAAGGGCTTTCTTTATATTTTTGTTGTCATAGAAAGGAAAGTTGCCTTTCATCAGAACAACAGCAGTCTGGGGAGATGGTGGTCTCAGAGTACCCCCCCCCCAAAAAAAAACCACCTCTAAAGATTCTGCTTGGCCATGAAAGCTTTCAAAGGGAAAACAGGGAAGCAGGCTCAGAGAAGCACTGAGATAGGAGGTCAGAGGCATCACCATCCCCTGCTGCCTGCAGGCTCTGTGACTCCTCTCGATCTTTCTTTAGATGTTAGCTTAGAACAAGGGCTTTCAAGTCTGGATCCTGATTCTGACTCTGCCAGTTGGCACCTGAGTAAAGTAGGTAGGTTTCCTAGCCTCCCAGCTAACTCATCTGTAAAATGGGGACAAAAAATTTCTACCTTATTGGGCTGTTGTGAGGATCAAAAATAATAACTAGAAAATGTTTAGCTCATGCTTAACAACAGAGGGAATAATCATTTCCCACAGGGCTCCAATGAGGGCTGCAGAGCCCAGAACAGGCCTCTCCCTTGCTGAGACTCCAAAGCAGACTGGCCCCACAATTGTAGAGGAGACAGGACGCCTGGAGCCCTGAGAAGGAGAAGACAGCCCTACCAGGGGAGAACCCCAGGAATATCCCTAAGTAGGAGGTGGTGTTCATCTTGGGCTAAGGGCCTGGAGCATCCAGCTCAGTTCTCATACTTGGAAGAAATTTTGGATCCACTTTCTTCTGGAAAACCAAGAAAATATGGAATTCTTTCAAGATACTTCCTATTTGATTATCTGAAAGAGAATATGGGGAAATGGATGGAGGAGGATGAAACACACCTTTCTGAATGAGAGTAACTCCTATAGAGAATTTTTGTCCACTAGCAGGCCATGGGATGAGCAAGACTGATGTGAAGTGACCTTTTGTGAGGCACCAGCTGCTGCTGCTGCTGCTGCTAAGTTGCTTCAGTCGTGTCCGACTTTGTGCAACCCCATAGACAGCAGCCCACCAGGCTCCCCCGTCCCCGGTATTCTCCAGGCAAGAACACTGGAGTGGGTTGCCATTTCCTTCTCCAATGCATGAAAGTGAAAAGTGAAAGGAAGTCACTCAGAAATGTCCGATTCTTAGCAACCCCATGGACTGCAGCCTTCTAGGCTCCTCCATCTATGGGATTTTCCAGGCAAGAGTACCGGAGTGGGGTGCCATTGCCTTCTCCATCGAGGCACCAGAGAAAGGTATAAACATCAAGGAGTCGGACTTCCCTGGTGGTGCAGAGGATAAGAACCCACCTGCTAATGCAGGGGACACAGGTTCGACCCCTGGTCCGGGAAGATCCCACAGGCCGCAGAGAAACTCAGCCCAAGCACCACAGCTACTAGCCCGAGCTCTAGAGCTTGCAAGTCCCAGGGCTGAGCCCATGCGCTGCAGCTACTGAAGCCCATGTGCCTAGAGCCTGGGCTCCCCAACAAGAGAAGCCTCCTGCGTGTGGCAACAAAGATCCAGTGCAACCAGAAACATTAATAAACTATTTCTAAAAAACACATCAAGGAGCCAGGGGGAGTCCAGGAAGCTAGAGAAAGGAGTTCAGATTATCTGCTTGGCCAAAAGATGTGGGAAGGGTAAGGACTGAGGAGCCCCTTACTGTGAGGGTTCGATCCCTGGGTTGGGAAGATCCCCTGGAAGGAGGGACTAACAACCCACTCGAGTATTCTCGCCTGGAGAATCACATGGACAAAGGAGCCTGGAGCACTACATTCCATAGGGTCACAAAGAGTCAGACACGGCTGAAGGGACTTAGCAGGCGCGCACACACACCCGACTCCACAGCCCTCACTCTGAACCACGAAGGTGGGTGTTCCCTCTTCCTCTACAAAACAAAGACAATAATACCTTCCTCATGGGCTGTTCTACATTCTAGACCATTCACAGAAGCTTCCATAATGGCCAATGTGACTGTTCCTCGGGCCAGTTTCTTGCCAGTCTCCTAGGACACTAATGGCTGAGCAGTCATTTGGTTAATGAGGTATTAATATTCCTATTCTGATAAGAATGTGCCAACCCTGTACCTCCTCGCATCTTATGAACCCTTGTTCTTCACTGAATTTATTTCTGTGTATATGCAATTACAACTGTCAATAAAGATCAACATTCTCTTTGAAAAATGAGGAAAATGAAAAGCTGACTTTTACATTCAGAAACAAGAGGATGCAAATGGTATTTTCCAGAGGTTACGTGAATTATCCCATAACTCCAAGGTGAGCTGGCTTTTTCCAGCAAGAGGAAACCACTTTAGCGGGTGGCAGGCAGCATCACTTCTCAAAGAAATGACACGGTGCTCTGCGCTGGTGCAGAGATGCTCACATCCTCCAAAGGTCTCCTGGCAGACCCTGGTTCCTCCAACTTTGCCCAGAGGCCTGACGCTGCACAGAACCTTCCCAGACGATCTACCTCTAGCTACGCCAGGTAGAAGATGAAGGCTGCACAGTTCCTGGGCAACTCATAGATCAGGCCAAGATCTTCCTCTACCCCAAGAACCCAAAGAGCTGCAATCAAACAGACCTAGTTTCAAATTCTGGCCTTTGATTTATAACTTTGGGAAATTTATTCAAATCCTCTGAGAATTCCATCTTCCATGGAGATGGCAACTTTGTTGAGAAGTTTAGGGACCCAAATGAGGTGACTTATGGAATGAAGCAGGGCAAAGGCTAATAGAGTTTTGCTAAGAGAATGCACTGGTCATACCAAACACTCTCTTCCAACAACACAAGAGAAGACTCTACACATGGACATCACCAGATGGTCAACACCAAAATCAGATTGATTATATTCTTTGCAGCCAAAGATGGAGAAGGTCTATTCAGTCAACAAAAACAAGACCGGGAGCTGACTGTGGCTCAGATTATGAACTCCTTATTGCCAAATTCAGACTTAAATTGAAGAAAGTAGGAAAAACCACTAGACCATTCAGGTATGACCTAAATCAAATCCCTTATGATTATACAGTGGAAGTGAGAAATAGATTTAAGGGACTAGATTTGATAGATAGAGTGCCTGATGAACTATGGACTGAGGTTCGTGACATTATACAGGAGACAGAGATTAAGACCATCCCCATGGAAAAGAAATGCAAAAAACCAAATGGCTGTCTGGGGAGGCCTTACAAATATCTGTGAAAAGAAGAGAAGTGAAAAGCAAAGGAGAAAAGGAAAGATATAAGCATCTGAATGCAGAGTTCCAAAGAATAGCAAGAAGAGATAAGAAAGCCTTCTTTGGAGATCAATGCAAAGAAATAGAGGAAAACAACAGAATGGGAAAGACTAGAGATCTCTTTAAGAAAATTAGAGATACCAAGGGAATATTTCATGCAAAGATGGGCTCGATAAAGGACAGAAATGGTATGGACCTAACAGAAGCAGAAGATATTAAGAAGAGGTGGCAGGAATATACAGAAGAAGTGTACAAAAAAGATCTTCACAACCAATATAATCACGATGATGTGATCACTGACCTAGAGCCAGACATCCTGGAGTGTGAAGTCAAGTGGGCCTTAGAAAGCATCACTACAAACAAAGCTAGTGGAGGTGATGGAATTCCAGTGGAGCTATTTTAAATCCTGAAAGATGATGCTGTGAAAGTGATGCACTCAATATGCCAGCAAATTTGCAAAACTCAGCAGTGGCCACAGGACTGGAAAAGGTCAGTTTTCATTCCAATCCCAAAGAAAGGCAATGCCAAAGAATGCTCAAACTACCGCACAAGTGCACTCATCTCACACACTAGTAAAGTAATGCTCAAAATTCTCCAAGCCAGGCTTCAGCAATACATGAACCGTGAACTTCCAGATGTTCAAGCTGGTTTTAGAAAAGGCAGAGGAACCAGAGATCAAATTGCCAACATCTGCTGGATCATCGAAAAAGCAAGAGAGTTCCAGAAAAATATCTATTTCTGCTTTATTGACTATGCCAAAGCCTTTGACTGTGTGGATCACAATAAAGTGTGGAAAATTCTGAAAGAGATGGGAATACCAGACCACCTGACCTGCCTCTTGAGAAACCTATATGCACGTCAGAAAGCAACAGTTAGAACTGGACATGGAACAACAGACTGGTTCCAAATAGGAAAAGGAGTACGTCAAGGCTGTATATTGTCACCTTGTTTATTTAACTTCTATGCAGAGTACATCATGAGAAATGCTGGGCTGGAAGAAGCACAAGATGGAATCAAGATTGCCAGGAGAAATATCAATAACCTCAGATATGCAGATGACACCACCCTTATGGCAGAAAGTGAAGAGGAACTAAAAAGCCTCTTGATGAAAGTGAAAGAGGAG
The DNA here is from genome assembly GCF_055505025.1 of Bos grunniens. Lineage (NCBI taxonomy): Eukaryota > Metazoa > Chordata > Mammalia > Artiodactyla > Bovidae > Bos > Bos grunniens. The sequence continues at coordinate 55,990,374 of NC_141183.1, read as the reverse complement.
AGTGAAAAAGTTGGCTTAAAGCTCAACATTCAGAAAACGAAGATCATGGCATCTGGCCCCATCACTTCATGGCAAATAGATGGGGAAACAGTGGAAACAGTGTCAGACTTTATTTTTTGGGGCTCCAAAATCACTGCAGATGGTGACTGCAGCCATGAAATTAAAAGACACTTACTCCTTGGAAGGAAAGTTATGACCAACCTAGATAGCATATTCAAAAGCAGAGACATTACTTTGCCAACAAAGGTCCGTCTAGTCAAGGCTATGGTTTTTCCAGTGGTCATGTATGGATGTGAGAGTTGGACTGTGAAGAAAGCTGAGCACCGAAGAATTGATGCTTTTGACCTGTGGTGTTGGAGAAGACTCTTGAGGGTCCATGGACTATAAGGAGATACAACCAGTCCATCCTAAAGGAGATCAGTGCTGGGTGTTCATTGGAAGGACTGATGCTGAAGCTGAAACTCCAGTACTTTGGCCACCTTATGAGAAGAGTTGACTCATTGGAAAAGACTCTGATGCTGGGAGGGAGTGGGGGCAGGAGGAAAAGTGGATGACAGAGGATGAGATGGCTGGATGGCATCATCGACTCGATGGACGTGAGTCTCAGTGAACTCCGGGAGTTGGTGATGGACAGGGAGGCCTGGCGTGCTGCGATTCATGGGGTTGCAAAGAGTCGGACACGACTGAGCAACTGTACTGAACTGAACTGAATGGATACAAAGTTTAGGCAAATGGCAGAACTCAAAGACTGACAGGTCTCATTACAGCAACAGAAGCTTCTCCCTTAAGAACTCCTGTTGTTGTTGTCCAGTCAGTAAGTTGTGTCCAACTCTTTACGCCCCATGGACTAGAGCACACCAGGCTTCCCTGTCCTTCGCTGTCTCCTGGAATTTGCTCACACTCATGTCCACTGAGTCAAGGATGCTATCTAAACATCTCATCCTGTCTTCCCCTTCTCCTCCTGCCCTCAATCTTTCCCAGCATCAGGGTCTTTTCCAAAGAGTCAGCTCTTTGCATCAGGTGGCCAAAGTATTGGAGTTTCAGCTTCAGCATCAGTCCTCCCAATGAACACCCAGCACTGATCTCCTTTAGGATGGACTGGTTGGATCTCCTTGCAGTCCCAGGGACTCTCAAGAGTCTTCTCCAACACCACAGTTCAAAAGCATCAATTCTTTGGTGCTCAGCTTTCTTTATGGTCTTACTTTCAGATTCATACATGACTTCTGGAAAAACCATAGCTTCGACTGGAAGGATCTTTGTCAACAACGTTTGCTATCTAGGTTTGTCATTGGAGAAGGCAATGGCAAGCCACTCCAGCACTCTTGCCTAGAAAATCCCATGGATGGAGGAACCTGGTAGGCTGCAGTCCATGGGGTCGCTATGAGTCGGACACGACTGAGCAACTTCACTTTCACTTTTCACTTTCACACAATGGAGAAGGCAATGGCAACCCACTCCAGTGTTCTTGCCTGGAGAATCCCAGGGACGGCAGAGCCTGGTGGGCTGCCGTCTATGGGGCCACACAGAGTCGGACACGACTGAAGTGACTTAGCAGCAGGTTTTTCATAGCTTTCCTCCCAAGGAGCAACCATCTTTTAATTTCAAGGGAGCAGTCATCATCTGCAGTGATTTCAGGGCCCAAGAAAATAAAATCTGTCATTTCTTCCATTTTTTCCCCCTTCTATTTGTGATGACGTGATGGGACCCTATGCCCCAATCTTTGTTTTTTTGTATGCTGAGTTTTAAGCCAACTTTTTCACTCTCTTCTTCAAGAGGCTCTTTAGATCCTCTTAACTTTCTGCCATTAGAATGGTATCATCTGCATATCTGAGGTTGTTGATATTTCTCCTGGAAATCTTGATTCCAGCTTGTGATTCATCCAGTCCAGCATTTTGCATGATATTCTCTGCATAGTAAATAAACAGAGTGACAATAACACCTTTGCCAATTTTCAACCAGTCAGTTGTTCCTTGTAAGGTCCTAATTGTCCCTTCTTGACCCACATATAGGTTTCTCAGGAGATAGATAAGGTGGTCTGGTATTCCCATCTCTTTAAGAATTCTCCACAGTTTGTTGTGATCCACACAGTCAAAGGTTTTTGTGAAGTCAATGAAGCAGAAGTAGGTGTTTTTCTGGAATTCCCTTGCTTTCTCTATGATCCAACAGATGTTGGCAGTTTGATCTCTGGTTCCTCTGCCTTTTCTAAACCCAGCTTGTACATCAGAAAGGCCTCAGTTGATGTACTGCTGAAGCCTAGCTTGAAGGATTTTGAGCCTAACCTTACTAATATGCAAAATAAGTGCAACTGTATGATAGTTTGAACATTCTTTGGCATTGCCTTTCTTTGGGATTGGAATGAAAACTGACCTTTTCCAGTCCTGTGGCCACTGCTGAGTTTTCCAAATTTGCTGGCATATTGAGTGCATCACTTTCACAGCATCATCTTTCAGGATTTGAAATAGCTCAACTGGAATTCCATCACCTCCACTAGCTTAGTTCGTAGTGATGCTTCCTAAGGCCCACTTGACTTCACACTCCAGGATGTCTGGCTGTAGGTGAGTGACCGCACCATCATGGTTATCTGGGTCATTAAGACCTTTTTTGTATAGTTCTTCTATCCCCTGGAGGGGGGCATGGCAACTCACTCCAGCATTCTTGCCTAGAGAATCCCCATGGACAGAGGACCCTGACGGGCTACAGTTCATAAGATCACAAGGAGTTGGACACGACTGAGCAACTAAAGCACATCTGTGTATTCTTGCCACCCATTCTTAAATCTTTCTGCTTCTATTAGGTCCTTACCGTTTCTGTCCTTTATTGCGCCCATCCTTGCATGAAATCTTCCCTTAGTATCTCCAATTTTCTTGAAGAGATCTCTAGTCTTTCCCATTCTATTGTCTTCCTCTACTTCTTTGCACTGTTCATTTAAGAAGGCCTTCTTATCTCTCCTTGCTGTTCTCTGAACTCTGCATTCAGTTGGGTTTAGCCTTCCCTTTAGCACTTCCCCAAATAGGTTGGGCCAACAGCACCACCTGGTGGTCAGACCTAAGATCCGGCAAACCTGGCCTTCCTTTTAGGACTTTCTCAACGTGGGCAGAGATGTGCTCACATCGCCAAAAAAAAAAAAAAAAATTATTTGCCTTCCAAAAAGGGAGCTAATTGAAAGAGACCTGTAGTCAGGAAAGGACCATATCTATTTATAATTCTTCCCTGATGGAATAAAAAATGGGCATAGTCAAGAAGGTGGACATTGGGTTCTGCCCACCTTATAAGACAAGCAAGACATTGCACTTTACTGAGCCTCTGTACCTTCATCTATATAACAAAAACAATAGGTACCAAAAATGAAATTAATAAAGGTCCAGGTGACTGGCATCTAGTACACACTCAAGGCAATTCCCCTAAAGCTGTGTCTAGTCTTCGGACAACTTGGGATATGTTTTTCCAAGAAGAAACAGCCAAGCCCTCTCCTGGGCCAGGTTGAGTTGCATCTACTTGCTTTGATAACCTCTCCTCCTCCAGGGGACACTACCTCAAAGACTGATCTGCTTGAGAAGCACCCGCCAGAAGATGGGGTTCTTGGAGACTGGAGAAGGAAGACCATTCATTCATTCACTCATATAACAGAAGGGCAGAGCAGTGGGGGCTTCCCTGGGGGCTCAGTGGTAAAGAATCTGCCTGCTAATATAGGAGACGCAGGAGACACGGGTTCAGTCCCTGGGTCCTGGAGAAGGAAATGGCAACCCACTCCACTATTCCTTCCTGGGAAATTCCATGGACAGAGGAGCCTGGCAGGCTACAGTCCACCATGCTGCAAAGAGTCGGACACAACTGAATGATTAAGCCCACACGCATGCACACACACTGAGCACTGGAGATCCAAAGATGATTTTGACATGACTTCTGACTCCAAGGAGCTCGCTTACTAACGGGGGAGACGGAAGAACAAGGAAATACTTAGGTGCAATGGATACTGTAATAGAGGTATGTGCTGTTTAGGAAGGTAACACAGAGGAGGAGGTATCTTGCCCGAGAAGATTTGGATAGATTTATCAGTTACCCACCAACTGTTGGGAAAGAAGTACACAGTGAGGACTTAGGGATACAAGGATGGATAAATCTCAACCCAGGCCCCAAAGAGGTTGTGATGGACAGGCGTGGGTGAAGGACACAGAGAAGCCATGCATGCGGTTTGGGACTACAGGCTGTGGGTCCAGGGAACTTGAAATGAAGGGACAACCTGAGCCTTAAAGGTGGGACAGAGCAGGATCAGCTGGTGGCATCTCCACACCCATCCACTGCGTCCCCTGAGCTGCTTCCCCTGCTTTGGGATTCAGGAAATGCACATATCATGTTTGATTCGATGCCATTTTTAAAGTTTGCTTATCCTCCACTCTGGTCCCTTCTCCAAAGGTCCCAAGTAGGTGAGGACTGAACCACATCACCCAGAACATCCCAGGAAAGCCCCCTCCCCACTCACCCTGCATTGGTACTGAGGGTCCTCTCCAAGGCCAGCTGCCCAGCAGCAGCCTGGCCTACCTTCCCTGGCATCTTGAAGCCTTGGGTCTCTCCCAGCCACCAAGTCGCCTGAGGTTCCAGGGTCCCTCTGACCTACTAACTGCTGGAGGCTGGATGGGAGGTACCACAGAGATACTATAGGGCACAGGGGGACTGCCCTCAGGTTCCAAGCTCCCCTGCACTCCCATCCCGAGCAGTGAGCAGAACCCACCGCCAAGGCACCCCCATTTCCCGAGTGCCTGCCGTGTCTGCTCCCCTACAGCAGGGGCACAGCAGGGCAGGGACAAGCTTGGGACCTGAGTGCTCACTGAAGTTCTGCCACCGTCTAGCTGGGAGGTTTTGGACAGGTTACTTAGATTCTCTGGGCCATGATTTCTTCACTGATAAAGTGGAGAACAGTACCTACCTCGGTGGGGCTATACAAAGTTCTTAGAGATGGCCTGACACATAGTAAGAGCTGTCAGCGCTTATTCAACAACTGTGTGCCAAGCTCAGGCTGGGTGCCAGGGATGGAGCCGCAGCCGTGGACCAAGCGGACCAGGTCCTGGCCTCACCGTGTGTATGGTCGGCTGCAGGAGATGGACTGTTAACACTCAGGGTGCGCACAAATGATTATACCAACTGTGACAAGCGCTCTGCAGAAAATGGATAGTATGAATAGAGAGAAGAGAAGAAATCAGAGGAGGCACTGGAATGAGCTGGGGGAGGGGGGCGGGGGTGGCATTTCAGCCAAGACCAAAAGGATGTGCAGGAATGAGGTGATGAGCTGAGAACAGCGAGCCAAGGCTCCCAAGGAGCCAAGAACGCTGTGCCCTCGGGAACTGGAAGGACTTGCATGGGGTAGCTGCAGAGCAGTGAACACAAGGGCGAGGCCCCTAGCCGAGGCTCAGAACAAGCAGATGCCAGCACCTCTGGGCCCCACGGGCCAGACGAGAGCCTGGCCCTTGTGCTCCGTCAGAGCCAAGCCACTGAGGTGCTTTGGGTGTGGGTGTACGGTTCAGATGCTATCCAGTTGACATTTTCAAAAGATCACTCTGCTGATAACATTAAGAGGAGAATTGAGGACACCAGAAAGGAAGTGATTATAAACAGGGAAGGGGCGGGGGCCGGTGTGGGGGCCTCAGGACTTGTGATCAACAGGAGCTGGTGATGGAATGGATGTGGGAGGTAGGGTAGAGGAAGGGGCAAGATGCCATTTAACCGCGATTGGGAGACACTTAGGCAGGAACAGACCTTAGGCAGAAGAGTCCTCTTTGGAGACGTCAGTTTCTCATGGGGATCTGGAATGCCAAAGAAATGGAAATTCAGGAGCTACATGTTAGGGAGTGAGACGATAGAGAGGCTGTGTCAAGTGGTGAGGATGGATACACCACTCGGAGAGAGAGTGAGAGGAAGCAGAGATGGGGGCTCGGGGCAGGGACCCCAGCAATCAGAAGGCAAGTAGAGGAACAAGTAGAGGAACAAGAGCTCGCCAAGGAGATTGGGAAGGAACCGCCCCAGAGGGAGGAGGAAAACCAGCAAAAACCACTGTTTCAGAAAGGAAGATGTGACCCACAGAGTCCATAGCTACTTCAGGGCTGCTGCTAAGTCGCTTCAGTCGTGTCCGACCCTGTGAGATCCCATAGACGGCAGCCCACCAGGCTCCCCCGTCACTGGGATTCTCCAGGCGAGAACACTGGAGTGGGTTGCCATTTCCTTCTCCAGTGCATTAAAGTGAAAAGTGAAAGTGAAGTCGCTCAGTCGTGTCCGGCTCTTCGCGACCCCATGGACTGCAGCCCACCAGGCTCCTCCGTCCATGGGATTTTCCAAGCAAGAGTACTGGAGTGAGGTGCCATTGCCTTCTCCGACTTCAGGGCTAAGGAAGATGAAGACAGAAAGAAGCCACCGTGGACGGCCTTGCGTCGGCCGTTGGTGACCTGGGCGAGGACAGCCTCACGGAGCAGCGGGGAGGCGGCTGCCTTACTGGGCCAGGCGCACGCAGGAGGAGCGTGTGCGGTCAGTGCTGTTTATCGGCTTCACTCTGGCGGGTGGGGCGCGGAGCGAAAGTAGGAGCAGAAAGGGTGGTGGAGTCAAGGGATAGTTTTGGATCCGAAAGAGGGCCGCGGTGCAGAGCGGGGGCGGGGCTGTAAAGGGAATCGGAAGGGAGTTAGCACGCAGCGCTGTGCGAGAGCTATTCAATCCGTCCGCATTCAATCCTCAACCAAGTCCTGGGATGTCAGTTTTATTTCCCCCACTACAGTCATCAAGGGGCTTCCCAGCTGGCGCTACTAGTGAAGGGCCCGCCTGCTAATGCAGGTAGATGTACCAGACACGGGTTTGATCCCTGGGTTGGAAAGATCCCCTGGGGAAGGAAATGGTAACCTGCTCTAGTGTTCTTGTCTGGAGAATCCCATGGACAGAGGAGCCTGATGGGCTATGATCCATAGGGTCATAAAGAGTCGGACACGACTGAGTGACTTAGCACAGGCATGGTAGTGAGGGGGATGAAGCCTAGGAAAGTTGAGTCACTTGACCCAGCATTCTGTTCTGGAGCTGCCAAGCCAGATTCAAATCCTAATTTGTCCAACTGAAAGGCTGTTCTCTTCAGCCATCGCCCTGAAAAGCTCACAAAACAACCCTCATCACAGAGAGAGTGCTCATTAATAGCTGAGGTGTCGGTTCTAAGCATAAGTTAACCACCAATCCAGCTTTGCTGATTTGAATCTCTTAGTAGCAGCAGAGCATGGAGTCCTAGGGAGTCGAAGGGGTTGATAAAGAGGGGGAGACTTAGAAGGGAGTAGGTAGAAGAGTTCCCTGGTGGTACGGAGGTTAGGACTCTATACTTCCCCTGCAGAGGTCACAGGTTCAACCCCTGGTTGGGGAACCAAGATCTGCATGCTTCACGGAGTGGTCCCCCAATCTCCACCAAAAAGAGAGAGAGAGAGTAGGTAAAGATAAGATGAAATTGGGGTGGAAGGGCAGGTAAGAAAGAAAGAGAAGGAAAGATCAGTATAGACTCAGGGGGATGCAGAGTCCCACACATGGTTCTTGGGGTTCTCCAGTTCATTCCTACTATGTCACTGACTGTGTCCCCACATCTTTGGTCCAGACACCACACACCGGAATGTGGATGAACTGGAGCTCTTCTGGATTCTTGATTTACTGGATGTCATGACTTGGGGATCCCCATCAAAGAGGTTGAGGCTCTAAATTCTGGACCAAGCCCTGCTCCATCACTTCCTAGCTGTATAGTTGTCAACAAGTCACTTTACCTCTAAGACTGTGAAATATTTATTGATGCGCTTTCCTCTGGTATTTCCTGTTTCTAGGTCCCTTGTCCCCTGAGGCAACTGAACTCTGCAGCATCTATTTCTTCAGGGAAGGAAAGCTACCCTGGAAGCCAAGAAAAAGCTTTCTGAGTTTCAAAAATGGACCCTAGGGGTCTCAGGACACAGCAATTACATGATAAATCAGAACTAGGTTGCTTGATCTAAGATTGATTAAAAGACCCCTCATATAAAGAAGTAATGGTATGCACCTCACACTGGTCAGAATAGCCATCATTAAAAAGTCTACAAATAACAAATGCTGGAGAGGCTGTGGAGAAAAGGGAACCCTCCTACAGTGTTGGTAGAAATGTAAGTTGGTACAGTCACCAGGGGAAACAGTATGGAGGTTCCTCTGAAAACTAAGAATAGAGTTGCCATATGAGGCAGCAACCCCACTCCTGGGTATATATCTGGGCAGAACTATAATTCTGAAAGATCCATGCATCTTCACAACAGCCAAGATATGGAAGCAACCTAAATGTCCATCAACAGATGAATGGCTAAATAATGTGTGATATATATATGTGTGTGTGTGAGTGTGTGTATGTGTATACTACTCAGCCATAAAAGAATGAAATAATGCCATTGGAAGCAACATGCATGCACCTACAGATTATCACACTGAGTGAAGCAAGTCAAAAAGAGAAAGACAAATGCCATAGGATATCACTTACATGTGGAACCTAAAATGCGGCACACGTGAAACTGTCTATGAAACACAAACAGACTCACAGACGTAGAGGACAGACCTGTTGTTCCCGAGGAGCGGAGGGGTGGACTGGGAATCTGGTGTTAGTAGATGCAAAGTATTACACAGAGAACGGACTGACAACAAGCCCCTACTATACAGCACAGGGAACCATATTCAATCTCCTGGGATAAATCATAATGGAAAAGAATACAAAAAAGAATATATATATATATATAACTGAGTCACTTTTCTGGAGAGCAGAAATTAATACGAAGGTGTAAATCAACTACAATAAAAAAGAAAAGAAAAAAGTAAGTAATGGCATGGCAAGACAGGCTAGCTGTTTACCAAGCCCATCCCCCTTGCAGGTAGGCTGCACCTGCCAGACACCTCTGCAGGTAAGCACAGCCAGGTAACCGAGTCCTAGCACACAGAGTGCTATCAGCTGTGGCACGGGGCACTTCCAGGCCTGGCCCAGAACACCTTCCAAGCTCAGTTCTCGGATGCTCCTGCTCTGTCCCCAGCCTAAGGCCAACACACCAGCAACTCTGGAAGCCACGTGCTGAGGATGCATAGGCTACGGATGGAAGGGGACCAGAGAGCCACCTACTGATGAAAGACATCCATTTCAGTTTCATGATGAATAAACTCCAGAGTTTAAACTATTATACAGTCATGCGATTGGCATCTAACGCTGCCCCGTTACTGCAAGTGTGGAAGAAGCTAATGACGAACGAGCTTGGTTGTGCTGCAGAGACGGGGAAACAACCAGCTCCTTCTATCCAGGCTTGTGGGATCGGGGGCAAGAGGGGGCCTGGGCCTCGATTTTTAGATGGAGCCATGGAGAGGTGGTGGCAAACCCACAGGGGAGCGGCTGTGTGGCATGTCCAGAAAAGGGGGATCCAATAGAACCTCGCTGGGTTGGAACTAAACAGAGTGCATGGGAGCAAAGGACTATTCCTTGTGTAGCCAAGAGAGGCCCAGAAGTTAGCCGAGAGGCAGCTAGAGCGCTTGCAGTTAAGAATAAGAAGCAGCAGACACAGCGGTGACCTCAGTGACCAGAACAAGGGACATCTCAGTGGAGACCTGCAAAGACTAGTCTGCCCCTGGAACTCAGACAGAAACTCAAGAGAAGTGCCGCAGGGCAGGGCAAGGCCCACAGGGAGTAGAATCTACCAATGAATCCACCAAATTGTGTCCTTCCAACATAAGGGAGCTTGAAATAGAAATTTAAGTTGAATATTTGCACATCTGAGTTTGTGGACTGAGATTCTTACTTGCTGCTTCTCCATTAACAGGGCTGAAAACCCTCTTCTGCCTTCCTCATAGACCAAAGAGAAGCAAAATCTAATAGCATTCCTCATAGAGAACTGTCCACCACCCTGAAGTGTAACTTATCACTGTACTCATCTTTGTCTTCATGGTTAGTTTCAGCCAAAGTTGATGGGGAAAGATCCCCAAGCATCCGGGAGCTTTACAGAATGAAGGTCATGCTCTTTCAGCAGCCCCAGGGAGTGTCCCCTCCATCAACAAGGTCCAAATTGCCAGCCCTCTGGGTCCCCAACACACAGGCCCTAATCCTGAAGCAATGACTCCTCCTCTGTCCACCACCCTCCTCTCTTCCTTCAAGCACAAGGAGTCCTGTTTCCTAGAGGCCCATCGGGGGCGGACCGGCTGACTGCGCAGCAGATGACAAGTGAGAGGGGGGGCTTTTGACGAAGGGACGGAGCTCAGGAATGCTGAAGGATGTCACCACCTCACCCAGGTGAGAGCTCAGCCCACACTACCTGGAGCCCAGGCCCTCCCTGCATCTCCCCACAGTCACTTACATCCTCTACCATGTTCAGCCTTTCACGGAGACATTGCCTGATGGACACAAACATTATTTCCCATCCAGAATAACAGCTAATAATAATTAGCGTATTTAGATGGCACTCACCAGGTGGCAGACCCTGCACTAAAAATGTTGCTACCCTATTTTGTGTCCCTTTCACAAAAAAATTATTTTCATTTCAAAGATGAAGCGCTTAAGACTCAGAGAGACTCAGTAAACTACCCTAGGTCACACAGTTTGAATGTGACAAAAAGTCAGAATTCAAATCTGAGACCACGTGACTTCAGAGGCCAAGCACTTACCCAGCAAGCTACTCAGCATCCTGCCTTCTGTTTATGACATTTTTTGTGCATGTGCTAAGTCAGTTCAGCTGTATCCAACTCTTTGTGACCCCATGGACTGTGGCTCGCCAGGCTCCTCTGTTCACGGGATTCTCCAGACAAGAACATTGGAGTGGGTTGCCATGCCCTCCTCCAGGGGATCTTCCCAACCCAGGGATCAAATCCGAGTCTCTTACGTCTCCTGCATTGGGAGGTGGGTTCCTTACCACTAGCCCCACTTGGGAAGCCCTGTGACATCATAGGCATCTGTGTTCTACTTGTGTGGGGAAGCTAATACGTTGAAACAGAAAATCTGTCATTATAAGTGATCACAGGCCATCTTCACTTCGTTGCTTGCTGTTGTGGTTTAGTTGCTAAGTCATGTCTGACGTCTCCTGCACTGGCAGGCGATTCTTTACCCCTGAGCCCCCAGGGAAGCCCCATTTGGCTTAGTACCGTCTTAACTGAACTCCAATATCAAAACTGTGTCCTCACCTTTGCAAATCTCGGGGGTCAGGGAACTGTGCATTATCCTCATTGCCATTATCAGTGTATCAGACTGCAACAATGCCGTGTAACAAACCTCCCCAAGCTCAGGGCATTTGTTTCCATCGCTCTCAGCTCTATGAGTTGGTCAGGGCAGCTCTGTGTCAGGCTGTAGCTCAGCTATGCTTGGCTCCAGGCTCAGGGATGAGTGCAAGCCTGTCTACACGTCCACAGCTTTTCTTGGGTCAGCAGCTACTGGGGCATGCTTTTTCTCATGGCAGATCCTAGGAGCACAAGAGATCAAGCTGCATAAGCACATGAGAAACCTCTGACTTTAGTATCTCACGTCCGATGGCCAAGGTGACATCGGCATGGGGAGGAAGTGACCTTCACCCACAATAGGAGGGCGCTACAAAGGCACATGGCAAAGGGGATAGACAACCACCTTCGGGGTGAAATTTAAGACCCAGAGCCCGGTGGCCACAGTCAGCATCCATATCACCCTGACCAGCAGGCGTGTGCCTGGTTAAAGGATCAGGCTGACAGAGAGCAGCCCTGATCTGGAGCCCTGCATGGGGCGCGTCAGCCCAGCAGATTGCTGGTGACCTCTTCCCTGCCGCCCCTTCCTACCTCCCAGGGGCATCTTTGCTTCTCCTTGCACGCCTCCAGGCACCCGCCTTTCAACTCCCCCTGTTTCCCTGGCCCTGACTTTTGCAAAGCCAGTCAGGTCCTTGGCAAAATCCAACTGAGCCAAGATACAGCTGAAGCAGAAATCAGAATTCACTCTAATAAATGAAACCCCTCAACTTTGAGCCACTTCCTGACTCAAACCTGACAACTCCCCCAAGCACACAGGGCTGGGAATGTTATCCAGGTTCCCACTGCACAGAGGAGGAACCCAAGGCCAGAGAAGTTACGCTGTTTGCTGAAAGGTCTCCTGGTAGCGGCCTGGCCAGAACTTGAACCCAGGTCTCCTCTCCCTGGGCCCTGGTAACGGGAGGGAGGGAAAGTCATCAAGTGCAAAGTCTTGAAAACAACCCAGCCTTGGGAAAGTCAGACTCGGTTGGAAAAAACGTCTGGGGGAAAGGTGTGTCCCACCCAGATCGCCTGCACACACTTCCCTCCGGAAGCCTGGTCTGCACGGCCATGCACACAGCCCAGCCTGCCGCAGCCGTGCGTGTGGACGTGGCCACAGACGTCCAGGCCACAAGAATCTGGTGTCCTTCTGCGTGCCTTCAGGAGAGCCGATTTCCATCTTAATTCTAGGAACTCTATGAGTGTATTCATGCCCGCCCCCGAGCACCGAGCAGACATGGTTTTCTCTGTCTCCAGGGAGTTTTCAGCCAGCCACTGACACCCCCCAACCCCTCCCCCCAACCCCTCCCCCCAGCATCCCTCCCCCCACCTCCTCCAGGCTGGAAGATAATCTCCCGAGATTCGATTGGTTTTTCAAATGGGATGAGAAATGTAAACAAAGTCCTCTCTGCGGTCTTTTCAGCTGCAAAGTGGCGTTGCTACGTTTTGGAGATGATAGTAAAAGAAGGACATTTTTTTTTTCTTTCAGTTAATGAATTGGCTGACATTATGATGTCAGAAGCACTGGAGCCAAAGGTGTTTTGCTAAAGGGAGTCTCCCCACAGCCCCCCCTCCAGACGACACAGCGCCCCTGGAGTCCATGGCACTTGGGACTGTTCACGCTGTTTACACACCCGGCTCCCCTGACTGCCTCTTTGTGGGAACTTGTTTACATGAATTTATTTTGGGAAAATTCCATTAGACGGGACCAGGATTTCTTCACAAATCATTGCCTCTCACTTGTCTCTTGATCAGATCTGGGCAGGCCACTCTCTTCGGAGCCCTGACTCCCTGAGCTTCTATTCGTGGGTGGGAGGGCTGGGGGACGGGGAAGAGGAGGCTGGGGAGGGGACATAAAAGATAACGAAGTGGTCTGCAGGGATGGGCTTAGGAAAGAGAGGTCTGTCTGGCAGGATCCGAAGCAACAGGGGGGTCCCCACTGGCTTGGGGCCTGCAGACACACAAAGACAGGTTTTCAGAGAGCAGACACACACGGACTCGCCCACCTCGGCGCCCTGTGCTAAGACGCTAGAACACACAGACAAACGCATGACGCTTCGTGACTTCAGGAAGCCCAGGATCTGAAAGAAGAAGGAGCGCCAGGAAGACACAGGGCAATGGAGCTGGGGTCTTGGGTCCTCGTCCCACCCGGCCCTCAGTCAGTCACTGAGCACGTCGATCCCTCTGTGAAGTCATGCCTGCTACTCTGTTGAAGAAGAATTCCAAGTACCAGACGCACCCACTCTGTTTCCATTGGTTTGACCTTACGTTGGCTTACAACGTAGACAGGCCACATAGCTGCCTCCTCAGTGCCAGAGTAACCCTTCCTTGTTCCCTGAAGAAAGACTTACCGGGTCCCTACTAGATGCAAGGCCTCAGGGATTCGGAGATGCTGAGATACCGTCTTTGCTCTGAAGAAGCTCAGCCTGGGCCCTCGTGGAGAGGGGAAGGGAATGGGGACCCCAGAGAAGCCACCAAGTGGACATGTTCCCTCGGGTAAGGGAAGCTGGCTGCAGTTCCTGGTATCCTCCAAGGAGGGTTGGAAGGAAGAGGGTAGTTCTGGTAGTAACTCAGCACCACTTGTGGGTGAAGGCACCCTAAACCACCATCTGCCCAGCAACCAGACAGACTTCTGACCTTGAAGACTGGTGAAGCTCATGGTCACAAAGCTCACAAAACCACCTTGGGCAGGTCTGCCTCCCATGGGCTTCCTCATCTCTAAGAGGAAGGGGCTGCACTGAGGAGTTCTGCAGCTGTGCTAGCCACGGAAAACTCTGGAAACAAAACCTCAAGCAGTACTAATGGCTCATACTTACTGAGCACTCACGACATACCAGGTACAGTTCTAAGTGTTCGACATGAAAGAGTTCACTCAGTTCTCACAGTACCCCGATAAGCTGGGTACTAGAATGGCAACCCACTCCAGTGTTCTTGCCTGGAGAATCCCAGGGATGGTGGAGCCTGCTAGGCTGCCGTCTGGGGGGTCGCACAGAGTCGGGCACGACTGAAGTGACTTCACAGCAGCAGCAGAGAAAGCAAATCTACAAAATATGAAGGGATTTGCTTGAAGATCCAACATATGAACCACGTGTGTACACGAAGGTTCGGCGCATTTTGTGGACGGTAGGGTAGGTGTCCTTGATCCCTGCAGACCCTACTGTAGGGTCAGGGTCAGAAATAAAAAGACTCCTTTGCTGGGACTTCCCTGGCTCTCCAGTATTTAAGAATCCGCCTTGTAATGCATGGGATGCGGGTTCGAGCCTTGGTCAGTCGAGGAACTAAGATCCCACATGACACAGGGCAACTCAGTGCGTGCACTGCAACTGAGCTCACGCCAGGACGAGCCAGAAGCCCACCAGCCACAGTTAAAAGACCGCTCCTGCTACAGAGGATCCCAAGGGCCACAACTGAGACCTTATGCAGCCCCAAATAAGTTTTCGGTTTTTTTTTTAAAGACTCTCCTTTGCAGATGCTGACCCATCCCGCTCTAGGACCTTAAAAGCCGCCAGCAGGGTCCTATGAGTGGAGAGGCATCAGAGCAGGGTAGAGGAAGCCTTCATTTCAGAGTCAAGAGCTCAGCTCATGGCCCAGCTCTGTCGCTCGCTGACTCAGCAAGTTACTTGAGCAAATTCCTTAAACTTTCCAGACCTTGCTTCCCTCACAAGGGTTGCATGAACACTAAATGAAAACATGGATTCAAAGCACCCACAACAGCATCTGTAGTAGATAGTAAAAAAAAAAAAAAAGAGCAACTCTTGTTCTTATCCAGATGGGCGCAAGGGGCAGCAAGGGGAATGCAAGACGGGTACCGTGGTGGGCTAATCCTTGAGCCCCAGCCTGGCTATGTTTCAGGGATGGAGACCATCTGAGGGCTGACCTTAGTGGATTTTCCATTCTCCCACCACTCTCAGCACATTCCCACGCATACTGCAAGGGCTACTGGATGAATGAGAATGACTTAGTGAATGGATGGGTGAAAGACGGATGCACGGATGGATAGATGTTCCAGAATGGTCGGTTCTCTATAAAAAGCTCCACCACGCCCGAGTACATGTCTTATTTCAACACCTCAGGGAACACGCCAGCCCTTGCCACCTCTCTACACTTCCAAAGCCTGTGGCTCACCTTGCCAGGTATCTCCCTGTGGCTTCTCTGCTCAGCCCCCTCCACAGTAACGCATTGTTGTTCTATCTGGTAGTTTTCAACCCTGGCCTTGCCTCGGAACAGCATCTTTCGGAGCCACCCTCGGCAGCCCGGGGGCCAACCCCATCCCAGCTCTCAGTTATCCCCTCCACAACCCCGGTCTGTGCACAGAGCTTTCAGGTTCTTGGGGAGGAGGTAATATGCAGGCATTCATTCCCTGGAGCCCCAGTCCCTGGAGACCTGGGCTGGAACAGTGGCTCCTGTGTATCTGGGCATTCCATGGCCTGGCTCCAGCCATGCACTGAGGTTGTTTCATGCACAGCCTTAAGCTCTGTGCTCTGCCCACTGAGGGACTGGGAGCAGGCCCAGCCTGAGGCTCTGTCGCCCTCCCTTGGCAGTGGCGAAAGGTGAAGAAAGAGCTCAACCTCCAGCAGAGTACCTGGAGCCACAGCCCACTCGTCCTCCTGGGGGCCCGTAACAGCCCTCCAGCTGTAATCAATCCAGGAGCAGCTGGCTTCCCCACGGCCAGGGTTGCCAGCCCAGCACACGGATGCACCACCAACACCATCACAGCTCCTGCCCTCACCATCACAGCTCCTGCCCTCACCATCACAGCTCCTGCCCTCACCATCACCAGGCCCAGAAAATTACCCAGTACTTGGAGCATCTTGCCCTTCCCCTTGCAGGTGCAGTGGTACCGAGAAAACCTCCGGTCCAGGTTCTAGGGGATCATGCGTGTCCCCTTCCTAGTTTCATACCTCGTGGAGAAGGTGGAAAGCTTGGCATGACTCCTCTCCCAAGCTGCGGGAGGAGACGAGGCCGTCTTGAGGCTGCGGGGTGTCAACCAACTTCTGTGTTCTTTTTACATCCAAAGCCTCAATTTCAGGAAGGAATGGCCCACATTTCAGCAGGGTTCCTGGTGGTAGGGTGCTAATTAGCAACTCCAGGTTCAGTAGGAGGGGACCAGCTCTCCACCGGCCTGAGAGTCAAGTCATTCGGACTAACGCTGAGCTGGCTGGGGAGGGCAGTTTGGGAGCAGCTGGGTCTCCCCACAGAGCAGGTGGGGAGACGGCCAGAGGCTGGTGGGGTCTGTCATGTGTGGCTCACTTCACCCTTCAGACACTGGCCTCTCTTGCCCAGAGCTTCACCCGGGGAACCCATGAGCCCTCACAATATGGCCTCCTCATGCAAACCACCTCTGGCTACTGGTTTCAGAAAAAAAAAATGCACTTTATGGGGCAGATTGTAGCTGCCCTGTCCTGGAATCATGTCCATCAAGTGTGGCCTGGAGCCCATCTCTGGGATAAGCACAGCAGGCCCCTTCTCCTGCAAAGACATCAATACCACGCCCTCCTCCTTCCTGGCAAGACCCTCCTCACCCATCTTAGAGAAGAACAAGGAGGGACTTCCCTGATGGTCCAGTGGTTAGGATTCTGCACTTCCACTGCAGGGGGTACAGGTTCGATCCCCAGTCAGGGAACTAAGATCCTGCAAGTGTCACGGAGCAGCCTTAAAAAAAAAAAAAAAGGAAGAGGGAGGCATCCTGAAAGATGCATCAGGTACCTGAACAAGCCAGGCTAAAGGTTAGTTCCCAAAGAGACTGTTAGCTACTCAGGTCACCAGACAATTAAAACTTAAGGGGTGTTTTCCCTTTCCACCTTTCTGAAGAAGAGAAAGCTGCTAAGGAAAACAAAATCCACTACAGAGAATTGCCTCTGAAACTCTAATCTCACTGCATCTGCGATTACAGTGTGAGGAAATTTATACCCCAGTGAAAACATACAAACAGCCACCCCTGAGGGTGGATGGGAGGGTTGGAGTCTTGGAGAAAGTGCTCGGGAAATAACTGCAATAACCATTTTCATTCAAATGAAGTTTATAATTCCCGTGCTTCAAACATCATACACATTAAAAGAGACTTTCTCAGGGCTCTGATTTATCCCTCAAAAGCAGGACCTGGTGCTGCAGAGACCTGGCCTGACATCCACAGGCCACTCAATGAATTGTCACTCACGGCTGAGTGAAGAGTCCCTGACACAGAGCTCAGGAGGGCTCTTGTTTGTGGGCCTGCAAGCCCAGTCTCCAAAAGTGACGGGAGATGGGATGATGGAGGGGTGGGATTGGAGGATGCCAGGCTCTGTGCAGAGGAGGGTGCCCACTCCCATTCATGACTGCAGACCCTGCCCTGAGACAGGAGGGTGAGCTTTGCCCCAGGCCAGGGTCTTACTGAGAACAAGACTATTAGCAGAGCATCTGGGCCCCCGAGAGGAAGGAAGCCCAAGGAGAGGCCTTCAGCCTTCGGCCAGGACAAGAGAGGGGTCACCGGGCCTCCACCACCTCCACCAAAGAGCCACATTCCGGGATGCTGACAACATCCTCTTCTTGATCCGCGTGCTGGTAAAAAAGTTTTCAGGTTCCATGTTTAGCTTTTATGCAGTTTTCTGCCCTTTGATTAAGAGTTTGTTTTTTAAAGTCACCAAAAACAAAATCAAATGTCCTCCCCCACAGTCTCTGGGTTCTTCACAGCCCCTTTTTACTGGGCAGACGGGAGCACCCAGGCAGCTATTGCTATAAATTGCCCAGTTTAATCCAAGTCAGTGAAAGATTGGGTCAGGCCGGGAATGGCCCCCAAGGGATATTTCACTCTTTCACCACAAAACTCAGAATCTGACCTTCATTTGCTCTTTCATTCACCTCACAAGCTTATGTTCACCACACATTTCCACTCAGTATCCCCTAAACTGGACGTCTCACACCTACCCCGAAACCTGTCTGACCTCCTCTGAGTCACCATTTCCCCAGAGACAGACTCGAGAAGCTGAGCTAAGGGCTCTAGTTCCCCTCAGCTGTTTGAGGTTTACAACAACTAATGCGTTACACTGTAATTTCTGCCCTGGAAAAGTCACCAGACTCCATCCCTTCCTTTCCCTGAGCTACACCTGCCTCTTCCGGCCCCCGAACCCTGACAACCGCCTCCTCCTTGTATCATGGCCTGCAGCCCCTATGCCTTCCCGATCAACCTCCCTGCACCCATCAGAGACAGTGCATGCGTTCATCACCAAAGGCTTTTGACGGCGCCCTACTGCCTCTGAGACAAGGCCACAACAAGCCCCAGCTTCGCCAGCCAGGCCCTCCATGACCCAGGACCGCCTCCCTGCTCACTGCTTTCAGCCCAGCGGCGGCAGTGGGCCACTCTCCACTCCCCACGCTCACCCTGCACGTTTCGACTCCCATGACTCCACTCCCATGACCTTCTCAATCCCACATACTCTCCCCACTTCCCGATCCTTTGATGTCTCCCTCGGCCTCCAGGGCTCCGCTCAGAAGTGAACCCCTCTGAGAAGTCTGCCCTAACCCCCTGCTCAGATTTCAGCACCTCTTCACTCGGCAGCTACTACATGCTGCCCAGACTTGACTGCCATTCTGGCTCATCGCGTTGGGACCAACATCAGAAAAACCAACCGGCTCTCCCTTCAGAATGTTTCCAGAATCTGGGCATCTCCTTCCCCCTTCAGGGGTGCACCTCGTGCAAAGCGTCACATCTCTTCCTGGGATTCTTGCCCCTGGCTGTTCTTCCTGCTTCCATTCGGGCCTCCCAATAAGATGTGTGGTTTACAGAGTGACACTCTGAATATGTCTCAGGCTATATACTACGCTTTGGCTCAAAGTCTTCCTCAGAAGTCTAAAGTCTCTATCACAGCCTGGAAGTTTCTGTGGGATAGGCCCAGCCACCTCTTTGCAAGGTCCTGATTTTTTTTTTTCCAGCAATCTATAAATGTAAAAACCATGCTAAGCTCGTGTGCTACATATCAGGTGGCAAGCCAGATCTGCCCATGGGCTGTAATGTGCTTACCCCCAACTTCAAGGCTGAACCAGCATCCTCCAGGTGAAGATGGAAGAATGGGTTGGGGATAAGCATCAAAGTGACCCTGCAGAGTTAACAGCCTTTGAAAAGTCTTTAAAACATGTAAATTATATAGTCTATTTAGAAATGGAAAGAAGCTTAGTGTGAGAGTCAGGACTGGGGTAGGGTCTGGACTGAAAGAGGAGAAGATCAGAGGCGTCAAATGAGGAAGGACTTTTCAAACTACAAACTTCATATACGCTTTGAATTGTGTAAAGACGTGATCAGACCCTGATGCTGGGAAGGATTGAGGGCAGCAGGAGAAGGGGACGACAGAGGACGAGATGGTTGGATGGCATCACCGACTCAATGGACAATGAGTTTGAACAAACTCCAGGAGATGGTGAAGGACAGCGAGGCCCAGAGTGCTGCAGCCCATGGGGTTGAAAAGAGTCGGACTGGACTCAGTGACTGAACAGGGACAATGATCAATCAGGCTTGCAGTTTAGGAACATGTCTCAGGAAGGAAGAGAGATGGGGGATGGGCCATGGGCTGAAAGAGGCTTTAGTGCAGGCGGGATCGTTCTGGATCCTGTTCACAAGCCTGCAAAAGCCACTGTTAAATATTCAGGCATTTTTGTAAGTCAGCAGTTGGACACATCCGTTATTTTAAGTTAGACTTCATACAGTTACAATGAAATAAATTACTTCTAAAACCAAGGTAGTCAGTACTCAAAACCTTATCACTTTATCATTATTTTATGACGTTTTACTATTATCTTCGCTCTTGCGGTTATTTATGCCTATGCATTTATAGGGCGTACATACATAACAACGAGCTACTGAGCATCTCGGCCCAGCTGTACCCTCGGGGACCTGACGCGGGTAGCTTGAATGTGGCTCTCTCTGTGGGAATACTTACACCCCAGAAATGGACCAAAGCTACAAATCAGGACCCCTCTCCCGCCCCCAGCTGTTAAAACTTAACCAGTGCCCTGCCTGGCCTAGGGCGGCGATGGGTACCGGCGTTACGAAGGAGGGGCAGGGCCGGGGCGGGGGGATGGCTGGGATGAAATCACCTCAACCAGGTAGCTCTGGAGCGATGAGGGAGGACAAGGAGGAGACGCTTCCAAAGGCTTCCACATCAGAGAAGGGTCTCTTTATAAAGAGGCCGCGGTGGGAACCCAAGCCCCGGCTCCACACTCTCCCTAACGGCCTGGGCCCGCAGCCGCAGGGCGAGCGCGGTGCGGCGGGAGGAAGCGAGCGCTCGCCCAGGGTCCCCGAGGGGTCGGCCCGGCCCCTGCGCCCGCGTTTCCATCTCAAATACAGCTGCGCGCAGGGCTGTTTGGGCGCCCGCGGCGCCCGGCCAGCGGCCCGGCGTGTATTTATAAGCACACAGCCCCACAGACAGGTCTCACCGACATCATTTCGCACGGCCCCGCGGTGCCGGCGGCCTGCTTCCCGACCTCCCGTCGGGGGCGGCCGCCGGTAATCGGCGTTGATGGGAACCGCGCTCTCCCGGCCAGAGGCACGCAGCCCGCCGCCCACAGCCAGCGCCGGCCTCCCTCCCGGGGCCCGGGGGCCGGGCCTTCCTGGTAGAGCTCTGGGGAGAGGCGGCTGTAAACACGCCGCGGGCTGACCCGCGTATGGAAATGACTCGCGGTCGGGCCTGGCGCCCGGCCACAGGCCTGCGGCCTCGCTGCCGCCAAGTATCTTTAGCAGGAGCCTCGGAACCGCGGGCCCCCCGCCGCCTCCGCAGGCCCCCGCCCTGCCCGCTCACACCCCAGGGCCGAGCCTCACCCTCGAGCGCGCGACGAGGGCCCGGCTCCATCGCCCCCCGTGTCATCTGACAGTAATCATGACTTCCGCTGCCTGGACGGGGCGCTTGTTCCCAGGACCAGGCTGCATTTACACGGAAGCAGCGGAGAAA
This sequence comes from Bos grunniens, assembly GCF_055505025.1. NCBI lineage: Eukaryota > Metazoa > Chordata > Mammalia > Artiodactyla > Bovidae > Bos > Bos grunniens. Next base: position 55,969,225 of record NC_141183.1, on the reverse strand, counting down.
GGAAGGCCACAGAGGGCAAGGTCAGCGGAGGCATCCGGGGCTCTGGACTCACTAAAGACTCACAGCATCGGGCGGGAAGGGCCCCTGTGCCCGGGAAAGAGAAGATAAAGCCAGGGGCAGTGATGGCAAGACTGAGAGAAGAAGGTCGTGGGACTAGAGCGGAAATCCACAGGTGCAGTTACAGGGTGAAGGAGCCGTCATGGGAGTAGAGGAGGCCTCCAGCCTAGAGGCAAAGGGAGGAGGGGTCCCTGAAGACTGAGTCAGGCAGAGGCCCTCCAGGAGCCCTCAGAGGCTGCAGGGGCGCCAGGCCCGGTTTCCTAAGAGCCCTGGAAGGCCTCCTTGAAGACATAGTCCAAACAGGACCACCCTAAGACCATCTTTCAAGAATGCTAAGCCTTCATTTCTTAACCAAATTTCCAGGCCGCCCTTGGGCTGGGGTCTCGCAGCTGTGGGAAAGCGGCAGGTGAAGGAGACAGTGAAACTTCTCTTGGTCTCCGTGACCGGTGGCCTCTGTTTTCTCTGAGACGCTGACACAGCCCGGGTTAACCCCTCGATGAGACGGTGCACAGGGCACGTGGCTGTTCCGCAGATCCGTCCACTGAAGCTCCTCTCTCTCTCTCTCCCTCCCACTTTCTTCCCTCGCCGCCCCCTCCGTGTGCCCATTCTCTACAATACCAGCAGTTGGATTGTTCTTTCTCGAGTTGAATCACCCTCAATCTCCCTGTAGGTTCCACATTCGCTCCCATGTCTGCCCTCCAGGGCCGGGCAGGATAAGTAGATGAGAAAAGGACCATGGGGATGATGCTGGGGCTGCCGCTGATGAGGCAAATATTACTCAGCTCTTACCTTGCACTGGGAAATTTGCAGCCGTTCCGTCACATACGAGGATCGCAACCTCACAGAATAGGTTCTTTAACCATCTCCATTTCAGAGACTGCGAAACTGAGACTTGGAGGCACTCAGTAACTTGTCCCACATTTCACAGCAAACGGGTGGCAGAATTAGGATTTGATTCAGAGTGCAATCCAAAAGCCAGTTCTCTTAACCACGGGGATGCATTGATTTTTTTTTTCTCTGTCTTCAATTTGTGCGTCCATGCTGTCTATTCAGTCACGTCGGACTCTTTGCAACCCCAGGGACTGCAGCCCACCAGGCTCCTCCGTCCATGGGGATTCTCCAGGCAAGAATACTGGAGTGGGTTGTCATGCCCTCCTCCAGGGGATCTTCCCCACCCAGGGACTGAACCCAGGTATCCTGCATTGCAGGTGGATTTTTTACTGTCTGATCCACCTGGGAAGCCCAAGAATACAGGAGTGGGTAGCCTATCCCTTTTTCAGGGGAACTTCCTGATGCAGGAATTGAATAGGGGCTTCCTGCATTGCAGGCAGATTCTTTACCAACTGAGCTACCCAGGAAGCCTTCCCAGAGTTGAGTAGAAGCCTTTCCCCACATGCTTGTCAACCTCCTTGAAGATCATCGAATCCAGCTCCTTCCTTTTGAAAAAGAATGCATTAACCCTGCCTGCTGGGCTTCCATCTTTCAGAGACCTGAGAGATTCAACCACAAAACAGAGATAACGGAGTCAACTCTGCAGAGTGTCTATTAGGTACCATGTCTGCCATCTCTATGATGTCACTTGCAGCCACCCATTTGGGGACCCGCCCTAAATCGACTTCCACCCCCCTCCTACTGCTCCTTCAACACATCTCCCCTTCTGTGCAGCGGGTCCTCACTGCCTCCTTCAGGTTAGACATGCCCTCTGTCCGCCACTCCCCTGCCTCCACCCACAATAAACCCAGCTCAGATGCAAGCCCAAACCCTGCCCATTGTCACGGCAGTAAACAGCCTGGACACGAAGCACACCTCCCTCACTCCCCAGAAGGTTAATAAATCAGATTCAGACGCCTATTGTTCTGGACACAGTCAGAATCAATTGCAGGATTTTAAATCTCTCAGCACAGAGCAGCTGGCTGGCTACGAGAGGCCCCACTATGTCTCTGGGAAAACTTTGCCAGGGATGGAATGAGAAAGGAAAAAAGGATCAAATAATCAATAGCTATCATGAGCTCTTGGCCTTCTCCACACAGTATCCTTCGGGAGGCAGGTCCCCAACTTTATCCTGATTCTCACTTCATAAGGGAAAGAGGAGGGGCAGAAAGAGGCAGGTCCAGGTCCGCTGGACCCAGGCTTAACCCTCGGATGGGTGGGGTTGCTCCCCACCCACCTCTTAACCTCACCAATGCCTAATTCCATCTGCAAATGTTTGAATCTTTCAAAAGTAAGTACTCACAGCCTGAAGCCACAGGGTGAATTCTAGTTTATTATCCCAGAATTCCCAAGAAGAATTCATAGAAATCCTTGTATCTTAGGCTAATTACCACTCACCACCCCCACCCCCTAGTCATTGGTCTTTTTTTTAATCCCTTACTCTCATGGGAGACATGGTGTGCCTGCCACTGCCGCCTGAGTGGCTGCTAGCATTTTCCCTAGCTGTTTATGTGGAAAATCATAAAAATATTTGGTGGCCAAGAAAAGAGAGGGGAAATGCTTTGGTGGTCTGATGCAACAGAAATGCTTTTTTGAGGGGAAAAAAAAAAGCTGGCTGTCTTATTCTAATCCAAAAGCATGCATAAACGCTGTATTGATTGAAAAGTACTAGGTGGAAGGCAAATTTTTCTCAGAGACCTGCCCCCACTCCGCTCCCTCAAAGCAGACAAACGCACTATTGGCAGCTGGCAGAGGGTAAGTCACTTATAATCCAGCCACAAGGTTTGGGAAGAGCTGAAAGCAAAAATTCTTGTGGGCTGTACTCTACCCTGAGTCTGGTATTATGCTCCTGCCCTGGTGGCCTAATTCTCTTGGCTGAAAGCGGAAGCAATGCTGATGATGGTGGTGGTGGTGATGATGGCAGAGGTGGCGATGGTGATAATGATGGTAGTGATGATAATGGTCATGATGGCGGTGGTAGTGATGGTGGTGGCGATGATGTCAGGAGTGGTGGTGATGGTAGTGGTGATGGTGGTGATGATGTCAGGGATGGTGATGATGGCAGTGACTGGTGATGAATGACAGTGGTGGTGGTGATGGTGGTGGTGATGGTGATGGTAGTGGTGGTGATGAAGGCAGAGATGGCAATGGTGATAATGATGGTAGTGATGATAGTGGTGGTGATGGTGGTGATGTGGTGATGGTGGTCGTGGTGGTAGTGGTGGTGGTGGTAATGGTGATGGTGGTGGTGGTCGTGGTGGTGGTGATGGTGGTGGTGGTGATGGTGGTCGTGGTGGTGGTGGTGGTAGTGATGGTGGTGGTGGTGATGGTGTTTGTGATGGTGGTGGTGGTGATGGTGGTCATGGTGGTCATGGTGATGGTGGTGATGGTGATGATGGTGGTCGTGGTGGTTGTGGTGGTGGTCGTGGTGGTGGTGGTGATGGGGGTGATGATTGTGATGGTGGTGATGATGGTGATGGTGGTGATGGTGGTTGTGGCGATGGTGGTGGTGATGGTTGTGGTGATGGTGGGATGGTGGTGGTGATGGTGGTGGTGGTGGTGATTGTGTTGATTGTGGTGATGGTGGTTGTGATGGTGGTGGTGGGGATGGTGTTGATGGTGGTGGGGATGGTGGTGGTGGTGATAATGGTGATGGTGGTGGTGATAATGGTGATGGTGGTCGTGGTGGTGGTCGTGGTGGTGGTGATGGTGGTGGTGGTGATGGTGGTGATGGTGGTGGTGGTGATGGTGGTCGTGGTGGTGGTGGTGATGGTTGTGGTGGTGGTGGTGGTGACGGTGGTGGTGATGGTGGTGGGGATGGTGGTGGTGGTGATAATGGTGATGGTGGTCGTGATGGTGGTGATGGTGGTCGTGGTGGTGGTCGTGGTGGTGGTGATAGTGGTGGTGGTGATGGTGGTGATGATGGTGGTGGTGGTGATGATGGTGATGGTGGTGATGGTGGTCGTGGTGGTGGTGGTGATGGTGGTGGTGACGGTGGTGGTGATGGTGGTGGGGATGGTGGTGGTGATGGTGTTGATGGTGGTGGGGATGGTGGTGGTGGTGATAATGGTGATGGTGGTCGTGATGGTGGTGGTGGTGGTGATGGTGGCAGTGATGCTGTTGCTGCTGCAGCTGATGCTAATCAAAAGCCATTTGTGCTACATTTCATAGTCATGAGGCCTCACCACAAATTCTGTCTCCTTTGATGCTGGTAGGGATGTCCAGAGGGAGGTGAAGTAGGAATCATTATCACATTGCACCCATTTCATAGAGGAGGAAGAAAACGAAGCCTTGCCCAGTGTCTTGCCCAAGAACAAACAAATTGTCAGTGGCAAAACTCAGGTTCAAACCCTGCTTTTTTATCATGGTGCTTCAGACTCTAAACAGTGCTGCCTCATAAAAAGATCATCGAGCCACATAGCTCAAAACTTTCCACTGGCCACACTTTTTTAAAGTAAGAAGAAACAGATGAAACTGATTTTAATACAAGCAGACTCCGTTTTATTGCATTTCACTGTATTGCTCTTCATACATGCTGCATATTTAATCCGTTGAAGGTTTGTGGCAACCCTGCATTGAACAAGCCCATCAGTGCCCTTCTTCCAAGAGCGTTTTGCTCACTTCATGTCCCTGGGTCACATTTTGGTAATTCTCACAATACTTCAAAGTTTTTCACTATTATATTCATTATGGTGATCTGTGATCTGTGATCTTTGATTCTACTATTGGCATTGTTTCAGAGCGCCATGAACAGCACCCAGATAAGATGGTAAACGCAGTTGATAAATGTTACGTGCATTCTGACTACTTCACCAACCAGCTGGACCCCCATCTCTCTCCCTCTCCTCAGGCCTCCCTATTCCCTGAGACCAACAATATTGAAATTAGGCCAATTAATGGCATCACGTGCATGTGAGCTAAGCTGTTTCAGTCACGTGTGACTCTTTGCAACCCCATGGACTATAGCCCACCAGTCTCCTCTGTCCATGGGATTCTCCAGGCAAGAATATTGGAGTGGGTTGCCATTTCCTCCTCACAATGGTCTCTAAGTGCTCAAGTGAAAGGAAGAGTCATACATCTCACTTTACATCAAAAGTTAGAAATGATTACATTCAGTGAAGATGGAATGTCAAAACCAGAACAGGCCACAACCTGGACCTCTTGTACCAGTTAGCCAAACTGTGATTACAAAGGGAAGTTCTTGAAGAAAATTAAAAGTGAAACAAGTTGCCAGTCCAGGTTCAATGCACGATACTGGATGCTTGGGGCTAGTGCACTGGGATGACCCAGAGGGATGGTATGGGGAGGGAGGAGGGAGGAGGGTTCAGGATGGGGAACGCATGTATACTTGTGGCGGATTCATTTTGATGTTTGGCAAAACTAATACAATTGTGTAAAATTAAAAAAAAAAAAAAAGTGCTATTCCAGTGAACACATGAATGATAAGAAAGGAAAACAGCTCTGTTGTTGATATGGAGAAAGTTTTAATGGTTTGGATAGAAGATCAAACCAACCGCAATATTCCCTTAAGCCAAAGTCTAATCCAGAGCAAGGCTCTAGCTCTCTTCAATTCTATGAAGTCTGAAAGAGGTGAGGAAGCTACAGAAGAAATGTCTGAAGCTACCAGAAGTTTGTTCATAACACTCACGGAAAGGAGCCATCTCCATAATATAGAAGGGCAAGATGAAGCAGAAAGTGCTGATGCAGGACCTACAGCAGGTTATCCAGAAGATCTAGCTAAGATGATTGATAAAGGTGGCCACACTAAGCAAATTAAACAGGATTCAACTGGAACACTATGCCATCTAGGACTTTCATAGCTAGAGAAGTTGATGTTCGGCTTCATAGCCTCAAAGCACAGGCTGATTCTTAATAGGGGTTAATACAGCAGGTGACTTTAAGTTGAAGCCGATACTCATTTATAATTCTAGAGTCCTAGGACCCTTAAAAATTATAGTAAATCTGCTTGTGCTCTATAAATGGAACAACAAAGCCTGGATGATGGTACATCTGTATATAACACAGATTACTGAGTATTTTAAAGAATACTGGAGTGGGTTGCCATGCCTTCCTCCAGGGGATCCTCTCAACCCAGAGATTGAACCTGCATCTCTTAAGCTTCCTGCATTAATAGGTGGGTTCTTTACCAGTAGCGCCCCTCAGTAGCGCCCCATCTGCCTGCAATGCAGGAGACCCAGGTTCGATCCCTGAGTTGGGAAGATCCCCTGGGGGAGAAAATGGCAACCCATTCCAGTATTCTTGCCTGGAAAATCCCATGGACAGAGGGCTGGTGGGCTATAGTCCATGAGGTCACAAGAGTTGGACACGACTTAATGACTAAACCACCACCACTCAATATTTTAAGCCCAGTATTGAGACCTACTGCTCAGAAAAAAAATTCCTTTCAAAATATTACTACTCATTGACAATGCACATGATCACCCCAAAATTCTGATAAAGATGCACAATAAAACATGTTGTTTTCATGCCTGCTAACAGAGCATCCATTCTGCAGAACATGGATCAAGGGCAAATTTTCCCCTTTCAAGTCTCATTATTTAAGAAATTTATTTTTTAAGTCTGTGGCTTTATCTATATAGCCACAGGTGGACCTGGGCAAAATAAATTGAAAATCTTCTGGAAAGGATTAACCATGCTAGGTATGCCATTAAGAAAATTCATGATTCATGGGGAAAGGTCAAAATATCAGTCTTAACAGGAGTTTGGAAGAAGTTGATTCCAACTCTAATGGATGACTTGGAGAGGTTCAACACTTAAGTGGAGGAAGTAACTTCAGATGTGGTAGAAATAGCAAGAGAACAAGAATTAGGAATAGAGCCTGAAGATGTGATAGAATGACTGTCATCTTATGATAAAACTTTAATGACTAAGGAGTTGCTTTTTGTGGATGAGCAAAGAAAGTGGTCTGTTGAGGATACCGTGAAGACTGCGGAAATGACAACAAAGGATTTAGAATATTATACATACTTCGTGGGGCTTCCCTTGTAGTTCAGTCAGTAGAGAATCTGCCTGCATTGCAGGAGGCCCCCAGGCTTGATTCCTGGATTGGAAAGATCCCCTGGAGAAGGAAATGGAAACCCACTCCAGTATTCTTACCTGGTGAATCCCACGGAGAGAGGAGCCTGGCAGGCTGCAGTCCATGGGGTCGCAAGAGTCAGACACGTCTTACGTGTGTCTGCCATATACTTAGTTGATAAAACAGTGGCAAAGTTTAAGAGGACTGATTCTAATTTTGAAAGGTGTTCTACTGTGGGTAAAATATTATCAAGCAGTATTGTATGCTACAGAGAAATCACTCATGAAAGGAAGAATAAACCAATATGGCAAACTTCACTGTTGTCTTATTTTAAGATATTGACGCAGCTCCTCCAGCCTTCAGCAATCACCAACCTGACCCATCAGCAGCCATCAACACTGAGGCAAGACCCTCCACCAGCAAAAAGATTACTATTCACTGAAGGCTCCAATGATGGCTAGCAATTTTTAAGCACAAAATATTTTAATTGTTATGTACATTGTCTTTTTAGACATAATGCTTTTGTGCACCTAATAGATTATGGCATAGTGTTGCCAGTGGGAATTTGCTGTGTGACTCAGGGAACTGGAACTGGGGCTCTGAACCTAAAGGAGTGGGATGGGCTGAGAGGTGGGAGGGGGTACATATACACTCACGGTTGATCCATGTTGATGCATGGAGGAAACCAACACGATGGTGTAAAGCATTATCCTTCAATTACAAGTAAATAATTCTTTAAAGAAGATAATGTATAGCGTAAACATAAATTTTACATGCACAGGGAAACCAGAAACTTTGTGTGACTTGCTTTACTGTGATGCTTGCTTTATTGCAGTGGTCTGGAACTGAACCCACAATATCTCTGAGGTATGCCTGCACTTTATGTAACCCAATATATCCCAGACATCATCATTTCAACATAAAATCAATGTAAAAATTAATAATGGGATATTTTACATTCTTTGTTTTCATACTTGTATTTTGAACTTGGAGCACATTCTCATTTCATTGTGGCAAGTGGCTACGTTATTGGCCACCAAAAGTCTAGAATGATCCAGAACGGCTTTGATAACTGGGTGTGGTATTGAGAGAATCTCAGAGAAAAGGAAGCATGATTGCTGCTTGACTCATCTTTATTCCTGAAGAGGAAAAACTCTCATCCTGAGTTGAGCTCCCCATAGTCAGGCAGGGAGGGTGCAAACGTTATTTCAGTTCACGAATGGTATTTTTCTTTTTCTTATCTTCCCCCTCTTCTTTCTCTCCTTCTTGAGCAACAGCTGCTAAAACATCTAATCCAGATATTAACACTGAGTTATTTGCAACTCATCTACAAGCAATCACGTGGTCTCTGCCATCTAAAGATTTTCTGACCTCCAACTGAATTACACTCGGTGCTACACCAGGCACAGAACAAAAGCAATGACCCCTCAAAGAACACTGGCCACTTACCTCTGTGCTTCCAGCAGGGAGATATGGTTGGAGGAGAAAATTAAGGAGGAGGAAGCAAGAAATGGAAGGAGAGAGGGAGGAGAGTACTGGGTTGAATAGTGACCCCCAAAATTCATATTCACCTGGAATCTCAAAATGTGACTTTGTTTGGGGAAAAAAAAAAAAAGTTCTTTGCATGTGTAATTAGTTAAAATGAGGTCATACTGGATTAGGGTGGGCCCTAGTTCATTGACTGGTATTCTTAGAAGAAAAGGGAAATTTGGACATAGACACAGAAGACACAAGGAAAAACATCACGTGAAGACAGGGATAGAAATTGAGTGATGCAACTACAAGCCAAAGAACACCAAGGATTGCTGGCAGCCAGCGTAAACCAGGAGAGAGCCACGGACCAGGTTCTCCCTCAGGGCATCCGGGAGGAACTGAGTCTGCCAACACCTTGATTTTGTACTTCTGACCTCCAAAACTATTAGAGAATACATTTCTGTTGTTTTGACTCATCCAGTTCGTGGTAATTTGCTATGGCAGCCCTGCAAAACTAATACAGAAAAGGAAGGCCAAGCCAGACATGCTCACTTGTGAAAATCACTAAAGAACAAATACAGGATCAGAAAGAACTTGCAGTTGAGAAAATCAGCTCTCCTCTCCCTCCTCCCTCTCTGATCACCCACTCTGGTCATCATACCTGAGTCTCAGATTTGCCTTGAAGAGATTAAGCCTTAAAATGAGGAGTTCAGAATTTCAAATATTGTCTGCCAAAAAAAAGAAAATCTGGGCTTCCCTGGTAGCTCAGTCAGTAAAGAATCTGCCTGCAGTGTAGGAGACCCAGGTTCAATCCCTGGGTCAGGGAAACCACCTGGAGAAGGAAATGGCAACACACTCCAGTATCCTTGCCTGGAAAATCCCATGGACAGAGGAGCCTAGAGGGCTACAGTCCATGGGGTCACAAAAGTCAGACACAACTGAGCGACTAAACCACCGAAAGAAAAAATCACTTACTCTATGTGACTGCTGAGGACAAGATGAAGACCAAAGATCAAAAAGTATAGGAAAACAAATTTCAGCTCCACATGCAGAAATTTTAAATCGCAAGTGATCTGTGGCAAGTGGACTGCCTCACAGGATGAACTGGCCCTGGAGGTATTAAAGAGAAACTATGGGGATTTTATCTTTCTGATATCATCAAAGGAAGTCCTGGTGGGATAGGAGAATAAACCGAATGATCATAGAACACATTTCCATTAAAGTTGACACTGTATAAATAAGGCTTTGTGTCTGCTGGGCCCCAACCTCCAGGAGACATGGCCCTGCTCCTGGCTTTGGCTGACCAGATTCTCACGTATTTTGACTAATATGGAGATTCTAATCAGAGAGATGCAGGGGCTAGCACAGAATAACTTGGAACCATAGCAAGTCATGGCCACATGCAGGTTAAATGTATGGGGGAGCAGGAATACAAGTAAACAACAAAAACCAACAGAGAGGGGGGGAAGCAGAAAGAAGCAGGTTTCTAGTGTTTCCACATACTTATTTCTGCATATCAAATTACTCCAAAATTTAGTGGCTCAAAATGACAACCATTTTATTATATAGCTTGAATGTCTGGATTAGGAATTCGGGCAGGGCTCAGCTGGGTGATTCTTCTGTTTGGTATGGACAGAAGTCACTGTGTGGTCATCAAGCTGGCAGATGGGCTGGAGCAGGAGTGTCTGAGATGATTTCACTCCTGTGTCTGGCATCTTGGCAAGGAGGTGGAAGCCAGGCTCAGCTGGCACTATAAATCGGAGTGCCCAACTGTAGGCTCCCAGAATGGCCTTTCAGGGTTATTGGACTTCTTATAGGAGAGTCAGCACTCCATGAGTGAGTATTTCAGTGAACATGCCAGAAGCTCCCTGGCCTTTCATGGCCTAGCCTTAGAGGTCTCAGAGCAACATTTCTGCCACACTGCATTGGTTGAAGCGGTCATAAGCCCACCCACAGTCAATATAGACCCCACCACTTCATGTGAGGGAGGCGGTCAAAGGATGTATGACCGTGGGTTAGAGCCATCACCCCAGAGAGGAGAGAGACAGGACGAGCCGTTTTCCAGTTTGCAGTTCTCATGAGAAAGCCTCATCCTTAGCGACAGTCCTCTTTCTACTTAGTTAATTCGAGTGGGAGTCTAGGCCTTGCAACCAAGGTAATTCTACTTTGGGCTAAATTTTGTCCCTCACAGTTTGATGTTGAAGTCCTAACCTCCAGTACCTCAGAATATGACTGTATTTGGAGATACAGTCTTTAAAGAGAATATTAAATTAAAATGAGAGCTTTAAAATGGATCCTAATGCAACATGACTTGTCTCTTTATAAGAAGAGATCAGGACACGGAAACACCCAGAGGAAAGATCCCAGGAAGACACCAGGAAAAGCGGCTATCTGCAAGCCAGGGAGAGATGCTTCTGAAGAAACTGACCCTTCCAAGGTGTCGTTCCTGAACTTCTAACCTCCAGAACTAGGAGAAAACAATTTCTATCTTTTAAGCCATGCAGTCTGTGGTGTTTTATTGTGGCCACTTGAGCAACCTCATACAGAGCCTGACTAATCGAGTGTGCCCACTGTAGGTATCTTGGTACTAATACAAGCAGTGGGGAGCCCGGGCCTGCAAGCCTACCGGTTAGAGCAGGATGGCCCCAGCCCAGGCAACTCCAGTGCTCAGCGAGAACACAAAGCATGCTGGGAGCCCAGGCTGCTGCCTCCTCAGTGTCATCCAGTGGAATCAGGAGACACAGACCAGGTGACTCCTCTCTCCGTCTCCCCTCCTGGCAAAGAAAAGCAATGACTCTCACCCCTGCAGTCCCACAATCAACATCTCAGCCCCAGCCAAAGCAGCCGCCCTCCTCTTATCCATTCACTTCCATGATGCCCACTGTGGATTCTCATTAAGACCTCTCTCTCCGGCTGCTGACTTCCGTCCCTTCTTAAGCTGGCCTGAGGCCATGGTTCCTCATTTAACTCACTCTCTGGCTGTCACCGCCAATCCCTCACCACCTCGCTCCTCAGTCACATTGAATCCAGAAGGCCTTGCAGCTCTGTAGCCAAGCCCACAGTGTTCCATCTCCCCCCACCAGCTGCATGGGCATGTGCCAAAGGAAAGGCCGCAGAGAAGACCAACCATCCCTCCAGGTGTCCCCACCGGCCCTTCTCCCATCTCCCATGGCACCTTCCAAGCCTCCCCCAGGCCCCTCCAACCCCCAGCCTGGGAAGCTGACCTTGCCTCCTACTTTGCAGAGAAAATAGAGGCTGTCAGGAAAGCACGCCCTCACTTTCCTGCCACCCCCACCTCCATGCCCTGTATATTTGCGCTGCCTTTCCTGTGGCATGCCAGGGGTGTGCACCACCTGTCCAGGGCTAATCCCACCACCTGTGCCAAGACTCCACCCACCCCCACCTCCCTAAGTCCCTGTCCCACCGAGCAGCACTCCGTCTTTCCCGTGCCCTTCCTCCCACTGTGGGCATCTCAGTCTCAGCACAAATACTTGATCAGGACTCTCCTTCACAGGGAAAAAAAAAGTTCTCAACTCTGTTCTTGCCTTTAGTAACAGCTTATTTCCTTGCTAAATTCCTGGCTGAGAAACCTGAAAGGCAAGCTACTTTAAATTTTCTTATTTTTCATGCATGCATTTTAGAAGTGAAAATCTCTTAGGGTTTTTATTTCTGTTAATAAAAGGGTATATGCTTGCTGTTTATTTTCAAAAGAGTCTAATCAAGCAAGAACATTTAAAAACCAACATGGGGGGATCTCTTCTGTCAGGGAGAACTAGGCACCATCTGTGGCTGTACCCACCACTCCCGCCATCCATCTAGTCAGACACGTGTATGTACCAAGCTCGGCACCGATAAGTTTACAGTTGACCAGCTTTTCTCACTACACAACAGGCTGTGAGTGTCTTTCCAAGTCAACAAATATGAGAGCATACTGTTATTGATGCTGCTAGGATTCTGTTGCACGGACTTGCCACAATTACTCAGCCAGGATCCCTACTTTGGGCATTTCATTTCCAATTTACTGTCCCTTCCCAACCCTGCCAAGCCAAAGAGAAACTCCTTCCTGGTTTCTCCTTCCAACCGCAGCCCCCTGCTGCACTCTGCTGCACTAATGAGCCACCTGGGAAGCCCAAGGAATATGGGCTGGGTCTGCAAGATCCTCTGGAAGAAGGCATGGCAACCCACTCCAGTATTCTTACCTGGAAGATCCCATGGACAGAGAAGCCTGGTGTGCTATAGACCATAGAGCCCCAAAGAGTTGGACATGACTGATTCAACTTAGCACTCAACTAGAAAAATCACTCAGTCATGTCTCACTCTTTGTGACCCATGGACTGTAGCCTACCACGCTCCTCCGTTCATGAGATTTTCCAACCAAGAGTACTGAAGAGGGTTGCCATTTCCTTCTCCAGAGGATCTTCCTGACCCAGGGAAACCCAGGTCTCCCACTTTATAGGCAGATGCTTTACCATCTGAGCCACCAGGGAAGCCCTTTAGCACTCCAGCAGTACATATATATATAATAGAATATTACTCATCCATAAAAAGAATGAAATAATGCCATTTGCAGCAACACAGATAGACGTAGGTATTATCATACTAAGTGAAGTAAGTCAGACAGAAAAAGACAAATATCTTATGATCATTTATGTATGGAATCTAAAAGAAATCATTTTTTAGAAATTATTTACAAAGCAAATAGACTCACGGACACAGAAAGCAAATTTATGGTAAAAGAGGACAAGGAGAAAACTGGGAAATTGGGATTAACATAAATACACCACTATATATAAAATAGACAACAAAGACCTACATCACACAAGGAACTATATTCAATATTTTGTAATAGCCTACAAGGGAAAAGAATCTGAAAAGAGTAAACATATGCATATATATTTAACTATATATAAATAATGCATATATATCTATACATCAGTTCAGTTGCTCAGTCGTGTCCGACTCTTTGCGACCCCATGAATCGCAGCACGCCAGGCCTCCCTGTCCATCACCAACTCACGGAGTTCACTCAGACCCACGTCCATCGAGTCAGTGATGCCATCCAGACATCTCATCCTCTGTCGTCCCCTTCTCCTCCTGCCCCCAATCCCTCCCAGCATCAGAGTCTTTTCCAGTGAGTTAACTCTTCGCATGAGGTGGCCAAAGTACTGGAGTTTCAGCTTTAGCATCATTCCTTCCAAAGAAATCCCAGGGCTGATCTCCTTCAGAATGGACTGGTTGGATCTCCTTGCAGTCCAAGGGACTCTCCAGAGTCTTCTCCAACACCACAGTTCAAAAGCATCAATTCTTCGGCACTCAGCTTTCTTCACAGTCCAACTCTCACATCCATACATGACCACAGGAAAAACCACAGCCTTGACTAGATGGACCTTTGTTGGCAAAGTAATGTCTCTGCTTTGCAATATGCTATCTAGGTTGGTCATAACTTGTCTTCCAAGGAGTAAGCGTCTTTTAATTTCATGGCTGCAGTCACCATCTGCAGTGGTTTTAGAGCCCCCAAAAATAAAGTCTGACACTGTTTCCACTGTTTCCCCATCTATTATTTCCCATGAAGTGATGGGACCGGATGCCATGATCTTCCTTTTCTGAATGTTGAGTTTTAAGCCAACTTTTTCACTCTCATCTTTCACCTTCATCAAGAGACTTTTTAGTTCCTCTTCACTTTCTGCCATAAGGGTGGTGTCATCTGCATATCTGAGGTTATTGATATTTCTCCCGGCAGTCTTGATTCCAGCTTGTGCTTCTTCCAGCCCAGCATTTCTCATGATGTACTCTGCATATAAGTTAAATAAGCAGGGTGACAGTATACAACCTTAACATACTGACAAAGCTAGTGGAGGTGATGGAATTCCAGTTGAGCTCTTTAAAATCCTGAAAGATGATGCTGTGAAAGTGCTGCACTCAATATGCCAGCAAATTTGGAAAACTCAGCAGTGGCCACAGGACTGGAAAAGGTCAGTTTTCATTCCAATCCCAAAGAAAGGCAATGCCAAAGAATGTTCAAACTACCACACAATTGCACTCATCTCACATGCTAGTAAAGTAATGCTCAAAATTCTCCAAGCCAGGCTTCAGCAATATGTGAACCTTGAACTTCCAGATGTTCAAGCTGGATTTAGAAAAGGCAGAGGAACCAGAGATCAAATTGTCAACATCCGCTGGATCATCAAAAAAGCAAGAGAGTTCCAGAAAAACATCTATTTCTGCTTTATTGACTATGCCAAAGCCTTTGACTGTGTGGATCATAAATAACAAACTGTGGAAAATTCTGAAAGAGATGGGAATACCAGACCACCTGACCTGCCTCTTGAGACACCTGTATGCAGGTCAGGAAGCTACAGTTAGAACTGGACATAGAACAACGGACTGGTTCCAAATAGGAAAAGGAGTACGTCAAGGCTGTATATTGTCACCCTGCTTATTTAACTTCTATGCAGAGTACATCATGAGAAACGCTGGGCTGGAAGAAGCACAAGCTGGAATCAAGATAGCTGGGAGAAAGATCAATAACCTCAGATATGCAGATGACACCACCCTTATGGCAGAAAGTGAAAAAAAACTAAAGAGCCTCCTGATGAAAGTGAGAGAGGAGAGTGAAAAAGTTGGCTTAAAACTCAACATTCAGAAAACAAAGATCATGGCATCCGGTCCCATCACTTCATGGCAAGTAGATGGGGAAACAGTGTCAGGCTTTATTTTTCTGGGCTCCAAAATCACTGCAGATGGTGGTTGCAGCCATGAAATCAAAAGACGCTTACTCCTTTGAAGGAAAGTTATGACCAACCTAGATAGCATATTGAAAAGCAGAGACATTACTTTGACAACAAAGGTCCATCTAGTCAAGGCTATGGTTTTTCCAGTGGTCATGTATGGATGTTAGAGTTGGACTATAAAGAAAGCTGAGCACTGAAGAATTGATGCTTTTGAACTGTGGTGTTGGAGAAGACTCTTGAGAGTCCCTTGGACTGCAAGGAGATCCAACCAGTCCATCCTAAAGGAAATCAGTCCTGGGTGTTCACTGGAAGGACTGATGTTTAAGCTGAAACTCCAGTACTTTGGCCACTTGATGCAAAGAGCTGACTCATTTGAAAAGACCCTGATGCTGGGAAAGATGGAGGGCAAGAGTAGAAGGGGACGACAGAGGATGAGATGGTTGGATGGCATCACCGACTCCATGGATGTGGGTTTGCGTGGACTCCGGGAGTTGGTGATGGACAGGGAGGCTGGCATGCTGCGGTTCATGGGGTCGCAAAGAGTCGGACATGACTGAGCCACTGAACTGAACTGATATAACTAAATCATTTTGCTGTATGCTTGAATCATTGTCAATCAACTATACTTCAATCAAAAAACAAAAGCAGAGGCTAGAATGTATTCGGTGCTTAGGCATTGATTAACTTATTTAATTCTCACATAAACCCCACAAGGTACCAAGTAGGAAAAGAGAAATCACTCGAAGTCCTTAAAAAAGAGGGGGTTTAATGCAGAGAACCAGCTTTCTTGGTGATAAAACAGCAGAGAAGCCAAACAAGAACAATGAGAGAGCCCAGTGTAGTCCTCAGAGAAAGTCACTACCCCAACCCCAGCCAGAGCTGGGCAGAGAAAGAGAGTGGGAGTCGTGGCTTCTGGGCTCATTCGGAAGCTGGAAACACAGTGGCCCTTTGCAGCAGGAGCAAGGAGCTGCTTGCAGAGAACAGACTCCAGGCAGAAAGAGGGGAAGAAGTACTCTGGCTTCAACCCCACCCCACCCCACCCATTGACCTCCTGCCAGTGCCTTTCATTGGCTGAACCTTGTTGGAAGCCAGACGTCACAGGATCCCTGCACACACAGCCTGCAAGGGTGGGCACCGTGGCTACAGAGCAGGGGAAGGGTGCAGAGCAGACAAGGTATACAGGCCCAGGCGAACATAGGTACCATTATCTCCATTTACACATAAAGAAATGAGGCACAGAAAAGCTGAGCCACGTGCCCCGTATCACACAGCGAGTCCGTAGAGAGGTGGGGGTCTGCATCCAGACTGCCTGGCTCCGGAACCCCCAATCTGACCTGCAGCGCTCTAGCACCTTCCCCAGAGCTGCTGATCTCGCAGCCAGTGGCTTCCTCTGGCTTCTCTGGCTTCCGTCCTTTCCCTCTTTTTATTTCTGCCTGGCACAGACAGTGCTGGCACACACACAGGGCTTTGGGGTCAGACAGATGAATTCCATTCCAGCTCCACTACTGATTAGTCGGGTAAAGTTACTTAATCTATTCAGTCAACACATGTTTATTCAGCACTGACGACATGCCAGTCCCAGGGGACCTAACCCCTTCGAGTCTCTGTTTTCTCATCCGGATGATGGGAATAAGGGTACACGCTGGTCATACAGATGCAGTGAGGCAACTGTCTGCTATCTAGTTATTACAATGTGCACACGTGCTGAGCCGCTTCAGTCATTTCTGACTCTTTGCGACCCCATGGACTGCAGCCTGCCAGGCTCCTCTGTCCAGGGGATCCTCTAAGCAAGAATACTAGAGTGGGCTTCCATGGCCTCCCCAGGGGATCTTCCTGACCCAGGAATCAAACCCACGTCTTTTACATCTGCATTGGCGGCGAGTTCTTTACCACTAATGCCACTGGGAAGCCCAGTATTACCTTTCCCCCACCGATGCTGATTGCCCCTCTCCTCCGTCTCTCCCACCTTCTTGCTCCTGCCAAAGCTTTAGGTGTTCCCCTCCAGGCCACTGTTCATCTTGGCTGGTGGCTCGTAGAGCAGACGTCACAGCCCTGTGGGAGCTAAGCCCCCAGAATAGCAACACCCTCAAGTCACTCACCACCCCCTCAGGCCAGTCCTGCATCTCCCAGAGCCTCAGGGTCCCCATCTGGAAAGTGGGTTGGGGGGTCACCCCGTTTGTCCACAGGGAAGAGGCGGAGAGGGCAGAGGGCAGAGGAGCAAGAGGAAAGCTCTGCAAATGTGAAAAACATTTAATAACATGAGCTAAAACAGCAATGGCTTCAGGCAGCAGAATCTGGTGCTTGCTCACCTTCCCTGCTCCCAGGAGCCCTGCTGCTTCCGGCTAGAAGGTCATCAAGAGCTCCTGGGCCCATGCATGCAGGAATCCCTGGGTCAGGCAGAGCCACTAGGCCTGTTCTCAGTACAGGGAGGGTGCAGGGCCAGGCAGACTGGCCTCCCACTCCACACGCAGCCCCAACCCAGGAGCTTGCTTCAGGAGCAGTCTAGGGGGTCCCCATGCGGGCCCACCGAGTCCGTCCTGCTCGCTTTCAGATCCTCCGTCTTGCCGCGGTCAGACCCTGTGACCTCGGCAAGACCTGCCTTCCTGGGCCTCAGGCTTCATCCCTGCGGAATGGAGACAGAGGCACTTGGCAACAGCCACTCGGGGTGCGGCAGGGGGCTGAAGGCACACTCAGCAGGGAGATGCAAAGAGAACCTCGTGAAGGAAGCTGCTGTTTCCCCATGGCTGAGGTAGTGCAAGAGCGGGAGACACAGAAGGGACCCCTGCTAGGAGCTACTGCAGGACATAGAGTCAGAGCAGGAAGGAGAGGGGAGAGACACGCTGACCTTTCTCTTCAGGCCTCTGATGTCCCGCTCACATATCAGACAAGCCCAGGTAAGGTTGCCTGTAAAAGCCCAGCCTCCTGGGCACAGAAAGAAGAGCAAAGAGGGGATCTGGAGGGGAAGACGTCGTCACAACCTCAGCAGCGTCACAGCTCCACCAGAAGAGGCAAAGGGCTGGGCCCCGGGGCATGTCTCCCGCCCGCTGTCAGCCCATTTGCTGTCATCTCTGTCAACTTCACTGTCATTCTGGCGTGAACACTGCCTCCCGCTCTGTTCTTCTGTCCCCTCTTCACTCAGATGAAGGGAAGACCCTGGTCATCCCCTGTCTTCTTAGAGAGGAAATAATTGACAAAGATGACAACATTCAGCTCCATTCCGATGACCAAATTTCACCTCAGGTCTCCGTTCACGGGGGTGGGGGCTGGGGTGCAAAGCACCGAAACCTCCTTGACTTCACCTTGGCCTGGCCTCCCCAAGAGTGGTAGGCCGGGCTTCCATCTTCAACATGCTCTTTTGCCCCTCACAGTCAAGGAATCAAGGAAATGAATCAGGCCCAAATCGATTCTACTCACATACCCAGGGTAGCTCAGTGGTTTGGTGAAGAGCATTCACTTTGAAGCCAGCCAACCCCAGGCAAGCTGGTAGACTTCTCTGAGCCTCACTTTCCTCATTGCAAAAATAATCACGCAGCCCATCTCTGCATTGCCGTGGGAATAGAAGAAGAAAAGCAGGCACAGAGAAGCCTTCCATAATCCCTTCTTCCCCGGAAGAACCCTGCAGTGCAGGTGTGGCAGACGAAGAAACGAGGACCATAATAACCAGGAAGGAACTTCTCATGGAGCCACATCAGCAAGCTCATCTCAAAGCCAGGGGCCTTCCACACCCCAGCCCATCCCAACAGCCCTCCCCGTGGACTTGTCCCCACCAGCCAACAGTCACTGTATTTTGAAAAAGCTAAAAACCCTTTCTTTCCACTTGCTCTGAGAACCTGTTCTGTGGCTTTAGCTTTCTGGTAATTATTTCTCTGATGTTATGGACAGATGGGAACCTGGGTATACAGCCATCGGCTTCCATGGTCGCAGCTGTGCAGACAGGGCTGAGGCAGAGGGTGGAGGGGAGCCTCTGAACGGAGCATGCGCATAAGGTAATGAAGAGGCTGACTACATCTTGTTCTTGGACTTTTCTTTCACTGAAACTATAAGCTCTGGTATTGGAGTCAGGACCCCAGAAACCTCAGCCTTACCCCTGACCACCCCACTCACGTAACCTGGAGCAGCTCATTCCTCCAGATCCTGCCCTCCGAATCTAGAACACGGGTTCCTTCCACTCTTGCGGGGCTATGGGGTGAAGTCAAGCCACTCAGAAAGCTGGGGTCAATGTTGGAGGTGGTTCAGAAGGGAGCTTTGGAGTCCTGGCTTTGAGTCCTGACCTGAACTTTGCTCTGTGTGACCTTGGGCAAATTACTTCATCGCCTGGGCCTTAATTTCCTCATCTGGGAAGTGAGGGCAATAATGCATACCTCGAGGTGTCCTGAGGAGTGTGGACTGAGGTCACCCCAGGGGGGTCGCCGCACAGGCCTGGAAGTGCTCAGAGAGCAGAGGGGCGCTGAGGGGACAAGATGCATCAGAGCCAAAGTCACCCTCTCCTGCCATGCATGCCAGGGCTGGGGGTGGGGGTGCCCCAGAGAGCAGCTTCCCGGGATCATCAGACAAGGCTCCCGCCTGCCCGTCTCCCTGCCCCTCTCGGCCTGTGGTCCTCTTTGACTCAAAAGAAAAGAGAAGGGAAGGGAAGGAGAAGAAAGGGAAAGAAGCACTGATCCTCTGGAGCCCTTTGCCCTGAAACTAGCTGAAGAATGCCTGAGACAGTCCCTCCACACAGAGTATGTTGAGCCACTTTCTGGGCTTAAAAAAATATATTATTGTTTACCTAACGGTTCTTCTGTGAGAAATGGGTGTCTGTTCCTTTAAACAGAGAGCAGCGTGGCAGACAGAGTGGCTCCGGGGTTGTTTGCAGCCAGAGGAGGGGGAGACGCAGGACATCCTGTTGTTGAGCAGAGACGACAGAGACAGACAGACAGACAGGGAGGAAAGGTCAGCACAGACCCTAGCAGGCGAAGTCAGCTCATTTCCCCCCCCCCCCTATGGAGAATTTTCCTTTTCAAAAAGAAAATATTCACTTTTTTTTTTTGGCCTATATTTTCCTGTCTAATGCCAGATTACTGGCTCTCGTAAGACAAGGGAACCTTCCCCAAGTGGACTTGTCAAGATAAAGGAGGTCCTGCTGGTCTCAAGTCCTTGAACTTTGTGCCGAAGGTAGCACGTTGAGAACTTTTCCAAAATTCAGGACGTGGGAATAGGGGTCAGGAAAAGCATATCTCATTTGCTGAGTGGCCGTGACTATCATATATTACCTCCAGTCTTCCCAAGACCTCTGCCAGGTAGGCTTGTGCATCACCATTTTACAGATGTGGACACTGAGGCTCAGGCAGATGAAGGGCATGCCTAAAGTCGGACAGATGCCCCAGGGGCGAGCAGGGGTCCCAAGTGCTCCCTTCAGTCTCCAGGCTCCTCTTTTCAGAGCTCCGCATGGCCTCCTTTGTAAACACAGCCACAGATCTGAGAGGGGCACCCGGAGGGGAGACAGAGACGGGGGGGACTTCTGGCTATGCGGTTTACCAGCCTCAAGTTCAAACACTCCAGCAACCCCTTGGTTCCTAGGGTTCTCTGGCATCAAGAACAAGTCCAGGCTTGTAAACTCTCTGAGTATGTCTGATTCAACCACTACCATCCTTAGCAACGTAACAGAGCATAAAAAAAAAAAAAAAAAACTTTTAAGAAAGGTTTTATCAGTTGCCACATCAGACCGTGGACTCCCCCGCTTACATCTGGAAGGGGCTCCCAGGACCCTGCGGGACCCAGTCCCTGCCTGCTCCTCCAGCCCCAGCTCCTCGCCCTCAGCCTTGCATCCCACACTCTGTCACACGCTCACAGCCCTCTCGGTTCCCCTGCCACCACTCTGCCCTAAATGAGAGCCACGGCCTCAGACCAGCACCTGGGGGCTGGCTGGAGACTCGGGAGTTCAGCCCCATCCCAGAGCCTGCCTTTCCAGAAGAGCCCCGGGTGCACACTGCAGAGTGAGGAGCTCCACTCGCGCACATCCAGTGTTTTCCACATCAGGACGTTTGCACATGCTGCTTCCTCCGTGTAAAGCAATCCCCTTTCCTCTTGGCCTAACTTGGCCCTGCTGCTGCTGCTACTGCTGCTAAGTCGCTTCAGTCGTGTCCAACTCTGTGCGACCCCATAGATGGCAGCCTACCAGGCTTCCCTGTCCTTGGGATTCTCCAGGCAAGAATACTGGAATGGGTTGCCATTTCCTTCTCCAATGCATGAAAGTGAAAAGTGAAAGTGAAGTCGTTCAGTTGTGTCTGACTCTTAGTGACCCCATGGACTGCAGCCTACCAGGCTCCTCCATCCATGGGATTCTCCAGGCAAGAGTACTGGAGTGGAGTGCCATTGCCTTCTCCAACTTGGCCCTACTGATCCTGAACTCAAAGATCACTTCCTCGGGAAAGGCTCCCTTGACCCTCCAATAACATTATTCCCCCTTAAAAGTCCAGCTTCTTCTCTTTTACAGCACTTTCTGCAGCGTGACTGCTTATTGAATGTCTCTCTGTGAAGGCTGAGGCCATGTCTCGTCTCGTCGGCTTACCAGGAACACCGTAGGAGCTACACAAACAGGCTGAATGAACAAACACGGTGCTATTTCTGGTGCTGCTAGGAGGTTCACAGACGGACCCTCCTCTTGGGCATCTGGTCTCTTGAAGGCATTTTCATTCAGTTTCAGCAAATATTTACTAGGTGCTATTATGTATCCGTAGCTGGGGTCATATGTGTCAGGAGACTACTTGTAACAAAGTGGATCCCTGGATTCAGAACAGTGATTCTGTTGTCTCCTGTAGGGCACAAGGTCAGGGGCTGAATGAAGCTAAGCCAAGAAATGTACATTCCTGGTGGGAACAACAAGGAACCCTTCCAAAGAGGGCAGGAAATTGATATTTCCTGGGCTCCACTTCTGGGCCAGGCACCTATACAGCCTGCAAGCATTTTATATATACATATATATATATATACACAGACACACACACAGTACACCTTTTATATATGCAAAGTGTAAAGGACTAGAATTAGACAAGATAATTTTGAGGAAGACAAGGAAGAAAGATTCACACTTTCACATATCGAGACATATTACAGATTTACAGTAATTAAATCCACGTGATATTTGTGCAGAGACTGACAAATAGACCAATTGGAACAAAACAAAGAACCCAAAACAGACCCTCACATAAATGGAAACGCCTACATGCAGTGGTGACCGTATCCTTCAATGAGGGGAGGCTGAGTTGCTTAATAACTGGTGTTAGGCCAACTAGCTACTCACATGGAAAAATTAAAGTGAGATTGTTGACCCACTCTGCAAACAGAAATAAATTCCAGATGGATTAAGGACTAAATTTTTTTAAAGCTTTATATTTTTTAAGAGAACATAGAGGAGAATATCTTTATAATAATTGGCATACGGAAAGATCCTTGAAGCAGGATGGAAAAATAATAATCCAAGAAGCAAAAGATTAATGCATATGACTGAAGTAAAATTCAAAAGCTCTATTCAACAAATAACACCATAAACAAAGTTAGAAGACAAGTCACAGAATAGATATTCGATTCACATGACTAGCACCCAGAGTATAGCACATCAGCCTACATATCACTAAGAAATCGAACAAAGAAGAAAGGAAGGAAGGAGAGAGGGCGGGAGGAAGGGAGAAAGGGACAGAGAGAGAGAGAATGAAAGAAAGAAAAAAGGAAGGGGGAGTAGCAGAGAACTCGAATTGTGATTTCCAAAAAGATAATCCCAAGTGAGCTCTGAGTATATGAAAATATGGCCAGACACCTTAATTTAGATTAAGGAAATGCAAATCAAAGCGAGCCATTCAACAGATGGCACAAATTAATACGTCTGTCTACAAAAAGTGTTGATGGAGAGGTGAGACGACATTGATACACCCACCACTGTGTTGGGATGACTTGATACAACAATTTTGAAAAGGAATTTACTAATATTCAGTAAATTTGAGAGGGAAGATAAAAGCTGTACTTTATAAAAAACAAGCCAAGAGTGGCTCAGCTGGTAAAGAATCCACCTGCAATGTGGGAGACCTGGGTTCGATCTCTGGGTTGGGAAGATCCCCTGGAGAAGGGAAAGGCTACCCGCTCCAGTATTCTGGCCTGGAGAATTCCATGGACTGTATAGTCCATGGAGTCCCAAAGAGTCAAACATGACTGAGCAACTTTCACTTCCACTTTCAATAGCAAAACTGAAGGTGTCTCAATGGCATAATCGAACAATTTCACTCCTGGGTAGGAATCTTAGAGAAACGCTTATATGTAAGCATGAGCATTTATATGTAAAAGCATTCATTGTGGTATTGTTTACTAACAAAAAATGAATGGAAATGATCTTTTCGAGAATAGGAGAATGGATAAACAAATTATGGCATTTATTTAAAGTGGACTGGTGCACTAGGAGGAGGGTAGAGTCACGGGAGGGAAGGAAAAAAGGACTGTGGCTTATATGTCCTTATCAAACCAGTCCATCCTAAAGGAAGTCAGTCCTGAATATTATTCATCGGAAGCACTGATGCTTGAGCTGAAGCTCCAATACTTTGGCCACTTGATGTGAAGAACTGACTCATTGGAAGAGACCCTGATGCTGGGAAAGATTAAAAGTGGGAGGAGAAGGGGATGACAGAGGATGAGATGGTTGGATGGCATCACCAGCTCAATGGACATGAGCCTGAGCATACTCTGGGAAGATAGTGAAGGACTGGGAAGCCTCACGTGCTGCAGTCCATGGGGTCGGAAAGAGTCTGACAGGACTTAGTGACTGAACAACAACAATCCAGAAACCAGCTCATGATCTTCCAATGCACCCACCTGACTCCTCCAAAGTGGTTAAAACTTCATCTCCATCAGATCTTTGGTTGCTGGTAACAAATATTGACTGACTAAGAAAAAGAAATGTTTTGTAAAGTTACTGGGCTTGCCCCCAGACTCAAAGATGAGCGTGGAAAGCAGCTGGAACCAGGTTTCCAGAACCTCAGTGTAGGAGCACGTGGACCGTTCCTCAACGCAAGCTTTCCCCATCTCAGCACTGCTGACATTGGCAGCGGCAGAATCCCTTGTTCTAGCCGCTGTCCTGTGTAACGGAGGATGTTTAGCAGCCTCCCTGACCTCTCTACCCACTAGATGCTAATAGCAGCCCTCCACTCATGAAAATCAAAAATGCCTCCAGATACTGCCATCTGTCCCCTGGGGGGGAGAGTCACCCCTGGAACTGAAACTCTGACTGTGGTCCTCTGAGCCGCAGCAGCATCACCAGGGAGCTTATTAGGAATACAAAACTTCAGGCCCTACCTAGACCTTCTGAATCAGATGCCCTGAGGGCAGGTCCCATAATTTGCATTTTAACAAGCCTTCTGGGTGATTCTGAGAATTGCTTTGCCTGGCTTGGTCTTGGGATGCCTCCCAAGTACAACCTCCCCCCATCCCTGTGTGTAACCTCCCAAGACTCAGATATTGGTAGCACGTATCTCCTTGATGTTTTTCAGTCGCTCAGTCACGTCCAAATCTTTGCAACCCCATGGACTGCAGCTGGCCAGGCTCCTCTGTTTCTGGGATTTTTCAGGTAAGAATACTGGAGTGGGTTACCAGTTCCTTCTCCATGGGATCTTCCCAACCCAGGGACTGAACCCGGGTCTCCTATATGGGCAGGTGAATGTTTTACTGCTGAGCCACCAGGGAAGACCATGTATCTCACTGGTCTAGATTAAATCACGTGCCCCTCTCTGGCAAGAAGAGGCAGCTTCATACAGACCTACATGGAATAGGGAAGAAGGCAGTTTCCCCAAAAGTCAGGGGTGGTGCTGTTGCTTCCAGAGATGGAGAGGAGGGATTCTGGGCTGCAGCTCCTCGACTCATCAGACATTAAGTTGTTGTTGTTCAGTCACTATGTCATGTCCAACTGTTGCAGCCCCGTGGACTACAGCATGCCAGGCTTCCCTGTTCTTCATAAGCTCCCAGAGTTTGCTCAGACTCATGTCCTTGAGTTGATGATGCCATCCAACCATCTCATCCTCTGTCACCCCCTTCTCCTCCTGTCCTCAATCTTTCCCAGCATCAGGGTCCTTTCCAGTGAGTCAGATGTTTGCATCAGGTGGCCAAAGTATTGGAGCTTCAGCTTCAACATCAGTCCTTCCAATGGATATTCCTGGTTTGATTTCGAGCTTCAGTTTCAACATCAGTCCTTCCAATGGATATTCCAGGTTTGATTTCCTTTAGGATGGACTGGTTTGATCTCCTTGCGGTCCAAGGGACTCTCAAGAGTCTTCTCCAGCACCACAGTTCTAAGCCATCAATTCCAATGATTCCCTCTGGATCCCTTGATCCCCTGAGTGCTTTGCTGGAGTCTTTACTATCACTGATGGTGCTGTTGAGCTCCAGGTTGGCCTCTGATGATCCCAGGGAACTGTCAGGAAACACCGTGAACTCGAACTTCTGCAATGGAAAGCCCCAACTCACTCCCTAGTTCTGCTCCCTCCCAGCTGCTTAACCTTAGGCCCGTGAGCCTCAGCTTCCTCACAAGCAAATGGGATAATAATCCTTATCCCACTGGACTGTTGTGAGGGTCAGATAAAATAATGGCAAGATGCATTATAAATACTGATTATTATAGGAAAGGCACAAATTTGCAGCAGTGGACAGGGTGGATAATGAATTGCAAAGTCCTTTTCTCGGCATTTTGATAATTATCAAATGGCCTGCCCTGTGCCAGATCCCCCCATCTCTGGTTAAAACATCAGCCACATCCATTCTCCTGTCTCAGCAGCTATACAGTGATACCTTATGTTTATGTGATGTGTGGGAGCTTGCAAAGTGCTCTCTGATCCATCATCTCATTGGATTTGATTCTTACGACATCCCTGGGAGGGAAAGAGGACCAGCATCTAAATGTCCATTTTATAGACAAGGAAGTTGAGGGTCAGCATGATGAAAATTTGACCAAGATCACAGGACCAAGCCATAGTAGAACTGGGACCAAATGCCAGCCCTTTGAGAAAAAGAGATTTCACTGCCCTGTACTGTGATACCAAGGAAAGACACCTTACTGCAATGAAACACAAAATCTAGCAAACTTTCATGAAGGAGTGAAAGTGAAAAGTAACAGTGAAAGTCGCTCAATCACATCCGACTCTTTGCAACGCCATGGACTATACAGCCCATGGAATTCTCCAAGGCCAGAATACTGGAGTGGGTAGCCTTTCCCTTCTCCAGGGTATCTTCCTCCTATGCATTGTGTAAGGTTTATTAAGAAGAGGTGAGTATTTTCAGAGTTCCTTTCCTGCCATTGGAATCTCTTGATCCTGAGTAGGTAGGTGGAGACCCTCTGGTGAGTTTTGTTTAGCAGCTCAGTGTTTTTTGTGGATTTTTTTTTTAATGTCTATTTATTTGTGCCAGGTCTTAGTTGCAGCATGTGGGATCTGGTTCCCTGACCAGAGATGGAACATCAGGCCCCCT
This sequence comes from Bos grunniens, assembly GCF_055505025.1. Lineage (NCBI taxonomy): Eukaryota > Metazoa > Chordata > Mammalia > Artiodactyla > Bovidae > Bos > Bos grunniens. The sequence goes on along the minus strand of NC_141183.1, from coordinate 55,942,519 downwards.
GCATTGAGAGCGTGGAGTCTTAGTCACTGGGACCACCGGAGAAGTCCCCAGCTCAGTGTTGTTAAAGGCGCTATGTCAATTACACTTTAAGCACACCTAGACACGGCCTATGTCATCTCTCCACTTCTGTGCTGTTGTCACTCAGGCAAAACTCCTGGTTCTGGGAAGGAGCATCTAATCAGCTGAGCCTAGGAAGGGCATCTTTGCACGGGCTGCCAGGGGTAGGAATAAGGAGGCGTTTAACAGTGGGAAATGGATCTTCCATCCCATGCCAGCCCATACGATCAAACACTACACAAAGAGGGGCTGGAGCAGACAGAGGGGCCTGGAGTCCAGCCCGTCTCTACTCTCCAAGCCATGTGTCCTAGCCAAGGCTCATTAAGCCGAGCTTGGACTGTATTTCGGCCTCCAGTAACCCTACGAGCACCTTGCGCAGTCTACAGCCCACACTAGCGTACATGGCAGCTCTGCTTCTCAGGGAAATGCCGAGGACTTGGCCGCACCAGGCTCCATTCCTGCGTGGCAGCAACCGGAGGCGACCGTCATATAAGCTGCCGTCTTTGAATGGACACACACAGTCCCCACCCCACGGTGCCCAGCTGGCCTGGCACAAGCGAGTGGTGACACTCATGTGTGTCCCCTGCCTGGCCCCCAGGGGACTTGAGGTTATGACCCCTGTCCTAAACAATAAATGGTTTACATTGGTTTATCTAGGTAATGAGTTCACAGTCTATTTCTGAATGGCATTTTTTCTCTCCCACCCCCCAACCCCCATTCCCAGCACTCCTGGTTATTTATTTTTACTCTATGTCTTCCCAAAAATACATACAATATGAGATGTTTAAAAAAAAAAAAAAAAGGTCAAACTCCTGGTAATCTTTGGAATGCAGGAGGAGCACTTTCACCACAAAGCTATATTAAGAAGTTTAATTATCATAAAATTACTGTACAACAAATATATCAAACATTAAGTATGTACACTGTATATATACACTGAGAATTCCTGGGCAACCTCAGTCTATAAACCCGTTCACCTCGCCTACAACCTCAACAGACTCTTTATTTCTCGTCTTTGACCAGCATGGGAGACCCATGCTTCTAGAGAGCCTCCCACCTTTCCAGGGCCCATCACTCATGCTATGTTCTCAAGGCAGCGGGGAGAACTTTCTCAGCTCATCCCAAAAATGCTATCATTTCTCTCTTCTGTGGACTCAAACTTACTCCCAATTTTAGGCATTTTATTTTTTCAATTCCCAAATTTCAGGAAGCCATGGGGCTCCAAGTTGCTCTTGTGGGTTGTCTCCATCAGCTACTGCTGCATAAGAAATACAAATACCACAGTGATACAACAGGAAGTATTTCTCACCCTATGCCTGAGGGTCAGTGGGGGTGGCTTTGCTTCAGACTGTAGGTCTTCGGGTCACCTGGGGCAGCTCTGCATAACTCCCGTCTTCTGGGGCCCATGTTTTTCTCGTGGCCACAGCAGAAGCAGGACAGCAAACTCAGCAGCACAAGCACCTCTCTAGTCTCTGCTCATGTCATATCCAGAAGCATCTCATTTGCCAAAACAAAAGGACAAAGCCTAAAGTCAATGGCAGGCAAGTAGATTTGCCCCATGGGGATGGACAGAAAGGGGAGAGAGGGAATTTTTACAGATAATGCCCTCCTTGTCATTTTGGTCACAAATTTTCATTTCTTTCCCACATGCAAAATACACTCACTCCATCCAGAAGACACTCTAATAGTTTTATCCAATCCTGACACTGACCTGGAAATCAAGAAACCTAAGACCTACATCACACCTCGCTGAGGCTCCTCTTGATCCACAGACAAGCAAAAAGACAAGTTATCTTTCCCATGTAACCCTAACATACAATGGTGCGACAGGGTCAGAAACACCGCAAAAACATTCTCATTTGAACAGGGATTAATCTGGGAGTAAGGGGTGTCACTTGACCTGGCCCCTTGTCGCATGCCTTCAGACTAGCTCCCTGGTCCTTTCGCCCCAGCTCTGCCCTGGGAGGTCCTCCCTGTCCATCAGTCTGGGCCACTGCTGAAGTGCCCATTGTCCCCTTCTCCTCCCACCTTCAATCTTTCCTGGCATCAGGGTCTTTTCCAAGGAGTCAGTTCTTCACATCAGGTGGCCAAATACTGGAGTTTCAGCTTTAGCAACAGTCCTTCCAATGAACATCCAGGACTGATTTCCTTTAGGATGAACTGGTTGGATCTCCTTGCAGTCCAAGGGACTCTCAAGAGTCTTCTCCAACACCACAGTTCAAAAGCATCAATTCTTCAGCGCTCAGCTTTCTTTATGGTCCAACTCTCACATCCATACATGAGTATTGGAAAAAAACATAGCTTTGACTATACAGACCTTTGTCAGCAAAGTAATGACTCTGCTTTTTAATATGCTGTCTAAATTTATCGTAGCTTTTCTTCCAAGGAGAAAGTGTCTTTTAATTTCATGGCTGCAGTCACCATCTGATTTTCAAGCCAAAAAAAATAAAGTCTGTCACTGTTTCCATTGTTTCCCTGTCTATTTGCCATGAAGTGATGGGACCGGATGCCATGATCTTCATTTTTCCAATGCTGAATTTTAAGCCAGCTTTTTCACTCTCATCTTTCACTTTCAGCAAGATGCTCTTTTAGTTCCTCTTTGTTTTCTGCCATAAGGGTGGTGTCATCTGCATATGTAAGGCTTTTGATATTTCTCCTGGCAATCTTGATTCCAGCTTGGGCTTCATCCAGCCCAGCATTTTTCATGATATACTCTGTGTATAAGTTAAATAGGCAGGGTGATAATACCCAGGCTTGACATACTCCTTTCCCAATTTGGAACCAGTCCGTTGTTTCATGTCCAATTCTAACTGTTGCTTCCTGACCTGCATACAGGTTTCTCAAGAGGCAGGTCAGGTGGTCTGGTATTCTCATCTCTTTCAGAATTTTCCACAGTTTGTTGTGATTCACACAGTCAAAGGCTTTGCCATAGTCAATAAAGCAGAAGTAGATGTTTTTCTGGAACTCTCTTGCTTTCCCTATGATATAACAGATGTTGGCAATTTGATCTCTGGTTCCTCTACCTTTTCTAAAACCATCTTGAACATCTGGAAGTTCACAGTTCACATACTGTTGAAGCCTGGCTTGGAGAATTTTGAGCATTACTTTGCTAGAGTGTGAGATGAGTGCAATTGTGCGGTAGTTTGAACATCCTTTGGCATTGCCTTTCTTTGGGATTGTAATGAAAACTGACCTTTTCCAGTCTTGTGGCCACTGCTGAATTTTCCAAATTTGCAGGCATGTTGAGTGAAGCATTTAACAGCATCATCTTTTAGGACCTGAAGTAGCTCAGCTGGAATTCCATCACCTCCACTAGCTTTGTTCGTAGTGATGCTTCCTAAGGCCCACTTGACTTGACATTCCAGGATGTCTGGCTCTAGATGAGTGATCACACCATTGTGGTTATCAGGATCATGAAGATCTTTTTTGTATAGTTCTTCTGTGTATTCTTGGCAACTCTTCTTAATATCTTCTACTTCTGTTAGGTCCATACCATTTCTGTCCTAAATTCTGCCCTTTATTCTTCCCTTCATGCAAACACATCTTTGCATGAAATGCTCCCTTGGTATCTCTAACTTTCTTGAAGAGATCTCTAGTCTTTCCCATTCTATTGTTTTCCTCTATTTCTTTGCATTGACCATTGAGAAAGGCTTTCTTATTTCTCCTTGTTATTCTTTGGAACTCTGCATTCAGATAGGTATATCTTTCCCTTTCTCCTTTGCCTTTCACTTCTCTTCTTTTCTCAACTATTTGTAAGGCCTCCTCAAACAACCATTTTGCCTTTTTGCATTTCTTTTTCTTGGGGATGGTCTTGATCCCTGCCTCCTGTACAATGCCACGAACCTCTGTTCATAGTTCTTCAGACACTCTGTCTATCAGAGCAACTAGACCAGGGGTCAAACCCATGTCCCCTGCCTTGATAGGTGGATTCTTAACCAGTGGATCACCAGGGAGGTCTAAATATCTTTATAATATCGATTATTTCTGTAGCACCCGTTCCACTCCTAGAAGAGATTGACTGGACCATCTCAACTCTTGTGGCTCATACCTGACACCCTGTTAATGGGCTTTTCTGGCATATGTTTTCCATTGATTTCAATGCTATCCTCTGTCCTGGGCCACCCTACGTAAAGTTATAACCCTCCTACTCCTCTTTCCCCATGATATATTTCACATACTTTTTGTTCTTGTTGGTCTTCAACAAAATGTAGGTTCCATAAGAACAGAGAACTTTTTCAGTTGTTCACTGTTTCCAGTGCCAGCAAAAGTCTGTAGAATGGAATGCATTCTCAATAAATGGAATGACGAGCTTCCCTCATGGCTCAGTGGTAAAGAATTTGCCCACCGATGCAGGTGACACGGGTTTGATCCCTGTTCCAGGAAGATCCCACGTGCCTCGGAGCAACTAAGCTGTGCACTGCAAGTATCAAGACTGCGCTCCAGAGCCTGTGTGCCTGCACACCCTAAGCCTGTGCTCTGCAGCAGGAGAAGCCGCACATTGCAACCAGAGAGGAGCCCCCCTCTCCTCGGCTCCATAACTAGAGAAGAGCCTGTGCAGCAACAAAGACCCAGCACGGCCAAAAATAGATAAACAAAATTTTTAAAGTTAAAAAAAAAAAGGAATGATGGGTGGATGGACGGATGGAAGAAGGAATAAATGAATGAATGTATAAGCAAGTTCTGAATCTTTCGCTTGAAAGGGACTTCATACTCTGGGCTTCCCCCACCGCACCCCTGCAGGCTCCAGCCCTGCTGCAAGACAAAACTGTGCCTTCTCTTTCTGGTTCTGACTTGCCTTCTCCCCTTTAGGATTCTGCCCAACACGACAGGACTCCTTCAAATTCCCTCTGTCAACAGCTTAGCAAGAATCCCCCCAGATACCCAAGTTTTTTGAACATCTCATGGATTCTCATGGACTTGAAGGCCAAACTTCAACAAATAGTAGAGGATGATTAAAACTCTGGCGGATGAACCCAAATCAAGTCAGAATGAAAAAGCTTAAGCCAGGAAAGCGAGTGCAATTGAGCAAAAAGTGTCACTGAGCTTCCTGGTGACCAAGGCATAAAGGGAAAGACGATGAGGGGCACCATTAAAAGATGTGTGCTAGTTTGTTAGGCAAGGCCACCTTTTCTCCTGGGCACCATCAGGTATAGTAAGCAGAGTAAAATTCAGATAGAGAAGACTTCCCACAGCGAAGGCAACTTCCCACGGACCCGTGAACTCAACAATGACCTTGAAATTAAAAACGAGGAGCTCCTGTGAGCTTCAAGAAAGGGCATCATAGCCTGAGGGCAGCATCCTGTTTCCTGGAGGAGAGAGGAAGTCAGCATGGGGGAAGAGCGGGAGTTTAAAGCACCTTCGAAGAGAGAGAAACTCAAGATTTATCCAACTTTATTTTATTTTGTCTTTCAAGCTGCAAAAAGATGAGAACCACAGAGTAATCAGCTCCCTTAACTGGAGGGCAGGTAGATACAGCATTTCGCTAGCTCCTTGACTTACTAATTCGCTGGTTCACCGTCTGTACTGTGGGACCTTGGGGGTGATATTCGGTCTGAGAGCTGAGGGCTGAGATGGACGTTTATTTCTTGAGGGTGTTGGAAAGCCTAGATTCCGGTGCTCCCATGTGAGGCTTGGGGGATGGTAATGCCCAAGAGGCTGTAGCGTCCCCTCTGGAGGGGCAAGGTGTTTGCCAGAGAGGGAGAGTTATTGTGTTAGTAATAGAAAATATTGGAGCAACAAGCTTTTTTGTAGTTGTTGAAATTCCTTTTTACCATATGGAGTGGGATTTGGTTCCTGGGATGACCAATGACCAAACTCATTGCTTTCTCATGACCTTTGTAAAACCGTGTTGACCTCTCCAGTCCCATAGTTTATGTTCTTACACTTCCTTCTAAAAGCCTGGCTTCCAAGCTCCATGGCCTGCTTTGTCGGGAGAGGACAGAAAGAGGCAGGCGTCATATTTATAGCATAGCCCTCCTTAGGAAAGTGAGCTGACTTCAAATTCAGAGGACCTTGAACTCAACACTACCCTCCTCAGTTTGGCTCCCTTAGCCTTGAGGCAGAGGTGGGGGCTCAGAGAATCAAGGACAGAAGAGTTTACTGGGTCCCAAAGATGGAGTCGTAAAAGCACCTTGGAGCTGAGGCCACCAATACAAGAGGTCATTCTGTCTCCCCCACCTGGATCCTGCCCGGTTCATGGCTGAGTGCCGAAGCCAAAATTTGGTCAAACTCTTTCCCGGATTCCCAGACGGGGCTTCCCTGTCCTGGGTTGCTGGCATCTTCTCTACTTACTAAATGTGCTTTGTGATCTCAGGTCGTGGGAGGCAGAAAACCCACTGCTAAACAGGGAAGCAACTGAAAACCCCAAATGCCACCACGTCTGGTCGGGTACACAGCCACGCACTATCCCATTCATTCATTAATATCCCCATTCACAAATACCTGTCACCAGTCTTCTACCTGCCTCAGCAACTCAGGGCTGCAGGTCTGGCAGCTTCATTCAAAACTAGGAAGGAGAACCAACCAACCCTGGTCAGAATGAAAAGAAGAAGGGAAAGTGCCTTCAGCCTCTGCCAGGCTGAGTACAGCCTGGAGCAGCCGGGGGTATCCTAAAGAGAGGCATGAAGAATGAGATGGAGCCAGGAGGTTAGTAAAGCAATTAAAGAACGAAATTAAGAACACTCTCAGCCTGGCCCCCCAGGAGGGTTAAGGATTAGGATAGAGCACAGAGAGCCTCATCTAAACCTCGCCTCAGATACCATCCCCAGGATCCTGGGGGACTCGGACAGCCTCCCTGCTGTGGGGCAGGCATCCTTGGCGACCAAGGAAATCATCAAAGGCTCCAGCAGCAGGAATATTCCGGCCATTAGACAGTGGAAGACAGATTTCCTCTGAAATGTGCCTTTAAAGGCAGCTCATTTACCTTCCTGGGCCCCAGGAAAGCCCAAAATAGGTACCATCCAGGAAAACCCGACTCGTGCAGATCAACACGGTCTAATGTAGCGTAAGAACCGTAGGTCAACCCAAGCAACGACCTCCTGCCTGCACAGGCCTATTGGGCCATGAAAGGGGTCCTCCTGGAGAGACTGTGAAATCGCCTTCTTGCAAAGTTTGTAGCTTCTTGCTTCCTTCCTTAGGGCGGTGGATAGTGAGCCTGCCCAGGGGCAGGCAGAGAGAGGTGATAAATTCTCAAGCCTCTTCCTCCCATCCCAGGAAGCACTTTCCAATCTAAGAACTTAGGGTTCCCCGGCCTTTCTGGGTTTACAGTTGAGTCCAGAAAGCGGATCAGGACAGCAACTGTTTCAGACTCTGAAGGAGGTGGGCGTGACAGGTACAGGATGAAGCTTCACAGTTTACTTTTTTATCTTATTTTTCAGAGATAGGTCAACTCAACCGAGTAGCAGGCTCCAGATTTTCAAATACTAAATGAGAAATACTCTTAGCCTGAAAGCCATTTTACTATTTTAAGCATGTGGGGTTTCTCCAGGTTTGTAACAGCTGTAGGATGTAAAACAAAATTCATTCCTTTCCAGTCCCTGTGAAGCTCTAAAGTAGCAAAAGGTAAACCCGGATTGGGGGTTGGGGGAGGAGAGGGTGGAGAGTGGGGGGGTGAGGAGGGTGGGGTGGGGCCCAGGGGTGGGGTAGGCCAGACATGGAGCAGAGAGTGTATGTTCCTAACATTGTGGAACATTTCCTAAAACAGTAGATGTGAACCCGCCAAGCTCCTGGGGAGCTATAGATTTTACACAAGCATCTGAAAGCTTTGGATATGCCCCTAAAATTTGAATACAAACTCCCCAGGTGACATGGTCAGACTCAAACAAGCTGTGTCTCCCAGCAGCTGGACACTGACATCCTCTGGTAAAAGGAAGAGAAAGGGGCTTGGGAGGCATGTTAGGAGGTGGTCCTTTCATCTGGGCCGTGTTGGATCTGTGACACCTTCTCCAAGATAATTCTTCCTGGCTTTGCAAGCACTCTAATTGCCACACCAGGGCAGCTGCCATGACCGATTTGGTTAAATGAGTCCATGACTGTGATGACTATGTACCGTGCCCACTGCTCCGTGAGCTGCAGGGTGGGCGCTGGGCTTCTGAGGACTGTGGTCCTCATTGTGCCCGACCTTGTTTCCCTGCTACACCCCTCCCCTTGGTGCTCTTGAGAACTAGTCACTCACTCATTCAGCTGACCCTTCCATGCTTTCAGTCAATATTCACTGTGTTTCTCTCAAGAGCTAGAAGTGCAGCCATGAATGAGACAGCCCACTGCCCTGCTCCCCATCACGTCCGAGTGACAGGAGACTCGCAAGCAAAGGAATGACCACAGATAGACAGATAGATACATAGATAGGTAGATATGGAGAGAGAACTTTAATATTTATCATAAATAGATTAAAATGTATATATGTGTGTGAATATATATATACTTATATATATACATACATACATATGGAGAAGGCAGTGGCACCCCACTCCAGTACTCTTGCCTGGAAAACCCCGTGGACGGAGCCTGGTAGGCTGCAGTCCATGGGGTCGCTGAGGGTCGGACACGACTGAGCGACTTCACTTTCACTTTTCACTTTCATGCATTGGAAAAGGAAATGGCAACCCACTCCAGTGTTCTTGCCTGGAAAATCCCAGGGACGGGGGAGCCTGGTAGGTTGTCATCTATGGGGTCGCACAGAGTCGGACACGACTGAAGTGACTTAGCAGCATACATACATACATACATATATATATACATATATACACCCATATACACACACACATATATATATGGGTCGGGAAGATGAAGGAAATAGCAACCCACTCCAGTTTTCTTGCCTGGAGAATCCCATGGACAGAGAAGCCTGGTGGGCTACAGTCCATGGGGTTGCAAAGAGTCGGACGCAACTGAAGCAATTTAGCACGCATACACGCATATATACAATTTTTTTTTCAAATGGTGACAAGTGAAATGCAGCAAACCAGGCAGTGGAGTGAGTGCTGTGGGGCCCTAATGCTAGCTCAGGTGGGTGGGCAAAGCCTCTCTGTGACACTTAAGCTGAAACTTTTGCGCCCAGGAGCCAGCCGGCCAGTGAAGATGCAAGGAGGATGCTCCAGGCAGAGGGCCCAGCAGGCACCAAAGCCTCAGGGCAGAAAGGAGGTTGCCTTGTTCAGGGAGCAGGAAGAAAGGCAGCAGAGTGGGGCACGGGGCAGGCAGAGTGCCACAGAACCGCGTGGGTCCAGAGTCAGTGCCAGGAAGAGACACTCACCGCGGGGGTCCAATCCTCAGCCTTGTAGCTGGGAAATAGAAGTTCACAGAGTAAGCCTGACTGGCTCAGGGTAACTCTGAGATTAAGACTACAGCTGGGACTGGTCCCCGGACCTGTGACAGTCTGGCCCACGTTTGTTCCATGTGTCACATGTCACAGCTCACATGTATGTAGCACAGGCCTACGGGACACTTGGTTGGGGAAAGGCATATTGGGGAAAACCTAAGAGCTGCAGGAGGTGGTGAAAGAAAGCCTAGATGTCCATGTTAACCAGCTCTGGCCTCAGGCCCAGACTGCCCCTGACAAGACTGGTGAACTTGGGGACATCACTTAACCTTCCTGAGCCTCGACCTCACCATCTGTACAGTGGACACATAATGCAGACAGTGTGAGGGGCCCGTGACATCGTTTTTCTGTCATACGTCCCTGGCCTGTGGTGCTGGAGAGACCCACCCCCCCAACACCCAGGTATAACCTTCACGAACACTACGTGCTTCTTCACACGCTCACCAAACTTTACTGAGCTCCCACTCTGTGACAGGCACTGCACCAATCCCCGGGAATACTGCAGGGGACAAAGCCACACGCGGCTGGCTAGCACCCAAGATAGGCCGCCATTGACAAAACCCTACGGAATCCACGGTTGTGCCTGCAGGAAGCGTGGGGCAGCTTGCGGGGCTGTGAGGGACCGTCCGGAGGAGGCAGGTCTGGCTGGTGAGGTAAGCAAAAGCCTCTCCGAGAAAGTCGAGCTTAGGAAGCAACGTGACCCATGAGCTGGGGATAACCAGGCAACAGAGAAGAGCAAAGCACAGCAAGTGCCAAGGTCCTGGGGAGGCAGAGCGTGGCAGATGTGAGTGACTGAAAGAAGCCGGAGTGTCCATCAGAGGGTGGAGGCCCATCAGCAGAGGAGGCTGGAGATGGAGGAAGGAGCCAGACCACAGGGGCCTTGTGCCAAGACAAGGAGTTTGGGGTTTATCCTGAAAGTAACAGAAAGTCTTAAAGGACATTTAAGCAAGGATGCTTGGAACAAAATCATGTCACTGTCTCAAATGTATTAATTAATTGAATAAACATTTACTGGGCACCTTGATGGCTCAGTGGTAAAGAATCGGCCTGCCAATGCAGGAGACTCTGGTTTAATTCCTGGGTCGGAAAGATCCCCTAGAGAAGGGATAAGCTACCCACTTCAGTATTCTTGGGCTTCCTTTGTGACTCAGCTGGTAAAGAATCTGCCTGCAATGTGGGAGACCTGAGTTCAATCTCTGTTTTGGGAAAATCCCCTGGAGAAGGGAAAGGTTTCCACTCTAGTATTCTGGCCTGGAGAATTCCATGGATTGTATGGTCCGTGGGGTCACAAAGAGTCGGACATGACTAAGTGACTTTCACTTTCACTTTGACAGCTCAGTGGTAAAGAATCCACCTGCTAATGCAGGAGACACAGATTTGATGCCTGGGTCAGGAAAATACCCTGGAAAGGGGAATGACTACTCCCTCAAGTATTCTTGCCCAGGGAATTCCATAGATGGAGGAGCCTGGCAGGCTACAGTCCAAGCGGTGGCAAAGAGTCTGATATGACTGAATGGCTAACGCACTTTGTATGTACAAAATGCTATTCCAGGCACCATGAAGACCGGGAAGATAGCTTGGGCTCTAGGGCTCTAAAAGAACAGTGAAGCAAATGGCTTACTGTAGAGGAGGCCTGGACTGAGGACTGAAGACATGGTTCAAGTTCCAGCTTTGCCCTTTACTAAATAGCCTAGAGCTCCTTGGAGAGAATGACTGGGTCCCATCATCTTTTGGTCCCCAGCACCTGGCACACAGGAGGATGGATAAACAGAATCATCACATCACTCTGGATGATATCAGTAAGGCCTAAGATTTGCTGAGGGCTTTATTGCCTTTTAAGACCTTTCATAGGACTTCCCTGGTTGGGGAACTAAAATCCTGCAAGCTGAGCCACAGAGCCAGAAAACCCAGGAAAGACTTTTCACATACTGGATCTTATTTTATTCTCACACCATCCCTGTGAGGTAGATTCAGGACCAACTAAATAATTTGTGAGCCCCAGTGCAAAATGAAAATATGGGCCTCTTTAAAAATTAATAAGAATTTCAATACGGTGGCGGCACAGCATTAAGCCAAGGCCAGGATCCTTGCAAGGATGGAATCCTGTGTTACTGCACAAGCTACACGTCCATGAAGCCAGCCCTGGGCACGTTCTATTTTATTCATTTCACAGGTGAGGAGACTGAGGCGCAAGGGAAAGGGACTGTGTCACTCAGCTGGCAACCGCAAGAGTGAGCCTCAAAAGAAATTCAGGCCGTCTGAGTCCAGGCCTGGTGTGCTTCCCGGTGAAACAGCTGACAGCCTGGGTCACAGTTCTGCTCCAGGGTGTTCCTGGCACAGAAGTTCTAAGCATTGCTTGAAAAGTGGGGTAGACAAAAAAAGTGGAATGCGATTGTCCATGATGTTGCACAGAACACTTCAACAGGTCCCACTGCTCTCAGGCAAAGAGCCAGAGATGGAGTCCTTTAATAGTCTGTTGTCGTTCAGTTGCTCAGAAATACACGAAGTACAAAGTGACTTTTACCTGCTGTGCTGCAAGCAGAATTGATGATTCAGAAAGACCACCCTCAGTGACTCTCTGTAACCCCAAGGACTGCAGCCCACCAGGCTTCCCTGTCCTTCACAGCCTCCCAGAGTTTGTTCAAACTCATGTACATTGAGTCAGTGATGCTATCCAACCATCTCTCCTCCTGCCCTCAATCTTTCCTAGCATCAGGGTATTTTCCAATGAGTTGGCTCTTGGCATCAGGTGGCCAAAGTACTGGAACTTCAGCTTCAGTCCTTCCAATGACTATTCAAGGTTGATTTCCTTTAGGGTTAACTGGTTTGATCTCCTTGCAATCCAAGGGACTCTCGAGAATCTTACCCCTGATTAAGTCTCCAGTTGCGTCACCCACCCCTGCTCTCTCCTTTGAAATGTGCTTTCCAAGCACACACACCTTCCTACGGTTTCCCAACTGGCCTTGCCCCCTCTTACTTCCAGGCCTTTGCTTATACTGCTCCCTGAGCCCTAGATGCTGTGTTATGAAGGATGAGTCCAAGGCAGCCGGCTGAGGAAGGGAGCAGGGCAGGATAAGAAAGGGCACCTAAGGCAGATGACTGCAGGCTGCCTCCTTAGAAAAACTAACCATCCATCCATCCATTTATCCATCCTTCCATGCATCCATCCATTTATCCATCCATCCATTTATCCATCCATCCATTTATCCACCCTTCCATCCATCCATCCACTTATCCATCCATCCACTTATCCATCCTTCCTTCCTTTCATCCCTCCATTCATTCCTCCATCCATCCACCCATACACCCAATAAGTATTCACTGAGCCCTGTGTGCTATACACGAGGTATTAAGTTGGGCCCTGGGCATCTGGAGATGAATAATCCACACTTCACACCCCCAAGGAACTTACAGTTCAGTGGAAAGATAGACAAGCATTACCCATAGTACAAATCCCCAGTTTCACAACCTCCATGAATCCAGGCTCCTTCCTCACAATTTATGCAGATTCTTCTTTCTTCCTCTTGATCCTGTCCCCGTGCTTGTTCATTAAGTGTCATCCCAATATGGCCTTGAGCCACTGAGCACAAAGCCCAAGCCCCTTTACTAGTTATCCGTAGGAAACATAATCCCAGCGGCAATGTTATGGATGTGGTGACGCTGTAGGCCTGACACGCTACAGCCTTCCACTGTCTTCCTGGTTTGCCCCCGGGAACGCTCCACTTCCCCAAAGCCCAGCGATCGGCACGGCCCCCTGCAGGGATGGTCCAGTCCTCACTCCCTACCCTGACACATCCCGGGGGCAGCCGGCCCCCCAGAACCTGGTGAAGATGAAGTGCTCCGACTCACAGGAAGGGAGGGTGACAGTGCAGGAAGCGGCATGCGGCAGCAGGGTGAGCTCAAGGTGTCCAGAGAGGGCTGGGTTGCAGGAAAGACTCCTGGAAGAGACAGATCAGATCAGGACATTTCAAGTAGGACAAGTGGAGAGGACAGAGAAGCCAGAGAGGGCACGGGGAGCTAGAAGCGACAGAAGTGGCTCAGCAGGGCGGGAGCATCAGGTGTGCGGAGATGAAGACGACTCTGGGGAGAGAGGCGGGCAGGGTGAGGCCAGGAGGGGCCGGGGGGCCCGCTGAGGACCATGAGCTTGAATCTCTGCTTGCAGAGCTGCTGCTGAGAGATCTGAAGCCAAGAGGTGATAAGCTGGTGAGAGAATTCTGAAAAATTATAGGGGCTGAGACCTATGGGATCACTCAGTCCCAACCCCGAGGCTGTGGGAACCCCAAGGTCAGGGCCAAAGTCACTGCAAGGCAGCAGTGTGCCTTCCAGCCCAGCGGAGAGTGGGTATGAGACCAGACAGAGCCATTCCTGGGGACGCGCCTTGTGATAAAAACAGGCAGCAGGGCCCCAGAGAGGCTGTTCTTGTGTCCCCAGGGGTGGGAGAAGGCCACACCTACTCTGTTCTCCAACGGCTCCTCTTGAGGATCTGTCATCAGACCAAAAACAAAGTCTGCAAGATTCATGGACTGTGCAGACCTGGCGGAAGGATTCAGACTAATTTTCAAATGTCCTCAGGTCCGCAAAACTTCAGAAGCGCTGTTTTCCAGTGCTTTCTGCTCCTTTGCACACCCCACAGCTGCTTCAGTCTAAAAGCCACATGGATTGTAAGGGAAACGGGATCAACGGGGTCCCGGCGACTTCACGCTTGAATCCTCCAACGGGCTGTCTTGTAAGAGACAGAGCACTTCCCAGGCACCTTGGTGGGCTCCCTGAGCAGCTTGTTTTGAATTAGGAAATTGGATCTTGCCAGGGACTTTATGTTCAAGTTCAATATTAATGTCAGAACCCACGAAATGTGAGTGAGTTCTAAATTTGGAAAACCATGTCCTTCCACCTCTCCCCCAAAGCATTCCTTCAGCTACTGGCAAATCCTCTCCTCAGTGTGGCTGTCCAGGGTTGGTTCTGAATGACGCACTCAGGCTTCAAATACTTGAGGTGCTCCCGCAGCAGATCGATAGAGCAATAACCGGCTTAGGAAGAACGCACAGAGGGAATCCAATATCTAACCAGCTTCTGTCTTGGCAGAGCTGCTGGATTGAGTCTTGTTTCTGTTCAGGACGTCTGCCCTGACTTGAACTTTGACTCCCTACCCGCGTCCTTCCTGAACTGTTTACACTATGAACATAACACCTAAAAAGATGTATTAAAAAAAAAAAAATAGCTGACTGTCATTTTTAGAAAGGCAAGACACCCAACACATCCTACTCTGAGTAGATTTCTTTGACACCTTGTGATGTTGCCTGAATGGTAAATATACCCTCAGACTCCAAGTAAATAGTCCAGGGCATGTAACTTGGGGATAAAAGAGGAAATTTTACACAAGGTGGCCACAGAGGCCTTGTCGTTTCCCAGAAAATTAGAGGGTCTTCCAGCGCCCTGTAAATTTATCACACGAGTATTCTTCCACGACTTCAGGAACAGATGGGGCCTGTTTTGATAAGGTTTCCCAATCCCCATAGATAACACGGAGCGGAGGGGAGAGGGAGAGGCGGCTGGGACCGCCTGCCGTTGCCCCCAGAACGGGGTGGGGGTGGAAAACAGCTCTCTGGCTGGCAGGCAGCAGCCCACGGTCTGGGCCTCTGGTCGCTTGAAAGACACTTTGTTAGCACCGCGGCATTTCGCTTCTGAAGGGAGGCAGCAAGGAATCCGGGGGAAAGTTCATCCCTGTATCTGGCAGCCCTTCCCTGAATCAGCGAGCTGGTAAAGGATGGGCGGAAAGATCCTCAACTGTGGAGGAGGGACTGGGATCCAGGAGCGGCTGCAAGGGGTCTTGAAACACATTCCTCTGCCTTGAGAGAGAGTCACAGGGATCCTGAAATCAGAGCAAGACTTCCCAGCTCCTGACCAACCAGTTTCCCGCCACTCAGTGGAGACAGAGAAATGCAATCACCTTCCGGGCGGCGAGTGTGGGCTCACTTTAAAAAGCAGTTTCCACCACTAATCATAATAGCTAATATTGACCGAGGGATTCCCAGGAGCCGGGCGCTGGGCTGATCACTCGGCCCGGGCTCACGCATCCAGTCCTCTCCACACTGCATACAAGAGAAGGAAGAGGAGGTGCAGAGAAGTCAAGAGGTCAAGGCCCTGCCCAGCGTGTGCTCATTCTCATTTCCAGGTCTTATCACTCATTTGTCCATTCCACATACTGACTGAGTGCTTACCAGTTATGTTACCACCATCCAGACTTTCGATCCAAACTTTTGTAGTCAGCCGGTGCACGCGTGCTAAGTCACTTCAGTCGTGTCTGACTCTTTGTGACCCCATGGACTGTAGCCCGCCAGGCTCCTCTCCATGAGATGCTCCCAGCAAGAATACTGAAGTGGGTTGCCAAGCCCTCCGCACTGCCTTTTCACACTGAGCTTTTCCATCATTACCATGCCTTTAACAAGCATCTCTTTATGCCACTGTTTTATCAAAACTAACTATATCTGTCTTGTGCTTTACTCTTCACAGAATCCTGTCCCAAAGACTTACTTGTATGTGATCTTTATGATGACCTAGCAGAGAAATGACAAACAGATACGATATTCTTATTATTATCATCCTATTAAAGCACAGCCTGGGCATTCCAAGTGAATGCTGGAACAAAGATTCAAGCTCAGCTCTCACGAAGCCTACACCTAAACCCTTTTCCCATAAACATGTTCCACCCTCTGGGCCCCATCTCCCCATCGTGGGCTGCTTTCATAAAGGACATTAGCACAGAGCACCACGGAGCTTGGCAGTTGTTCACATGGCCTCTTGAGCCAGACAGCCTGGGTTCTAAATCCTGCCCCTGCCACATACTAATTGATGACCTTGGGCAATACCTCCATCTCCTCATGGGTAAAAGGGATATAATAAGAATACCTGCCTCATAGGATCAGAGAAGGCAATGGCAACCCACTCCAGTACTCTTGCCTGGAAAATCCCAGGGACTGAGGAGCCTTTTGGGCTGCCGTCTATGGGGTCGCACAGAGTCGGACACGACTGAGGCAACTTAGCAGCAGCAGCAGCTGCCTCATAGGATTGTTCTGAAGATCAATGATTAATATTATTTTTATATAATTAATATATTATAATATATATGTTATTTAATATATTACAGTAATATTATAATATTAATATGCTGCTACTGCTGCTGCTAAGTCGCTTCAGTCGTGTCTGACTCTGTGTGACCCCATAGACAGCAGCCCACCAGGCTCCTCCATCCATGGGATTTTCCAGGCAAGAGTACTGGAGTGGGGTGCCATATTCTATACAATTTATATATATATATATATATATTATGATTGATGGCATTGGTGGTGGCTGAGTCACTAAGTTGTGTCCAACTCTTGCAAGCCCATGGACTGTAGCCCCCCAGGCTCTTCTGTCCATGGGATTTCCCAAACAAGAATACTGGAGGTTCCTTCCTGCCATTTCCTTTTCCAATTATAATTGATATGTTATATAACAATAATGTTTACTATACTGCACATTAATTTAATCTAAAGTACTGGTTAATATAGTATGTTAATAGGAAGCTCTTAGGACAGTGTCTCACACTTAACAAATGCCATCTAATTGTTCATTGTTTTAATGTTACTATAGAGGCATCTGAAAGCAAACAGGCTGGGAAGGGAACAGAAGAATAGAGCAAAGAGCTCTAGCTGCGAATCCAGTTCAGTCCAGTTGCTCAGTTGTGTCCAGCTCTTTGTGACCCCCTGGACTGCAGCACGCCAGGCTTCCCTGTCCGTCACCAATTCCCGGAGCTTACTCAAATTCATGTCTATTGAACCATCCAATCATCTCATCCTTTGCCGTCCCCTTCTCCTCCAGCCTTCAGTCTTCCCCAGCATCAGGGTCTTTTCTAATGAGTCAGTTCTTCGTATCAGGTGGCCAAAGTGTTGGAGCTTCAGCTTCAGCATCATTCCTTCCAATGAATATTCAGGGTTGATTTCCCTTAGGATTAGGGGATACAGGAGGGGGGAAACTGACCAGAACTGACAGTCAGGAGACGTGGTTCTACTCTCCAATCTGCCGCTTACAACCTGTGCAGCTGGGAACAAATCTGTCAGTCTCCTCCTCTCCAGTGTCCTCATCTGTCTGGTGGGAGGGAGTTAAACTTCTTTGGGTTGGGGAAGTTTGACAAAAACCCCCGAACTCCCTCATCAGACCCCAAACCTCTGGAGACTCCGATGAGTGCACCAGCCAGCGCCCCCACTTTGATTAAGATCAGTGAGAGAAGATAATCAGTTTGTTTCACTCAGAACCAGGCTGACCAACTCATCTCAGTTTCCCCGGGACTTCCTCAGTTCTACAACTGAAAGTACCACATCCAAGAAACACAGTCCCAGGAAAATTAGGATAGCTCATCACACTAATTAGGTCAGCCTCTTTAAAAAAAAAAAAAAAAATCCTATAATCTCATCTATCGTTCTCGAAATCTTGCCACACAGGTAAGTTATCACCTTCAGATACTTGTCGTAACTGTGTTCCAACTGTGATGGTTTAATTGCTCAGTCCTGTCGGACTCTCTATGATCCCATGGACAGTAGCCCATCAGGCTCCTCTATCCATGGGATTCTCCAGGCAAGAATACTGGAGTGGGTAGTCATTTCCTTCTCCAGGGGATCTTCCCGACCCAGCAATCGAACCCAGGTCTCCTGCATTGCAGGTGGATTCTTTACTGACTGACCTATGAGGGAAGCCCGAAAAAAGACACTGCTGAAACCCAGGATTGAACCAGGGACCTCTACATCTTCAGTCTAAGGTTCTCCCAACTGAGCTATTTCGGTCGTTCCAACTGTGAAATTACTCAAATACGTATTCTCTGGTGGTCTGGTGGTTGAAAATCTGCCTTCCAATGCAGGGGATGTGGGTTCAATCCCTGGTTGGGGAATTAAGATCTCACATCTTAGTGGGGTATAAGCTTGCATGCTGCACGCCAAAGCCAGGGAAATCCACACACTGCAATGAAGAGCCCAGGCAGCCACACACACACACACACACACACACACACACACACACACACACACAGTTCGTTTTACATTGTTACTGCAGCAATCAGGATAACCCAGCTTAGCTGAAAATGAGTCGCTCAGTTGTGTCCGACTCTTTGCAACCCCATGGACTGTAGCCCACCAGGCTCTTCTGTCCATGGGATTCTCCAGGCAAGAATACTGGAGTGGGTTGCCATTGCCTTCTCCGGGGGATCTTCCCCACCC
Organism: Bos grunniens; assembly: GCF_055505025.1. Taxonomy (NCBI): domain Eukaryota; kingdom Metazoa; phylum Chordata; class Mammalia; order Artiodactyla; family Bovidae; genus Bos; species Bos grunniens. The sequence goes on along the minus strand of NC_141183.1, from coordinate 55,923,901 downwards.
AGGGATCAAACCTCCTGCATTGCCAGCGTATTCTTTACCATCTGAACCACCAGGGAATCCCTGAGGCAACAAATAACCCCACCAAGTAGAGAGCTGGAAATACACAGGAAGAGCACTACCACTGTGAAAATAAATCAGCATTGTGGGCCATAAAAAGGGGGAAGAGGGGATAAAAATCAATGCAAATAAAGCAAATGACACTAACTAGCGGGGCTGACTCAAGGTTCTGTCTGGCCCCACGTGTCTGCTCACTTTTTGGTGAAAGGAAGGATTAGTATAAGAAATTAAAACATCCTGTGATTTTCTTCTTTCCATAAGCAGGATTGAAAATAAATGGATCACTTTGTGATTTCATCTTATTTAATAAGATCCCCTGGAGAAGGAAATGGCAACCCCATTCTTGCCTGGAAAGTCCCACGGATAGAGGAGCCTGGTGGGCTACAGTCCACAGGGTCGTGAAGACGTGGACACAGCTGAGCAACTTAGCATACACAATGACGTGTCCATCTATCTCAAAGTCCTCTCCCACACCACCAGCGGAGGACATCAAATACACTGGGAAAGACAGAATAAGAGACAGCATGAACGCAAGGGCTGGCTCATGCATTGAAATGTCAGCTCTTCCAGAGGTACCCACTCCCCAAAGCAGCTTTTACCACGAGCTGATCCCAAGTGTCAGACAGGCCACCAGCTGAGAGGGGGACCCCTCTCCAGCCTTTCCTCGATCAGGAATTCCACCTTGCCTAGGGCAAGTACCACAAGAGACAGAACGAGCACCCGAGAGAGGTCTTTGTTCCAACAAGATCAGGCGGGAAGAATTTCAGCAAAGCAAAGCAGTGGCAAAGGACTTGTGACTTGAAGATCCCAACAAGGTTTAGGCGGGTCCCCGAGAAGATTAAGAAATGAGTGTAAATTCTTACCATGTGGTTGAAAGGGCCTATGTCACAGCTATTTCTTCCAAAGGAATGCACGCGTGCTGTCACTTCAGCTGTTGTCTGACTTCGTGACCATATGGACCATCGCCCACCAGGCACCTTTGTCATGGGATTCCCGGCAAGGATGGTAAGTGAAGTGGGTCCTCCTCCAGGGGATTGCCCTGACCCAGGACATCAAACCCATGTCTCCTACATTGCAAGCCAAGTCTTTACCCCTGAGCCAATGGGGAAGCCCTCCAAAGCAATAGTACCAAAAATGGTTTGCTGCCGAAGACTGGTTACCCAGACAAATGACAGATGGAGCTGCAGGGGAGCCCCGCCTCACTGTCTGTAGTCTCCTCCACTTCCCTGAGCACCGTTCTCTTTCTCCATTCCAGCCCGGACCCGCTTACTTGTCTGGGTGACCTCATCCATTCCATGGCTTTAAATCCCACCTATATGGCTGATGACTCCCAGTCTGTAACACTATCTGCTTGCACTCTGGACTCCAGACCCTACCAGTTCCTCCCCACTTGGATGTCTCAACAGAACCTCACATTCAATGTGTCCAAGTTGAACAGGCAATCTGTTCTGCCCCAAACCCATTTCTCTTCCACCATCCACTCCTTTGCTCAAACTCAAAACCCAGAGGTCCGCTGTGATTCCTCTTTCTCCCCAAACCCAGCCCTATCGATTTTACCACCTAAATGTTTGTAGAAGTGATCTTCTCCATCCCCGCCCCTCCCACCCTCCCGCAGGCACCCACATCTCTCCCCCATCCAACTAGGGAGTCTTCTAATTGGTCTCCCAGGCTCACCTTTGCTTCTCTCCAGTCCTTCCATCGGAGAAGGCAATGGCACCCCACTCCAGTACTCTTGCCTGGAAAATCCCATGGACAGAGTAGCCTGGTAGGCTGCAGTCCATGGGGTCTTGAAGAGCTGGACACGAGCGAATTCACTTTCACTTTTCACTTTCATGCATTGGAGAAGGAAATGGCAACCCACCGCAGTGTTACTCGCCTGGAGAATCCCAGGGACGGGGGAGCCTGGCGGGCTGCCGTTTATGGGGTCGCACAAAGTCGGACACGACTGAAGCAACCTAGCAGCAGCAGCAGCAGCAGTCCTTCAATCCACAGCATAGCTACAAGCATCATTTTTAACGGTAATCTTATTACCTTATTTGCCTTGCTTAAATCCTTCAGCTGTACTGTATAGCCCTTGCCACTGAAACCATGGGTTAAACTCATTTCACCTGCCTTCACTGAGATTGTTTTAAGACTTGCAATGCCCTCCAAGCACATCTAGCCTTGTTTTAGTTGTTCAGTCGCTTAGTCATGTCTGACTCTGTGTGGCCCCATGGACTGCAGCACACCAGGCCTCCCTGCCCTTTACCATCTCCTGGAGCTTGCTCAGACTCCTGTCCATTGAGTCAGTGATGCCATCCAACCATCTCATCCTCAGTCGCCCTGCCCCCACCCTCAATCTTTCCCAGCATCAGGGTCTTTTCCAATGAGTCAGCTCTTTGCATCAAGTGGCCAAAGTATTGGAGCTTCAGCAATAATATGTAGCCTAAGCAACATCATGTTTGCTCAAGTTACTTTCCAGGAACTTGGAGTCAGCTGCGTCTAATTCAAGCAGAGCTGGTTAAGACTGGGCAGGACCTCCCACCCTTCAACTAGGCCTGTGTGAGTGTCACCTCAGTGACCTTTTGACACCAGGGGCCTGGAAGGTCCCCCCTTAGCATACGCAGAAGCCTGTGAGCTAGTCACACCTGCTCCCAACCATGGTCACCGCGCCACCCTTCCCCTGCTCCCCCACACCTCACGCCGCCCCGCTTCTCCGTTTGTTATCCCACAAATACCCTGGGTCTCTTGTCTTCAGGAAGGTGGATTGGAGATTTGTTCTCTCATCCCCTCGCTTGGCTGCTTTGCAAATAAACTCTCCCTTTGCTACAAACCTCTGCAGCCCAGCATTTGGCAAGGCAGCCAGAAGGTAAGACCAGACAGACATTCTGCCCGTGGTTCGCTGGCCCCTTGCCTGTATCAAAAGCAGCTGCCTGGTCCATCTGTTCTGGGGACCAGCCCCTAGATTTCCTGGCAAGGTGCCACTGACCTTCACTGCTTAGCTTTGCTTTGTAGCAAAGAGATGGTTTGGGGCTTTGAAGGTCTCAAGGTTTGGAAGACATTCTCTTGGAGAGTAATTTTGTTAAAGAAATGCACCTATGTCTAGATTGTTTTCGGAGTCCTCACCAAAAGGTGGGTTGGGGTCCAGCTGCCAGGTTGTTGGCAGGCAACATAAAAGGTTACTACTACTGAAGCAATCGATATCTGAGTTAAAGGCCCAGGGTGATGCAATCGATATCTGAGTTAAAGGCTTAGGGTTCTATAGAACCAGGACTCCAGCTCTTGGTTGTGTTGTTTGGTTCTTGTCTGTCTAGGTCTGATTGTCTTAACTGTTAAGAATTGGCTATTGGAGACTGAGCTTCTTGGTGACTATAAGCAAGAACTCTTGGAAAGATTTTGTTGCTGCTACCATGTAGAAGCAAAGCTCCTTTGGTTTCAAGGAGAAGTGCTAATCCAGTTTCCTCTTGCAGCCCTCTAGGCTGTATTCTCCAAGTTGAATGACTTTTGATTACGCATCCATGGTAAAGAAAAAGATGGCATTAATCTTCTGTAACACTGCATGGTCACAACATCTTCAGGAGCAAGGTGGCCTAAAAATGGCTCCTTAAATTACAGTAGAACTCTGCAACTAGATTTATTATGTAAATGGGAAGAAAAATGGGATGAAACGTCGTACATACAGTCGTGTTATTGTATCAAAATAAACCTGTGCAAAGAAGATGTAATCTTATTGTCCAACAGGAAAGAAGGCAAATAAATTGGCTTCACTTGACTCTAAGGAAACTTGTTTGAACTACTGTTGATCCAGCTGAGCACTCCAAAGGCTCCTCCTCCCCCACACGAAGGTGTTACTTCTCTTTCATTGCCAGTATCTGAGCCACAGCCTCAGGCCTGGCTGTGGAGAAATAAGAATGGTCTTCCCCTCTCATACCCACTAGGGCACTGAATGTGACCAGGGAGCTACCAGACTCAGGTGGGGCAAGATCCATCAGGGCAAGTCCCCACTGGGTGAAGGGGTGTAAATGTTGAGACTAGCCAGCTGATGGGGTTGAAAAAGGGGAGTGGACCCAGATTAACTTCCAATTAATTTGATTGGAAGAGCAACATGACAACTTATAGAGATGATCCAAAGGAAACGGGAAAGCTTTTCGATTTTTTTGGGGGGGCGGGCAACCCACAACCGAATCTGAACAGATAATCAAAACTCATTAAATACCCTCTTCACTTCAGAAGAATATAGAATGGTGCTGGATAAAGCTAGGGAGGAGGCTGATGGCTTCATGTGGAAACCCCTGGCAGCCTGCTATAGGCTGCAGCAAGCACAGCGGTACCAGCAGCAGATCCTAACTGGGATGGGAATGCTGGGCTTCAAGCTGAACACTGTAGACATTGCATTCTTGCAGGATTATGTCAAGGGGCACCAAAACAAAGAAGCCTTAATAAAGTTCAGGACATAAAAGAGAAACCAAACGAAGATCCTTCAGAATTTCAGAAAAGGGTCTTTAAAGCCTATAGGCAGTACATAGACAGAGAGCTGCAGTCCCAGAGAATTTAAAGACAGTTAATATGACTTATCGGTCAGAGTGACCCCCAATATACAGAAGAAACTGCAAGAGATAGAAGTGTTGTCTACCACATGCACCCTACTCTGTTCTTTTTCTGAGATTCTGAAGGTTCTGTTTCCATTCAGGCTCATGCAGCCAAAAATAAAACCGAAGCTAAGATGAGAGCAGCACAAGCTTTACACAACGCCCAGAGAATGGAAAAGCAGGAGTTTGGTTCTCAAATCAGCTTCTCACCTTAAGCAAGAGGGATTTGCTTAGAGGGTGTAAGAACAGTGGGGAGAGGAGGGAGGCTAATTATGGTAGGCAGGCACATCAGTTCCTTGGGAGAGAGTGGGCTGCCACCCCTTTTTGGTCTGTCCAGTCATGGCCACCAGTAGGGGTGTCATTTTTTTATGCTGATGTAGTAAAATCAGCAGAGAGTAAGACTCGGGGTCTGTTGGAGGTCAGATTCATTGCCACCTTGGTTTCAGCTGGTTCCATACAGTTTTTGCTTTTCCCTTCCTATAGATGCCTTTCTTTGTGTCCAAACTATATGATCTAAAGGTATATGTTAGTTCCTGTTCGAGGGAGGGAGCTGATGGGTTTTGAGCAAGGGTCTGATGGTTACTCTGGTGACTGAGGGGCTTAAAGGATGCCTATGTCTTAGCTTGCTGAAACTGCCTTTAAAGTTTTTAATAGTAGAGACCAGGTTCAGGAGAAAAGGGGACAACAGAGAATAAGACAGGCCACTCTGCTGGCAGCTGCCCTAACACAGGGAAAAGAAGCGCCAAGCTGAAGCTTTCACAGGGAACTCCGCAAACTTTGCACCTGGACAAATGGACATAAAGTACAGACCAGAGCAGGCTTGTATATTGCAGTCTCCTCTGTTTCAATCTTGAAAAAAAAACAAAAACAAAAAAGCTTGCAACCATTCCAGAAGAATATGCTGTAGGAGGAATTTCTTAAAGGAGGAAACAATGAACCTCTGGGCTAAAATCTTGGAATATTAAAAATCCAGAAGACCACATCCATCCTTGCTGGACTGGAGCGTGTAAGGAACACAACGGAATATGGAGACCATGCTGCGGGAGAAAAACTGCAAGATCATTCGAAAAACTGCAAGAAAACATGCGAGATCATTCGAACCTTGACTTTCCTGAGTCAGCAAGGGAACCCCTAACAGATCTCAAGTTCTAAGGGAAGCAAGCTATGAGAAAGAAATTTGGGTGATCATCTTCGTCTGCAGCTTGGCAGGGGTGATGTTGGTAAGGTAAAACTCTTCTAAAGGAAATCTGAATCACTTGTCACACTACTAGAATGACTGTCCTCCTGTGTTTAAGCCTTCTTCACCCTCAAGCCCTTGTTGGGTCTAAGCCCCTTATCGGCAGGAAATAGCTGGAGCAATCATTGCCTCTCTTCCTCAGGGTTGAGGAATAATCAAGGAGGGCTGAAACCGTGGCTTAAATCCATCTCACCTGTCTTCACTCATCAAAGTTGTTTTAAGACCTGTATGTCCTCCAAGAAGAACATAGCCTAAACAATGAGATGATTGCCGAACTTTTTTTCCAGGAACTTGGAGCCAGCTGTGTCTAATTTGGGCTGAGCTGGTTAAGACTAGATAGGACCACCAACCCTTCAGTTGAGCACGTGTGTGTCCACTCAGTGATCTTTTGACATCAGGGGCTCAAAAACTCCACCATCAGAACACACAGGGGCCTGTGGCGTAGATACGCCAGAACCACATTATTCCACCTTCTTCCAATCACCACTCCCCATGTCTGAGACTGCCCTGCTTCTTTACTCATTAGCCTATAAAGACCCTGAGCCCCTTGCCTTCAAGGTGGTGGGTTTAAGGTTTGTTCTCTCATCTCCACCCTTGACTGCCTTGCGAATAACCCCTCTTTGCTGCAAGTCTCGGCATCTCGGCTCAGCGTGCACCAGGCAAAAGGAACCTGGTTGGGTAGCAATGAAGCCTCACGTCCTTGACACAGGTATCAGGGCAGCGTGTGCCCTGCCTTCCGACCCATGCAGGCTCACCTCCGTGCGTGCCCCCTGCCCTGGGAGCCCTTCACTCCAGCCCCACGTGCTTCCCCCACCTTTTCCTCAGCGTCAGGGTCTTGAACAAGCTAGGAACAGGCCCTCTCCCTGCCTAGCTCACTCCTCACCCCTCAACTTGGCAGTCCTCTGGGGTCCCCAGGCCAAAGCAGGGCCCCCTGGCTCCCACGTAAAGCCCTGGGTGCCCTGGCCTCCTCCCTCCCAGCACGCAGCATAGAGGTGCTCCCTGTCCACTAGCTGATGCCCACTAGGCTGCCCGCTCCTTGGACACAGGGACCCAGCAGTACCTCACACCTAGCACAGTGCCCAGAGATACAGCCAGTACTCTGTGGATACTTGGAGACGGAGTGATAACCATGAGAGCTACCTGGGTGCCCCACCCTCATACCTCTCAATGCCCTTTCTAAAGAAAACTCAACAGCACACACTCAACAGCACAGACTCTGGTGACACCCCTGGGAAGCCTGACAAAAATGCAGCCGTGGGGGGTTCACCCAGCCCTCAGGAAGGACCAAGGATGGGGTCAGGCTGTACCACACACAGGAAGAGCCTGAGCTGGTGCCGCCAGCACGGGTGTCCTGAGCCTTCGGTCTTGGGTTTCTCTTCCTAGAGTATTTATATCCATCCGGAGAAGCCGGCTGGTTTCATTAATTGTGAGCGTATGTCCACCCAAGGCAGCCATACGCTGAATATGTTGAATACCAGACCTTATATGGGCATCCCTTGTTGATTTATATATGAATACACGACATGAAGGGGGCTCGGGCAGAAAGCCAAATGTTCACCCTCCCCTGTGATCTCAAAGGCGCAAGTTTGTTGGCATATTGTTTGTTTTTAATGGAATGACTCTCCTTTCAATGAAAAAAGATCATAGTAAGGCCCACAGACGTTTAATGACCAGTATAGGGACAGGCGTGCAGTTAAGAAGGGGCGGCAGATTCGGTGTCCAGGTCTCAAATGAGAACCACTAACATGCAGCAGGTGTGAGTGTCCAGCACCCTCTACAGAGCCCGCCTGCCAGGAGAGACAAGTTCGATCCCTGGGTGTGAAAGGTCCCCTGGAGAAGAATCTGGCAACTGACTCCAGTATTCTTGTCTGAAAAATCTTATGGACAGAGCAGCCTAGTAGACCACAGTCCAAAGGGTTGCAAAGAGTCAGACCACGACTGAGCAACTGAACACACATCCTCAACACAAACGTACCCCCCATTCAACCCCCACAGCATCTGTACAAGGTAAGTGCTGCTATTATGCCCTTTTTGGCAAATGAGCAAACCAAGGCCCAGAGAGATTATGTGATGGGCCCTGTTAGTAAGTGGCAGGGCTGGAGTCTGAATCCAGGCAGCCTGGCCCCACAGTCCAGAGGACTTGGGCCCCATGGGGATCCATTCAGTCCAAACCAAAGCCGAACCCAGGATCCTGATTTTGGAGGACTCTGCCCCCTGCCCTGATTGGGTCTCTTCTCTCTTGAGGGCTATGGAGAAGCTACAGGCAGGGTGCTGGCCCCAAGGAGCACACGTGTCTACAGTAGAACAAATTAGCTAGTGTGACATGCCATGCTATGGAACCAGGTGCCCGGGACTGGGCCATCCAAGCAGGCAGAGGTCCTAAAGCCCTGATCCCTGGTTACCTCTCTGCTCTGAGGTTGCCATGTTCCTCGGTTGTGGACAAGACTGTTTCCTCTTGCAAGGCTCAACTTCCAAATCCATAAAATGAAAATGCTGATAACAGATGTGCTAGTTCCTGTCTCCCAGGGATGGCTCTAGGACTGTATGAGAGAAAGTGTGCAAAACGTTTAGGACAGAGAATATCTTCAGTAAACATCGGTTCTATGATTTCTAGCATGCAGTTCAGGACATCGCCAGTTCTTCACTCACAAACATGGATCAAGCACCTAGGAGAGTGTACCAGACCTCCGTGCCAGGTGCTAGGACTACCTTAACATTTGCTTATTAAATAAAATCAGTAAAGAGAACTGTGATGTGAGCAAGCCACACAGCCAGAGCTTTAGTTTCCCAAACTGTCCGTTGGGGTGACTATGGCTCCGGTGGGGAAAATGGGCTCCCTCCCTGGGCTCCTACTAGGGAGGAGAGAGCAGCGAGGTCTTCAAAGAGCACACTGGTCAGAGAGGCTGTGATGTTAGGTGCATGCAAGGCCCGTGGAAGCCTCGGGTCCTTGCAGAGAAATCAAGACGGTGCAGAAAAGGAGGGTGAGGAGCCTGCAGCAAGGGGGCTGAGGGTGTCCCCTGCGGGTGCAGAAGCGCCAGTAAGGGTCCAGCTTCAGGGCATCAGACATCGGGGGTCAGAGGGCTTGAGGAGGGGCGTCACCATCAGACAGGGATTGGGCTTCCAGGCAGGCAGCTCTGAAGTGGCGAAGTCTCCATCCAAAGTCTTCTTTATCTCCAGACTCAACCCTGAGACAAAGGAATAGCTAAACACTGAAGCTGGAGTCTGAGTGTGGGATTTTTTTTTTTTTTTTTCTCTGTTCGGTGCCCAGTTATTTGCCTGTTCGCCAGCCCTGGGATAAGACAGAATTTATGTCTCACCAAAGAGGCACCAAGAAGTGAAGGAGACAGAGACACACACAGAGAGAGAGAGAGATGATTATGCAGAGCATTTTTTTTTTGTTTTGCTTCAAAGTGTCTCCTCACTAGAATGCTGCCGCACTGTCTCCGGGGAGCGGTTCGCCCTCCAGAAAATATGACACTTTATTTCCTGCCCTTGTTTGTTAACACACCCCATTACCATCCATCTCAGTTTCATGTAACTGCCAGCCGGCATTAACGCCCTCCTCCTCGCCGAGGAAGAAAACAGAAAAGGGAGAATTCAGCAGATTTTGCCCCGTGGCACCCTCGGCGGCACCAAGATAACCAGAGCAGAAACCACAATTGGATTCTTAATTCCTTCAGCCCAGGAATGCGAAGGTCGGTCGGTTTAACCACCTCCTACATTTTCCAAAGAGAGTCGGCTCGTTATTTCGGTTTTCTGGGCTCCCTTCTTTGCTACGGAGAAAGATACATTAATTAATTAAAAAAAAATTTTTTTTTTCCTTTTTTGACGTTGGGGCAGGAGATGTTGGAAACTGTCAGGAACTGTCAGTGGGCGCCGGCCCCATCAGGTAAAGCGGCCAGCGGCGGAGACACACTGACCCCCAGTGGCCGGCCGGGCCCTCGCAGCCGGGCGCCCCCGCCCCCCAGCCTCGCCCCGGGCTGGGCGAGACCGCTCCTTCCCCGCAGCGTGTGAGCAGCAGGGTGGTCTCGCTGTGTCCCCTCACGGCTGCCCCGGCGCAGACACAGACAGCCGCCCACAGGGAGACACACGCAGACCCGCGCACACGCTGCCCCAATTCTCTTCTCCGATTTCGCAGAGCATCCATCTCCTAGAACCTTCACCGTGGGCGCTTCGGGGCTTGCAGATAAGGCCTATTTCTGCTGCTCCCGGCGTGCATGGCTGTGAGAAAGGCCTCCGGGGGGCCCAACAGGAGCCAGGGCTGAAAGGGAGGGGAGGACCGGCCCTCTGGAGGGCTCCCGTGAACCAGGCCCTGGGCACACATTTTCCCCACCGGAGCCACAGTAGCCCCAAAAAACAGATTAGGAAACTAAAGCTCTGGCTGTGTGGCTTGTCCACATCACAGTTCTCTTTACTGATTTTATTTAATAAGCAAATATTGACATAAAACCTGTCAAGCAGACATCTAGTGCTATATCTATCGCCCAGTTAACTAGACTGCATCTTTATTGCAAACCTGTGAAGTACTATTACCTCCATTTCACAGATGAGAAAACTGAGGCCTAGAGAGGTTAAATCACTAGTGAGTGGTGGATCTGGTGTGCAGCCCCGCACTCTGGCCGCTGCGAGGCAGCCTGTATCCCGGATACTTGTAAAGAGGAGACCAGCACTCCAAATCCCAGCTCTTTCCCTGAGGTTTTTTTATCCCCTGAGGAGAAAACGCTGCAGCTGCACAGGAGAGAGCTCACAGACCTTCTACAGAAACATAGTGGAGAAGGCCGCACTGAATCTCCTGGAAGTCATGGACCATGCCATTCACCTTCAGAGCCTCAGACCAGGCACGTGGCGGGAGGGGTGCTCAGCCGGACTGGACCTTGAAGGAAGTTCATGAACCTTGAAGGATGTTTCAGTGAAGGTGGGACGGAGGTTACAAGGACTGCGAGAACCACGATGCTGAGGCAGAAAAGCACAGATCATGTTTCCCAATACTGTCCCCATGAAACGGTATTTTCAAACCCACCTGTGCTCTTCTGGGCCATAACGCGCGTGTGTGTGTGTGTGTGTGTGTGTGTGTGTGTGTGTTAGTCACTCAGTTGTATCCAACTCTGCGATCCCATAGATTTTAGCCCACCAGGCTCCTCTGTCCATGGAATTCTTTGGGCAAGAATACTGGAGTGGGTTGCCATTCCCTTCCCCAGGGGATCTTCCCCATCAGGGATCAAACCCGTGTCTCCTGCATTTGCAGGTGGATTCTTTATCGCTGTGCCACCTAGGAAGCCCTAAGCTAGGCTGTAATTGAGCGCCCCCTACTGCACATGCCTGTAATTAATATTTTCTAAAGTGTGTCCCCCTCCCACCTCCGAATTTATCTCATCTGAGCTTCACAGCAAGAGCCCTTAAGATAAATATAATCAGCCCGACATTAAGCAAGATAAACAGAGGCTCTTCCAAATGGGCTGACTTGTCCTGATTTCCCAGCTAATACATAAAGACCTGGCCACCCGGTTTCCGGCCTTCCAAAGCCCACGCTCCCACGTGCTGTCAGTATCAGACCCTCACCGGGGAAAGCCCAGCCCCCACCTGGCAGCCCTGTCGGTCTCCCATGGAGTCTTTTGAACTGGCCGACTGGTTCCCGTCTTGCTCCAGCCGTTCCCTCAGCCTGAAATGCTCTTCCTGTACATGGATCTTCACTTGGTTGGCTCCTTCCTGTCATTCCGGTGTCAGCTCAAGTGTCACCTCCTCCGAAAAGCCTTCCTTGTCCACCCAACCTAAAATAGCCTTCCAGTCACTCGCTATTGCATCACTGTTTTGTCTTCTTCCCAGCAGTGATTCATCTCTGGTAATTTCATGTCCAGTTACTATTGTTAGTCTCATCTCGTGTATAATGCAGGCTATCAGTTACACGGCACAAAGCTACCATGTGCCAGCAGAGCTTCAAGAGCTCTGCACACAGTAGGTCATTTAATTGTCACACGCGCCTTTCGTATAGGTTCCATTATTATCCCCATTTTACAAAAGAGGAACCTGAAACAGGGGAGGTTTGGTAACTTGTCCAAGATTCCACCTTTAGTGAGCACTGCTCTTAGCTACTACAAAGACATCAGCCTTCAACAGCAAAAACACAAGGGAATTCCCTGATGGTTCAGTGGTTAGGACCTTCATGCTTTCACTGCTATATCCTGGGGTTTGATCCCTGACTGGGGAGCTGAGATCCTGCAAGCCCCCGGCACAGCCAGAAGCAACAACAGCAAAAAGAAAAGCAATTGAATTTTTAAGTGCATAAAGGACTTAAATCGGAGAAAGGCAATGGCACCCCACTCCAGTACTCTTGCCTGGAAAATCCCATGGATGGAGGAGCCTGGTAGGCTGCAGTCCATGGGGTCGCTAAGAGTCGGACATGACTGAGCGACTTCCCTTTCACTTTTCGATTTCATGCATTGGAGAAGGAAAGGGCAACCCACTCCAGTGTTCTTGCCTGGAGAATCCCAGGGACGGGGGAGCCTGGTGGGCCGCCGTCTATGGGGTCGCACAGAGTCGGACACGACTGAAGCGACTTAGCAGCAGCAGCAGCAGCAAAGGACTTAAATAGAAATTTCTCCAAAGAAAACATACAAATGGCCCATAAGCATATGAACAGGTGCTTCATTAGTTGTTCAGTTCAGTTCAGTTCAGTCGCTCAGTCGTGTCCGACTCTTTGCGACCCCATGAACCACAGCACGCCAGGCCTCCCTGTCCATCACCAACTCCCGGAGTTCACTCAGACTCACGTCCATCGAGTCAGTGATGCCATCCAGCCATCTCATCCTCTGTCGTCCCCTTCTCCTCCTGCCCCCAATCCCTCCCAGCATCAGAGTCTTTTCCAATGAGTCAGCTCTTCTCATGAGGTGGCCAAAGTACTGGAGTTTCAGCTTTAGCATCATTCCTTCCAAAGAAATCCCAGGGCCGATCTACTTCAGAATGGACTGGTTGGATCTCCCTGCAGTCCAAGGGACTCTCAAGAGTCTTCTCCAACACCACAGTTCAAAAGCATCAATTCTTCAGCGCTCAGCCTTCTTCACAGTCCAACTCTCACATCCGTACATGACCACAGGAAAAACCATAGCCTTGACTAGATGGACCTTTGTTGCCAAAGTAATGTCTCTGCTTTGCAATATCCTATGTAGGTTGGTCATAACTTTCCTTCCAAGGAGTAAGTGTCTTTTAATTTCATGGCTGCAATCCCATCTGCAGTGATTTTGGAGCCCAGAAAAATAAAGTCTGACACTGTTTCCACTGTTTCCCCATCTATTTCCCATGAAGTGATGGGACTGGATGCCATGGTCTTTGTTTTCTGAATGTTGAGCTTTAAGCCACCTTTTTCACTCTCCACTTTCACTTTCATCAAGAGGGTTTTTAGTTCCTCTTCACTTTCTGCCATAAGGGTGGTGTCATCTGCATATCTGAGGTTATTGATATTTCTCCCAGCAATCTTGATTCCAGCTTGTGTTTCTTCCAGTCCAGCGTTTCTCATGATGTACTCTGCATATAAGTTAAATAAGCAGGGTGATAATATACAGCCTTGACGTACTCCTTTTCCTATTTGGAACCAGTCTGTTGCTCCATGTCCAGTCGCAAATCAAACCATAAGATAGTGCTGCATGTGTGCTGGGAAGGCTATAACCAAGTCAGTGCTCTGTTGTGACCTGGATGGGTGGGATTGGGGGTGGGGTGGGTGAAAGATTAAAGAGGGAGGGGAGATATGTATAGACATAGCTGATTCACTTCGTTGTACGGCAGAAACTAACACAACAGCGTAAAGTAACTCTACCCACTGAAAAGTAAAATTAAGTTAAAAAAAACTTTAAAACAGAAGGTAAGTGTTGGCAAGGATGTGGAGAAATTGAAACCCTCATACATTGTTAATGGGAATGTAAAATGGTGCAACCACTATAGAAAACAGTTTGGTGATTCCTCAAAAATTGAATCATAGAATTGCCATACAAGCCTGCAATTCTACATCTAAGTATATACCAAGAGAAATGGAAAACAGGGGCTCAAACGAAAAGATACACGTGAATGTCCATAGCAGCACCATTCTCAATAACTAAAAGGTGGAAACGCCCAGATGACTCAGCAGCTGATAAATGGGTGAACAAGATGTGGTCTGTCCATCCAGTGGAATATTATTCAGCCGCAAAAAGGAGTCAAGGGCTGACATAAGCCACAGCGTGGATGACTTGTAAAAACACACACTGGGTGAAAAACACCAGCCACAAAAAGCCACATATCACATCATTCCATTTACATGAAATGTCAAGAGTAGGTAAACCCATGGAGTCAGAGACCAGACTGGTGGTTGCTAAGGGATGAGGAGAGGAACAAAGAGGTAATGGCTGCCTAATGGTTGGAGAGTCTCATTTTTGGGTAAGAAAATGTTCCTAAACTGGATAGTGATAATGGTTGCACTACATCATCAATGTACTCCATGCCACTAAACTGTATACTTTATAATGGTTAAAGTGGTGGTGTATATATGTCTGAATTTTAAACTTTTTTAAAAAGTTCAGACTTGTCTGTCTTGTTCATTTATGGATCTCCGGGGCTTAGAATGTTAGGAAGCACTCAGCAGGTGCTCCAAACATGTTTGTTGGAGAAAAGAATAGAAAGGAGCAGAGCCCAGGCCTCCCAGCTCCCAGTCGTGAGTTCTTTCCACAACATCAGAAAGCTCTGACTCAGTGGTTCTTAACCTCTGGGTCATCCAGTTACCTGGAAGGCTCACTGAAACACAGACTACAGGGCTTAAGCCCAGGACGCGAGAGTTTGCTTGTCTGACAAGTTCTGTACTGGCCCAAGGGCCGCGCTTTGAAGCCACTGGTCTCTGCTGCCCACTAAACCACCAAAAGAAGAGGAACTTTGATGTGACCCGGAGAGAGGAAAGCCAGGGCTGATGCTTAATTAAAAGAGAAATAGATTTAAACCACAAATGCAGCTACACAAAAAAACATCGGTTTTAATCAGTTGAAAAGTCTCTGAGGCAGACGTGTTTTTCTATCAGCTGAGTTGACAGGTTTGGTGGGGAGTCTAACTGGACTGGAGGAGACTTACTATCTACCTCCTCAACTCAGATACATCTCTTGCTCCTCAGAAGTGAGACCACACTGGCCTTCTGGAAGCTCCTAGAACAAAGTGGTTCCTTCCTTGGGGCCTTTGCACTTTCTGCTGCTTCTGCGTGCAACAACTCTGGCCCTCCCTCTTCCCTCCCTTTCATCCCCACCTCCATCTCCTTTGTCTGACTGATTACTTTACAATCCTTCCTTCCTTGTAAGAAGGCTTCCCTGACAAGCTGCATTAGTTCAGGATCTTTAAGGAATTAAAAATCTATTAATTATTATCATATTGATATTATTAAAAATATTATAGTCATTTCAATTAATGCAAAAGTGCATTCAAAAAAGCAAACACCCTTTTATAATTTTTTTTCAAACTAAAACAGAAGAGAAATAGTCCCCAAATAGCCTTCTACCAAAAGATGATGCTAATGCTAATGCTAAGTCACTTCAGTCATGTCCAACTCTGTGTGACCCCATAGACGGCAGCCCACCAGGCTCCCCCGTCCCTTGGATTCTCCAGGCAAGAACACTGGAGTGGGTTGCCATTTCCTTCTCCAATGCATGAAAGTGAAAAGTGAAAGTGAAGTCGCTCAGTCGTGTCCGACTCTTAGCGACCCCATGGACTGCAGCCCACCAGGCTCCTCCGTCCATGGGATTTTCCAGGCAAGAGTACTGGAGTGGGGTGCCATTGACTTCTCTGACCAAAAGGTGATAGCAATCATATTATTCCCTTTGAACACAGATAGGAGGCAAGAAGACCTCTATTCAACACTGTTCTAGAAGTCCTAGATGTAGTGATAAGACAGAAAAAACTAACAAGAGTTATACCTCTTGTAACAGAAGAAACGGTATTGTCCTGAGCAATAAGAGTTTCTACACAGAAAATGCAAGAGAACCTACAATATTCGAGGGACATTTGTTTCTTTGTGCTGATGATTCTTCATGGTAATAACTCCATTAGAATAGTGCCCTGGGCTCTCTTTTCACCCATCACCAAAGAATAACTTACCAAGTTTGGAGAAAGAACTGGGCCTGCACAGACCAGCACCCTCCTTTCTACCCTTGGGGAACCACCTGCCCATAGGAACCTCTCATCCTCTCCCCGCCACCACCCTGTGATAGCTACGATGGCAAGACCAGCAGTTTCCCAGCTCTGTCTGCAACTGGGTACACTTAATTATGGAATAGGTTATTAAAGAGCCAATTGTAGCCACAAATCGAATCCATATTTCCCAAACAATTCTGTGAAGAATTAAGGTGATGGTTTGTACCTCTGTCTATCTGAGTCCTGCAGACTCCTAACATCTCAATCTGTTCTAAACTTGGTAGAGGAGCAAAGATCATACATAGTAACCCTCTCAAAACCTGAAACTATTAGAAGTAATAAGAGATATCAAAAAGGTATCTGGAAACAAAGTATAAAAATCAATATTACTCCTATATACGGCAAAATAACCAACTAGAAAATGTAATTTCTTTCTTTCTTTTTTTTTTTTTGGCTGTGCTGCATGGCAGCTGGCAGGATCTTAGCTCACCCACCAGGGATCAAAGCCATACCCTTGGAAGTGAAAGTGTGGAGTCTTAACCATTGGACCACCAGGGAATTCTGGAGAAAATGTAATCTTAAGAACATTCCAGTTATAATTTTAAAAGTCCTGCAAGGTGCCTAGGAATAATGCTGACAAAAAGTATGTACAATCTTTACAAAGAAAATTATAAAATTGTAATGATGGATGCAGAAAGTGGCCTAAATAAATGCTGAGATTGATCATGTTCACACACATGAGGGTTCAATAATGTAACGATAGCAAATTTTTCTCAAGTAGGGGGGCAGCCTTTCTGTACCCTGTATTCCCCCAACCACTCTCTATCTCTTCCCTAAATAAGAAGTTTTAATACATAAATAGTGTTAGTCACTCAGTCCTGTCTGACTCTGCAACCCCTTGGACTGCAGCCCACCAGGCCCCTCTGTCCATGGAATTCTCCAGGCAAGAACACTGGAGTGGGTTGCCAATCTCTTCTTCAGGGGATCTTCCCAGCCCAGGGGTCGAACCCAGGTCTCCTGCATTGCAGGCAAATTCTTTACTGTCTGAGCCACCAGGGAAGCCCCAGTACATAAATAGAATTATCTTGATTAATAAAACAATGTCCAATAATTTTTTTTCAATAGTAATGACTACCTTTATGGAGTGCCACTTGATAAAGGAAAGGGCTTCCCAGATGGCATGGTGGTAAAGACTCCATCTGCCAAGCAGGAGCTGCAGGTTCAATCCCTGAGTCAGGAAGATCTCCTACAGGAGGAAATGGCAACCCACTCCAGTATTCTTGCCTGGACAATTCCATAGACAGAGGAGCCTGATGGGCTACGGTCCACAGGGTTGCAAAGAGTCAGACATGACTGAGCAACTGAGCACTCACTCAATGAGGGAATAATCACAATAACATTTGAACTAGGTGTTATTATCAATATTCCCATTTTGTGGATGAGCTGAGACCCAGAGAAGTTATTCAACTTGCCCAAGGCCACGCAGCCTGGCTCCAAGCTTGTTTTCTTTCTGTATTTTGTGTCTGTGTGTTTGTTCCTCTCTGGCTGTGTGCGGTTTTGTAGCTGCGCTGGGCCTTCGCTAGTTGTGCAGAGCGGGACTACCCTCCAGTCCTGCTGTGCAGGCCTCATGTTGAGGTGGCTTCTCTGGTTGCGGAGCGTGGGGTCCAGGCGCTTGGGCATCAGTAGCTGTGGCTCGTGAGCTTAGTTGCCCCAAGGCACGTGGGATCCTCCTGGACCAGGGATCGAACCTGTGTCCCCTGCACTGCAAGGCGGATCCTTAGCCCCTGGACCACCAGGGAGGCCCCAAGCCCGTTTGCTGAACTGCTGCTCTCTGCTGCAGTCAGGCTTTTCCTGTAGCACCCACACTCTCACTCACCCACCGTCTGTGAGGCGCAGAAGCTGACTTTGGAGTGAGCTCACTGTGAACCCAGAGCTCGAGCCCCTTCATCTGTGGCCTCAGGGACCGTGTGCCCCAACGTGCCTCCAGGGAGGAGGCTGAAAATCAGGGTCCGTCTGACCGAGGAAGAATTCCCTCTGATCCTAAGAGGAGTGTCTGCCCCTGAGGTCTGAGCTGCTTCCAGGGTTCCTAGCGACTCAAAGAGGCCCCTCTTTCTCTGATGGGACAGGAGACCATGGCTCCCTCAGGGTCTGCTTTGCTTTGAATTATGCTTCATTCCTTCTCATCTTTGGGACTTATCAGGGAAATTATCTTGCATTCTGTGCCCCACACACATGTGCAGCTCCTACTTCTTAGCAAACACCCCGAGACACAGGCGCTGTGGTGGCCTGAGCAGGACTGCTCTGTCTGCCGCTGCGCCCCATCCAAGTCTCTGTGTTAAATATCAGACCCGCGGAATGGGTCTGGTGCTCAGTGACACCCCTGCTAGGTGGGGTGCAGTGGGGTCCCAGTAACGACACATCCTGAGCACTCAGGAAGCTCAGATGAAGCAATGACCCGACTGCTTAAGGCAGACGAATTTCAGGTTAAGGGCAGAGGAGCAGTGTTTGGGGGGCTCAGAGTAGTGAGGGCTTCCTAGGATCAGATTCCAGCTCTGCAGGGACTTGAACAAATAGCCTATGGTAGGCAGAATAATGCCTTCCCTCCAAGATGTCCACATCTCAATCCCTGGAGCCTGTAAGTATGTTAGCTTGGGTGGTGATGGGGAATCAAGGTTGCTAATCAACTGACTTTAAGATCGGGAGGTTGTCCAGGCTTATGTGAGTGAGCCCAGTGTAATGACAAAGGTACTTAAACGTGGAAGACTAAGGCAGGATTTCTTCGGAAGGAATGATGCTGAAGCTGAAACTCCAGTACTTTGGCCACCTCATGCCAAGAGTTGACTCATCGGAAAAGACTCTGATGCTGGGAGGGATTGGGGGCAGGAGGAGAAGGGGACGACAGAGGATGAGATGGCTGGATGGCATCACTGACTCGATGGACGTGAGTCTGAGTGAACTCCGGGAGTTGGTGATGGACAGGGAGGCCTGGCGTGCTGCGATTCATGGGGTCGCAAAGAGTCGGACACGACTGAGCGACTGAACTGAACTGAAGGCCGGAGGACCACTCAGAATGATATGATGAGAGAAGAGCTCCTTATTCCTGGCCTTGAAGATGGAGGGAAAAAAGACACAAGATGAGAGATGCAGGCAGATTCCAGAGCTGGAAAAGGCAAAGAGACAGATTCACCCCTAGAGGTTAAAGTCAGACTGACACTCTGACTTTAACCTCATGACACTCATGTTAGGCTTCTGACCCGCAGAATGTAAAATAACAAATTTGCGTTAAAGGTTCTGGTCTTTTTTTATAGAGAGAGGCAGAAAATTAATACACCACCTAAATTCTGTAAACCTCAGTCTTCTCATCTATAAAGTGGGAATAATCCCTACAGTCACTGCCCAGAGTAGGTGTTGTCAACTGAAGAAAAAGGTACCACCTAAAGGTTTCAAGTGAAGTTTTATTCAGGGACCTTACTGAGGACTATAGCCCGAGACACAGCCTCCCAGATTTGGAGAGAAGCCACGATATACAGGACTTTTTTCTGGGGTGCAGGGTGGAAACAAGGAGTTCCCAGTGGTTAGGACTCAGCACTTTCACTGCCATGGCCCGGGTTCAATCCGGGAGCTAAGACCCTGCAAGCCACATGACGCTGCCAGAAAAAAAATAGAAGACTTGTAGGCAAACATCAAAAAATTACTGCTAATCACAAAAAAGCAGACATCTCAATGAATTTACTCAACGAATTAATGAATTTACTGCTTTTCTATCTATGCATGCTAAATCACTTCAGTCGTCTCCGACTCTTGAGACCCCCATGGACTGTAGCCTGCCAGGCTTCTCTGTTCCTGGGATTTTCCAAGCGAGACTCTGGTCTCTTCAGTTCAGTTCAGTTCAGTCGCTCAGTCGTGTCTGACTCTGTGACCCCATGAACCACAGCATGCCAGGCCTCCCTGTCCATCACCAACTCCTGGAGTTCACTCAAACTCATGTCCATAGAGTCGGTGATGCCATCCAGCCATCTCATCCTCTGTCGTCCCCTTCTCCTCCTGCCCCCAATCCCTCCCAGCATCAGAGTCTTTTCCAGTGAGTCAACTCTTCACATGATGTGGCCAAAGTATTGGAGTTTCAGCTTCAGCATCAGTCCTTCCAATGAACACGCAGGACTGATCTCCTTTAGAATAGACTGGTTTGATCTCCTTGCAGTCCAAGGGACTCTCAAGAGTCTTCTCTAGCACCACAGTTCAAAAGCATCAATTCTTCGGTGCTAAGCTTTCTTCACAGTCCAACTCTCACATCCATACATGACCACTGGAAAAACCATAGCCTTGACTAGATGGACCTTCCTTGGCAAAGTAATGTCTCTGCTTTTTAATATGCTATCTAGTTTGGTCATAACTTTCCTTCAAAAGAATTAGCATCTTTTAATTTCATGGCTGCAGTCACCATCTGCAGTGATTTTGGAACCCCAAAAGATGAAGTCAGCCACTGTTTCCCCATCTATTTCCCAGGAAGTGATGGGAACAGATGCCATGATCTTAGTTTTCTGAATGTTGAGCTTGAAGCCAACTTTTTCACTCTCCACTTTCACTTTCATCAAGAGGCTTTTTAGTTCCTCTTCACTTTCTGCCATAAGGATGGTGTCATCTGCATGTCTGAGGTTATTGATCTTTCTCCTGGCAATCTTGATTCCAGCTTGTGCTTCATCCAGCCCAGCATTTCTCATGATGTACTCTGCATATGAGTTAACATCTCCTGAATTGGTAGGCAGATTCTTTACCACTAATGCCACCTTTCCATCTATGGAAGTTGCAACTCTGAACACATTGAAATTATTCCTTAGATAGGCATCTCCATATCTAGGGCCAGTATCCTGTTTTTCTCTGTCCTGAATTCCCTTCAAGACACATGGTCAGGGGTAGCTGCAGTGGTTGATGGCTTGATGGTGGGCAACATTCATTGTTTACTGAAACGCAGGCAACATATTTTGTCTACAGTGTGATGATCAGATGAAGTAATGTACATAAAAATCTTTGTGCAGGGTTCAGCCCATCGTGGGCTTCCCAGGTGGCAAAGTTGGTAAAGAATCCACCTGCCAGTGCAGGAGACACAAGAGATGTGGGTTTGATCCCTAGGTCGGGAAGACCCTTTCGAGTAGGAAATGGAAACCCACTCCAGTAATCTTGCATGGGAAATTCCATGGACCAAGAAGCCTGGCGGGCTGCAGTCCGAGGGGTCACAAAGAGTTGAACACGACTGAGCACACATTGTCGTTGTTCAGTCGCTCAGTCATGTCCAACTCTTTGCCACCCCATGGACTGCAGCATGCCAGACTTCCCTGTCCTTCACTATCTCCCACAGTTTGCTCAAATTCATGTCCATTGAGTCAATGATGTCATCCAACCAGCTCATCCTCTGTCATCCCCTTCTCCTTCCCTCTATCTTTCCCAGCATCAGGGTCTTTTCCAATTAGTTGACTCTTCGCATCAGGAGGCCAAAGTTTTGGAACTTCAGCTTCAGCATCAGTCCTTCCAATGAATATTCAGGGTTGATTTCCTTTAGGATGGACTGGTTTGATCTCCTTGCTGTCCAAGGGACTCTCAAGAGTCTTCTCCAGCACCACAGCTTGAAAGCATCAATTCTTCGGCACTCAGCCTTCTTTATGGCCCAGCTCTCACATCTGTACATGACTACTGGAGAAACCATAGCTTTGACTAGACAGAACTTTAGTAGGTATAAAATAAATATAGTATCATTGTTGAGAAGCTCAGTAACTGTCTCCTGGAAAAGCGCTTCTGGGCTCCCTTGGCACAGACCCACCTCTGTAGCCCAGGGTGGACAAGCATCTCTCCTTATCCTTTTTGAGGATGCCACATTCTCCGTAGGACCACCCAGCCCACTTTCTGTCGCCCTCCCAATTTCTGCTTTTGTTGGTCTTTGATAGTCCAATCTCTGATTCTGGGGATTGTGAGCAGGTGAGGGGCACTGACATACAGAAGCTGTGACCCACTTTCTACAAGAAATGTCCCGTTGGCTAGAAGACCAGGGTGTGGACCTAGTACTAACTTATGGCCATATTCCCACAGCTGGTCTTGGACAAATAATCTCTTTACCAAAAAAGATGACCTTTGTGGAAAACTTCTGGGTGTTTGTGTTTTTATCCATCCAACTCTTCTAAGAAGAGTGAATTTTCTGATGCTGGAGTCACAAAGATAAACAAGAGACAAATTTTCTGCTTCTCTTCTTCTAGGAAACGAAAAGAGACACCAATGGAAAGTAGGTTTAACACCAGTATTTATTAGAGCAGAAAACGAGAGAGGACAAAAAAGCAATGACCAAAACCCCCGCAGACTGAGTGGTGTGTTTCACTGGGCTGAACAAGGCCTTCCCACTAGCCTCTCTCCTGTTCTGGAGATCCCAGGTCCACCAGCCCCAGGAAAGATTCTCCTTCTACTCACCCTTCAAACTGGTAGGAAGGGACCATTAAAGGGGAGGAGGGAGGAGCTATAGTTTAAGTGATTGGTTTTAATGAGTTGTTCAGGTTAGTAAAGTGAAGCAGCATAAATATTTGCTATTAGTCCCCAACACAATCTTGCTGTGCCCACAATTCACAAGCCCTGGAGATCTCCACTCCACAACTGGAAAAGAAATGAAAGGAGCCTCATCTTGTTTCAATCGTATCCGGGCCTTTGCTCATCAGAGTGCCTGCTGGAACAGAACAAGACGATGATATTATGGTGATGATGTTGATAAAGAATGTGGTATGTATATACAATGGAATATTACTCAGCCACTAAAAAGGATGAAATCATGCCATTTTCAGCAACATGGATGGACCTAGAGATTGTCGTACTGAGTGAAGTAAGCCAGACAGAGAAAGAGAAACATCATATGCTATCCCTCATACCACTACAGACAAAGCTACTGGAGGTGATGGGATTCCAGTGGAGCTCTTTCAAATCCTGAAAGATGATGCTGTGAAAGTGCTGCACTCAATATGCCAGCAAATTTGCAAAACTCAGCAGTGGCCACAGGACTGGAAAAGGTCCGTTTTCATTCCAATCCCAAAGAAAGGCGATGCCAAAGAATGCTCAAACTACCGCACAATTGCACTCATTTCACACGCTAGTAAAGGAACGCTCAAAATTCTCCAAGCCAGGCTTCAGCAATACATGAACTGTGAACTTCCAGATGTTCAAGCTGGTTTTAGAAAAGGCAGAGGAACCAGAGATCAAATTGCCAACATCCGCTAGATCATCGAAAAAGCAAGAGAGTTCCAGGAAAACATCTATTTCTGCTTTATTGACTATGCCAAAGCTTTTGACTGTGTGGATCACAATAAACTGTGGAAAATTCTGAAAGAGATGGGAATACCAGACCACCTGACCTGCCTCTTGAGAAACCTATATGCAGGTCAGGAAGCAACATTTCGAACTGGACATGGAAGAACAGACTGGTTCCAAATAGGAAAAGGAATACATCAAGGCTGTATATTGTCACCCTGCTTATTTGACTTATATGCAGAGTACATCATGAGAAACGCTGGGCTGGAGGAAGCACAAGCTGGAATCAAGATTGCTGGGAGAAATATCAATAACCTCAGATATGCAGATGACACCACCCTTATGGCAGCAAGTAAAGATGAACTAAAAAGCCTCTTGATGAAACTGAAAGAGGAGAGTGAAAAAGTTGGCTTAAAGCTCAACAACATTCAGAAAACAAAGATCATGGCATCTGGTCCCATCAATTAATGGGAAATAGATGGGGAAACAGTGTCAGATTCTATTTTTCTGGGCTCCAAAATCACTGCAGATGGTGATTGCAGCCATGAAACTAAAAGACGCCTACTCCTTGGAAGGAAAGTTATGACCAACCTAGATAGCATATTCAAAAGCAGAGACATTACTTTGCCAACAAAGGTCCGTCTAGTCAAGGCTATGGTTTTTCCTGTGGTCATGTATGGATGTGAGAGTTGGACTGTGAAGAAGGCTGAGCGCTGAAGAATTGATGCCTTTGAACTGTGGTGTTGGAGAAGATTCTTGAGAGTCCCTTGGACTGCAAGGAGATCCAACCAGTCCATTCTAAAGGAGATCAGTTCTGGGTGTTCATTAGAAGGACTGATGCTGAAGCTGAAACTCCAATACTTTGGGCACCTTATGTGAAGAGTTGACTCATTGGAAAAGACCCTGATGCTGGGAGGGATTGGGGGCAGGAGGAGAAGGTGATGACAGAGGATGACATGGCTGGATGGCATCACTGACTCGATGGACATGAGTCTGGGTAAACTCTGGGAGTTGGTGATGGACAGGGAGGCCTGGCATGCTGCAATTCATGGGGTCGCAAAGAGTCAGACATGACTGAGCGACTGAACTGAACTGAACTGAACTGATCCCTTACATGAAGCATCTAAAAGGAAATTATACAAATGAACTTATTTACAAAATGGAAATAGACTCACAGATTTAGAGAAGGAAATTATGGTTACCGGGGGGAAAGCTGTAGGGAAAGAATAGTTAGGGGGGTTTGGATCCATAGGTACACACTGCTATATTTAAAATGGATAACCAACAAGGATGTATTGTATGGCACAGGGAACGTTACTGAGCAGCCTGGATGGGAGAGGAGCTTGGGGGAGAATGGATACACATATATGTATGGCTGAGACCCTTTGCTGTCCACCTGAAACTATCACAACATTGTTAACTGGCTGTACTCCAATACAAAATAAAAAGTTTTTTTAAAAAAAATTTTAAAAGAAAATAATGTCAATGTGATGATGCTGTTGATAAGAAGAAGCGGGGAGGAGGAGGGCAGAGGAAACAGCTACCAAACTGTCATTTCCGGAACACTTCCTAGCATGTGCCAGGGCAGTACTAACTTCCACGCCCTGACTTTTTTAATGCTCTGAATAGCCATACGAGGGGCAACCCTTACATGTTACAAATGAGGAAGCTGAGAGAGAAGTAAGGAATATTTTTTTCCAAAGCAGAGTCACAGTCAGAATGCTATATCCCCCCTGGGAGCTTCCTGGTCTTCTGAAGCGAGGCCCCCGAGGAATCCTCTCTTTTGCAGGAGCCACCACCACCACCACCAGAGGCAAGGCTGCTGCCTTGAGGCTCTCCAACCTGGAAGTGTCTGCTCTCACCCGGCCTGCACCGAAGGTGACAAGCGCCCTACTCGTGGAGTCAGTCACTACGTGCCCGGCTCTGTGCACATCATCACCACCCCAACTCAGAGACTCAGAGAGGTTAGGGGCCTTGCCCAAGGTCACGGAGCAGGAACACAAGAGTGCTAAACCCAAGTCCACCAGGTTCCAGAGTCTGAGCGCTTATGTACTCTGCAAGCAAGCGCTTCTGACGCTGGCGGACTGCAAGTAAGCGCTTCTGACGCTGGCGGACAAAGATCTTAGGTGCCAGGGGAGGAACGAGTTCTGGCAGAGGAAGGAACCAGCTCAGAGCTTGGAGGGACCAAAGCAGGATGTTAGCAGAGCCCCTAGACCTCAAAAACAGAACTCCTGTTCCGTTCCTCGGAAATGCTCCTCTCACTGTTCAGGAGGACCATGCCCCATCTACCCCTGAAACACACACACAGGTCCCAGCAGTACAGCCTGCAGAAAGCGTGCAGGATCTGGGGCTGTCAGAAGACAGCCATATCAGCCACGGGCTGGCATGCATTAGTAGCTTAATCACACTCAGTTAAATCCCCTATAAAACAGGATTAAGGACTTCCCCGGTGGTCCAGTGGATAAGAACCTGCCTGCCAATGCAGGGGACACGGGTTCAGCAGACGGCCCGGGAAGATTTCACACGCTGTGGAGCCACTGAGCCCGTGTGCCACAACCACTGAACCTGTGCTCCAGAGCCCAGAAGCCACAACTACTAAGCCTGAGCACTGCAACTCCGGAAGCCCGTGTGCCCAGAGCCTGTGCTCCGCGACAACAGAAGCCACTGCAATGAGAAGCCCGCCCACCGGAACGAAGAGCAGACCCTGTTCATTGCAGCTAGAGAAAGCCTGAGCGTCGCAGCAAAGACCCAGCACAACCAAAACTGAAAAAGGGGGGGAAAAAAAACAGGATTAAAATTCATGCCCTGCAATGACCCAGGGATGTTAAGAGGACCAAATGAGAGGTTTTGTGTAATAGCACCCTGAAAATTACAAAGAGCAATCCTCTGAAGGGGATGTTCACGTGCCCACTCACAGTGGCACAAAATGAACAACAGGGAAACAAGACGTCTGTTAACCACAGCTGATCAAGTGTCAAGTTGTATACTCTGTCCTGCTTACTCCACTCACACGACAGAGGAGAAATGAAACTCACCAGGCTTCACCTCTGAAGGCGTTTTGCTGTGTTATCTGGCAAGAATTGGAAAGGGAGCGAGGACATGGACACAGATGGACAGCGAGGGAACCAGCAAGCAGCCCCTCGCAGGAACAGAGGTGCAGGGCTCGGACGTGCTGAGAAGACTGACCCGTCGAACTCAGGGGCAGTGAAAGGGCAGAGCCAAAGGAGAAGGGAAGACTGGGCTGGCTGGGCAGGGTCCCGGGCTGGAAGATGGGGAGTCAGTAAAGAAGGCGCTGGTCCTAGGGAGTCTAATTGTTAGGACTCGGTGTTCTCACTCCTGGGACCTGGGTGTGATCCTTGGTCAGGGAACTAAGATCGAGCAAGAAAATAAGTTTCTGATCCTGGTGACAGTGGTGACCCTTGTGATGTCACCTGTCAAGCCCATGGATGTCGACCCCCCCTGGAAAGGCCCAAGTCTCAGCAAGCCACACTTCTCCAGATTTGTATTCCAGAGGGAATCTTTCTGGGTGGCAAACGAGGTCTGGTACCTCCCCTGTTTGGGATCTCCAGGTGACTCAGCAGGAGTCAGGCCCCCCTGCGTGTCCCCAGAGATCCTCTCCACCTGGTCCCACCCACCTCTCACGCCTCGCTCCTCCCAATCTCCAACCCGTAACGAGCTGACCTGCTGGTTCCTGTAGTGTCAGGTTCTGAAAGGCCCCCAGAGTCCTGCCTGCATTGCTCACTGCTGTCTCCCTGAAACAGAAGGCCTGGGAGAAGGAACATACCAGAGGCTGGTCCCGAGCCACTTAGATGGGGTGGACCAGGTTCCTGTCGCAGTGGGGTTTGCAGTGCGGGTTCAGCCAGTGCTCCAGGAACTGCTCCTCGGCACGGTGTTCCAGGAGGAGCAGATGGTGCATGTACTCCTGTAAAACAAACACACATTTCAGAGAGAAGCTTTTATCCATGGTGTCGGCCGAGCCGCCCCTGTGCAGGGTACGGCTGTGCTTCTGAGATACAGCAGCACAGCCAGGGAGGAAAAAGTACCAGCAACCGTAAGTGCTGAGAGGGTGTGTATCCCGGGGGCTCAGAGGCACTGATGACGGAGAGTTACATGGAACAACCACTTTGGAAAACAATCTGTTGCCTAGAATCCTGAAATGCCACTCTTTTTTATAGACTAGAGCAGTGATTCTCAAACTTCATCAAGCATCAAGAAGCCCCCTAGAGGGCTTGTTAAAAACCTACAGATTGGGACTTCCCTAGTGATCCAGTGGCTAAGACTGCACGCTCCCAATGCAGGGGTCTCCACCCCTGGTCAGGGAACTAGATCGCACACGCTACCACTGAAAAATATCCCACACGCTGCAACTAAAACCAAAATAGATAAATACAAATAAAATTTGAAAAACCTATAGATTGCTGGGCCCCACCCGCAGAGTTTCTGATTCAATGAGTCTGGGATACAGCTCCAGATTTTGCATTTCTAACAAGTATCCAGTTGTGAATGTCACCGGTCACTTTGAGAACAAGAGAAGATAAGAATGTTTACAGTAGCAATAAATTTGTAGTAGCAAAATACTGGAAACAGGTGGAAACATTTCAAATATCCATTGATAGGAGGATGGATGAATAAATTATGGTAGGATCACAAAGTAGAATATTACGCAGCAGTGAAAATGTGATTATAATAACATACAGAAACATAGATGAGTTGTAGAAATAGCATGAGTGGAAAGAGCAACTCCAAGAAGACAATGTTTATAGTGTGGCATCATTTTAATGAAGCTGAAAACATGCATAACTTAATAATATACTAGTTATGGCACCGCATTTGTGATAAAATCATCTTTTTCAAAAGGTAAAGGATAACTATAAGAAAGTTGGAGTTGATATGCTATTGTCAAATAAAATAAGTTTTAAAGCCAAAAAACTGTTCCTGGGGATCTAGGGGCATTTTGTGAAAACAGCCTGGCAATTTCTTAAAATGCTGAACATAGAGTTAGTATACAAGCAGGCAATGAGAAAAATGAAGGGATATGTTCACACAAAAGTGTGTACACAGATTTTCACAGCAGCATTATTCATCACAGTCAAAAAGTAGAAACAACCCAAATGTCCATCAACCGATGAATGGATAAATAAAATATAGCGTATCCGCAGACAATGGAAATACTATATGGCCATTAAAAGGAATGACGCATGCTGCAATCTGGCTGAACCTCAAAAATACTATGCTAAGTTTAAAAAGCCAGTCACAGAGGACCACAGGTTGCTCGGTTTCATCTCTATGAAATGTCACTGGCTCTGCGTGTTGGTGTGTCCACAACAGAGGGCAGCTGGTTGTTCGGTGCTGCCTGTCTCTGTGAGCAGCGTCTCCATCGATGGCCCCACGTGGCCGGGGAGGCAGAGCTTCATCGTGCTCCGGGATCTCCTCCTCTGCCCGACCCTCCAGCCCCACCAGCCAGTCAAGCCCCAGCCCAGTGGGTGCTCCCGGATCCCCGCCATCGCCTCTGCGCAGCCACAGTCCCCAGCCCTACTGCGCGGTCCCCGCCCAGGCATCTGGGGAGCTCTCCCTGCCTCGAGCCTTACCTCCTTCCTCTCCACTCAACTCCAGAGTGAGGGTCTGGCGGGGTGGGGGGTGCGGGCGGGGACTGTGCTTTTCACCTGTTTGTTTTTTCTTTCTTTTTTCTCTTCAATAGACATGTTTCAGAAGTTTTAGTTTCACAGCAAAATGAAGCAAAAAATACAGTGATTTCCCATATACCCCACAGATGCACAACCTCCCCCATTATCAAATCTTGCCCTGGAGTGGTGCATCTGTTACAAGAGATGAACCTACCCACATCAACACCACATCATCACCCAGAGTTTGTGCTGGGGTCACTCTTGGTGCTGTACATTCTATGAATTTAGACACATGCATAATGACACATATCCATCATTAGACTATCAAACAGAATACTTGCATTGCCCTATAATTATTTCATGTTCTACCTGTTCATCCCTCCCTCCCCTCTAACCCCTGATAACAATTGATCTTTTTACTGTCTCAAAGGAAGGCGATGGCAGCCCACTCCAGTACTGTTGCCTGGAAAATTCCATGGATGGAGGAGCCTGGTGGGCTGCAGTCCGTGGGGTCACAAAGAGTCGGACACGACTGAGCAACTTCAGTTTCACTTTTCACTTTCATGCATTGCAGAAGGAAATGGCAACCTAGTCCAGTGTTCTTGCCTGGAGAATCCCAGGGACGGGGGAGACTGGTGGGCTGCCGTCTATGGGGTCGCACAGAGTCGGACACGACTGAAGCGACTTAGCAGCAGCAGCAGCAGCAGGTTTACCTTAGAAGTGGAAAAAGATCTATTTCTGCTTCTTTAACTACACTAAAGCCTTTGACTGTGTGGATCATAAATAACAAACTGTGGAAAATTCTGAAAGAGATGGGAATACCAGACCACCTGACCTGCCTCTTGAGAAACCTGTATGCAGGTCAGGAAGCAACAGTTAGAACTGGACATGGAACAACAGACTGGTTCCAAATAGGAAAAGGAGTAGGTCAAGGCTGTATATTGTCACCCTGCTTATTTAACTTCTATGCAGAGTACATCATGAGAAATGCTGGGCTGGAAGAAGCACAAGCTGGAATCAAGATTGTTGGGATAAATATCAATAACCTCAGATATGCAGGTGACACCACCCTTATGGCAGAAAGTGAAGAGGAGCTAAAAAGCCTCTTGATGAAAGTGAAAGAGGAGAGTGAAAATGTTGGCTTAAAATTCAACATTCAAAAAACTTAAGATCATGGGGTTGGGTCCAATCACTTCATGGCAAATAAATGGGGAAACAATAGAAACAGTGACAAACTTTATTCTCTTGGGCTTCAAAATCACTGCAGATGGTGACTGCAGCCATGAAATTAAAAGACGCTTGCTCCCTGAAAGAAATGCTATGACCAACCTAGACAGAATATTCAAAAGCAGAGAATTACTTTGCAAACAAAGGGCTATATAGTCAAAGCTATGATTTTTCCAGTGGTCATGTAGGGATGTAAGAGGTGGACCATAAAGAAAGCTGAGGGCCAAAGACCTGATGCTTTGGAACTGTGGTGTTGGAGAAGACTCTTAAAGTCCCTTGGACAGCAAGGAGATCAAACCAATCAATCCTAAAGGAAATCAGTCCTGAATATTCATTAAAAGGACTGATGCTGAAGCTGAAGCTCCAATACTTTGGCCACCTGATGTGAAGAGCTGACTCATTGGAAAAGACCCTGATGCTGGGAAAGATTGAAGTCAGAAGGAGAAGGGGACAACAGAGGATGAGATGGTTGGATGGCATCACTTACTCAATGAACATGAGTTTGGGCAAGCTCCAGAAGATAGTGAAGGACAAGGAAGCCTGGTGTGCTGCAGTCCATGGGTTTGCAAAGAGTCGGACATGACTGAGTGACTGAACAACAACAACAACCACTTTAATGGCAGAAAACAAAGGAACTCAAGAGCCTTTTGATGAAGGTGAAAGAGGAAGTGAAAATATTGGCTTAAAACTCAACATTCAAAAAAGTAAGATCATGGTATCCAGTCCCATCATTTCATGGCAAATAGATGGGGCAAAAATGGAAACAGTGACAGACTTTATTTTCTTGGGCTCCAAAATCACTGCAGATGGTGACTGCAGCCATGAAATGAAAAGACACTTGCTCCTTGGAAGAAAAGCTATGACAAACCTAGACAGCATATTCAAAAGCAGAGACACTACTTTGCCGACAAAGGTCCATCTAGTCAAAGCTATGGTTTTTCCAGTGGTCATGTATGGATGTGAGAGTTGGACCATAAAGAAGGCTGAGCACCAAAGAATTGATGCTTTTGAACTGTGGTGTTGGAGAAGATGCTTGAGAGTCCCTTGGACTGCAAGATCAAACCAGTCAATCTGAAATGAAATCAACCCTGAATATTCATTGGAAGGACTGATACTGAAGCTGAAGCTCCAATATTTTGGCCACCTGATGGGAAGAGTTGACTCGTTAGAGGAGACCCTGTTGCTGGGAAAGACTGAAGGCAGAAGGAGAAGGGGATGACAGAGGATGTCATCACCAACTCAATGGACTTGAGTTTGAGCAAATTCTGGAAGATAGTGAAGGACAGGGAAGCCTGGTGTGCTACCATTCACGGGGTCCCAAAGAGTCGGACACAAGTTAGCAACTAAATAACATTTATCTTTTCCAGAATATCTTATCATTGGAGTCATACTGTGTGTAGCCCTTTCAGATTAGCATTTTTTACTTAGAAATATGCATTGAAGTTTCCTCCATATTTTTTCATGGTTTAAAGCCCATTTCTTTTTAGAGCTCAATGATATTTCATTTTCTAGATATACCACAATTTATCCATTTACCTACTGAAAGGCATCTTGGTTGCTTCCGAGTGTTAACAATTATGAATAAAGCTGTGACAAACATCTATGTACATGTTTTTTGTATTGAACATAAGTTTTCAATTCATTTGAATAAATACCAAGAAGCATGATCCCTGGGTCATATGTTGAAGGGGATGCTTAGTTGTGAAGGAAACCACTGGACTGCCTTTGAAAGTGGCTGTGCCGCTCTGCATTCCCACCAGCAGTGAATGCGAGTCCCTGTCGTCCTGCAGCCTTGCCAGCATTTGACCATGTCAGTGTTCTGGGTTTCGGCCACTCCAGCAGGCATACAGTGGTATCTCATTGTTTAATTTGCATTTCCCTGACGACATATGATACGAGCATCTTTTCAGATGCTCGTCTTTCAATCCATGTTCTTTGGTGAAGTATCTGTTTGGGTACTTTTGCCAAGGTATGTTTTTAAAATATGAATAATGAAAATGGCGTTATTGTTTTTTATCACAGGTGACACATATTACTGTTTTGAGATTATGTAAAAATTAAGTTATAAAGAAGAGAGTGAAAAATCCCTTCTGTTGGTTTGGTTTGGTTTTGTCTCTCTCTTCATTCTGTTGCAAAGTCGACTTTTTAAAAAATTTATCTGCAATTGCTTCCTCTCTTAAAATACTTGAATGGCTTCCACTGGGCTAAGGAAAATCCTTAAGGTGGTTTGCAGGGTTGCTGGCGATCCTGCCTCACCCACTTCCTGAGCCTCTTCCATCACCATCATCCCACATGAGCTTTGCGCTCCATCTTTCCCTGGACGGGCTATGCTTGCTCTGCTCTCTGATTTTAGGCTATTCTCTCTGCCCAAAACACCCTGTGCCTTCTCTTTTTCCTTAGTTCAGTTCAGTTGTTCAGTCGTGTCTGACTCTCTGTGACCCCATGGACTACAGCATGCCAGGCCTCCCTGTCCATCACCAACTCCCAGAGTTTATTCAAACTCATGTCCATCACGTCAGTGATGCCATCCAACCATCTCATCCTCTGCTGTCCCCTTCTCCTCCTGCCTTCAATCTTTCCCAGCATCAGGGTCTTCTCCAATGAGTCAGTTCTTCGCATCAGGTGGCCAAAGTATTGGAGTTTCAGCTTCAGCATCAGTCCTTCCAATGAATATTCAGGACTGATCTCCTTTAGGATGGACTGGTTGGCTCTCCTTGCAGTCCAAGGGACCCTCAAGAGTCTTCTCCAACACCACAGTTCAAAAGCATCAATTCTTCAGCACTCAGCTTTCTTTAGAGTCCAGCTCTCTATCTCATCCCGATCTGATTTTTCAGCCCTCAGCTTAGATGTTACTTCCTCCAGGCAGCTTCTCAGATTCTCTGTGGCATCGCAGCTCTCTAGACTTCCCCAGCACAGCTCTGGTCACTCAGCTTAGCAGTGACCACTCCCTGAGAGTAGGGATTTAATTGGGCCTCATCAGACTTTTTAGTGGAAGTGCTGTGTATGCTGGCTCATGTGTTGGCACATGAACTTGATGTTTCCTTTTGAAAGAGAGAGAACTGACTTTCAATTTGATGGATATATGTTGTTGACATTGCCCTGAAATAAGGCTTGGTGCTGAAATTATGGGATGGGAATCACTGCAAAGTATGCATGGAACAGTCCATATGAGCACATGTAGATAACCCAAAGCTTCAGGCCATTAATCAGAGAAGTGGCATTTCACCTTATACACATAGGTGTAATATCTGTAGAAGATCATTTTGGCAGGTACAGATCTAAAAATCCTAAATCATGAAAACCCTCCAATGGCATTGATAAATCTTTAACAGACAGTCCAGTTTAGAGCTCTGAGTTTTTAAGTTTCAAGAAAATCCTCTAGGAAGTCTACATCCTATTTTAGATATTTTTTTAATTTAATGACTGTGCAAAGGAATGAATTATGAGGTGTCCAATTTTCCTGAAATATTGTTTCCTTTCCCCCAGGACTTGGGCAGTTTGAAACTGTTTTGATTATGTTATTGCTTTCATTTAACTCATCAAGATGTTCCCTGTGTCCTGGGTGAGGAGTCTCTGGGACAGCCAGGGAGGGGTTGGTCTCTGGGAGGGCTTCTTGTAGGACCCAACGAGGACTCCCGAGCAGCTTGCTGGACACATTTGTGAGTTTGGGGCTCAGCCCTGCCCTGTCTTGCCCTGTCTGCGGAGTCTTTGGCCAGAAGAATAGTCACTGGGAGGAACAGGAAGGCAGCGTGGAGTCTTGTAAATAAGGAACAAGGACTTTTCAGCACATAGCTTTACTTGCTCAGCTGTTCCGTGTAACAGCTCCCTGAAGGAAACCCATATTGCTGTCTTCTCGCCTGCCTGTTTACCAGGCATGTGGTGGAGGGGCTAAGAGGGTCAGGTCTGGGTCTGGATTGGGGGCTAGTTCCAATCAAGACCTTACCACGGCTGCTGCTTTCCATATCAGTCACTAAGTCATGTCCGACTCTTCTGCAAACCCATGGACTGTAGCCCACCAGGTTCTTCTGTCCATGGGATTTCCCAGGCAAGAACACTAGAGTGAGTTGCTATCTCCCTTTCCAGGGGATCTTCCCAACCCAGGAAGCAAACCCGCACCTCCTGTATTAGCAGGCAGACTCCTTACCATTCAGCCACCGCGTGTCCAGCCTCAATTTGTCCATCTGCAATATGAGGTTGCCCTAGCACATACTTCACTGCGTTTCCAGGATTAAACAAAATGATACGAATGAAGCTCTGTGCCAAATTCGTAATCTGCATTTTCCTTTCTAAACCCATTCTCAAGACTTCCCTAGCCGTCCAGGGGTTAAGGCTCTGGATTCCAATGCAGGGGGTGCAGTTTCCATCCGTGATCAGAGAACTAAGATCTCTCATGTGGTGTGGTGCAACCATAAATCAATAAATAAACCCATTCTCTCCCTTCCTTCGTCTGGCCCTTGGCGCTAAGAGGCTGACCTAGATGAACTGCAACATGGACGCTTTTGTCCTGCAGCTCCCAGTTGGGTTTGGAGGAGGAGGTGCCAGCAGAGGACTGGAGGCAGGAGGCGAGAGGTGGAGTCCATATGGACTCCCCTGGTACCTCCCCGAGGACTCCCGGCAGGTGGTCTGCATCGCTCCCCTGATGACCCAGCTTCTAGAGGTCTGCCCCTCCAGGTCTGGGAACCACACTCTTCCCTTCCACCCTCCTGCCTCAGGAGCCTCAGCCCTGCGGCCTTTATCATTTCTTGTCAGTTCCCCTTCATCCTGCCACACCTTTGTAAACAGTCCTTGACTAAGCCCTCCTCAGTTAATTTTGGTTGCTATTTGATATGGAAGACCTGACCATGCCCTGAAGTTGTGGATGGAGCATCTCTCCCAGGAACTGGTCCACAGGAAACTTTCAATAAATGTTTGTTGAATAAAAGACTAAAGCCGTGGTCTTCAAAGCATGATCTGTGCTCCCCTCGCCGGTCCATGATGTCAAAACTACTTTTTAAACAATATTAAGACATTTGCCTTCTCACTATGCACGTACGTGTGTGCTCAGTCACTCCGTCATGTCCAACTCTTGGTGACCCCATGGACTGTAGCCTGCCAGGCCCCTCTGTCTATGAAATTTTCCAAGTAAGAATACTGAAGTGGGTTGCCATTTCCTACTCCAGGGGATCTTTCCGACCCAGGGATCAAACCCACGTCTCCCTCATCTCCTGCATTGGCAGGCGGATTCTTTACCCCCGAGCCACTTGGGAAGCCCCATCACTGTGCGTAAAATTGACACCTCTGCAGGAGTGAAGGCACCCAGCTAGCCTAGGGGTCACACTGTCCTTCATCACACACTCACAGCTAAAATAAATAATAAAAACAAAGCAGGCTTAACAGGCCAGTTTCACTGAAACACGCCCTGGTAAAGCCATAGAGAGTGACCAATAGGAAGTACACAAGTAGCACTTCCGCTGCCCAACAGAGTGCAACGATTTTCTCAAGAAGAAGCACCTGGGGGATGTCAGGGTCAAGGGTTGCACTAGGCGTTTCGTGCGCCTGTTTGGCAGGCATCTGTCCAAAAACTAACGCACTGAGCTTGTCACTTCCAGGAAAACAACTGCCGGTGCTTGTTACTAGATGATGAAATTTGAGCTTTCAAGAGGAAATTAGAACTGTGGGAAACTTACATTTGCAACCATGAACCTGATAGTTTCCAAAAAGACTTTTCCAATGAGATCGGTGGTGATAGGAAAGAATATCACCACTGAAAAACAGCGTTTACGCACCTCTTATAATTACATGCTCATTGGCATCCTTACTCATTTAATCCTTGTTCCTTTCAGCCAAACACCTATCTGGCTCTTTGATGAGTGACCAAGACATACCTAGTATATGACTTACTTCTTGACACATAGTAGGGCCTCAGTAAAACACACAGAAGAAATGTACAAACAAGTGAATGAGTAACTGAAATGACTGTTCTTTCTCCATAATCTCACTAACTCTTCCCTGGGAGGTTCCTGGGTATCTGTGTCAATCTGCCCATTATAATGGCCCAGGCCAAATGTACATAAAGAACATCCAAGAATGAAATATATATATATATATTTCACACTCCTAAATAGAGGCTGAAATCATTGTTGAAGAAAAACAATACAGACGCACACATAGAGGGAGAAAGAAACAAGCTCTGGTTTCCATGACATTTCACTATTTATTTAAAATGTTAGGGAAATGAATACGCCACAAAGGCCTAAAAGCAATCATTAGTCAAAGATGAAAAGCCAAACTGCAAATCTGCTGAAAACCACAAATTCAACAATTGTGTTGGCTAGGTTAGAAATGGCCCAGCATTAATGATAATCTCAAATGTTCCTGGATCAAGAAAGAAGGGTAGATGGAAAATAAGTTTTCATTTTTTTTTTAAATTTCTTTCTTCATGGGGAAGAAAAGCAAACAAAAACCAATATCTGTTTTCCATGTCCAATGCCAACTATAATGGTTTAAGTAAATAATTTCTCAGTAATTAGAGCAGAAATTGGAAGAGGTCCTTTATAATGGCACAGGAGAGGTGTGATAATGAAATTAAAAACCCACTGGAACCTGAGCTTAGCTGAGAATCATAAACTAGACAGTTAATCTATCAAGGTGGGATCTTTTTCCAAGAAGGCAAACTTCTTCCTGTGACATTTGCATGGAATTAAAGATCCACTGACATTTGGATGAAGTATTTTGCTCATTAGTAAAAGCAAGGTAATCAGACAGGCAGTAGGGTGGCTCAGAACTTAACTGCTCAGGGCCACCAGAAGGCTCAGTCCTAAAAGAAGGCAAATCATTTATGCGCACAATTTGCCTCTGAACTGGTTTTTGAGATCACAGGGCACGAAAGGGTAATGGAGTCACTACATACATTTGTCAAGGCGCCAAATATGAAAGCATATTTTATAAAGACTATTTACAATAAAGCTAATATGATTTATACTTGCCCAACAAGAACATTCCTTAAAGGAACACAGGCCAAAATGGAAAGCATATTCCCAGGGCACACAAGTGCTTACGAATACAATCAAAAAGGACATAATTTTAGCTCAGATGTCATCTTTTTAGAGAATTTCCATGGTTCACCCCAGCAGTTGGCAGTAATTTCTTCCCTAAAATTTGGAATGACTAAGAGAAATTTAATGAATTTAAGCAAGGCCATGGGGAAGACGTCTTTGAAATAACCTCCAGGTTCTATGGTAGAGTTATGTCCCACAACACTTCTCCCCTGGAGAGAAGCAGAGAGAGGAAAGGAAATAAGTATCATGAGCATTTAGTAAATGTCAAACTCTGCTTGGTGCTGGGGGCCCAGAAGTGAAACAAACAGTCCATCTGCTCAAGCAGTTTAGAGCAGTCTAGTGAGAGAGAGAGGTTGGTTGTTTTTTGTTTTTCTAAGTCAGAAATAGCAAGTTTATGCTGTGAGTGCTAGGCCAGAGGGATGCTGTAATTCATGGTGGGAGGATGGGGACACCAGGAAATCCTCTTTAAAAAGGCGTCATTTCAGGTCAATCTCTGCAAATAAGTAGAGTTAACCAGGTAGGCAAGAGCAGAAGAAACAAGTACAAAGGCAGGTGCTGTCAGAGAAGAACTTCAAACACATCCGCGTTCCAGATAACCTCTCCTTCTCCTGTTACCAATGCCATTGAATAGCACCCACGTGTCCACACAGACGCCAGCAAGCCAGTTTTGATCCCTCATCCTACCTGACCGCATCCACTCCTCCTGCCCCAGAAACGGCCAACTGATCTACAATTTAAGATACCATAATCATGCTCCCCTCATATCTTTACCTTAAAACCTCCACTGGAACACTCTTGGAGGACAAGAGCATGAATTATCCTTTAAAACTTTTAGAGGCTTGGCGGGAAGTTTGGGGTTCCTCTCGAGTTGCGACGTGGACCTCAGGGTCCCGCTCGTATTGCCTCGGGGAAGTCAGGTCTCATTTCGAGTTGTGACGGGCACCTCGGGATTCCTCGAAAGTCACTGCAGGGAAAATAGGCCTCATCTAGACTTGTGTCCAGAAACTCTGTGTTCCTCTCCAGTGGCAACA
Source organism: Bos grunniens (assembly GCF_055505025.1). NCBI lineage: Eukaryota > Metazoa > Chordata > Mammalia > Artiodactyla > Bovidae > Bos > Bos grunniens. The sequence continues at coordinate 55,885,708 of NC_141183.1, read as the reverse complement.
GGGATCTCGGGGTTGCATTCAAGGTTCACCTGGGGAGTCAGGCCTCGTCTCGAGTTGAAGCAAAGAGCTCTGCTCTCCTCAAGTTGTGACGGGTATCTCTTGGAGCCCTTTGAGTAGCCTAAAGGGAGTCAAGCCTCCTATGGAGTTTTGAGAGGGATTGCTCTCTAGGCCCTGCAGGAAAAGAAGGGCCTCATCTCGTGATGACGGGGGAATCTAGCGGTTTTTCTCGAGTTGTGGCAGGAAATAAATAAATAAAACTTCTAGAAAGCAGTGTGGAAATATATACTAAAAGCTTTAAAAATATTTGTATACTTGGACCCAGTAATTTATTTTCTGGCAATATGTCCTTAGCAACTTATTCAAAATGTTAAAAATACCATAAGAGCAAACTTTTAGACTGTTGTTTATAATAGAAAAAATAGTGGAAAAAGGAGCCCTCCTACACTGTAGGTGGCCATGTAAACTGGTGTACCCAGTGTGGAGAACAATATAGAGGTTCCTTGAAAAACTAAAATACAGCTACCACCATATGATCCAGCAATCCCACTCCTGAGCATATGTCTGGAGAAAACCATAATTAGAAAAGATACATGCACCCTGACGTTCATTTATCATAACCAAGACATGGAAGCAACCTAAATGTTGGACAGACGAAGGGATAAAGAAGAGGTAGTTCATGTGTACGATGCAGTATCACTCAGCCATAAAATCGAGTGAAACAATGCCATTTGCAGCAACACGGATGGGCCTAGAGACTGTCATTCTAAGTGAACTAAGTCAGACAGAGGCATATATCATATGATAGGACTTACATGTCAAATCTAAAAAGATAATACAAGTGGACTTATTTACAAAACAGAAACCGATTCACAGACTTTGAAAGCACACTTATGGTTACCAAAGGGGAAAGGTCAGGGAGGGATAGATTAGGAGTTTGGGATCAGCATATCCTTGCCGGAGAAGGCAATGGCACCCCACTCCAGTACTCTTGCCTGGGAAACCCCATGGACGGAGGAGCCTGGTGGGCTGCAGTCCATGGGGTCGCGAAGAGTCGGACACGACTGAGCGACTTCACTTTCACTTTTTATTTTCATGCACTGGAGAAGGAAATGGCAGCCCACTCCAGTGTTCTTGCCTGGAGAATCCCAGGGACGGCAGAGCCTGGTGGGCTGCTGTCTATGGGGTCGCACAGAGTCGGACACGACTGACGTGACTTAGCAGCAGCAGCAGCAGCTACTATATATAAAATAGATAATCAACAAGGACCTACTGTATAGCACAAAGAATGCTAGTCAATATTCTATAATAACCTATGTGAGAAAATAAACTGAAAATGAATGGATATATGTATAACTGAACCGCTTTGCTGTATACCTGAAACTAATACAATATTGTAAATAGACTATATTCCAATATAAAATAAAAATTAAATTTAAGGCACACTCCTTCTTTTCGTTATAGTTGATGAACCTGAAAGCCATGTTAGTACAATTGAAACTTTTATTACTTACAGTATTACTACTAAGACATCTCATGGGGAATTTGACTCCAGTGAATTCGAAGTTAGGAGACATTATCAAGGTTTTCTTTGATTAAAAGAAAAACTTGAAGAACAACCCACTTTGATTATTCCACCATTGTCAGAAATGTTTATAGTGAAAGGAATGGTGGAATGCTTTAATGGTGACATCGCTGAGACACGCAGGAAGGCATTGCACAAATTTTTGAACCAAGTTGCTGATCATCCGACTCTAACATTTAATGAGGACGTTTAAGTTTTTCCTATTGCACAAGCTTGGCAACTCTCTTCTCGCAAGAAGCAAGGGCGTAGATTACTCAGCAGGATGGGGCAGACAGAGCAGCCGCATTATCAATGAGAGGAGTTAAAAGTCGCCCCGAGGAATCCAAGGAAATGAATAACTTTGTTGAACTATTCAGCCAGAAAATAAATTTGATAGATTAAGACATCTCAGAGAATTTGCAAGAAAGAAAGGGAATATTTTGATGAAAGAATATGACCCAATCCATATTCTGCGGTCAGCATCAGAGGAGATCTGGCTGATACTCTGCAAGGTGCTGCCGGCTGCACTGACAAACGCTGTAAGGCCTCTGAAAACAGATGTCCGGCCTCTCAGAGGCCCTGCTTCCTGTCGTATGTGAGTGTGTGCTTTACACTGAAATGTTAATGGGTGTCAGGAAAAGAAGAGACCAAAGACAGGCAGAACTGGATTCCACAGTTGCAGCTTTGACCTCCAGAAAGGCAGATACTGTTTACAGAAGAGACTGGAAAACTGGAAGTGGAGTACACTAATAAAACCCTGAAAGCAGATGGGGAAAGATGGAAACAAAACAATGCAAAATGATATCAAGTCAGCATTTACAAACATGGCTGAGGAGAACATTCTCTAGGATGAACAGTGAAAGGGTTCTCTGATCTGATCTCCTGATGGCGTGTTTCCGTTATTTAGCGCCTTGCTACATGGGACTCCTTCCTTACATCAACGGACAGATCTCCACTTGGAAGAAGCTTCTGAAGATAAATTGTAATTGCATTGAAGACTTCTATGTGATCTTTGGGAAACAGTGTCTGTTAAACAAAGTTATTCTTTCTAGATGGCCTGGGTCCTTTCTAAAGTGGATGAAAGGTGTTTCACACTACCTGGAAAACCAACAACTTAAAACTCAGGTGTTCCAGATCATTGATATGAATTTGGATATATATCCAATTTGGATGGGCTTCCCTGATAGCTCAGTTGGTAAAGAATTAGCCCGCAATGCAGGAGACCCCAGTTCGATTGCTGGTTCAGGAAGATCCCCTGGAGAAGGGATAGGCTACCCACTCCAGTATTGTTGGGCTTCCTGTGTGGTTCAGCTGGTAAAGAATCTGCCTGCAATGTGGGAGAGCCAGGTTCAACCCCTGGGTTGGGAAGATCTGGCCTGGAAAATTCTTGGGAAGTATTCTGGCCTGGAAAATTCCATGGGATCACAAAGAGTTAGACATGACTGAGTAACTTTCACTTCCACTTCCAACTTGGCTATATTTATATATACATATAAATATTTAGCTTAGTTTTAAATATGTTCTTAAATTTGTATGCCAATAATTATACATAAAGAAGTTTTCTCTTAAATATTTGTCTGTGGAATATGTCATTTTAAATATATTGCAAAGACTCAGTTTTAATAAAAAGTTTAAAATGAAAAATTAGATTTAAAAAGATAGTGGAAATGATTGAACAAAAGAGGGTAATTTACTATCATTATGGTTATAAAGAGTTTTAATAATATGAAGAACTGTGTATAATATTAAGAGAAACAGATAAAAAAGCATGCAGTTGAGCTTCCTTTTAAAATCTTATTTATTCCCATTTTGAATGTTGTGCATGCAAAGTCTGGTAAGAACAAGTGTTGCCAAGAATACAAGGAACTAGGTATTTTTATCTACATTACTGATGGGAGTTGGTAAGGCAATTTGGCAGTACCCATTTCAATTGCAAGTACATAAACCCTCTGACTCAGAAGTTTCATTTCTTATCATTGAACTTGGCAAAACATACATGTGTACAAGGATATCATGATCAGAAATAGCTACAATGCCCATTGTTCCAGGAAGAGTTAAATAAAATAAATAAGTTGTAACATGTCTTAGTCCATTCAGGCTCTATAACCTGAAATACCACAGACTGGGCAGCTCACCAACCACAGAAACTGACTTCTTCCAGCCCAGGAGGTGGGAGATCACAGATCAGGGTGGAAGCAGGGGCGGATGTGGGCTGCCTGGCCGGCCACAGACATCTCCTCGCATCCTCACATGGCAGACGTGTCTGGGGAGATTTCCTGGGGCCTCTTTCATACGGACACTAATCCCATTTACAATCCATGAGAGCACAGCCCTTATGACCTGAGTACCGACGAAACGCCCCATCCCCGGATACCGTCACTTGGGAGTTCAGATTTCAGTATATGAATGGAGGGGAGGGGAGGACACAAACCCTCAGACCATAGCATAATACATATCCTACGCTTCAATTTAAAATGAACTAGAACAAGAAGTTTTACTTCTTGTAGAAGTAAAAGATAGTAAAGAAGTCACGAAATAAAGGCAACCCTGCTTGCCCCATAGCCTGACCCACAGCAGTGAAGGGGCAGACAAGCCTGACACGTTGAAGGCACAGGGAGGAGGCCAGCGTGCCCACAGGGGTGGGGCAGGGAGAGGGATGCGTCACAGGCGGAGGTCAAGGAGGGAACAGAGGGAGTGGGCAGACTTCTAGGGCCTCGCAGGCCACTGTCGGACCACGGCAAAGTTTTGGGAGCAAGGCAGGAAGTCACTGGAAGGGTTTAAGCAGAGGAAAAATGGGGTCTGGCTTACGTTTTTAAGAACTGACTCTAGCTGCTCTGGTGAGAACAGAAGCCGAGGGGTCCAGAAAGGATGTGGCTCGGGCCACTCTAAGGACTCGGGTGGTGGCAGGAGAGGGTGAGAAGTGGTCAGATGCTGGATTTCAGGCTCACACAACTAGGAGGGGGTGGCCACCTCCCTTACCCCAAGGGGAAGGCAAGGGCAGGGAGGGTTAGGTCTGAGCTGCTGGCCAGATGTTTCCGTGCAAACAGCCCAGCAGACAGTTGTATGAGGGAGCTCGTGGAGAGAGCCCAGGCTGGACTTAGGAGTGTGCAGCCATCGGCACAGAGGTGATGTTTCAACTAGGGGACTATAAGAGGCAGAGAGCAGAGCCCTGGAATGCTCCAATGTTTAAAGGATTGTCGAGCGCTAAGAACCCAGCAAAGGAAACTGTGGCTGAGCAGCAGAGACCACAGAGCAGAGAGAGAAGCCAGGGACCAGGCATCCTGGAAAAGAGGAATCCACTCAAGCAGAGAGCCCAGAGGGAAGCAAGAGGGATCCCTGTGTTGAAACAAAACAAGCGCAGGCTTGCTCCCAGTCCCCAGGACGCTGGGAGTAGAAGCTAAGGACCGCCCCTCCAGGACAGCACTTCTCGCACTTAGCCTGCGGCTCAGGTCCTCGCTCACGTGTGGGGAGGAGCCTGAGGCTCTGCGTGCCTGGTGGGCTCCCAAGTGAAGCCCACCAGCTGGGCCGGGGCCCACTTTTGGAGTTCTGAGAGTTCAGCCCCCAAACCGTGACCATCAGCAGAAGTGCAGTCGCAACTGCTGACACACTCCAGGAAAAGCTCAGGACTATCTTTCTCCAGCTTCTCCCCTTGCACCCCAAGCCCAGCCCTTCTTTCCACACAGCCCTGTCTCCCTCTGCTTCTCAGGCTGTTCCTCCTACCCGAGCATCTGGAGACTTCTAGCATGATGTCTTCATAACCTTCAGTCCTAAATCCTAGAGCAGAGTAAGTGAACTCAGCGAACACCCAGATGTCCCCAGAAGGGTTGTCCTCACGTGAATCCTAGCCCTCCAAGAGGGCCTGTTGCCTTCCTGCGACATCTAGAACCCAATTCCCCCGCTTCTCTGAAGATCTGGGGGTCGCGTTTCCCCCATCACTCCAGCTTCCAGATCCGAGTGCGTCCCTTCCCCTTTCGTCAGCCACCTTCAGCCCACGCAGCACACAACTGCCCTCCGTCACTCCCCCAGAGAAACACTAACTCGAGGTTGCTACGTAGAGCAGACTTTTCTTACTGGGTGAGGGCCACACAGGGTGGTCACAGAGCAGAAAACGAGTTCAAACTCAACGCCAAGGCCCTGCCATAAAATGAATGTGTTGGCTATTTCCCGCCACTGGAGCTCTGTTAGAGGTGGGCCTCTCTGACCTCCCCAGCCATCCCACCCCGACCCCTCTCCCCATCCCCGCCTCTGGGGCTTCCACCCCTTCCTCCCTGGCTGCCTCCAGACACTCAGAACACTTCCGGCTTCCTTCCCCAGAGCCGGTCTCTTGCTCTTTCCCTCGGTCCTCACCTTCTTCCGTCAAGGGTGCCAGCAAGGTGTTCCCACTCCTCTGAGGCGGAAGCCAGGCCTCCCCACAAAGGAGGGCACACCAGTGATCTTTTCAAAGGCGTTATTCTGTCCTTCCCACCACACAGTCAGGACAGAGCGGCTGTTGCCGTGAGTCTGCAGGATACAGGCTGTCAAAGCAGTCCAGCCCCCGGGATGTGTGGGCAAAGCTTGTCTGAACCTGCTTCCAAAACACCTATCATCCCACAGAAGCCAACACCTGCCAATATTTAAGCCAAGTGTCAAGAATATAAACATTGCTTCATAGACGCTCCTGAGGAGAGACGACTACAAATCTGCCTATTTGCTTTCATTTTGAATTCTTGATCCCTCCCCAAAGCACCATCCGTTTCCTCTCATCAGTGGCCTCTCTTCTCTCTGAAAGGGTTTTCTTGTGCACCGTCCGTCAGATGGGAGAAGCAAAATGAAATAACCCTCCGGCCATCTCTCGGTAATTTTGAGCACGTGAGTCTCCAGGCTCAGCTCCCAAGGACAGACCCATGCTGCTCATCTGTCCCAGCCCACCTGTCCATCTCCAGGTTACATAACATGTCCAGAAACGTAATATCCTACGTCCCGTGGATAATGGGACCTGAAGGCCAGAGTTCAAGAGGCTGTGTCCTGAGCCTCTAAGTGGCTCCTCCATGCCAGCTTAACCCCCCCGCTTCAAACCCCTTGTGGCTCCCACCCAGTACCGAATGAAAGTCCACTCCGCTGGGACAGCCAGCGCCTCCCAACCTGGCCCTGAGAGGACCTTCCGTGCCCATCACCTATCATCCCGTGTATCCCAGACACTCAAGGTCAAAACAGAGGAAACTGGAATCCAGGCTGTCTGAAAAACATTATCCTGTGATGCCTTTTCCAAAACACACACACACACACCCTCATGCACACACACACTCACATATCTACACTTCCTCATACACATACAGTCATACACAAACCCTCACACACACACACGTCTAGTTATACACACACACATACCTTCACACATACATACCCTCACATACATTTATATCCTTTACACACACAGTCATACACAAACCCTTACATACATGTATAGTTGTACACACGCACACACCTTCATACATACACACCCTCACATATATCCTATACACACAGTCATACACATACCCTCACACACATGTATAGTCATACACATGCACACACCTTCATACATACACACCCTCACATACATTTATATATATATATCCTATACACACAGTCATACACAAACCCTCACACACACGTATAGTTGTACACACGCACACACCTTCATACATACACACCCTCACATACATTTATATCCTATACACACAGTCATACAAAAACCCTGACACACACACGTATAGTTGTACACAGACATACCTTCATACATACACACCCTCAGATATATCCTATACACACAGTCATACACATACCCTCACACACATGTATAGTCATGCACATGCACACACCTTCATATATACACAATCTCACATACATTTATATCCTATACACACAGTCATACACAAACGCTCACACACACACACACGTATAGTCATACACACACATATCTTCATATATACACACCCTCAAGTACATATATATCCTATACACACACAGTCATACACAAACTCTCTCACATACACACAATATCTGCCGCCCTGAACACACAGAACAGTGTGTCCATTCCTAACACAGGAACATGTAGGTAAATGGTTTGCACAAAGAAAGGAGGAGGGTAGAAAGTGGTCTCGGCAAAAGGTAAAGAGCCACGAGGTGCGGTTAATGCGGTCAGAGGGGCATCTCATGGCCTCCTGGTGACCTGCTGACAAACAGAGGTCACTGCACCCAGGGCTCACACTCGACAGCGACACGGGTTAAGACGGTGGTGACGTCCACCAGTCGCTCAGCTGAAAGCGGTGAATCGAAACAATAAGGCAACTAACCGTATAGCACAGGAACTATAGTCAATATCCTGTGATAAACAGTAATGGAAAGCAATACAGAAAGAATATATGTATGTATGTATGTATGTATGTGTGTATATATAACTGACTCACTTTGCTGTACAGCACAAATTAACATCGTAAATCAACTACACTTCAACTAAAAAATACTATAATTTTTAAAAAGGGCTGAGTTGCCCCTTTTTACACAACAGGTGGTTGGTATTGCTCATCTTGCCCTCAGTAAATCCCTTGAAAGGAAAAGCCAGCAACGAGACACAGGGGGGACCAAGTCAGGCAGCAAGTGCAGGAGGCGGGCCCCTGGCAGCAGGGCCAGCTCGAGGGGGGCTGGCGTGTGGGGGAGACCCCCACACAAGCCCCTCCAGGAGCTCCAGACAAGCCCCTCTGGTCCTTTGCCAAGTCCGGGTCTGGCTGTGGGCTCTTCCTGTCAGTTGCTGACTGGCACCAAGAACACGGTCGCCCTGGCACTGTCTCCAGATTCTAGATTAGAAAGCCTGGGATGAACATTTTAGCCAGACTCTGGGCCAAACTCTGCATTTTACAGAGACAACGGCTATTCCAGGAAAGGGAAAGGACTCACCCCGAGTCGAAAGGCCATAATCCAGAATGAGTCTGTACAGAATACAGCCTGGAATCACACTGCGGGGCGCTCTCGTCCCAGCTCGCCCACCCACACGCTGTCTGCAAACTCCACATCCTTCGAGCCTCAGCTCAGTGGTGCCTCTTCCAGGAAGCCTGCCCAGCCTCCCTCCTCTTTCAGGTTAGAGCTCGAGGCCCTCTCCTCAGACCCCGTGTGCCAGGTAACCTCGTTAGATAACTGGAGTCAGGATGGAAGGCTCTGGTTCATCCTTATCCGTACCACAGACACATGCTTCTCAAAAGAAAGAACGTCTAGTCTACGGCCTCAGGCCCGGTGTTCGGCAGGGCACAGCGGATGTAGAGTGTAATTCGGAGCCTGTCTTGGTCAGCATGGAGGGCTCTCTGCTCGACCACTCACCCCTCTCACACGCTCTCTCTCTCACCTGCATATAAACAGCTAAGCCACCTATTCTCCAGACCACTCAGTTCAACACTCAACTGCTTTCTAAACGTGCTCCCCACTGTTACCCGTGGCAGGCCTCCCCGGAGAAGGCCCGGGCTGGTGGTTCTGGGCTTCAGCTGCACACTGATGCCATCTGGGGGCCTCTACCCGCTCCCCGATGTCACACCTCGGGCCACCCATCCCTAAGGGGTCCCAGGTGGCATATTTTTAACTTCCCCATTTGATTACAGCACATAGTCAAGGTGAAGAAACACGCTCCTAAGGAAAAAAAAATGTGATTCCGGAAACTGTGTTGGTTCAGCCAGGACCATACGTGGGTGGAGGTGATTGTGAGCGACAGTGTGAGAGACACACACAGTGAAAGAGGAAGAGGTTGTTCAGCACTGCAGACAGGCTTCTTCACCTCCGGCCCTATTACAGTTGGGGCCAGATGAGTTTTGTTGTGGGAGCTTCTCTGGGCACTGTAGGATATTTAGCAGCGGTCTTGAACTTAACCCGTTAGATGCCAATAGTAAACCCTCCCCCCAGCAGCTGTGACAACCCAAGAAGTCTCCAGATATCAGCAGATGTCCCCGAGGTAGGGGAACAAAATCACCCCTGTGTGAGAACTACAGGTATAAACTAAGTACTAAATGCTTTGTTGCATATTTATAGGTCACAACAAGCACTTCTCTAACTTTGACTGAGTGGCTAAGGATTCTAGACACAGGTCAGTGTTTTGCTGAGGGACACACAGGACTGTACCACACACAGGATGTGTAGGAAACGGTGGGTGAGTCGAGACAGAATCAGAGGAACTAGATCAGGCAGGTTCAAGGAGTTAAGATGAGTCAGTGGTGCGTGCGTGCATGCTAAGTCACTGCTGTCGTGTCCAGCTCTTTGCAATCCTATGGACTATAGCCCTCCAGGCTCCTCTGTCCAAGGAATTCTCCAGGCAAGGATACTGAAGTGGGTCACCATGCCCCGCTCCAGGCCATCTTCCCGACCCAGGGATCGACACAAGTCTTTTCTATTTCCTGCATTGAAAGGCAAGTTTTTTTATCACTAGCGCCCCCTGGGAAGCCCGAGCCGGTGGTCAAACCTAAGAAAGACGACCAAATTAACAAAACCCCAAAGCCAGATATTCCAGAAAATAGCAAAGCCGGAGGCAAGCGGAGGGTTGTCACAGATGAAGGCTGGTGATGATCAGGAGCTGGGAAGAGGGAAACAGTCAGAGAAGGAGCTCTGGGGCATTCTGGGCATGGAAGGACCACAAGCAGCCGTGTCTGAGGACAGAGTCGAGCATCTTGCGTAGCTGGCACAGGCGGAGGAAGGAAGCCGGAGGCAGGAAGCGGAACCTAACGGCCCGCCCACCTGCTGCCTAAACCGCCTCCAATCCCCGCAAGGTCGTCTTTCCACAATCAGAGCTCGGAGCAGACGCCGGCGGAGAAACCACTCGGCCCACTCTGGAGCCGAGCACAGCCTATCTCTCGGGCACCTGTGGGGGCCTTGAACCAGCCCCGTGACCAGCCTCCCCCAGCCTCCGGGGCCCACGAGGGCCTTGAACCAGCCCCGTGACCAGCCTCCCCCAGCCTCCGGGGCCCACGAGGAAGAGCCTCTGGAACAGCCCCTCCACACAACACCCCCAAAGCACAAAGAACCAGTTGGGGGCCGCCAGGGACCTGGAGCCAGGCACCCTGCTCCCCATCGCCTCCGTCACCCTCCACCCTTCCCCTTCCCAACCCCTGTCCCCTGCGCTCACGTGGCCCCCTGCCTGGTTCCGCCCTATCCCCTCACATTCCTTCTGAGCCCCTAGGGGTCTTCTGCTTATGCCCACCTCTGAGCGCCGGCAGACTCGGACTTCAATCCCGGACCTCTTCTAAACGCTGTGTCTAAAGCCCGAGTCTGCCCTCCCGACTCACTCATCCTCTGACTGTCCTCCGCTGAACCGAGAAGTCCAGCATCCCCGCACCCTCCCCGCTCCCGCTCCCGTCCCCCTGCACTCAGAGACTCCAGCCGCCTCTGGCTTCTCCCACCAAAAAGAACAAAGCCACATCCACCCTTCACAGTCTGAAGCCCTCGTTTGGTTTCTAAGCGACTCTGGGAAACAGCGCTTTGCTGGCTTCTCTGTGTCTCCCACCGGCGGGGAGCAGAAACCCGCAGGACCATCTGCAGCCTTGCTGCACGCCGTCCCTGGCACTTAGTAGGCAGAGGAGTCTTACTGCTTGCTGAGTACTCTTTTAAGTGCCTTAGTATGAATTACCTTCTTCTGTTCTCACAAAGGAGCTGCTTTACGCTATTGTTTATAACAATGATATCATAGTAATATAAGTAGTACTACTTGTTACCCTCTTTCTACAGTCAAGAATATTGAAGAGTACTGAGGAACATGAGGGAACGTCTTCAAAGTTCCATAGTTGGAAAATGGGGAGATTCAAACTCCAACGGTTTCACAGCCACCACTATGCATGGTAATGAGAGCCTTTTAAAGGGACTAATCCAGCTAAGCCACTGCTGCTGCAGATCCTCGGGGCTTTGTCGCAGGGACACAGTGAACAGAGGTGAGTGTGGGGCTTGGCTGGCGTGGACACAGGGTGGGACCAGCCTGGACCGCAGACACAGCTTCACAGACGTGCTGACTCTGCCGGGGTCGCTGCGGCTTACCTTCACCTGTTGTTTAGTTGCTAAGTCGGGTCCAATTCTTTGTGACCTATGGACTGTAGCCCACCAGGCTCCTCCGTTCATAGGATTCTCCAGGCAAGAATACTGGAGTGGGTTGCCATTTCCTTCTCTAGGGGATCTTCCCAACCCAGGGATGGAACCAACGTCTCCTGCCTTGACAGGCAGATTCTTTACCGCTGAGCCACCTGGAAAGCCCTTACCTTCACCTGAGTGGGAATGTGAGCACTTCCGTCATGGGAAGGCGAGACAAACCAGGGTGGCAGGGTCTTGTTGCACCCAGCACAAGTCACAAAATGAGGGCAGGAGAGGGGCTCCTGGTCCAGAAAAACTAGGCGGACACCAGGATCCCACAGGGCTGAGCCGAGACCCAGCCTGAAATTAGAGGTGTGGGGCAAGCACAGAAGCTGGTGGCAGCAGGGCAGAGATCCTGCCTTGCCCAGACAGAGCATCGCCACTGGTCGGGTATGCTGGGCCAGCCTGCCCGGGGCCCAAGGCAAGAGGGAGAAGACAGGATTGACACCAGACTCGGGGCACAGCTCCTGAGCGTCCCATTCAGAGGAGCCGCCCGACAGCCCATTCGGGATCCTGGACCCCCAGTGGGGGCTGCACTGTTTCCGTTTAAAGCCTGTGTGAACAGCAGGGGAGTGGGGCTGTCACCTCTGGGAGAGAACGGCGTGAGAAGGTGATCACCCTGCACCTGAGACTCTATAGAGCCTCCATCTAATGCCCTCCCTGGGCTGGGAGGACCACCTCAGATGGTTTCATAATGAACAAGCACTCCAGCCACCTCCCTGTCCCTTCAAACAGCCCAGAGCCTGCCTGGAACTCACCCGCATGGGCTCATCAGGGAATCCGGGTTTGCTCGGCCTGTCGTGGCGCCGGGATCTCAGGAGCTGCTTGGCCTGCTTTTCCGTCAGAATGGGAGAGGCCCCTGAAAAAGTCAGGAAGGACCTCGGGGACTCTCAGGCACCCCCATCCACGTGCCATCTCGCTGTCCAAGGCCAGGCATTTGCAAGTCCAGTTTGGGTCAGCACACAAAAGTTCTATCAGAGACCTGTCTCAGAGGGCTTGGCTTTCCCAAAGGCTCAGAAAGGAATTTTTAATTGTTCCTAAGATGGCTAGGGCTGCATAACTAAAACTTATTTACCTACTGTGATGACCCATTCCTCTAAGAGTGGCCATTACTTTAATGGATATGTTTCTTTAAACACATTTTCTTCAGGTCCCTGGTCAGTGTGTTTCTTATCCCTCAGGGTTGCTTTGGTGAGATTCTTTCAAAGCTTCAACACACTAAAATCAAGTTTAAATTGTTACTAGAAGATTCCCCCATGACAAGAAGATTATGTTAAACTTGGTAAGCACCCACGATCCCTCAAAACAGATATTATAATTAAAGTAAATCAAGTTTTGATAATCATACACAAACTCTAAAAGCCATTATCATAATAAAAGTATATCAAGGGAATTCCCTGGTGGTTCAGTGGTTAGGACTCCCACTTTTACTGCAGGGAACTCCACGTTCAATCCCTGGTCGGGAAACTAAGATCCCACAAGCCAGGCAGCACAGCCTCCCCCCCCCAAAAAAAAAAAATGTGGAAAAAAAGGTATGTCAAATTTTAAGATTGATCAGCATTTTTGAGAATTAGTATTCAAATGCATTTAAAGATTAAAAAAAATTTATCTCTTATGATAGCAATTCTGGGAGCCTACTCTTAAGGGAAAAAAAAGCATTGAATTATTATGTATTAGGTATTATTTGAAATTCTGAAAAAATACTTTAAAAATATAAAATACATTTATTCCAGTTTATCTTGTCAGCAAAGAAATCGGTTTCGGGACTTAACGCTCACCTGAGAAGAAAATCAGCAAGGTGAGATACAGCACAAGCACAAAGAACCCCTTCATCCTGCCGGGCCCTCTCTCTGCCTGTTGCAGAATGAATCCCCCCCACAGAGAGCCAGCCTACTTGAAGGAAGCCACATCCGGCCCAAACGCTGTTTGTGCTTTGACTCACAGCGCTCACGGCATGATGCGAAAACTCATCTGACTCGGAGGTTTTTATTATGATCACCAAAATATTTTCCTCTGAATTCCTATAAATTTTCGTCCTGAGGAAGGAAATTATCCTTCTGTCATATGGCTTTCAGAGCTTGAATTTGACAGAGCAACACGTGACAACCATTTCATTTAAACAGATACATAGACATCTTGGAGTAGCTTGTGTTTATCTGTAGCTTCTGTTTATGTTCCTATTGTTTCATTGAGGTTGAGTCATCTCTTACATTTGCATATTTTATGACATTTTTCCAAAGCCCATTCACCAATCTAATTTGACTTCCTCAATAATTTCAGAGGTGGGCATGGAAAATAGCCAGGAGCCTGATGAGGGGGAAATTTTTTTCAGCTGACCTTGTAGCCAGCTAGACCAGGGTTCATGCCTGGGGTTTATGTCTTTCTAGCAATGTAACCTTCCATCTGAGCACCAAAGAATTGATGCTTTTGAACTGTGGTGTTGGAGAAGACTCTTGAGAGTCCCTTGGACTGCAAGGAGATCCAACCAGTCCATCCTGAAGGAGATCAGCCCTGGGATTTCTTTGGAGGGAATGATGCTGAAGCTGAAACTCCAGTACTTTGGCCACCTCATTCGAAGACTTGACTCATTGGAAAAGACTGATGCTGGGAGGGATTGGGGGCAGGAGGAGAAGGGGATGACAGAGGATGAGATGGCTGGATGGCATCACTGACTCGATGGACGTGAGTCTCAGTGAACTCCTGGAGTTGGTGATGGACAGGGAGGCCTGGTGTGCTGCGATTCATGGAGTCGCAAAGAGTCGGACACGACTGAGCGACTGAACTGAACTGAACTGAACGTAACCTTCCATCAGTCACTTATCCTCTCTCCTTTTTTAAAAGAAAGTTTTGTTCTTTGTAGCTGTGCTGGGTTTTCCTTTCTCCGTGCGGGCTTGCTTGAGTTGCAGTGCGCGGGCTTCTCATTGCAGGGACTGCAGCGGCTTCTCTTGCTGCAGAGCATGCGCTGTAGGTGAGAGAGCTTCAGTAGCTGCCATTCGCGGGCTGGGCTCAGTAGTTGTTTGTGTGGGGGGGGAAGGAGGGGGTCTCGTTGCCCTGCAGCATGTGGGATCTTCCAGGACTCGGATTCGAACTGTGTCCCCTGCATTGGCAGGCAGATTCTTAACCAATGGACCACCAGGGAAGTCCCCACTTACCCTTTCTGAACTTCAGTTTCTTCTCCTGAACAAAAGAAATAACAGTGCCTACCACGTAGCCACGTAGGCAATGGAATGAGCTGCATAGCTCATCTTTTTATAAACAAGGAAATGAGGTTCAGAGAGGTGAAATAATGTCCAAGTTCACATGTTATGCAGAAGTCCAGCCAAATTCTTCTGTCTTTAAAGCCCAGCACTCTTCCCATTATGCCCCCAGAAGGGCTCTGGCAGTATGCTGTCAGTCCCACTCTAAGCAGCCTCACTCCACACTGAAGTGTATTTTTTTAAAGATAATAAAATCTCAAAATCCAAATCACCAAATATATATCACAAAAAATTTTAAATATATTATAAAATATGTGTGTGGATGGTACTTGGCATTGATTGGGATAAAATTCTCAGCTCAGAGAAGGGATCTGATGTTTGTGTGGTTACTTTGCCCACTCAAAAGAAAACAGCCTCCTATCGGTAGTGTTCCAAGTTTATGCTAATGCTGTGTAACTGATATTAAACCAAAGTGTTCTGCCCATTCTGTTGGTATAAAAATAGTCTGAACAGAGTATAAACAAGGGGGAAAAAATCATGCATTGTTAGCAAAGTCGCCTCATATGTTAATTTGCTCAATATTTTATGTTTGGTTTTATGTACTCTGTTGCTATTAACATCCTTCTGTTTTCATACAGTTTTCAATAACTGTAATTATTGAGAAATTTTAGGAGCACTATTTTTGTCACACTAAACACCTTGGCTTTTTATGTGCATTGTCAAGCCTTTTATTCTTTTTATTCTTTGTGGTTAGAACAAACATTAGCTGCATTGTTATACCAAATAAACATCGTCTGTGGGCCAAAAAAAAAAGTTTATACCTAGCTAGAAATTTCTATGTATCCAATGTAAATTTACTATAAAAGTATTTTTTAATTTGGCAACTATTGTCTTTATCAGCACTGTCCAATAAAATCATAATGTGAGTCATAGATGCAAGCTACTAATACATAATTTACATTTTTCTAGTAGCCACATTTTTATAGTAAAAAAGATAATAATTTTTCATTATACTTATTAACATGAAATATCCAAAATATTATTTCAACAAGTAATCGAGATAAAGTAATAGTGAGATATTTCAGATTCTTTTTTTTTCTGTACCACATCTTTAACACCTGCACATTTCAAGTGCTCAGTAGCCACATGGGCCTGCTTTCTGCCATCTCTCTTGCCGCCACCAGATTCTAAGCTACTATTACCTTTCACCCAGCTGCCTGTGCCCATCTCCCAAGAGGTCTCCCAGCTTCCCTCCCTGTTTGCTTCAATCCATTCTTCAATCCATTCTCCATGTAGCAATAATGATAGTCTTCTTAAAACAGAAACACAAAATATAAATCGGGCCTCATCACTTGCCTGCTTCATAATCCTTCTTTATCTTCCCACTGTGCTCAGAACAGAATGAGAATCCCTGCGATGCACTACAGGATGCTGTGTTATCAGGGACTGTGGTCCTTTCCAAACCCAGTCCGAGCACACCCCTCCAGCTCATGCCACTCTAGCCACACTTCATTACTTTCAACTTAACAAGCTCTCTCCCACCCAGGACCTTTGCACATGCTCTTCTTCCCTGTTCTTGGGTTTTTCTCAATCTTCAGGTATCCGTTTGTAATTTCCCTTGCATAAGCAAGCACCACCCCTACATAATGAAGGTTCCCTGCCACGACCACCACAACTGTCCACCTCATAGCACTCCCTGTAAACAGGTAAACGTTGTCTTTGTTTACTTTTTAAAATCCGTCTCCTCCATTGGATTGTAAACTCTAAGTGAAAGTGAAGTCGCTCAGTCGTGTCCGACTCTTTGTGACCCCGTGGACTGTAGCCCACCAGGCTCCTCCATCCATGGAGGTCTCCAGGCAAGAATCCTGGAGTGGGTTGCCATTTCCTTCTCCAAAACTCTAAGTAAGCTTGTATTACTTTTATAATTAAAAACAAAAAACAAAAAAAAAAACAGAAAGAAGAGGGAACCTTGAGTGGACAGAAGTGCTACTGGAGAAAGGCTGTATCCCACCCTGGGATACTGCTTCAAGGTCTCAGGTGAAAAGCCACCCAGGTGTGATACTGGCAGGTCATTCAAATGCCTTTCAGGTGGGGCTCTGGGGATATCATCTCACAAAAGGGAACAATGGCAAAACTCAAAGTGCAAGATAATCTTGAGAGTGTCATTCTGGTGGGGAGAATTTCCTTCTATTTGCCTATGATCACTTCCAGGGAAACTGGGAGCATCAGTTAGATGAGTCACCCGGGCTCACAGCAGAAGGCACAGTTCCCCAAAAATCCACAAGGTGGCAGAGTAGAGAGAAGAACCTGGGACAACCAAGGTCAGGGGAAGGCACTCAAGGCCACCAAGGTGCACTATTCCGTAAGTTGCCAACAACACCAGAGAATCCACGGGAGGTGGAGAGAGACGGCGCTGCAGTGCCTCAAACTGTTTTCCTATCTTTTTAACTGATCTGAAGGCCCTCATCAGATACTGAGGCATGACAACATTTAAGAATGGTTTCTCCAGTAGTCATCTATGGATGTGAGAGGTAGACTATAAAGAAAGCTGAGCGTTGAAGAATGGATGCTTTTGAACTGTGGTGCTGGAGAAGACTCTTGAGAATCCCTTGGACTGCAAGGAGATCCAGCCAGTCAATCCTAAATCCTAAAGGAAATCAGTCCTGAATATTCATTGGAAGGACTGATGCTGAAGCTGAAGCTCCAATACTTCAGTCACCTGATGTGAAGAACTGACTCGTTGGAAAAGACCCTGATGGCGGGAAAGATTGAGGGCAGGAGAAGGGGATGACAGAGGATGAGATGGTTGGATGGCATCACCAACTCAATGGACATGAGTTTGAGCAAGCTCTGGGAGTTGGTGATGAACAGGGAAGCCTGGTGTGCTGCAGTCCATGGGGTCGAAAAGAGTTGGACATGACTGAGCGAATGAACTGACTGAAGAATATATAAAGAAAGAATAGGAAAAAGCAAGGTTTAGTCACTCAGTCGTGTCTGACTCTTTGCGACCCCGTGAACTGTAGCCTGCCAGGCTCCTCTGTCCATGGGATTCTCCAGGCAAGAACACTGGAGTGGGTTGCCATCTCCTCCTCCAGATCTTCCCAACCAAGGGATTGAACCTGGGTCTCCCACATTGCAGGCAGATTCCTTACCATCTGAACCACCAGGGAAGCCCCAAAGGAAGAATACTACCACCCATATTCACAGCACCCTGACATAATGGACATTTTCATTTGTATCGGTTTCCTATCTGTCTCTCTTTTTTAAATAATTTTTTATTTACCTATTTTTGGCTGTGCTGGGTCTTTGTTGCTCTGTGGGCTTTCTCTAGTTGTGACGTGAGGGCTTCTCATTGCGGCGGCTTCTCTTGTTGCAGAGCACAGGCTCTAGGGGGCATGGACTTCAGTAGTACAGCTTCTGGGCTTTAGAGCACAGGCTAAATAGTTGTGCTGCATGGGCTGAGTTGCCCTGTGGCATGTGGGATCTTCCCGGGTCAGGGATCGATCGAACCTATGTCTCCTGCTTTGGCAGGCCGATTCCCCCACGGAGTCATCAGGGAAGCCCTCCCATCTCTTTTAAAAAGAAATTCTTCAAAGTTTAAGGATCGGTGATAAAGCCAGCATCATCAAGCTCTCAACATAATCACACAGCATAGTGTTTCAATAGGATAAGACAGTGATTTCAAATTCTGTGAGTTAAACTTCAGAAACAAGGGAACATCTTTTCTTTTTAACTATAGAAAGCTGCTGAACCGGTCCCAAGAGAATTATAATATGTCCACATTCTTTAGGCCCAGAGCCAATTAAATAAATACTAACATTTCCTTATGTAGTTGTTCTCTTTTTAATTTCTCTTTTCTGTTTTTCTTTTTTTGCTCTCTTTTCCACTAGACTACAAATGCTATATATTCACCATGTACATATGATTCTTGTACACTCTTCATAAGGTACCTCCATAACCTGCATGTGTACCCACCCACATGTTAATTTACAGGCACACTGTGAGATCTTAGGCGTGGGCTAGGTAGACTGAATTCTTAGCATCGGTTCTTCACCATCGCCACTGCACATCTTTACCACTGACATCTTTACCATGTCCTTCTTTACCATATGGTTCTGCAGTCCTGTGCCTTAACTTTGGGCCCGGCCAAGTGACGGGCTCTGGACAGTGGGAGGGTAGCAGACATGACCCAAACAGAGGCAGGAAATGTATTTGTGTAGTTTGGTGTGCCCTCTTGCATTTTGCAGTCATCGCTGCAAAAAGAGCTTTCCCTGGACAGCTGCCGTCCTTCAAGCTTGGTCTCAGAATTAGTTTACATGGACAGTGTCTACACCGATGTGCAGCCGGCAGCAGACCCACCCAGCCCAGCCCAGCCTTGCTCAGCTGCCCTCCAGCTACCACAGCCTGTAGCAGAGCCTCCCAATAATCTGCAGGCTCTTGAGACTGTGTGTGCTGTGCTTAATTGCTCAGCCGTGTCCGACTCTTTGTGGCCCCATGGACTGTAGCCCACCAGGCTCCTCCGTCCATGGGATTCTCTAGGCAAGAATATTGGAGTGGGTTGCATGCCCTCCTCCAGGGGATCTTTCCAACCCAGGGATTGAACCCAGGTCTCTCGCATTGCAGGCGGATTCTTTACCGTCTGAGCCACCAGGGAATGATTGTTACTTCAAGTCACGGAATTAGGGAGCGGGCTTCCCAGGTGGTGCTACTGGTGAAGAACTCACCTGCCAAAGCAGGAGACTTAAGAGACGAGCGTTTGATCCCTGAGTTAGGAAGTTCGCACAAACGAGCTAGGAACACTTTGTTAGGCAGCATTACCCTGACAACAGATAACTGATGCTGTTGTTATTCAGTCGCTAAGTCGTGTCCGACCCTTTTCAACGCCATGGACTGTAGCACACCAGGCTCCTCTGTCCCTCACTATCTTCTGAAGTTTGCTCAAATTCATGTGCATTGCCTGAGTGATGCTATCTAACCGATCTTATCCTCTGCTGCCCTCTTCTCCTCCTGCCTTCAATCTTTCCCAGCATCAGGGGCCTTTCCAATAAGTCAGCTCTTCACATCAGATGGCCAAAGTATTGGAGCTTCAGCTTCAGCATCAGTCCTTCTAATGAATATTCAGGGTTGATTTCCTTTTGGATTGACTGGTTTGATCTTGCTGTCTAAGGGACTCTCATGAGTCTTCTGCAGCACCACAACTTGAAAGCATCAATTCGTTGGCACTCAGCCTTCTTCACGGTCCAACTCTCACATCCGTACATGACTACTGGAAAAATCACAGGTTTGACTGTATGCACCTTTGTCAGAAAAGTAATGTCTCTGATTTTTAATGCACTATCTAGGTCTGTCATAGCTTTCCTTCCAAGAAGCAATATCTTTTAATTTTGTGACTGCAGTCACTGTCTGTAGAGATTTTGGAGCCCAAGGAAATAAAATTGGTCAGGGGTGTAATGGGATGGTCAGCATGTGCAAATCTGGGTGCTTTGGGGTCCAAGTTAATAATTGGATGTTGCCAGAGCTTCATTCAAAAATGAATGAATACCTACTGTGTGGACGGAGTGGTACAATGGTCCAGACTGTGAGCTGTGGAGTCATCCATAGACCTGAGCTTGAACCCTGGCTCCGAAACACTGCCTGTGCTACATTGAAGCTGTATGACGCTGCGCACATTCCTTACTGTTCAAGTCACTGTCTGCTCATTATCTTAAAGCAGGAATGGGGGATGGAAGTGGGAGGGGGGTTCAGGATGGGGAACACATGTACACCCATGGCTGATCCATGTCAATGTATGGCAAGAACCACTACAATATTGTAAAGTAATTAGCCTCCAATTAAAATAAATAGATTAATTTAAAAAAACAGGAATGATCATTATAATAAAACTTACCTCTTAACGTGTTTTAAGACTTTAAAGAGAAAGAACGTGTCAAGTACTTGACAGATGTAACTAATACCTGGAAACTACTGTTACTACTGTTGTTACTATTCTTCCTCCTCTGCGAAGTCACTCTTATCAATATTTGTATAACTTCCTCATTCTCAGACACATGACAGAAAGGCTGTAAAAAAACATAATGCCCAAATGATGTTGAGATTAGCCAAATACATATTAAATTAATTTTATACATTTATAATTTATACATTTATAATGATAAAATTTTATAATTTAAAATTCATTGAAATAAAGTCCATCGTTACTTAGGTAAGAAGATCTGGCACCTTTTAAGTGTGAGCTGCTTTCCCCATCTCCTACCTCTCCCCCACTGTCTCTGCACACCCGTCCTGGGTTTCTCTTCCCACAGCCTCAGGACTGCTGCACACACACACACCTTCCTCTCTGAAGCAGCAATAAAATGGCCTTGGACAGGACCCTTTCCAAGCGGGCTGCAAAGTCTGCTCTGGGCCCGGACACCGGCTTCAGCTTACATCTGCCCAGCAGGTAAGGACGGCCAAGGTCTCACCAGGTCCCTGGCTGCCGGTGCCAGCGCCTCTCCAGCCTAATTAAATAGGAATGCCCGCGGCACTGGCAAAGGCAGAGGAATGTAAGACAATGCAAATAAACACACAAGGGGTGGCGCGTGCACTGACTAACTCGGGAAACCACCTCTAAGGCCTCTGTCGTATTTCATTCAGGAAAAGGGCAAGGCCTGTAACTAGAACAGAAAAGCTCCAATTTTCCTGGAGAAAAAAAATTACTGAAATATGTGCTGTTTTTCTCTGTGGGATTTCAGTTGGGATGACAAGCTTGAGGGATAAAGAGACACTCTAGCCGTGGTTCTCAAATCTTAAGAGGCCAAAGACTCACCAGGAGGGTCATCAGACATCTGAGAAAGACTCTGATGTGGAAGATGAAGACAAAAGAAGCTACAGGAAAAAGCAACTTGGGGTAATCACAGGCAATGCAAAAACAGAAGGAAACACCCACACAGAGTATCCTTGGAGAGATGAGAGAAAGATTTTGCTCCCAGGAGGTGTGAATAGGATGCTGTAAGGAAAGGAACATTCATTTTAAAAAATCAACAAAAAAGTTCTTAGAAATTAAAAACTCAATAAAAAGATTCAAGAATAAAGCGATGGAAGTCTTTTAGAATATTTACAGAGAGGACTTTTATCCAAAGGAGTTGTAAATGTATGTCCAAACAAAACTGCTTTCAGATATTTCTAGGAGCTTTACTCATAACTGTCAAAACCTAGAAGCTACCAAGATGTCCTTCAGTAGGTCACAGGGTAAATAAACTATAGTGTCACATCCAGACAATTACTTAGCCCTAAATTTAAAGTGCTACTGCTAAGTTGCTTCAGTCGTGTCCGACTCTGTGCAATCCCATAGACGGCAGCCCACCAGGCTCCCCCGTCCCTGAGATTCTCCAGGCAAGAACACTGGAGTGGGTTGCCATTTCTTTCTCCAATGCATGAAAGTGAACAGTGAAAGTGAAGTCGCTCAGTCGTGTCCGACTCTCCGCGACCCCATGGACTGCAGCCTACCAGGCTCCTCCGTCCATAGGATCTTCCAGGCAAGAGTACTGGAGTGGGGTGCCATTGGCTTCTCCAACTTGGCACGAAAAAGGAATAAGCTATCAAGCCATGAAAAGACATGGAGGAAACTTAAATGCACATTACTACATGAAAGAAGCCAATCTGAAAAGGCTACATATCCTAGGATTCCAACTATATTACATTCTGGAAAAGGCAAAACTATGGAAACAGGAAAAGGATCAGTGGTTACCAGGGGTGAGGAACAGGCAGAACCCAGAGGATTTGTAGGGCAGCAAATGGCCTCACTGTGGCCCAGAAGCAGGTGCTGAATTTGATCAAGGCTTGCCAAGACCTGAAGGATTGAACTTTCAGGATCTCAAGAACCAACTCCAACACATGTCTGTAGCCTCAATCAAGCTAGTTGTGGATTTTCTAAGCAACAAGGGACACATCTATTCCACCGTGGATGATGGTCATTTTAAATCCACAGACGCAGAATAACTGGATCTAATTGGGTACCCAAGATATTTTCCAATTGGACCTTTTTTTGCAGCCTCTTGTCTCCAGCTGTGCATATAATTGGCAAGTTGACTTCTAGGAAGTAGATTTCATCTATAAAAAAAGATCTCAACTGACATCCTTTTGAAACTTACTACTACTCTTCTGTATTTTTGATGGACTTCCCTGGTGGCTCAGACAGTAAAGCGTCTGCCTACAATGCGGGAGACTGGGGTTCAATCCCTGGGTCAAAAAGATCCCCTGGAGAAGGAAACGACAACCCACTCCAGTATTCATGCCTGGAAAAATCCCATGGACCAAGGAGCCTGGTGGACTACAATCCATGGGGTTGCAAAGAGTCAGACACGACTGAACGGCTTCTGTGTGTGTGTCTGTGTGTGTGAAACTGTCCTGCGTTGGCACAATAATAGTGGATAAGTGTCATCCTACATTTGTCCAAACCCAGCGGATGCACAGCACCAATGGTGAACTCTACTGCAAACCGTGGACTTTGAGTGATGATACGGTGTCCAAGTACGTTTATCGATTGTTGTAACAAACGCACCACTCTGGTGGGGAACGTTGATGATGAGGGAGGGTGTGCATGTGGGGCAACAGGGGATATAAGGGAATTTTCTGCACTTTCTGCTCCGTTTTGCTGTGAATCTAAAACCAATCTAAAAAATAAAGTCTATTTTAAAAAGAGAGAGAGAGAACAGTCTAGGAGGTCCAACATCCAGATAACAGAAGTTTCAAAAAGAACTCAGACAGTAAAGAGGAGGAAATCAACAAAGTAATTCCAGCACTGAAGGACATGAGCTTCCAGACTGAAAGGGCCAGGCAAATCTGGCAAAACAGATGAAAACAGACGCGTGCCAAGGCACATCTTTGTGAAATTTCAGAACACTGAAGAAGAAGAGAGGATTCTACAAGCTTCAGGAAAGCAAAAACAAGTCACATTGTAGGGATCAGGAATAACATCAGACATCTCCTAATGGTGTGGTTTAGATGTCAAGTCATGTCCAGTTCTTTGCAACTCCATGGACTGTAGCCCACCAGGCTCCTCTGTCCATGGAATTCTCCAGGCAAGAATACTAGAGTGGGTAGCCATTCCCTTCTCCAGGGGATCTTCCCGACCCAGGTATTGAACCGGTGTCTTCTGCTCTGGCAGGAGGATTCTTTACCTCCTGAGACGCCAGGGAAGCCCATCAGCAACACTCAGACATCTCTACAGCAACAATGAAAGAAAGCAGAAATGGAGCACTGTCTTCAGTGGTGTGAAGGAAAATTTCTTCAACTTCGAATTGTACATGCAGATAAACAATCAGGTATAGAAGGTGGAATAAAGACATTTGTAAACATGCAAGGACTCAAAATATGCTTCCCATGTATCTTTGCTCTCAAAGCTACTGAAGGATGTGCTCCACAAACCGTAGAGAATTCACCAAGAAAGGGGAAGTCACATGACCCAGGAAACTGAAGATGCAAACAGGAGGGCAGTGAAGGGGATCCCAAGACGACCTCTGTGTTCTGACATGGGGGACAGGCGGTCCAGGTCAGCATCACGATACGGAGACACACTGAGGATAGGCAGCTGGGTAAGCCTGGGACAGACTATCTGTATCTTGTTTATCTTAATGACCATGCGTATTGCCTGGATCAGCTAAAGATACTCATTCCTCCCTGAGCAGCATTCTACGTGGATCTTTTTCTAAGACCTTGAAGGAAGTCTTACCAAGCTGAGAAGCAAAACTAGAAGCATCCCCTTCCCCAGCCATATTTTTCCAGATATTCAAACTACAGCCCGGCCCAGCTGACGCCCATGGTGATGAACAATCTTCCCAAGCCCACCCCCACTGATTTCTCCAGGTGGGATCTTCTCAGGGAGGAAACTGAGCCCAGATTCTGTCCCAGACCCAGCTCAGTGTATCTTGTCATCCTGGGAGCCCTCGCGTGTTACTGGCTTCACTGCTACTTCCTGACAGGGCCAGGCTTGGGCTTAAACAAAAGTATATTGTGTAGAGACACTTTCAAGAAGGGTAAAACTATAAAGAAAAACGAGGAATGGAGAACACAAAAAATGAGATGACAGTTTCCTGATGGGGAGGAGGCATAGCCATCAGGTGGGCACAGGAAAGGCTCTTAATGTTCAATACAGTAATCTACATGGCGGGCATACATGTGCTTATTATTTTTTTAACTGTGCATATGTTTTATAAAAATCTTTTGTACGTGTGATATATACATTTCACAATTTAAACCGAACAAATGTTTGAATAAATAAATAAATAAATTATCTGGGGAGCTTGTTAAGAGGGTAGACTCCTAACTCCAGTACAATTCTGATCTAGGGATCTGATGAAGACCTGGGAACCCATATTTTAAGATGATGCCAATGGAGGTGGTCAAAGATCACACCTTGGGTTTCCCTGGTGGTCCACTGGTTAAGAATCCACCTCACAATTCAAGGAACACCAACTTGATCTTTGATCCAGGAAGATCCCACATGCCACAGGGCAACTGAGTCCGTGTGCCATAAGTACTGAAGCCTGCGTGCCCCAGAGCTTGTGCTCCACAACAAGAAGCCACTGAGCCACCAGGGAAGCCCCTTTGATCATTTAGACTGATGCTAACTTCAATACCAGACCACCTGACCTGCCTCTTGAGAAACCTGTATGCAGGTCAGGAAGCATACAGGACATGGAACAACAGACTGGTTCCAAATAGGAAAAGGAGTACGTCAAGGCTGTATATTGTCACCCTGCTTATTTAACTTACATGAAGAGTACATCATGAGAAAGGCTGGGCTGGATGAAGCAAAAGCTGGAATCAAGATTGCCAGGAGAAATATCAATAACCTCAGATATGCAGATGACACCACCCTTATGGCAGAAAGTGAAGAACTAAAGAGTCTCTTGATGAAAGTGAAAGAAGAGAGTGAAAAAGTTGGCTTAAAGCTCAACATTCAGAAAATGAAGATCATGGCATCCAGTCCCATCACTTCATGGCAAGTAGATGGGGAAACACAGTGGAAACAGTGGCTGACTTTATTTTGGGGGGCTCCAAAATCACTGCAGATGGTGATTGCAGCCATGAAATTAAAAGACGCTTACTCCATGGAAGGAAAGTTATGACCAACCTAGACAGCCTGTTAGAAAGCAGAGACGTTACTTTGCCAACAAAGGTCCATCTAGTCAAGGTTATGGTTTTTCCAGTGGTCATGTATGGATGTGAGAGTTGGACTGTGAAGAAAACTGAGCACCAAAGAATTGATGCTTTTGAACTGTGGTGTTGGAGAAGACTCTTGAGAGTCCCTTGGACTGCAAGATCTAACCAGCCCATCCTAAAGGAGATCAGTCCTGGGTGTTCATTGGAAGGACTGATGTTGAAGCTGAAACTCCAGTACTTTGGCCACCTGATGCATAAAGCTGACTCATTTGAAAAGACCTTGATGCTGGGAAAGATTGAGGGCAGGAGGAGAAGGGGACAACAGAGGATGAGACGGTTGGATGGCATCACCGATTCAATGGACATGAGTTTGGGTGGGCCCCGGGAGTTGGTGATGGACAGGGAGGCCTGGCATGCTGAAGTTCATGGGGTCGCAAAAAGATGGACACGACTGAGCGACTGAACTGAACTGAACTTCAATGATGAAGTTAAGGTGATATCAGTCCCAACACTGAGTTATGACATCAAGCGTATTTCTCAACCTCTCTTTACCTTGGCTTTCCTCATCTGTAAAATGGGCATGATAAGTTTAGCATGGCCCCTGCTAAGTGCAAAGATGGAAGCTAAGGTGCTGTAAGTCATTAAAAAAGGCTACCAAATTCTCCCTGTTAAGCAGATTTCAACAGTCCTGGCACTACAAGAAAGCTGGAGCTCCTCGCACAGTGCTTGGCACACAGTGAGCCCGCAGCCAGTGTGTGTCTAATAAGTAACTAGTAAGAGCGCAGGCAACAGCCACCAATTTTTGACTTGGATTGTCCCCTTCAATCACTATATAGCACACTCAAAACTGCCAGTTTTCTCCCTTTCCGTGTTCAAAACTGTGCCAGGTTCCACCTTCTTCTGATAGTGAGGAGGGGTGAGGCTACAGGTCATAGAAAAACGTATACTTCGTAAATAAATCATTCATGCCAGAGCTCCCTGTGATTACAGGCTGTTGCTGCTGCTGCTGCTGCTGCTGCTGCTAAGTCGCTTCAGTCGTCTCCGACTGTGGGACCCCAGAGACAGCAGCCCACCAGGCTCCCCCGTCCCTGGCATTCTCCAGGCAAGAACACTGGAGTGGGTTGCCATGTCCTTCTCCAATGCATGAAAGTGAAAAGTGAAAGTGAAGTCGCTCATTTCGTGTCCGACTCGTAGCGACCCCATGGAGTGCAGCCCACCAGGCTCCTCCGTCCATGGGATTGGAAGCCTCTAAAGCCCCCTCTTGGAGAAGGCAATGGCACCCCACTCCAGCACTCTTGCCTGGAAAATCCCATGGACAGAGGAGCCTGGTGGACCGCAGCCCATGTGGTCGCTAAGAGTCGGAGAAGACTCAGCGACTTTTCACTTTTCAGTTTCATGCATTGGAGAAGGAAATGGCAACCCACTCCAGTATTCTTGCCTGGAGAATCCCAGGGACGGGGGAGCCTCGTGGGCTGCCGTCTATGGGGTCGCACAGGGTCGGACACGACTGAAGCGACTTAGCAGCAGCAGCAGCAAAGCCCCCTCTACTGTTCCTCCGCCCACTGTCCTCCCGCTCACCGGCCCGCCCTTGGGCCGGCCCTCGATCTAGCCCCGCCCCTCCCGCGAGGCCCCTCCCTGTCCTCGAGGCCCCGCCCCGTCAGGCCCCGCGGCCTAGCGGTCGCATCTCACACCTCCTCACAGCCCCTGCGCTCCTGCCGAGGCCCCGTCCCCCGATCTAACCCCTCTCCGTGTCGAGGCCCCGCCCCGTCAGGCCCCGCAGCCTCGCGGTCGCACCTCACGCCTCCCCTCAGCCCGGGCTCTCCCGCCGAGGCCCCGCCCCCAATCTAGCCCCGCCCCGTCGGGCGCCGCCCCGTCAGGCCCCGCGGCCTCGCAGTCTCACTCACACCTTCTCGCAGCCCGGGTGCTCCCGCCGAGGCCCCGCCCCCCAGATCTAGCCCTGCCCCGTCAGGCACCGCCCCGTCAGGCCCCGCGGCCTCGCGGGCGCACCTCACACCTCGCAGTCCAAGCACTCCGGCTGAGGCCCCGCCCCATAACCCGCGGCCGCGGCGGTGCCGGCCTCTCCCGCGGAGTCCGCACACCCGCGGGACTCGCGGCGACGCGAGGGCGACAGCAAGGCCGGAGGCCTGGGCCCCGGAGCCGAACCCCCAGCCCTACACGAGGTAGGCCGGGCGCGCGGGCGGGGAGGGCACCCTGGTCGCTGAGGCCGCGCGGTGGGCGGGCCCGTGGGGCCCTGAGCCCCCGAGGCGCGCGTGTGCCGGGCCTGGGTTAACGGCTGCGGCCGAGGCCCGTGCACCATGGCGCCCCAAGGCCGGGCGCCGCGCCGCCTTCCTCCACAGTGGGGTCGCTCCCCTCCCCGCGGCCTGGCGAGGACTGGGCGGGGAGGGGAGCGTGACGGCCCCGGGCGCCTCCCCTTCGACTAGGCGCGTCGGCGACCCCGAGGCTCCGGGGTCCGGCCGCGGGGAAGGCGGGGCGCGCGCGCCTTCTTGGGGCGAGCGGGGCCACCTGACAGACAGGGAGGGGGGCTGCAGGGGGACAGCGAGCCCGTGGGGGACCCGCCCGCGTCTCTCCCAGTCAGACGCCGTCCTTGGAGAAGATGGAAGGCCAGGAGCGGCCGGCGCCCCCCGCCAGCCTGTTTGCGGACGGGCACCTGGTCCTGTGGACGCTGTGCTCGGTGCTGCTGCCCGTGTTCTTCACCTTCTGGTGCAGCGTCCAGCGGTCGCGCCGGCAGCTGCACCGCAGGGACATCTTCCGCAAGAGCAAGCACGGCTGGCGCGACACGGACCTGTTCAGCCAGCCCACCTACTGCTGTGTGTGCGCGCAGCACATCCTGCAGGGCGCCTTCTGCGACTGCTGTGGGCTGCGCGTGGACGAGGGCTGCCTCAAGAAGGCCGACAAGCGCTTCCCCTGCAAGGAGATCATGCTCAAGAGTGACAGCAAGGCCGTGGACGCCATGCCCCACCACTGGATCCGGGGAAACGTCCCCCTGTGCAGTTACTGTGTGGTTTGCAAGCAACAGTGCGGCAACCAGCCCAAGCTCTGCGATTACAGGTACGGCTTCGGTGGGGCCTGATTGCCCCACAGTGTTTGGAGGGAGTCAGGCTTTTCAGAGTGGGTGTCAGCGGCCTGCTTTGATCGCCACAAAAGACTTCACCTGCCCACTTGAAGGAAACAAGTTAATATATAGCCCTAGAATGGTAGAACGAGGCAGATTTGCAGTAATTTATCGAGTGCTTCTGGCCCACACTCCTTAGCCAACCTGCCCTTTTGGGGTAAAACTTGGCTCTTAACTTTCATCCAGAGGTCTCTAAGTGCTGCAGACTTTATGGCCAATGTATGTTATATTTTAACTTTTGTTAATTATTGATTAGTTCCATTTTGCATAAAGAAAAACGAAGTATGGACCAGTTAATTTTTCCCTAAAATTGCAAAACTGATTCATCTTGGGTTCTGTATTATGAATGTACAATGAAAACAGGTGTCATTCCAGGGCAGCACTTTAGTTATCTTTTTTTTAATATAGGTTTGGTGCTATAGTGCACACTCCGAAAGAACACTTAAAGGAATACTCCTTTTGCCAGATGGTCTTTCAGGACCTTTGGCATCTTAGCCAAGCGACTTTGATTAAGCCAAGAATATTTTAATAGCTTTTAAATACACATGTGTGTACTTAAATATCGTCCGAAAATAGGTGAAGCTGTTCTTTGCTCGTGTTAGACATTGGTAATAAAAGGGGATGCTTCTCTGCAGATTATCTTTGCTAATTCATTTTACATTTGAGAGAATTTGATAGAGAATTTTACTCAGTGGTAAAATAGAATTGGCCTCCAGAATTTCTAACCTCCAGTTCAGTCTTGTCTCTGCCTTAAGTCTGGACATCTTCATTGTGTTGGATTTTGTTTCTGACAAGTTGAAAAGTCCCTAGCCATGTTTAAGAACAGAAATAGAAAACTGGCATGAGATAGCAGGTTACTTTTTTTGTTTGTATTTTGTTTTTAAAAGTCCTTTTTTTAAATTAGCATGAGCACTGTTATATCAACAATTATTTCTAACATCTTACACATCAGATTAAGACTTTAAAAATATGCTTTCAACAACTACAGTTTTATAACCATTTTTACTTGATATCTTTCAAATTTAGGTGTCCTTTTGGCCTCAGTGAGAGCTCAGTTACCAGTATCTTTTTTAAAATTTTTCATAATTCTCTTCCTAGTTAAACTTTAGTCTTAGAGAATTGGGATTGGTTTAAAAGAAGACATGAAGTATTATTTCCTTCCCTTCTTTTTGTCTGTGCAAAATTAGATTAAAATGATTTCTGTAAATATCTTAACTGCATTTCAGTTACTCCTTAGCAAATAATCACAGTGCTCTGATTCTCCAATTAAGTGATCTTTCTAGAAATACATATCTGATGGGGTCTCTGTTTAAAACCCTCCCATAACCCCCATCACTTACAATGATGGTCTTTCAGTATAAACTCCAGGTGCTTAACGTGGTATATAAGGTCCTTGTGCTCTCTGGACCGTGCCTGCCCTTCTAGTCTTCTCTACCACTGTCTGCATTAAGCTTTATGCACCAGCAACATCAGGCTGGTTGTGGTTTCCTTTAAATACCAACTTTTCATATCACCCTTCTTTTCCTCAAGGCTGAAGTATCCTCCTCCTGGCTAGCTTCTTGGCATCCTTAATGACTATCTTGTGCCCTTTCCTCCAGGAATCCGTCCCTAATCTACTCATCCCTGCTCCTAATTTTTCCTTTTTGATGATGACATAATATCCTGTGTATCAGTGGTTCTTGAAGTAAGGTCCCCAGACTAGCAGCATCAGTATCACTCAGAAACTTGTTAGAAATGCAAATTCTAACACAGATTTAGATTAGCACACAGAATAAAAACCAGAGATTTGCATCTAACACAAAATGAAATAAAAATATTTGCATTATTTGAGACATACTTAAACCAAAAAATTATTTGTTGTTTATCTACAATCCAGATTTAACTGAGCATCTTCTATTTTTCCTGGCGTTAGCCTCACCCCAGACCCACTGGATCAGAAACTTGGGCTGGGAACCAATAATCTTTGCTTTAACAGTCCCTGCAGGTGATTCTAAAGTTTAAGAATTACTGCTATATTTATGTACTTCTTAAACATGAGCCTCTGTCCTTAAAGACCTCCTTTTCCTCCTTAGCTTGTTCTCCGGGTTACTGAGCAGTCTCTTCCTAGCATGCTAGAACCCTTAACCCGTGGTAAAAATGGTTTCTTTACAATTTAGGAAATGTTTATTATTCCCAGAAGAAAAGAGCAGTGACCTGAAGTATTAATAGTATGTATTCTGCAATGCTCTGATTTATTTTAGCTGATCATTTTATGTAGGATTACAGTCTGCTGTGACCTTCTGCAGGAATGAGATATTTCAGATAAAGAAACTAAATATTTATAATCTTTAAACACAGACCAGACTGTCCTTCTTTGGATTTTATCCAGCCCTGGGGAGGGCTCCTTCTGTGACTGCCTCACATTCTTAGGAAGTCCAAGATTTCAAGTAAACCATGAAGACTATTCAACGAGATAGAATTTCAAAGGGCCATGTGATAGCTGATTTTAAAACCTGCAACCCAGTTAAAAACTACAGAATAAGGGGCAAAGGACTTTTAATTTAGTCCCATTGTCATTATTTAGGTTTCACATATTAAGCATCTATTTTGTGCCAGGTACTGTGTTGGATCCTATTTTCCCTGTAGCCTTCTTTCTTTCTTGTGTTTTCCTGCTTCCACCTCACCCATGGTAGAGTGTGTTTGCACCTCGTATCCTCTCATTTCTCGCCCCTCGCTGCTTTTCTTTCTTCTCACCTCTCGTCTGACTAAAGTAGGAAGTTGGGTTCTCTTTTCTAAGTATTCATTATGTTATTGAATAAAACTGTGTTCTGTCTCCTGTTAAGAAAACTTTTTGGTTTATATTATATTTTTATTTATATCCTTTTCTTCACTACACCCCACCCCACATACATACCCACTGTGATTAATAATACAAAACTTCTGGCTCTTAGAAGGCAATGTTGGCAACTTTAGGCTTTGATCTTAACTTTTTGATTTTATGTTCTATTGGTATGTGTTTATTCGCTTCATTAATTATGTGAAACAATGAAAGATAACAAGTTATCTTCTGGAGCAGAGATGGGCAAACTTTTCCTATAAAGAGCCAAGCTAAGTATTTCAGGCTTTGCAGAGCATATGGTCTGTCATAATTAATTCACTCTACCATCTGTCACAGTACAAAAGTAGCAAGAGACAGTACATAAATGAATGAGGATCTATATTCCAATAAAACATATTCCGCAAATTAGGAAGCACATATGTTTGTAGTTTGAACCCCATTGTAACATGAATTTCTTAGGTGACCATCTCAGTTTCACATATAATTCTGTTGCCTCTTCCAGCATACTGAGAATTGGTACCTTTTGGTAAAGTTACTAACAGGCAACTTTAGAGAAACTAATAAGCAGTGTTGCCAGGAAGTGTTTTTTCTTCCCTTGTGAACTTTTTTTTAATAAAGCAGTCATACTCCTGCACAAAAATACTCATAGGGTAATGTTCTATGTGTTCATAAGATGATGAACATGATTATGATTCATGATTATATTGTCAAAACTCAGAAAATGTACGTATTTGTAGATTTCATCATATGTAAAATCAAAAGAAAAAAATCTAAACAGTGATATCCCTGCTTGCTGAGGTATTTAGGAGATATTCTAATGTCTGTAATTTACTTTTGTGCACCAAAAAATAGAGCCTTCCCAGGCAGCTCAGATGGTAAAGAATCCACCTGTAGTGCAGGAGACCCCGGGTTTGATCCCTGGGTTAGAAAGATCAAAGAAGGGAATGGCGACCCACTCCAGTATTCTTGCCTGGAGAATCCCATGGGCAGAGGAGCCTCACAGGCTACAGTCCATGGGTTTGCAGAGAGTCGGGCATGACTGAGTGGCTAAGCACACATGAAATGGATATACAGAAATGAAGCAAAGTAATTACAATAAGTTACTAATGCTGGAATATGGGTGATGGGCTTACCTGTGTTGCTGTTAAAAATTTTTTTTCTAATGCAAAACATTTAAAAAAGCAAGGAGACTACCCTTGTATTTTTGGAAATAGTTGCTGAAGTATTGAAAGGTGAAATTTCATAATGTCCACAATTTTCTTTCCAAATGATACATCAAAATATGAGTTTATTTTGAAAGAAAGAAAGAAAATATGAGAGAAAAATGTTAATTATGAATCAGAGCTAAGGGTTGGTTTAAAGGTATTCATTTTGCTATTCTTTTGACATCTGTGTAAGGGTTTAAAATTTTTCAAAATAGGAAAAGAATAAAGATCATAAACAGTCACTCAAAAACATGACTGCTAAAACTAAAATATTGCTATTAATGTCTTATTTTCCTATCAGATTTGAAATCTAGATCAAGTAAAACACCAGTTACAAAATATATAAAGAAAACAGGTCTCGATTTTGATTATGGTATTTCTCAGGAAAAATAGAGTGCTGCCTAAGGAGTGAGTATGTTGGCTTTACTTTAACAGAACAAAGGCTGATAATAGCCATCATCTTGGTTAAAACAGTCTTTTCTGAAATTTATGAGAATTTAGTGAATGATAAAGGTGTCACAAATCAATGGGATAGAAAAGATGACTTTATCAGTCGTGCTTGGACAAGTGCTCTTTGAGAGGAAAACAGTTAACGCTTCATATCACACTCTATACCAAAATAAACTCCAGGTGGATTGAAGCAGGAATTGTTAATTCATAGATAAGGTTCCAGGAAGCCTAACACTTTCATGAGATTCTCAGTGGAATCTGTAGCCCCAGAAGGTTAAGAAGCACTGGATTAAAGCTGAATTGTGAGGGGGAAAAATAGCTATAGGTGAATATTTATCTAATTTGGAAAGGTAAAGGTCTTCAAAGCTTGAAAGCATTTAAATAAACCACAAAGGGAATATAGATCTGTCTAGCAAAAAATAAACTTAAGTACATTAAATAGTAAATTTAAGAGAAAACTGAAATATTTGCAGGAACTATGACAGAAAAGAAGTTGATATCCTACATAACAGTGCGTGCAGTTATTAAAACCTAGTAAAAGATAGGCTATGAATCAATTCACAAAACAAGGCAGAAAAATTATTCCGCTTCATCTAGTGATCAAAGATCTCCAAATTAAAACAACAAAGTACTTTTCCACTCATCAAATTATCAAGGAAAAGTGTTGAGCGAATATTAAATATGATGGACACCTTTGTGTGCTGGTATCAAGCATTCTGGACAGACATCTCAAGAAACTTAGGAAAACGCATGCCCTTTGATTCAGTAATTTGACTTCTAAAGATTCCAGGGAAATAATTTCATTTATTTTTAAGGTTGTGCATCAGGTTGTTTATACTTAGACAAACTATCTAAATTTTTTAGAGGGGGGAGGATTAAATGAATTATGTCCATGTGATGTGATATTATACATCTTTACAAGCTATGTTTTGAAAAAAAAATACTTAATGGCATAGGACAGAATTCATGATACAATTTCAAGGAGAAGTACCTCCAGACATATATACATTGTTACCCCTAACATGAAAAATAAATATATGAGGACTATAAAACTGAGATTAAATATATCAAAAAGTTAAGAGTAACTATCTCTAGATGACTTTTATGTCTTTCTATATTTTCTAAATTCTCAAGCATTACAGGCTTCCCTGGTGGCTCAGACAGGAAAGAATCTGCCTGCAATGCAGGAGACCTGGGTTTAATTGCTGGGTCAGGAAGATCTAGATTCTAGAATACCCACTTGCATGAAGTGCCTCCCATACCAGCAAATTTTATTCTGTCTTGAAAATTGATAGCTTGGTGGGCTACAGTCCACGGGGTCGCAGAGTCAGACACGACTAAGCAACTTCATTTTCACTTTCACTTAAAATCAAAAATCCTCCACTGATATGGTGAATTACTGCTTAATTTGATTTGTGCTTTGTTGCAGATTACTAGTTTAATTTGGGCTTCCGGTGGCTCAGCGGTATAGAATCCACCTGCAATGCAGGAGATGTGGGTTCAGTCCCTGGGTCAGGAAGATCCTCTGGAGAAGGGGAATGGCTACCAACTAGAGTATTCTTACCTGGAGAATTCCATGGACAGAGGAATCTGGCAGGCTACAGACCATGGGGTCTCAAAGTGTCAGACACAACTGAGCGACTAACACTTTTACTTTAAAGCTAAGATCACCTAAAATACACTTCTAAAAATTTATTCAAGTAGTTTATATATATATATATACTGATGTTTAAAACTCAAACAATACAAAAGAACGTAGAGTAAAAAGTGAGTGTTCTTCTCATTCCTCAGTCCCACTTTTCTTCCCAGAGGAAACCGTTGTGAAATAATTCAGTGGGGTTTCCTTTCAGATTATTTTCAGTAACAATGCACTAGTTTAAAGTGTACAGTAGCACAGTAGGTGGAGGTAAAATACTTTGGCTACATAAGCAATCAATTGTAATTTCTCAAGCTTAGGTTGAAAGCAAGTGTTAACAAAGTCTGGTGCAAGTTATTTTACATTTTCCCTCTAACAGATCAGGCAGATAATTATAATTTGAGCAGTAATTAGGATTCTTGAGTCAATAGCAGTAATT
The DNA here is from genome assembly GCF_055505025.1 of Bos grunniens. Lineage (NCBI taxonomy): Eukaryota > Metazoa > Chordata > Mammalia > Artiodactyla > Bovidae > Bos > Bos grunniens. Next base: position 55,850,017 of record NC_141183.1, on the reverse strand, counting down.
ATTTGACAAAACTGAACATCCAACCGGAAAAAAACAGCCTTAAAATAGAAGTCCAAGAGAGTTGACCTTGGGGTGAAAGAGTTTGTATCCTCTTTTTTTTTTTTTTTTTTTATTTATTTAGTTACAGCCATTGTTTTCTGTTGGCCTGCTCTATCTGTACAGTCAGATCTGCCTTATCCGTGAGTGGATTAAATGCTTAGTAGATTAATAATAGAAACCTAAGACCTTGGCCAGCACTATTCTCGTTTCATATGATTTAAACACAGAGACAAATTTGAACATAAATGTCTCTGCCTGTAATTTAGATGTAAACGTATAGATTTGTTTCATATTAACTGCCAATAAGAAATTGACTGTTTTGCTATCTTTGCTGAAGTGGTCATAGATGGTTATAAATCAGGAGGTTTTCAGACTGAACCTTGAAGAACTCTTCAAGTACTGGGGCCAGTTGGGTGTTTAAGCTGTAGGCCTTTAGGCCTAATGATCCTGTTCCAGCCAAAGCCCAAATATATAGTACACAGAACCATATTCTAGACCAGCTTTGCTTATGTGGATTACATCTACTGGTATTTACCACATTATAAATTAAAACTGAGAAACGGTTAAAATATTCACTTTAAAAATGATACTGGTAACAAAATATTTTGTGAAAATAGAGGAAAGTGACATCGTTTTATATTTTTGGTACATTTCTTTGGCGTGGAAGTCAGCTAGAGGCTTGTATCTCTTTCTGCATTCAGTCCGTAGATTTGGCACATACCATAAAGCTTCCAGAAAATTCTACTATATGCTTTTGATAGAAATGAAGGTGAAATAACATCTTATATTATTATTAAAATGGTTTCAACCTCAGAGACACCCAGAAATGATCTTCCCCAGACCACACTTTAAGAACTACTGTTAAACAAGTTTATTCAAAGTTTATTGCTCTATTTTGACTGTGTAGAAAGCAATTATAAATTTTTACTTGCCAGATTTTTTCATTGGTGATAAGATTACAATTTGTTTTTTTGACAAAAATGATTGGTTTGCAGATTAGTATGATTATTGTTTCCAGTTAATTATTATCTGTTTTTTTCCTTCCCTCAGGTGCGTTTGGTGTCAAAAAACAGTACATGATGAGTGTATGAAAAATAGCTTAAGGAATGAAAAGTGTGATTTTGGAGAATTCAAAAACCTCATCATTCCACCAAGTTATTTAACCTCCATTAATCATATGCGTAAAGACAAAAAAACAGATTATGAAATGGTAATCAGAGTTTATTTTTCTTTACATAATTTATTTCCACAAAGTTATTTAAGTCAGTGTGAAACACTGAGAACTGTGTGTGTGCGAAGAATCATTATGGTAAGCCATGATACCCTACCCACTTCCTAAAGATGTGCCAGGAACTTTGGCACTTGAGTTCCTTCAGGTCTAAGGAGAAATTGGGATGTGTTATATTTTGGGCTTCCCTCGTAGTTCAGTTGGTAAAGAATCTGCCTATAGTGCAGGAGACCCGGGTTCGATTCCCAGGTTGGGAAGATCCCCTGGAGAAGGAAATGGCAACCCACTCCAGTATTCTTGCCTGGAAAATCCCACGGACAGAGGAGCCTGGACAACTTAGCGACTAAACCACTACCACCATATTGTGAAAGTGTTAGTCGCTCAGTGGTGTCCAGCTCTTTGTGATTCCGTGGACTGTACCCTCCAGCCCTCCAGGAGCCCTTCAGGCTCCTCTGTCCCTGGGATTTTCCAGGGAAGAATACTGGAGCAGGTAGCCATAAGTCCCCAGAATCTGTATTTGTTTTAAGTTTTCAGATGATTGATGAACAGCCAGGTTTGGAACTCATTATTGTCAGTAAAAAGAAGGTAGATTTTTAGTCACACATTGTTCTGAAGAATGTTTTCCTGTGGAACCTCATATAGGGTACCTGGAGACGAGAATTTGTTGCACATTAGATCCTGCCACAAATAATAGTGAACATTCCCACAAGGGAAGTCCAAAATAGACATTTTAAAATTTAAAAACATTATGTTTAATGTTATTGTGATACTTTTTTAAAAAAATACACAACCCCTTATGTCTCTGATTTCAGTCTGACATAGGAGACTGAGGATCACTAAGTAAAACCAGGGAACGTCTTCATTAATGTTTATACCCACGAGGAGAAGGGGAGAGGAAAGAAGTGGTTAGAGTAGAGAAACATGAATTTAATTTGATTTAGGGTTTTGTGCAAATCTGGATTCTTGAATATATTTCTGAATACACCATTCAAAAAAATTAAAAAGCTTGAAAATTAGAGTACAGCCAGAAAAGCACAGTCAGGGTTTAGAGAGCAGAGAAGATCAATGTCCCTTCTATGAAGGACTGAAATGTGTTGCCTGGGAGGCAAGACCAATAAATGATATAATGTTTCAAGTGATTGAACACAACAGTTATATGGAAGAACAAATGAGATTATTCCTTACTTCAGGAATCAAAAGTGGAAAGTTACTGAAAGACAGATGTTTAACTCAGTTTAAGTCAAAACTTTCTAGTAATTTGATTTAGCAGTGGAATTCCTTGTTAAGTGAGTTCCTTCTTACATGAGTACCCAAGTGTATACTGGATAACTCATCTAGAATAATGTAGAAGAAATTTATATTAATATATTAAGCAGAAATTAATTCATCTCTTTGCATTCTTAGAATTCTTTCATTTTTATATTGTACTGACTGGGATAGTTGATTTTTCTCTCAGCAGATTTACAGCACTGTTGTTAATAAGAAATGAAAAACTGTCTTTGAGATAGTAAGGTCTTTTAACGCACATTACTTTTTTTAGCTAGCCTCTACACTTGGAAAGCAGTGGACTCCATTAATAATTCTGGCCAACTCTCGTAGTGGAACTAACATGGGAGAAGGATTGCTGGGAGAATTCAGGATCCTCCTAAATCCCGTCCAGGTAACCAAAGAGGAGACCTTGCTTTCTGTAGTAATCTTTTCAGTTTTAGTTGTACATTTTCCCTAAATTGTAATGGTTGTTAATGCCTTAAGCCAGTAATCACCTGGTTATAGGGAAGAATAATAATTATGAAAATAGTATTGAGCCATCTGAATTTGTGGAGAAAGAGGGATTCTCATGGTAGGGATGTAAATGGTGCAGCAACTTTAGCAACTACTTGGACAGTCTCTTAAAAATTCAAACTTAAATTTCCCAAACCACATAGCACTTCTAGGAATCTACCCAACAGAAACGAAAACATATCCCACAAATACTTTTATGCAGATTTTCATAGCAGCATTTTTCATGATAGCCCAAAAGAAAAGCCCATCAGTCAGTGGCTGGATAAAACAAAATGTGACGTACCCATACGAATGGAATATTCAGTGATAAAAAGGAATGCTAGTACATACATACTACAAATTAAATGAACCTCAAAAACATGCTGAGTGAAAGAAGCACAATGCAGGGGATCAATACTGTATGATTCCTTATTGATCTGTTCAGAAAGGGTAAATCTATAGAGCCAGAGAGTACAGTGATTGCCTAAGACTAGGGCTGGAAATTAGGAGTGACTAATGGACACTTACTAATGGGAAATCTTACTGGAGCAGCGAAAATGTTCTAAACTGAATAATGCACAGCTCACTAAGCTTCCTAAAACTCATTTAATTGTTGACTTTAAATCAGTGAATTTCATTATATGTAATTTATACCTCAGTTTTAAAAGTGAGAATAAAAGGTTCATGCCATTGAGACTGAGATGACATGCTAGCAGCTTCTACTTTGTAAAACTAAACAACCCATTGTGCAGCAATCATTCTTTCCAATTTGTAATTTTCCCTTTCAACATTATACAACTTAAGAAAATATAAAAATAATTTTAAAAGGAAAGAGAAAGGGAAGTTCCCTGGGAGTTCAGTGGTTAGGACTTGGCATTTTCCCTGCCATGGCCTGGGGTTCAGTCCCTGTTTGGGGACCTAAGATCACACAAGCCTTGCAGCAAAGCCAAAATAAGTAAAATTTAAAAATAAAAAGAGAAAATCACCTGCAGTACCTCTACACAGATACATCAGTTGTTTTCATTTGTCCATGTTCTTTCCATGAATTGTGCATGCATTCATATATTGGGATTTCTTTCAACGTAATCTAACTTTGCATTTACCTGAAAGTATGTTCTCCCGTGTTGCAACCTGCTGCTGCTACTGCTGCTGCTAAGTCACTTCAGTCGTGTCCGACTCTGTGCGACTCCATAGACGACAGCCCACCAGGCTCCCCCGTCCCTGGGATTCTCCAGGCAAGAACACTGGAGTGGGTTGCCATTTCCTTCTCCAATGCAGGAAAGTGAAAAGTGAAAGTGAAGTCGCTCAGTCATGTCTGACTCTTAGCGACCCCATGGACTGCAGCCCACCAGGCTCCTCCATGGGATTTGAAAAACTAAACAACCAGGGATTGAACCCCAGGCCATGGCTGGGAAAATACCAAGTCCTAACCACTGAACTCCCAGGGAACTTCCCTTTCTCTTTCCTTTTAAAATTATTTTTATATTTTCTTAAGTTGTGTAATGTTGAAAGAGAAAATTACAAATTGGAAAGAATGATTGCTGCATAATGGGTTGTTTAGTTTTTCAACTAAATCCCATCCATGGGATTTGCCAGGCAAGAGTACTGGAGTGGGTTGCCATTGCTTTCTCCAGTGTTGCAGCCTAGTCCTCATAATTATATATGTGATGACTAAGAAACCATCAAATGGATGTGTCCATATTTATAGTCTCCTGCTGATGGCAGTCGAGTTTGTCTCTACACTTGTATGATTATAAATAATGCTGCACTGATTATCTATACACAGTTTTTTCATCTTTTGAAATATTTTCCTAGATTGTTTATAGAATTATAGGTATTATGGATCCTTTCATCTTTATGTCATTTTACTCATATTGCAAAATTGTTTTCCAGAAATGTGTACTGACTTGCACTAGTAATGGATTTTTTAAATCCCATATAGAATAGGAAGCACTGGTTAAAGGTGAACTGAGCACAGCCTGGTTTTATGTGAACATAAAGGTGGCAGTATTGTACAGTGGATAGAATACAGGATTGGATTTCTATGTCAGCACTTAATTATCAGAGGAAGCATGGGCAAGTTATTTAACCTTCCTATGTCTCCATTTCCAGTAGAATGCTGTTTGCTCGTGCTTTTTAGGGGCAGCATTAGGGCTTCCCTGGTGGCTCACCTGGTAAAGAATCCACCTGCCATTTGGGAGACCTGGTTTCGATCACTGGGTTGGGAAGCTCCCCTGGAGAAGGTAAAAGCTACCCACTCCAGTATTCTGGTCTGGAGAATTCCATGGACTGTATAGTCCATGGGATCGCAAAGAGTCGGACACGACTGAGCGACTTTCACTCACTTCACTCAGGATGAGCCACAGTGATTATAGTCTGGTATACTGCCCAGCATAAAGATAAATGCCAGCATTGTTATTTAAGCACATCTAGGTCCTCATCTAGAGGGAAATTATCCTCACAGGTGGGTGACAGTGTTGGGTAAAATAATTTTTTCCTTTTCTTTCACGTTATAGGTTTTTGATGTTACTAAAACTCCCCCCATCAAAGCCCTACAACTTTGTACTCTTCTTCCCTATGACTCAGCTCGAGTGCTTGTCTGTGGAGGGGATGGGACTGTCGGCTGGGTCCTGGATGCCCTTGACGAAATGAAAATTAAGGTATCCATCCTTAAGATCTCCTTGCCTCTCACAGAAGCACTTCCAAGAAAGTTACAAAGTATTTGTGGTTATATTTTTTATTATGCAGGTGAATATTAGAAGACCTTGCCAACCTTGAATATTGTGATTGAGTAGTTATTATTTGTATCTTTATTGCTTTGGGCTTTGAATTTTACCAAATATTATTACCCTCCAAATAGTCTGAAGAGAAAAATCTAAAATAATCTTCTATATTGTAGGGACAAGAGAAATACATTCCACAAGTTGCAGTCTTGCCTCTGGGAACAGGCAATGATCTATCCAATACCTTGGGGTGGGGTACAGGTTATGCGGGAGAAATCCCAGTTGCACAAGTCTTAAGAAACGTGATGGAAGCAGATGGAGTTAAACTAGATAGGTAAGTTATACTTACCCTCAAAAGTGATTTCTTGAGCTTTGGGAATATTCCTTGAATTATAAATGAAGACTTGTGTAGTTCTAAAGTTAAATGTAGTTTAAATGTAAAAGACTATGTCAGTTGTACTTATGTGTGGACACTGGTGTTTTATTTTGTTGCTGTATATTGTGTTGTTATGTAAATCATAAGTTAGGTAACAAGTTAGGCTGAGTACTCCTCTCAAGATTTACATAGTCATTTAAATGTATTCATTTCCCAAAAGCTATTTTAATAGAAGAACCTTATCTACCAGACATCCAGAGTTGATTGGTAATAATTATAATTAACTGACAATTAATTTGTTAGTAATTACTGATTTTTTTAAACTTTTATTTTTTAGATGGAAAGTTCAAGTAACAAATAAAGGATACTACAACTTAAGAAAACCCAAGGTATGTTTTTGGGGCTGCAGTTGCTAGTGGTTTCAACAGACATGGTGGAGTGCTTCCATTGTGGCACTGCGGTGGGACACGGCAACAGGTGCTTGTCTCTGGGGAGCTGGTTATGGAACAGGCTGCAGGTGTGCCTGCTTCTCCCCTGGTGGATCAGGCGGGAAAGATTTCAGGGCAAGTGACATGGGAGTTGGTCCTTAAAATGTAAATACAATTTAGATCAACAAAGAAAGAAACAAAAGACTCCCCAGGTAGAGGAAATAGACTGGAGGGTGCACATCATGGTTAGTAAATAGCAAATAATACAGAGGTAGCACAGAGATGGCAAGTCTATAGTTTTAAAAAGATACATTGGATTATGGTTTTCTCAGAGTATATGCCCAGTAGTGGGATTGCTGGACCATATGGTAGTTCTGTTTTTAGTTTTTTAAGGAACCTCCATACTGTTCTCCATAGTGGCTCTATCAGTTTACATTCCTACCAACAGTGCAAGAAGGTTCCCTTTTCTCTACACCCTCTCCAGCATTTATTGTTTGTAGATTTTATGATGATGGTCATTCTTACTAGTGGGAGATGATACCTCATTATAGTTTTGGTCTGCATTTCTCTAATACTTACTGATGTTAAGCATCTTTTCATGTGCCTCTTCGCCATCTGTATTGTCTTCCTTGTAGAAAATCATAAACACATGCTAGTGTTCATTACAGCACTATTTACATGAAAGCAACCTAAATGTCCAGCGACAGATGCATTGATAAAGAAGATGTGGTAAATGTGTACAGTGGAACATTATTTCAGTTCAGTCCCTCAGTCGTGTCTGACTCTGTGACCCCATGGACTGCAGTACACCATGTTTCCCTGTCCATCACCAACTCCCAGAGCTTACTCAAACTCATGTCCATAGAGTCAATGATGCCATCCAGCCACCTCATCCTCTGTCATCCCCTTCTCCTCCTACCTTCAATCTTCCCCAGAATCAGGGTCTTTTCCAGTGAGTCAACTCTTCACATCAGGTGGCCAAAGTATTGGAGCTTCAGCTTCAGCATCAGTCCTTCCAATGAATATTCAGGACTGATTTCCTTTAGGATTGACTGGTTTGATCTCCTTGCAGTCCAAGGGACTCTCAAGAGTCTTCTCCAACACCATAGTTCAAAAGCATCAATTCTTTGGTGCTCAGCTTTCTTTATAGTCCAACTCTCATATCCATACATGACTACTGAAAAAAACATAGCTTTGACTATACTGACCTTTGTCAACAAAGTAATATCTCTGCTTTTTAATATGCTGTCTAAGTTGGTCATCACTTTTCTTCCAAGGAGCAAGCATCTTTGAACTTCATGGCTGCAGTCACCATCTGCAGTGATTTGGGAGACCACAAAAATAAAGTGTGTCACTGTTTCCATGTTCCCCCATCTATTTGCCATGAAGTGATGGGACCGAATGCCATGATCTTACTTTTCTGAATGTTGAGTTTTAAGCCAACTTTTTCGCTCTCTTCTTTCACCTTCATCAAGAGGCTCTGTAGTTCCTCTTTGCTTTCTGCCATTAGAATGTCGTCATCTGCATATCTGAGATTATTGATGTTTCTCCCTTCAGTCTTGATTCCAGCTTCTGCTTCATCCAGTTCAGCATTTTGCATGATGTACTCTGCATATAAGTTAAATAAACAGGGTGACAATATACAGCCTTGACATACACCTTTCCAAATTTTGAACCAGTCTGTTGTTCCATGTTCAGTTCTAACTGTTGCTTCTTGACCTGCATAGCAATTTCTCAGGAGGCAGATAAGATGGTCTGGTATTCCCATCTCTTGAAGAATTTTCCACAGTGTATTGTGATCCACACAGTTAAAGGCTTTAGTATAGTCAGTGAAGCAGATGTTTTTCTGGAATTCTCTTGCTTTTTCTATAATCCAATGGATGTTGGCAATTTGATCTCTGCTGCTTCTGCCTTTTCTAAATCCAGCCTGAACATCTGGAAGTTCACGGTTCACGTACTGTTGAAGCCTCACTTAGAGAACTTCAAGCATTACTTTGCTAGTGTGTGAGATGAGTACAATTGTGCGGTAGTTTGAGCATTCTTTGGCATTACCTTTCTTTGGGATTGGAATGAAAACAAACCTTTTCCAGTCCTGTGGCCATTGCTGAGTTTTCCAAATCTGCTGGCATATTGAGTGCAGCACTTTCACAGCATCATCTTTCAGGATTTGAAATAGTTTAGCTGGAATTCCATCACCTCCACTAGATTTGTTCGTAGTGATGCTTTCTAAGGCCCACTTGACTTCACATTTCAGGATGTCTGGCTCTAGGTGAGTGATCACACCATCGTGATTATCTGGGTCATGAAGATCTTTTTTGTATAGTTCTTCTGTGTATTCTTGCCACCTCTTCTTAATATCTTCTGCTTCTATTAGGTCCATACCTTTTCTGTCCTTTATTGTGCCCATCTTTGCATGAAATGTTCCTTTGGTATCTCTTAATTTTCTTGAAGAGATCTTTAGTCTTTTTCATTCTATTGTTTTCCTCTATTTCTTCGCATTAATCACTGAGGAAGGCTTTCTTATCTCTCCTTACTATTCTTTGGAAATCTGCATTCAGATGAGTATATATTTCCTTTTCTCCTTTGCCTTCCGCTTCTCTTATTTTTTCAGCTATTTGCACGGTCTCCTCAGAGGAGATAAAAATGCCATTTTACCTTTTTGCATTTCTTCTTCTTGGGATGGTTTTGATCACCGCCTCCTGTACAATGTTACGAACCTCCATCCATGGTTCTTCAGGCGCTCTTTCTATACTCAGCCATAAAAAGGAATTATGTTGTGTCATTTATAGAGATGTGAATGGCCCTAGAGTCTGTCATACATAGTGAGGTAAGTCAGAGAGAAAAGCAAATACTGTATATTAATGCATATATGTAGAATCTAGAAAAATGGTACTGATGAACCTTGCAACTCCTGATTTGCAAGTCAGGAGTAGAGCTACAGACATAGAGAATGGACCTGGGGACGCAACAAGGGAGGAGACGGTGGGATGAATCGAGAGCATTGACATATCTACACACTACCGTGTGTAAAATCGCTAGCTAGTGGGAAGCTTCTGTATAATACAGGGAGCTCAGTTTGGTGCTCTGCGGTGACCTAGATGGGTGGGGTGGGGAGTGGCTATGGGGAGAGATGTCCAAGAGCGAGGGGACGTGTGTATACATAGAGCTGATTCACTTGGTTGTACAGTGGAAACTAATGTAACATTGTAAAGCAGCTAAACCCCAATTTAAAATTAATAATATATAAAAACAAGAAAGAAAATAAGAAAAAGAAAAATACTGGGGATAATGTGAAAATAGGGAAGAAACCTGCACTGTGACAAAACAAAGGGAATCTTAGGAGGAGAACTACTTACTTCCTCACCATAACACAGCACCTTCCTCACTATGACTCAGCATTTCCAAACCATGACTCAGCACTTTCCCTGTTCAGAGACATTTTAGAAGTGGTATTGATCAAGACTTGGCAACTGATTGCTATTAGGGGAAGCGGGGGGAAAAAAAACTTTACTACAAGATTTCTAGTTTTTATGACAGGATACGTGAAAATGACATTAACCAAAATAAGAAAAATAGGGTTTCAGGTTTGAATAGGAAGAAAATGCATTAATATTCGGGGCATGTCAACCTTTAGTCTGACCCACTGAACAAGAAGTCAGATATGCAAGCTATTGCTCAGGGAGAAGACCAAGTGCAGCTCAGTTGAGGAACCCAGGCTGGACTGGGAAGTAAGATAAACTGAACAAGCACCAATAGCCTAATGGAGACTGAAAAAGCTGAGAACCTGAAAAGTGCTGGAAGTACAAGCAAATATTGAGAACACAGGATTTGAAAGCCTGGGTGTAGAGTAGAGCTGTTTAGATGTAGCATATTAACCAGAAATGGAAAGTGAAATTTTGTCTTAAAGAATCAGCCTTTAAACTGAAGCTTTATCTCTGGAAATGTCATTGGATAGCATAAAATAGCTTATGTAAAAAGTAAATGACTCAGTTTTCATAAAGAACATAAAGACTAAGATTTATATGTTTAATAAATGACACAGGCATGGATGGAAGCATAATCTGTTGTTTACCCTTTTCCACAGGAATTCACAATGAACAACTATTTTTCTATTGGACCTGATGCTCTCATGGCCCTCAATTTTCACGCTCATCGTGAGAAGGCCCCATCTCTGTTTTCTAGCAGAATTCTTAATAAGGTGTGTTGGATAAAATAACATTTCCTGCTTATCACCTAAGGTACAGTAAAAATCAATAGTTCAATTATACCTAGCACTCTTTCAACTAGATTGAGATAGAACTAACTTACGGAAAGATTTGCCTGCTCCATTTTGTATAAGACTGTCAAATTAGATCCTTAAATGTATTTTATTAAAGTATCCATGACAAAATTTTTTAACTCCCAGTTGCAATGTTTTAGAGCATATTTTGCTTAGATGCCTACTAAATGGAATATATGGTAGCTTATCTTACTCAAATGGCAACTAGAATTGGAAGTAAATTTAGGCAAGATAAATTTTTGATGAAGCCATTAGTGGAAAAGTAGATTGCATAGGCCTGAAAAGACTCTACAAGGCAAACGAGGCAAGAAAGGAGCGTTTGTTTACCACAGTTTTAACTGGTTTCTAGTACAATTGATTCCTTTGGTGGAACATTTGTCTTGGAATTTTTTTTAATGACTTTTGGTGATTGAGCAACAGGATGTGACAAATAGATGCTGGTTCTGTTTTACAGTTATCTGTTCCTGCTTCTTTTTTTACAAATATTTGAAATTTATGAATAGCTCCCTTTTATTAATATAGTTACCAACACAATAGTATTGCTGTTTATACAGTATGGTAATTAGCATCTCAATGCTTCCATCAACCTTTCTATATTCAAAAGTGATTATAAAATGTTTGCTAGATTTGCCTGCATTACTTTCATTAAGTAATGTTAAGTACTAGGAAAAGGCAAAATTTTCTTTATAAGGTGTAGCTTTTTGGATAAACTGGGAGAAAACACCATTTAAGCACAAACCACCTAATCCTACATTCCCCTAAAAAAATGGGCTGAACTCTGTAGTAATAATGGTTCCTTCTCCCATCAGTCTCTAGTCCACTCTGTGGATACATGACTCAGTCGTCACATCAGGGAGCTTTGGTTCAGTGTCTTTTTCTAGCTTACAGGGCTTGTTAGATTGCTTTAATATCATATTTTCTGTCCATTTCTCATAGGCTGTTTACTTATTTTATGGAACCAAAGATTGTTTAGTGCAAGAATGTAAAGATTTGAATAAAAAAGTTGAGGTAAGCTTTTAAACTTTTAGGTGGTCTCTGGACTATGAACTTTTTTTAAACAAAAATGCTGAATTTTCTATTAACATATTTCGATAACACAAATGGAGTATTTATTGTGTACCAGACACCTCTAAGTGCTTCATACACATTTCCCCACTAAATTCTCACCACAGCCTGTAAGGCAGATACTACTATATTCCCATCACTCATGAAGCTATTTGAAATTAAATAACTTGCCCAGGTTCACAGAGTGCCCAAGGATACAGGTAACCAGCATTTAAACCCAGGTTTATGTAACTCCAGAGTCTGTTTAACTCTTATACTGAACAGCATCTGTATGCTCTTCGTCATGTGTGATGACCAGTGTGAAGCTCTGTGACAACAGTGCCTGAGTCACGGACTCTCAGAGAAGATGAAGCCCAGAGTTTAATTCCTGTTATGGTTGTAATGTATCTTTGTTCTGTGCCGTACAGCATGGCCAAAAAAAAGTAAGGAAAGAGCCAGACAATAAACAGCTTAGGGAAAGAGTGGAAAATGAGCAGAGAAGGAGGAGCCTCAAAGCACACTCAGCTCGGAAAGCTGCTGCTCTGGTTACACAGACTCTGAGCTCACGGCACAGGGGGAATGGTGAGGTTGGCTGTGAAGAATGTTCCCTTCTGCTTTATCCTATTTCCTTTTTCCTGGACTTTGATTACTTGGGTAGAGTAAAGCGTATGAGGTAGCACATTTTTTTGTCTAATCGTCTGTTTATACAAAAATCACCTGTGAAACCACCCATTAAATGCCAGGCACAGTGTTAGGTACTAGACATACAGTGACAAATCTCTCACTGTCACTAAGTTTGCAGTCTGGAGAGAAGAAAGACATTTAAACCACATTGTAATATGGCATAAGAAATAATATAAGGAAAATACGGAGTCTTACAGGAATTATATACACAGAAGAACTGTACAAAAAAGATCTTAAAGACTCAGATAACCACAATGGTGTGATCACTCATCTAGAGCCAGACATCATGGAATATGAAGTCAAGTGGGCCTTACAATGTGAACAAAATTAGTGGAGGTGATGGAATTCTAATTGAACTTTTTCAAATCCTAAAAGATGATCCTGTGAAAGTCCTGCACTCAATATGCCAGCAAATTTGGAAAACTCAGCAGTGACCACAGGACTGGAAAAGGTCAGTTCTCATACCAATCCCAAAGAAAGGCAATGCCAAAGAATGTTCAGATTACCACACAATTGCATTCATCTCACATGCTAGCAAAGTAATGCTCAACATTCTCCATGCCAGGCTTCAACAGTATGTGAACCGTGAACTTCCAGATGTTCAGGCTGAATTTAGAAAAGGCAGAAGAAGCAGAGATCAAATTGCCAACATCCATTGGATCATAAAAAAGCAAGAGAGTCCCAGGAAAACATCTACTTCTGCTTTATCGACTATGCCAAAGCCTTTAACTGTGTGGATCACAACAAACTGTGGAAAATTCTTCAAGAGATGGGAACACCAGACCACCTTACCTGCCTCCTGAGAAATATGTATGCAGGTCAAGAAGCAACAATTAGAACTGGACATGGAAAAAAAAAAAAAGAACTGGACATGGAACAACAGACTGATTCCAAATCGGGAAGGGAATACATAAGGCTGTATATTGTCACCCTGTTTATTTACCTTATATGCAGAACACATCATGCAAAATGCCAAACTGGATGAAGCACAAGCTGGAATCAAGATTCCTGGGAGAAATATCAATAACGTCAGATATGCAGACAACACCCCACTTAATGGCAGAAAGCGAAGAACTACTAAAGAGCCTCTTGATAAAAGTGAAGGAGGAGAGTGAAAAAGTTGGCTTAAAACTCAACATTCAGAAAACTAAGATTATGGCATCCTGTTCCATCACTTCATGGCAAATAGATGGAGAAACAGTGGAAACAGAGGCTTTATTTGGGGGGGGCTTCAAAATCACTGCAGATGGTGACCACAGCCATGAAATTAAAAGATGCTTGCTCCTTGGAAGAAAAGCGATGACCAACCTAGACCACATACTAAAAAGCAGAGACATTAACTTTGCCAACAAAGGTCCGTCTAGTCAAAGCTGTGGTTTTTCCAGTAGTCATGTATGGATGTTGGACTATAAAGAAAGCTGAGCACTGAAGAATTGATGCTTCTGAACTGTGGTGTTGGAGAAGACTCTTGAAAGTCCCTTGGACAGCAAGGAGATCCAACCAGTGCATCCTAAAGGAAATCAATCCTGAATATTTATTGGAAGGACTGATGCTGAAGCTGAAACTCCAATGCTTTGGCCACTTGATGGGAAGAACCGACTCATTGGAAAAGACCCTGATGCTGGGAAAGATTGAGGGCAGGAGAAGAAGGGGACAACAGAGGATGAGATGATTGGATGGCATCACCAACACATTGGACTTGCGTTTGATCAAGCTCCGGGAGTTGGTAGTGGACAGGGAAGCCTGGTGTGGTGCAGTCCATGGGCTCACAAAGAGTTGGACATGACTGAGTGACTGAACTGAACTGAGCTGAACATAACCCACAGACTGGAAACTGTCTAGGGAAAGTGACTGATGAGGAAGTCTTTCTGGAAGAAGTTACAAACTGTAATCTGCAAATTAAAACTTAGCTAAATGAAGGAAATAAACGTTATTCTGGGCTAAGAACAACATGGGCAAAGGCCCAGAGGCAGGAGAGAACATAGCATATTTGAGTGTGTTCGGGCTGGAGTGTAACCTGCAGGAGAGACAGTGGCGAGAGCTGATGCTGGAGAACCAGGCAGAGGCTGAGGTCACAGAGAAACTGGTGACTTGTTATAAAGGCACTTGGAGTTCATCGTGAACACTGAGTCCAGCCATTGAAGGGACGTAATCGGGATAAGTGTCAGTCTAACCAGCCTTTGAGAGGTGAATAAGAGGAGAGCAGAGCTAGAGAAACGGTGGCTGCTGGACTAGGGTGTGGTCAGGAATGACGGCAAGGGATGGAGACTTAGAAGTAGCATCAGTGGTTTTAGTGCTTAATTGGTATGGAAGGTGAAGAGACAGAGGTCAAAGGTAATTTCCAGGTTTCTAGTTAGGGGGTGAGGACAGCTGGTGCTAACCTTTCCTGGGAAAGTAGATGGCAGAGAAGATGCTTAACTCAGCTTTGTGCATGAGAGTTTTAGGAGCCACAGTCAGTGGGAAATGTTTTGTGGGCAGTTGGATATACAGATCTAGCCCAGTTCACTTTCCTGCACCAACAAAAAATAGAGCCTTCAGCACAGAGATGGCAATTAGCAAGACAGAAGTGGCTCAGCTTTCCATCCAGAGTGTGTAGAGAAGAGAAGGGAGCCCAGTACATGGCTGTGTGAAATGCCTTCAGTGTGAGGCTGAGAGTGGAGCTCTCAGCAGTGGCAGAGGGACGCCCAGAGAAGTAGTCTGGTTCCCAGAAAGCAAAGGAAGAGAATATTTCAGGGAAAGAGGAAGGGGTTGGCAGTGTGTGATGCTGTTAAAACAGCAAGTTAGGTAAAGCCTGAAAAAATAATGGGATGTAAGAAAAAGGATGTCGTTGATTTAAAAAAATTCACTGTTATTCATTTATTACAATAAACATTGAACAAATGAGAAAGGCTAGATTACCTGGGTAGGAAGCAGTCTTCCAACCAGCTTTCACATGTATGTGAAAGTGGATAGGATTCTGAGTGGCTGTGTCTGAAAGTAGTGTGCCCTAAAGTAACTTACTCCTTGTATTTCTTTAAAGCTAGAGCTGGATGGTGAGCGAGTAGAACTGCCGAATTTGGAAGGCATTATCGTTCTGAATATCGGCTACTGGGGTGGTGGCTGCAGACTGTGGGAAGGGATGGGAGACGAGACTTACCCTCTAGCCAGGTATGTACATTTGCAACTGGTTTTTTATGACACTGGTTTCTTTAAAGCAGTCTGTTCTTTGTAGACTTTTAACATTTTTACCACAGATTTTCTTTTTTGTATACCTCATTAATGTCAGTAGTTAATAAGCTGACGGTCCACTTATGCTGAAAAGTAATTGTCCTATTGTGGCTAGTTCTATTTTACCGCATCACATAATCCATGTTTCCTTTGTCCAATTTTAGGCATGATGATGGTTTATTGGAAGTCGTCGGAGTATATGGGTCTTTCCACTGTGCTCAGATTCAAGTGAAACTGGCGAATCCTTTTCGAATAGGACAAGCACATACAGTGCGAGTAGGTGAAATATTGCTATGGTGGATAATTTGTCTCATTTCTAAGCCATTGAGGTTTAGAAGATAATATACTATAGCTTTCCCTAAACAAACATGTGGTTTACAGCCCATGCTATCGGTCATCCTGTACCCGGGCTGAGTAGGATGGGGAAAGACAGGAAATATGGCCCTCAGTCCAGTTGAAGAAGTGAAGTGTCCAATGAAAAAGAATCCTTTAAACAATTGAAGAATAAAATATATTCAGATTAATTTTCTAAGAGTACAGTGCTAAGAAATGTCCCTAAGATGGGTTAAAGGACTCAAGATGTTATTAAGGAAGATTTGTCTGAGCTTTCTGGGGACTAACTGTTTTCCCATTTTTCCCCATAATTCTAGCTGATCTTGAAGTGCTCGATGATGCCCATGCAGGTAGATGGGGAGCCGTGGGCCCAGGGGCCCTGCACTGTCACCATAACCCACAAGACACACGCCCTGATGTTGTATTTCTCTGGAGAACAAACGGATGACGACGTCTCTAGTACTTCAGATCAAGAGGATACAAAGGAAACGGAGTAGATGGAGGAGGACGTGAGGACTTAGTGTAGAATCCTCGCAAACAACTAGATACCCGTTCATCCAAAAAAGAGCTGTCAACTAGCTTAGTCTTCACTTCATCAGTAGTAGAGTGGGTATGCATTTATGTAAATAGCATTCCAAAAACAGCCAGACCTCCGGTTGTTTACAAATGCCTGCTCTTTTTGCAGCAAACACTTTGACCGTACAGCACTAGCAGAAAGTCACAGAACATTCCACAAAGGCTCTGTGTCTGCGGGTAGGCTCGCTGACCTGTGTGCTCCCTCCCGGTCCTTATTCTTGAACCACACAGTGGATTGGACACGTATATCCAGCCAGGTGTGGGTGGAAAATCATTGCCATTTTAATGTTGAGTGTGATGACACTGTAACATTTAAAAATGACTTGCTTTTTTGAAAGGAGATGGTTGGTGTCATGCTGGGCATCCTCCTGCAGCATGTCTCTTAAGACTTCTTGCAGCCCAGCACCAAGTGGACACATAAATATCTATTTCCAGGAAACCCTAAAAGGAGAAATGTAAAAGGAAGGCAACACTCAGATTTTTTGTTTTAAATTTTATTTTAAGGACACTTTCAGTCTCCTGCTGTTGTTTGGTTAACTCTGTTAATGACCGAGTTGAGCTGAAATCTGCCATCTTGTTATACTCCAGTATAGCCAAAAGGGGACCACCTAGGCAAGTTGTAAAAATCCACATTCAGAGCACTTTGCATTGAAAGTTTTAAGTTTCAGGACTTCCCTGGCATTCTAGTGGTTAAGACTCTATGCTTCCACTGCAGAGGGTATGGGGTTCAATCCCCTGTCAGGGAACTAAAATTGTGCGGAGTGGCAGTCAAAAAAAAAAAAAAGTTACAAGTTTCAAATCGGACTGTTCACCAAATTCTCTTCTGATTAAAAGACAGTGTCAACAATTCAAAAAATATATACTAAGGAAAATTTACCAGTCAGGTTAATTGCTCAAAACAAGTTCAGTATTGATTGATACATTTTTAAAAATTGGTGGTCTTACAGTATTTTGAAATACAGGAGTATATCCAAAATACTTAACAGAATTTTCCCTTGGGGAAATGGATAGAATCCTCTGCTAAAATGTTTGTATCATATTTATTTTAAAATGAGAGATATATTTTTTTTACTTATTTATTTTCTTCACCGTGGTATACCTGTGTTTAGTGTTTACAATATGTTGCTTTATTTAATAAGTTAAATTGATCATAAATTCTGCTACTCACAGATAGAAATGTAGCCTAAGTAATAATTAAAACCCATAATTCTTCTGATAGATATATTATCTGGATATTCTTATTCTTCAGAAATATTCCGAGGGTGCTCCTCTGCTGCTCCCCAGTCTGCTCCCTCAGGTTCCACAGCGAGGCTGCCCCAGGGGGTCCCCAGCCTGGTATTTTTAGGACAGATGGCCCATTTGTGGATTTGGTGGTCTTTTATGCCATTAATCTCTGAAGAACTAGAATGTATCTTCCACCAAACACCATTAGCTCCCCTTAAAGATCTGTGGATGAATCTGTTGTCTATTATGAGTTGCCAGAAGCTTAAATTTCAGTCACCTTCAGGCCCAGGCCATGTTTTGAAGGAACAACTAAGAAATGTATACAGTAGTAGTCAGTTACATTAGAATGCTTTTATTTTGCTTAAAGTAATCTCTTCCCAGATCTCAATGTGAGCAGCTAAATTCTAGTATTGTAAGATTTTGTGAGAAGATCTGTTTTCACCTTACTCACACACCATTCACAGTAGCTACCTGTGGTGGTGGTTGGGAGAGAGTGCAGATTTTCTTTCATGGGCTGATCATGTTTTGAGTATAATGAGCTTCATTGTTTAATTTGTGATCAAAATTGTTACCGATACCACATTTTACAAATATACTGTTAGATTCACTTTGCTTTAGGCTATATTTTATCTATAATTCATAGTACTAATTATAGAATAATCAAAGTAAATAGTTAATAGGGGGTATCAGAATTAAAATAATCAAAATAACTATATAGTTTTTTTTTTACTTTTAAAACTGTATTCTAGCTATAATGTTACATTGGATTTAGAACAGAGTCATATAAAACACCCTCATTTACTTAAAAACAAACTGGTCTTTCATTTTCATAATCCACTGAAGTTTGACCTTCACGAAGTTTATCTGTTAACCTTATTCACTCATTCAGACTTAATTTTTTTAGGAAAGTTACTTCAGAATATCATATCATATAACATATTTTAGAAAAATTCTCTTTTTAGGCACATTTACCCAGCATTTCAAATAAATGGATAGGCAAGTACCTTGTTTTAAATAAATACAATTTATAAGACTCATGTTTGCAAGTTATATATTAGGGTAGCAATTGTTGACATTACCAGAGAGTCCACACTTTATAAAAAATGATTTGCCATAGAATTTTTCTGTTCCATTTCAAACTATTCTGATTTAAAAATAGTAACTTCTAAATGCTCAGGAAGAAATATGTGAAGTAAAGCTTGTATTCATGTCTGTTTTCAGATTTCTCCTTTTATTCTAATACAATTCCTAGCTCCTTGCAATCTTAGTAGGTTAAATACTGAATCCCTGGCAGCTTCTTAGGGATCCCATAAGTAGATGATGAGAATTTTCAGTGCTTTTTTTTGTTTAATGGAAATCAAACTGACTTGTGTTGTAACATACAAGTTGCCAAATGATAAGATTACATGATCTTAAAGGTGTTTTATGTTTTCTGCAACTATTAGCTGTGAACCCTATTGTAGCTAACGTTTATGAAATGTTATAGTCAAAATTATTTATTTTTATTTTTTTAGGATGTGTCAAAAACGTGTAGTATTTGCTTTTTGAAATGTTTGCCTACCTAGAGCTGGAAAATATACTGTGACTCAGAAATTGTGAACAGTCCTTTTTGCTGTAAAAATGAATACTACCAGCATGTCAAAAGAAAATAGTGTGCATTTGTAATATAAAGCAAAATTGTACTTAATGTATATTATGGAATTTTAAATTTGCACTGACCAAAAAATTTAAAGATGATATTAATTTACATATACATGTGGATCCGAATACGTAATTTGTACTTGTTCAGCTGAAAAGGTCAATAGAACGGGTGATAATTTTATGTGGTTTTCCCTCAAGCTGATAATACTGAAACAAGAACCAGCACTTTATATTCAGACTTTTTAAAAA
Organism: Bos grunniens; assembly: GCF_055505025.1. Classification (NCBI taxonomy): domain Eukaryota; kingdom Metazoa; phylum Chordata; class Mammalia; order Artiodactyla; family Bovidae; genus Bos; species Bos grunniens. Next base: position 55,830,225 of record NC_141183.1, on the reverse strand, counting down.
AAAATTCTACCTAATTTGGGATAGCAATGTAGGTAGAGGTAGATTTATTAAAAATTTCTAGAAATTTAAAAAGAAAAAATAGTGTTGTTACTCTATCTCAATCTGAATGAAGGTCTGTTCTCAGCAATAAGACAGAAGAGGTTGTTTGGGTTTGCCTTTTAAAAGTATACCCCTGCCTTTCTCAGATTTCTCCTGGAGGCTTGTCTCCCGTTTCTCAGAATATGCCCTGCAGGCTGCCTGTAGTATCAGAGTCACCATGCGAGCTGGTTCACAGTGTGGGAGCCTCAGCCCGGGAACCAGCCCTTGACTTCAGGAAGCAGGGTGTCTTGAGATGAGGGACGTCTGCACCTCTGGTGCTTCTGATGCAACTGAAATGTTAGTTACTCATCTGCACCTCCTGCATTCACCCAGGGCTTTTGCCCGGTAGATACCATGCCGAAAATTTGAATTAATTAGATACTCTTAAATTGTTTTTCCTTTAAAGGAACTCTGAAAAACTTGTCATATCCTATCCAGATTGATAAGCTGTATTACATAAAAGTTGGTAGCCCCAGGTTTTCCTGTGCAGCTGTGTGGGTTTGGGGCTGTGATCTGTGGAGTCTTGGAGGACAGGCGGTGCTTTGGGGCTGGTGGAATGGACCCCTGGAGGGCCCCTGCTTTCTCCCCATGCTGGGGTGCTGCTTCAGATCAGATTTCAGTAGACAAAGCACTTCCTTTTTTCAAAAAAAAAAAAAATTCCACTATTTTCTTTCAAAGAGTTTGGAAGCCAGTATAATGACTCTGTCACCTGGTTCATTTTCTACTGATTTTTACATTAAAAAGAGTATTTTGGATGTCTCGGTTGCTGCTTGGAATATGGCCACTTGGCTACTTCTCACATTTTGAAGGCATTTTGTTGAATAGCAAAGCACTGATTAGCCTCTGTTCCTCGTACTTCTAATTTTAGTGAAGTATAGAAATGGTCGTGTATTTAATTCATTTTAGTTTTGTAAATACACACACATTTACCCTCACGGCCCTGACAGTGCCGTCAGTGCATGAGGTTCACAGGTTTCAAAAAGGTATATTCTAAGGTTCTGGAGAAAGCATCAAAAACTGTCACCCTCTAATAGGGACGTTCACAAAATTTAATGATTGAGGTTAGTCATCTACAGAAGTGTCGGCAGAAATCGTCACCTAAAGGCTATAAATTTAAGTGTTCTGCTGACGGTGGACCTAGGACGCTTCCTCAGTCTCTGCAAACGCCCCCCAAGCCACTTCACCGCTAAAGGGAAATGTCAAAGCAGAACGCGCTTTACAAGGTAAACTACAGGAAGTCGCCGTCTTGTGGTGCTTTTTGATGACTGACCCAAAACGGGGAAGAGAGCTGGCAAGTTAGGTTGCTTTCCTTGCTGCTCTAACGTTGTCCAGGCAAAGGGACTTCTGATCAGATGAGGAGCCTGGGCTACTGAGCAAACTCCTACAGTAAGGACGGGCACTTTGTGTACTTGGGTGACGATGGCTCATGAGAACACAGGACTCCCGTTCTGGGCTCTGCCAGCACTCTTTCTCTCCAATTTGATCAACTTGAATGAGCCCAACAGTAAGCAAACTCGGATTTTAATTCTGTTTTAAGCAAGTTTAGAGCAGCCAGATCCTTGGCCGTGATTACTTGCAGGTGAACTGACTGAACTGGCTCTTGTGAACCACAGTGTCAAGGACGAGCAGCTCAAGCAGCCAGCTGGTCCTGTGCACTTTCTGCCCCCTTGGCCTCCGTACTCTGTCCCTATCACGAATTACCCTGTGTTAATTGCTTTCGTTGTGTTGGGTCTATAATGTGGTCAATGCTTGACAGAAAAACATGAATTAAAGCATTTGATGTTGAAGATGTTTGCTTGTTTTTTAATAAAATGTAAAGCACAGCATTTGAAAAGTGTGATTCTGTGTTGTTTTTTTGATACAACAATGAGAAAAAAACAAGTTTGAGTTAGTTTCACACAAGATGGCACTTGTACAGCAGGGCAGAGGTTACAGTGTGTGACAAGTTCAGGGTCAGATCCGCCTGAATGGATAAAAAAATACATACTTAAGGACTGACTCAGGGCAGAGTAGAGCAGTAAAGGAAGTCAAATAAGGTGAATTCATCTCATTTTCAGCTGATACAGTGGAATAAGTATAGAATTTATTTGCAGTATCTGGGTTGAAAACTCAGCCTCCGCCACTGTTTAACACTAGGCAAGTTACTTGTTCTGCCTGAGCCCCGCTGTGAAAGTGGGTGATAGGCCAACATAGAGGTTGCAGATTCAGCTGCTTAGAGGAAAGAGGCAGGTAATGAAGGAGAGGGTGGTGGGACTGTTCAAACTAGAGCACTGACCACAGGGGAGCAGAACGCATCTTTCTAGAAAAGGTAGAAACGTGGGTTTTTTATATTAACCGTAATTTTAAAGTGGGTTGGCCAGGGACCTATTGGGTAGCACACACAACTCTGCTCAATGTTATGTGGCAGCCTGGGTGGGAGGGAGGCTCCGGGGAGAACAGATACAAGTATATGCATGACTGAGTCCTCCTCAGCTGTTCACCCGAAACTATCACAACACTGTTCATCGGCTACATCCCAGTACAATATAAAAAGTTAAAAAAATTACAAAATATGGGTTGGCAACTAATTACCTGTAGCCTCCCACTGACTTTGACTTCCCTGGTGGCTCAGATGGTAAAGCGTCTGCCTATAATGTGGGAGACCCTGGTTCAATCCCTCAGTCGGGAAGATCCCCTGGAGAAGGAAATGGCAACCCACTCCAGTATTCTTGCCTGGAAAATCCCATGGACGGAAGAGCCTGGTAGGTAGGCTACAATCCATGGGGTCACAAAGAGTCGGACACGACTGAGTGACTTTCTTTCTTTCTTTCCCACTGACTTATATGAAGATTATATTAGGGGGAAAGTGAAGGTATCACACCTGGCAGAAATTTGCACTTCCTTCCACTTGAATTTTTATTTTTTTTGTCTGCACCCCAACCAGGGATGTAGTCTGAGCCCCCTGCACCGGAAATAAAGTCTTAACCACTGGACGACCAGGGAAGTCCCCATTTGAATTTTTATAAAGCTTTATGGTTTAACAACTATGATCTGGCTTTCACATGACATTTTGTGGCAAAAGTTTGTATTCATTTCATTAGAGGAAGGAGAGCCTACAGTCCAGCTGAAGCGGTCATCTTTACAAAAATTCCATTTTTACAATTTTTTGAAAATAAAACTCATTGCTCATTGCCCTTCTTAACTATGCCAATTATAATGCACATTTTCTGGATCAAAGATTTGAAACATGAATTCCTTTATACTTACAGAAGTTCATAAGGAAGCCTCTCTATTAAGAAACTAGCCCCTGACAGTTCTACGTTTTCACCTTCTTTTATTAACTTCCAGCTGTATCACACAATTGTAGGATCTCAGTTTCACAACCAGGGATTGAATCCAGGCCATGGCAGAGAAAGCACCAAGTCCAGACTGAAACCGTGCACCTCGAATTTGGACTTGAGCCCATGTGGCCAGGATTGGGACCCAGCCAAAACCCTGCTCAGGCCTGGAACCCACGGTCTTTTTCCAGCTGTGTCCCGTCTTAGTTGCAGCATGAGGGCTCTTGGTTGTGATATCTGGACTCTCTGGGTGTGCCTCTCAGGCTCAGTAGTCATGGCCTAGTACTCACAGGCTTAGTTGCCCCAAGGATCTCAGTTCCGCAACCGGGGTTCAAACCCACAGGCCCCTGCATTGAATGGCAAATTCTTAACCACTGGACCACCAGGAAGTCCCCTACAGTCTTTTAATTAGAATCACATAGCTGGTGTGATAGAACAACGGACTGGTTCCAAATTGGGAAGAGTACATCAGGGCTGTATATTGTCATCCTGCTTATTTAACTTATATGCAGAGTACATCTTGTGAAATTCCAAACTGGATGAAGCACAAGCTGGAATCAAGACTGTCAGGAGAAATATCAATAACCTCTGATAGGCACATGACACCACCTTTGTGGCAGAAAGCAAAAAGGAACTACAAAGCTTCTTGATGAAGTGGAAGAGGAGAGCAGAAAAAGATGACTTAAAACTCAACATTCAAAAAACAAAGATCTTGGCATCCGGTCCCATCACTTCATGACAAATAGATGGAGAACAATGGAAATAGTGAGAGACTTTATTTTGAGGGGCTCCAAAATCACTGCAGATGGTGATTGTAGCCATAAAATTAAAAGATGCTTGCTCCTTGAAAGAAAAGCTATGACCAATCTAGATAGCATATTAAAAAGCAGAGACATTACTTTACCAATAAAGGTCCATCTAGTCAAAGCTATAGTTTTTCCAGTAGTCATGTATGGATGTGAGAGTTGGACTATAAAGAAAACTGAGTGCTGAAGAATTGATGCTTTTGAACTGTGGTGTTGGAGAAGACTCTTGAGAGTCCCTTGGACAGCAAAGAGATCAAACCTAAAGGAAATCAGTCCTGAATATTCACTGGAAGGACGGATGCTGAAGCGCCAATACTTTGGCCATCGGATGCAAAGAACTGACTCATTGGAAAAGACTCTGATGCTGGGAAAGATTGAGGGCAGGAGGAGAAGGGGACAACAGAGCATGAGACGGTTGGATGGCATCACCCATTCAATGGATGTGAGTTTGAGCAAGCTCTGGGAGTTGGTGATGGACAGGGAAGCCTGGTGTGCTGCGGTCCATGGGGTCGAAAAGAGTTGGACATGACTGAGCAACTGAACTGACTGACCTGGCATCTGGACTTACTGAGGCCCAGGTTTTTTGTCTGAGAGCAGTAGGAATTCAGCAAGAGGCAAAGTGACAGGCAAGAAGTAGGGCTTCCATGGTGGCTCAGACAGTGAAGGATCTGCCTGCAATGCAGGAAACCTGCATTCAGTCTCCAGGTCAGGAAAATCCCCTGGAGAAGGGAATGGCTACCCACTCCAGTATTTTTGCCTGGAGAATTCCATGGACAGAGGAGCCTGGCAAGCTACAGTCCATGGGGTCACAAAGACTAACCCTTTCAGGTTTTCAAAGACTAACACTTTCAAAGAAATCAAGTGGGCAGGTGACAGAGCTCTACCCCAAGGATTAAGTGGGCTACAATTTTATAATCAAAGGAAATTAGGGGAGGGGGAAAGACCACCTTCTTTGAGGAGACATCAGACTTACATCACTAACACTTCCTTTGAATTGGGCAGAAAACTGTCTGACCCTATGAGGTCAAACTGGGATTACCATGTTGGTGAGTGTGTACTCAGTCATGTCTGACTCTTTGAGACCCCCTGGACTATAGCCCACCAGGCTCCTCTGTCCATGGAATTTCCCAGACAAGAATACTGGAGTGGGTTGCCATTTCCTTCTATAAGGGATCTTCCCAACGCAGAGATTGAACCCATGTCTGTTGCGTCTCCTGCCTCAGCCAGTGGATTCGTTACCCCTGTACCGCCTGGGAAGCCCCAGCCATCACTCAGTCAGTCAGTTCAGTCGCTCAGTCGTGTCCAACTCTTTGTGACCCCATGAATTGCAGCATGCCAGGCCTCTCTATCCATCACCAACTCCCGGAATTTACTCAAACTCATGTCCATCAAGTCGGTGATGCCATCCAGCCATCTCATCCTCTGTCGTCCCCTTCTCCTCCTGCCCCCAATCCCTCCCAGCATCAGAATCTTTTCCAATGAGTCAACTCTTCGCATGAGGTGGCCAAAGTATTGGAGTTTCAGCTTCAGCATCAGTCCTTCCAATGAACAGCCAGGACCGATCTCCTTTAGGATGGACTGGTTGGATCTCCTTGCAGTCCAAGGGACTCTCAAGAGTCTTCTCCAACACCACAGTTCAAGAGCATCAATTCTTTGGCACTCAGCTTTCTTCACAGTCCATCTCTCACATCCATACATGACCACTGGAAAAACCATAGCCTTGACTAGATGGACCTTTGTTGGCAAAGCAATGTCTCTGCTTTTCAATATGCTATGTAGGTTGGTCATAGCTTTCCTTCCAAGGAGTAAGCGTCTTTTAATTTCATGGCTGCAACCACATCTGCAGTGATTTTGGAGCCCCCAAAAATAAAGTCTGTCACTGTTTCCACTGTTTCCCCATCTATTTGCCATGAAGTGATGGGACCAGATGCCATGATCTTAGTTTTCTGAATGTTGAGCTTTAGGCCAACTTTTTCACTCTCCTCTTGCACTTTCATCAAGAGGCTTTTTAGTTCCTCTTCACTTTCTGCCATAAGGGTGGTGTCATCTGCATATCTGAGGTTATTGATATTTCTCCCGGCAGTCTTGATTCCAGCTTGTGCTTCTTCCAGCCCAGCATTTCTCATGATGTACTCTGCATAGAAGTTAAATAAGCAGGGTGACAATATACAGCCTTGATGTACTCCTTTTCCTATTTGGAACCAGTCTGTTGTTCCATGTCCAGTTCTAACTGTTGCTTCCTGACCTGCATATAGGTTTCTCAAGAGGCAGGTCAGGTGGTCTGGTATTCCCATCTCTTTCAGAATTTTCCACAGTTTATTGTGATCCACACAGTCAAAGGCTTTGGCATAGTCAATAAAGCAGAAATAGATATTTTTCTGGAACTCTCTTGCTTTTTTGATGATCCAGCGGATGTTGGCAATTTGATCTCTGGTTCCTCTGCCTTTTCTAAAACCAGCTTGAATGCTTATTAAATCAGAAGGGTGGTGACATTTTTCTTTCACCTAATGTCCTGGGGCATATCTTGTGCTTTTATTTATGGCTTTATAGTTAAGTAAGCCCACTTTGTTCCATGACATTCTGATAGCTTTCTTGAGAGATCATTAACGTAGAATGGTATCCCAAAGCTTCCTGGGTTTCTCTATCTGTAGTCCCCTACTGGGACTTCGACAACTGTCTTTATAACTATCCTATTAATCTACCCTATCATAACCCTTGGACTGCCAGGGAACTCCTCACATTTTGACTTCTGAAATTACAGCTTGGGCACTTGAGTATCATGCTACAGGCTTTTATTTACCCTTATCTCATAACCCACAATTTTGTGAGGTGGACATTATGAACTTCATTTTACAGACAGATAACTCAGGGCTGGATGTTAATCCCAGGCCCTCATCCCTGCTGCTTTTTCATCATCAACCTCACAGCCGACAGTATTAAAAAAGTTGAATATAGGGGCTTCCCTTTTGGCTTGGTTATAAGGAACTCTGCCTGCCAATTCAGGAGACACAGGTTCAGTCTCCAACCTAGGCAGATCCCACATGCCGCAGAACAGCTTAGCCCACGCATCACCACTATCGAGCCTGTGCTCTAGAGCCCAGTAGCCGGAACTACCCAGCCCACGTGTGCCAACTACTGAAGCCCGTGGGCCCAGAGCCTGTGCCCTGCAACAAGCCACAGCAGTGAGGAACCTGCATACAACTAGAGAGTGACCCCTGCTCTCTGAAAGTGGAGAAAGCACTCACACAACGTCAGAGACCCAGCACAGCCAACAATTAATCAATGTAATTATTTTTATAAAGTTGAGTATAGGCAGATATACCATTGTGCTGGGGCTTCCCTTGTGGCTCAACTGGTAAAGAATCTTCCTGCAGTGTGGGAGACCCTGGTTCGATTCCTGGGTTGGGAAGATCCACTAGAGAAGGGATAGGCTACCCACTCCAGTATTCTTGGGCTTCCCTTGTGGCTCCGCTTGCAAAGAATCCACCTGCAAGGTGGGAGACCTGGGTTCGATCCCTGGGTTGGGAAGATCCCCTGGAGAAGAGAATGGCTACCCACTCCAGTATTCTGGCCTGGAGAATTCCATGGGCTGTATAGTCCATGGGATCACAAAGAGTCAGACACAACTGAGCAACTTTCACTTTCATCATTGTGCTAGGCACAGTCTTCAAAAGGACTCCCCCAGACAAAGAAACAAGGATGCTACACATGGAAATAATTAGATTTTTAAGGAGCTGAAAGGGCTACATGTTGCCTATATGTAGAAATTTAATTTGTGGGAACTAGAAAATAAAAATTTTGTATTACTTGTGAGGAGACAGAGGTAAATTCATCTATGAGAAATCTGTGTACACTGAGCTTCTTGATGACAGGTTGCTCACCCTGGTCATCTTTGCATTCAAACTGATGAGTATTTGCATGTCTTTGTGAAAATTCTATGAATTATGGAATACTTAGCCTCCAGTTTCCAGCACAGGTGGGTACCCAACAGTATTTGAACATATGAAGTTGCTGACGGGCTGCACTCAGCAACCCAGGCAAACTGCAGTGCTGTGTGCTCGCGGAGCCCGTGTGTACTCGCGGAGCCCGTGTGCGCTCCTGGAGCCCGTGTCTGCCTCTGGAGCCTGTGAGTGCCCCTGGAGCCCATGTGCGCTCGCAGAGCCCATGTGTGCTTGCTGAGCCCGTGTGTACTTCTGGAGCCTGTGCGCTCTCCTGGAGCCTGTGAGTGCTCGTGGAGCATGGCTACATGTATCTCAGGCTCCATTCTCTGTGAAATGCTCCAACCAAAGCTCTGCCAAGGACCATGAACAGGAACAGAGTGGGTCTCCCATATATGCCACTTTGGCATGAGTTTTAGTTTGGGCTAACAGTAGTCAAAGAGCCAGTAGATGCAAGAAAATTTCTTTACCTTTCCTGTGCATACGTGCCAAGTCACTTCAGTCGTGTCCAACTCTTCACGACGCTATGGACTGCAGCCCACCAGGCTCCTCTGTCCACAATATTTTTTCAGGCAGCAATACTGGAGTGGGTTGCCATTTCCTCCTCCAGGGGATCTTCCCAACCCAGGTTCTTTACCACTAGCGCCACCTGGGAAGCCCTTACAACCCCCTCAGTTGCCTAAATTTACGTTGGAAAGGAGCCTGTACCAAAAAGAGAGCTATTACCAGATATACCTTATTACCTAAGAAACTCATCAGCAGAACAGGACATTTGTTTTTCAAGCATCTCCTCTGCCTTCCTACCAATGGCCTTCCTCCCCTTTGTACCCCTGCCTCTTCCCTTAGCTCAGGATGTTACAGAAGCTTCAATTACCTGACTGTCCTTTGGGACTTCATATCTTTACTAGGCCCCATATGTACATAAATTTGTGTGTTTTTCTGTTAATCTGTCTTTTATGAATTTAATTATTAGACCAGCTGAAGAGTCAAGATGCTACAGCCATATTTAGACATGTGACAATTCCTCCCCTGCAGTTGATTGGACCCAGAAAGCCCATCCACCGACCAGCAAGCAATCAGATTTTCTACTGGGCTTCATTTTCACAAAATGCTCTTGTAACCTTTATTTTTATTTATTTATTTTTTTTACACTTTTATTTTTAAAAATAAAAAAAGAGATATCTATAATAAATAATAAAACAATATAGAACTTTTCCCCAGTTGAAACCTAATGTGAATATACTGAAAATTATTTGCTAATTATGTGATTAAAATAATAAATTATAAACTCATGTCAACATTAACTGATTTACAATTATGTAAATTCAAGTAAATAACAAAGTAAAGGATAGAATATTTGTATCTTTTGAATTGATCAGATTAATTATCAAAGCATACTAGTCAATTGAGTGCTAGACATGCTTCAGGGAGACCTGTATTCCAATCCATGATATGTATGGCTATTTTCTTTAGATTTATAATGTCTGAATTTTACAACAGTATTATTAAGATGATAGGAGTTAATACTGGTAAAGTATTATCAATGATAAAACTTATTTCATTATTTTAAATAGTTTACTGTCCTGTTTAATAATATAATCATGTAACCTTTATTTTTAAAATAAATTTATTTTATTTACTTATCTTTGGCTGCACTGGGTCTTCATTGCTTCGCCCGGGCTTTCTCTAGTTGCAGCAAGCAGGAGCTACTCTGGGTGGTGGTGCTCAGGCCTCTCATTGTGCTGGCTTCTCCCGATGCAGAGCACAGGCTCTAGGTGTGTGGATATACTACGTGGGCTCTGTAGTCATGGTGCTTGAGCTTAATGTGAAACCTTCCTGGACCAGGGATCAAACCCATGTCCCCTGCATTGACAGGAGGATTCATACCCACTGCACCACCAGGGAAGTCCCTTTTGTAACCTTTAAAATCTGTCCTCCTCAAAATTTGACCCACAGACTATTTTAGACTATTTAAGTGCAGAAACTGAGAGTTAAGAGTTTGAATTTGTATAGCTATCTTGATAGCTGGCTATTGGATCTAATCCTAATAAAAATGTGTTTTTTATTGTGTATGTCTCTTTATGTCATTTTTCTCCTTATTATATTTTATAAAAATATTGATACCTGATGCTGTTGATCTAAAACTGGACTACCAGCTAGTTCTCCAGCAATTATACACAATCAGTAGAGAATTGCAACTCAAGGTCTACAACCATGAGGAAGGCAAGGAACACACTTTTATTGGCGGGGGTGGGGAGGAAGTTGCAAGGGCTGTAGTTAACACAGACTCCGTGGCTTTTCAAAGGCTGAGTCCTGGCCACGAAAGAAGAGGGATGTTTCTTCTTCCTCTTGGGCTCTGCTATCATCACAGGGTCTCAGAGCTCTCCCTTCTTGTCTCTTGACTCTACTTAATTGGTGTTTCTCTTTATTAATATTTTACAGTGTACTGGAAATTTTTAAAAAGAAACAAAACATCTGCTATTTCACTACAAGTGGTTTAAGAAGCACTGTTTTAAATAACTCGCTTTCTTCTTTTGGGAAAGGAGGAGCCGAGCTGCAGTCAGTTCCTGTTTCTTAGAAAAACAATAAGCTCTAACATAATGCAAGAGGCTTGCTTTAATTTGGTAAGAGCAGCAGCGACCTTTAGGATCTGACACCAAAGCTTGTGAACATGATTCAGGTAATGGCAATAGACTCTAGGCCAATGAAACACCCAGACAACAGGGGGAAGAGAGAAGACTAGTAAGAACCTGTTATTTGAAGGGTGGTAAGAAAGTAAGTAAACTGGAACCATATGGTCTGGAATTAAGTAGCATAATAACTCACATTTGTAGAGCATTTGATCATTTATAATGCAATTTTATACGAAGTATTTTCTTTATTCCTCACAAAACCCAATTGACAAGGCAGAGCAGATAATAATTTCAATTTTCTAAGTGAGTAAGCTGCTCAAAATCCTTCAAGTTAGGCTTTAGCAGTATGTGAACCGGGGAATTCCAGGTGTACAAGCTGGATTTAGAAGAGGAAGAGGAACCAGAGATCAAATTGCCAACACCTGTTGGATCATAGTAAAAGCTAGAGAATTCCAGAAAAACATCTACTTCTGCTTCACTGACTACGCTAAAACCTTTGACTGTGTGGATCACAACAAACTGGAAAATTCTAAAGAGATGGGAATACCAGACCACCTTACCTGCCTCCTGAGAAGCCTGTATGCAGGTCAGGAAGCAACAGTTAGAACCAAAGATAGAACAATGGACTGGTTCAAAACTGAGAAAGGAGTATGTCAAGGCTGTGTATTGTCACCCTATTTATTTAACATATATGCAGAGCACATCATGCAAAATGCCAGGCTGGATGAAGCACAAGCTGGAATCAGATTGCAGGGAGAAATATCAACAACCTCAGATATGGAGATGATATCACTCTAACAGCAGAAAGTAAAGAGGATCTAAAGAGACTCTGGATGAGGGCGAAGAAGAGTGAAAAAGCTGGCCTAAAACTCAACATTTAAAAAACTAAGATCACGGCATCTGGTCCCATCACGTCATGGCAAACAGATGGGGAAAAAGTAAAAGCAGTGACTGATTTTATTTTCTTGGGCTCCAAAATCACTGTGAACAGAGACAGCAGCCATGAAATTAAGACGCTAGCTCCTTGGGAGAAAAGCTATGACAAACTTAAGTGTATTAAAAACCAGAGATATCACTTTGCTGACCAAGGTCCGTCTAGTCAAAGCTATGGTTTTTCGAAGGCTGAATGCCAAAGAATTGATGCCTTCAAAATGTGATGCTGGAGAAGACTCTTGAGAGTCCCCTGGACTCTCAAGGAAATCAACTTGAGAGTTGATTAAAGGAAATCAACCCTGAATACTCATTGAAAGGACTCATGCTGAAACTGAAGCTCCAATACTTTGGCACCTAATGCAAAGAGCTGACTCATTGGAAAAGACCCTGAAGCTGGGAAAGATTGAAGGAAAAAGACGAGGGTGGCAGAGGATGAGATAGTTAAATAACATCACTGACTCAATGGACATGAATCTGAGCAAACTCCAGGAGATAGCAAAGGACAGGGAAGCCTGAAGTGCTGCAATCAATGGAGTCGAAAAGAGTCAGACACTATTTAGTGACTGAGCAACAACAAAGTATACTCACAAACATTATGCAACTATCGCCGCCATTCATCTCCAGAAGCTTTTCATCATTCCAAACAAAAACTCCAAGCCCACAAAACAACAGCTCCCTAGTTCTCACTTCTTCCGGTATCTGGTCAACTCTTCTGCTTTTTGTCTCTACGAACGTGCCTATTCTAAGTACTTCATTGAAGCGGAATCCATATACTATTTGTCCTTTGGTGCTGGCTTGTTTTTACTTGGCATAATGTTTTCAAGGGTCTAAGATGAACTTGTATTCTCACCCATAAAAAAGATAGAGAATGGAACCTACTTCACAGGGCTGCTTGAAGGGTTTAATCAGATAATACACAGTATGATGTACAATACTCCTTGCTTCTCCTCCCATCAAAAAATGAAATCAAATTCCACTTACATGGTCTGACCTTAGCGACGTGCTTCCACTGAAGAGAAAGCAGCCGAAATGGGGCATAAAAGGTGATATGACTTTTGCCTGGTTGCTGAGACATTTGTCCTTGGAACTCAGCCCTTTTTTCAGTCCTAAACAGAGAAAATCCACCTGCTGCCAGGAAAGGCCCCCTAGCATTAACTGCCGGATGTTGTGAGTAAGTCAGCGTGAAGGCAATTATATAGCCCAGCCTTCAAGCCACCACCGCAGATGCCAAATGAAGCAGAAATGAGCTGTTTCAACCAAACCTCACGCAAGTCACAGAGTCAAGAGCAAAACTGGTGTTGTTTTCATCTCTAAGATTTTGTGCTTTTACATAGCAGTAGATAACCAGGACACATGAACAGCTGACAGCTGTTGATCCCATTTCCCTTTTTCATCTTTGTGCCCCAAAGAATAACCAAGTACTCAGAGAAGGTGATCCCACCCCAACTCAGGGATAACCAACATGGAATCCCATTCTCTTGGCAGCTGTAGGTGGACATATGACCCAGTTCTGGCCAATCAATCTTAAGAGGGAGATTCTGCTTCTAGAAAAGACTCCCTGGCTCTTAAAAAGAGACACAGAGAGAAAGAGATGGTGGGATGCCTGCAATCACTGCAGTCATTTTCTAACCAGGAAGTTAGCAAAACTGAGGACAAAGCTAACAGGGCAAGAATGGCAAGACCACTGAGAAGGTGGAAAGACCCAATGACTACAGTGTTAACCCACCGAGTCAGCCAATCCTGGAATTTCCCTTCCCTGGGATAACTTGGTATGTGAGATGAAAATGTTTCTTTTTTTTTTCCTTTATTTTTTTTTGAAGGACAATTGCTTTACAGAATTTTGTTGTTTCTTGTCAACCCTCAACATGAATCAGCCATAGGTATATATATATATGCCCTCTCTTTATTTTATTTTAATTTATTTTATTTTGTGGGAAATCCTAGTTCAACAACTGGATGCCCTTTGTCTTTGCTTTTATCCCCACCAACCATGTTTTCCAGGTTCTATGCCCTCTCTTTAGAACCTCCCTCCCATCTCCCTCCCCATCCCACCCCTCTAGGTTGATACAGAGCCCTGTTTGTTTCCTGAGCCATACAGCAACTTCTCTTTGGCTATCTATTTACATACAGTAATGTAAGTTTCCATGTTACTCTCTCCATACATCTCACCCTCTCCTCCTCTTCTGTCCATGTCCATAAGTCTATTCTCTATGTCTGTTTCTCCATCGCTGCCCTGTAAATTCTTCAGTGCCATTTTTCTAGATTCCGTATATGTGCGTTGTCAAAAATAAGGTACCCATAAGCACGTGGGTTTATTTCTGGGCTTTCTATCTTGTTTTATTGGTCTATATTTCTGTTTCTGTGCCAGTACCATACTGTCTTGATGACTGCCGCCCTGTAGTATAATCTGAAATCAGGAAGGTTGATTCCTCCAGCTCCATTCTTCTTTCTCAAGACTGCTTTGGCTATTTGGGGTCTTTTGTGTTTCCATATGAATTGTGAAATTTTCTGTTCTAGTTCCGTGAAAAATGCCATTAGTAATTTGATAGGGATCACACTGAATCTGTAGATTGCATTTGGTAGTATAGTCATTTTCACAATATTGATTCTTCCTACCCAGGAACATGGTATATCTCTCCAAATCATCTTTGATTTCTTTCATCAGTGTCTTATAATTTTTTGTCTCCTTAGGTAAGTTTATTCCTAGATATTTAATTCTTTTCGTTGCAATGGTGAATGGGATTGATTCCTTAATTTCTCTTTCTGATTTTTCATTGTTAGTATACAGAAATGCAAGTGACTTCTGTGTATTGATTTTGTATCCTGCAATTTTGCTAAATTCATTGATTAGCTCTAGTAATGTTTTGATACTATCTTTATGGTTTTCTATGTACAGTATCATGTCATCTTCAAACAGTGAGAGCTTTACTTCTTCTTTTCTGATCTGGATTCCTTTTATTTCTTTTTCTTCTCTGATTGCTGGAGCTAGGACTTCCAGAGCTATGTTGAATAATACTGGTGAAAGTGGACACTCTTGCCTTGTTCCTGATCTTAGGGGGAATGCTTTCAGTTTTTCATCGAGAATAATCTTTGCTGTAGGCTTATCATATATGGCCTTTACTATGTTGAGGTAGGTTCCTTCTATGCCCATTTTTTGAAGAATTTTCATCATAAATGGGTGCTGAATTTTGTCAAAGGTTTCTTCTGCATCTTGAGATGATCGCATGGTTTTTGTCTCTCAATTTGTTAATATGATGTATCACATTGGTTAATTTGCATATATTGAAGAATTCTTGCATTCCTGGGATAAACCCAACTTGATCATGGTGTATGAGCTTTTTGATGTGTAGCTGAATTCAGTTTGCTAACATTTTGTTGAGGATTTTTTGCATCTATGTTCATCAGTGATATTGGCCTGCAGTTTTCATTCTTTGTGGTGTCTTTGGTTTTGGTATCAGGATGATGGTGGCCTTGTAGAATGAGTTTGGAACTGTTCCTTCCTCTGCAATTTTCTGAAAGAGTTTTGGAAGGATAGGCATTAGCTCTTCTCTAAATGTTTGATAGAATTCTCCTGTGAAGCCATCTGGTCCTGGGCTTTTGTTTTTAGGGAGATTTTTGATCACAGCTTCAATTTCAGTGCTTGTAATTGGGTTGTTCATAATTTCTATTTCTTCCTGGTTCAGTCTTGGAAGACTGAACTTTTCTAAGAATCTGCCCACTTCTTTCAGGTTATCCATTTTATTGCCATATATTTGTTCATAATAGTCTCTTATAATTCTTCATATTTCTGCATTGTCTGCTGTAACCTCTCCTTTTTCATTTCTAATTTTGTTGATTTGATTCTTCTTTTTTCCTTGGTGAGTCTGGCTAAAAGTCTGTCAATTTGTTCATCTTCTCAAAGAACCAGCTTTTAGCTTTATTAATCTTTACCATTGTTTCTTTCACTTCTTTTTCATAATATTTCTGCTCGGATCTTTATGATTTCTTTCCTTCTACTAATTTTGGGGGTTTTTTTGTTGTTGTTCTTTTTTTTCCAGCTGTTTCAGGTGTAAAGTTAGGTCGTCTATTTGATGTTTTTCTTGTTTCTTGAGGTAGGATTGTATTGCTGTAAACTTCCCTCTTAGAACTGCTTTTGCTGCATCCCAAGGTTTTGAGCTGTCATGTTTTCATGGTCATTTCTTTCTAGAAATTTTTTGATTTCCCTTTTTATTTCCTCAGTAACCTGTTAGTTATTTAGAAACATGTTGTTGAATCCAGATGTGTTTGTGTTTCTTACAGCTTTTTACTTGTAATTAATATCTAGTCTCATAGCGTTGTGGTTGTAGAAGATGCTTGATACGATTTCAATTTTCTTAAATTTACTGAGGTTTGATTTGTGACCCAAGATGTGGTCTATCCTGGAGAATGTTCCATGTGCACTTGAGAAGAAGGTGTACTCTTCTGCATTTGGATGGAATGTCCTGAAGATATCAATGAAATCCACCTCATTTAATATATCATTTAAGACTTGTGTTTCCTTATTAATTTTGTTTTGATGATCTGTCCATTGGTGTGAGTGGGGTCTCCTACTATTATTGTGTTACTGTCAATCTCTCCTTTTATGTCTGTTAGTGTTTGTCTTATGTATTGAGGTGCTCCTATGTTGGGTGCATAGATAATTTATGATGTTATGTCTTCCTCTTGGATTGACCCCTTGATCATTATGTAGTGTCCTTCCTTATCTCTTGTAATCTTCTTTATCTTAAGGTCTATTTTGTCTGATATGAGGACTGCTACTCAAGCTTTCTTTTGCTTCCCATTTGCATGGAATATATTTTTCCATCCTCTCAGTCTATATGTGTCTTTAGGTCTGAAGTGGGTTTCTTGTAGATAGAATATATATGTATCTTGTTTCTGTCTCCATTCAGCCAGTCTGTGTCTTTTGGTTGGAGCATTTAATCCACTTACATTTAAAGTAATTATTGATATATATGTTCCTACTGCCATTTTCTTAATTGTTTGGGGTTGATTTTGTAGTTCTTTTTCTTCTCTTCTATTTCTTGACTATATAAGTCCATTTAACATTTGTTGTAAAGCTGGTTTGGTGGTGCTGAATCTCTTAACTTTTGCTTGTCTGAAAAGCTTTTTATTTCTCCATCAATTTTCAATGAGATCCTTGCCAGGTACAGTAATCTTGGTTGTAGATTTTTCCCTTTCAGTACTTTAAACATATCCTGCCATTGCCTTCTGGCCTGCAGAATTTCTGCTTAAAGATAAGCGTTTGTGGTTTCCCTTGTACGTTACTTGTTGCTTCTCCCTTGCTGCCTTTAATATTCTTTCTTTGTGCTTAGTCTTTGTTACTTTGATTAGTATGTGTCTTGGTATGTTTCTCCTTGGGTTTATCCTGTGTGGGACTGTTTGTGCCTCTTGGACCTGACTATTTCCTTTTCCATGTTGGGGAAACTTTCAACTACAATCTCTTCAAAAATTTTCTCATACCCTTTTTTTCTGTTCTTCTGGGACCCCTATAATTCGAATGTTGGTGTGTTTGATATCATACCAGAGGTCTCTGAGACTATCCTCAGCTCAGTTCTTTTCATTCTTTTTCACTTTATTCTGCTCTTCAGAAGTTAATCCCAGCATTTTATCCTCCAGCTCACTGATGGGTTCTTCTGCTTCAGATATTCTGCTATTGATTCCTTGCAGAGTATTTTTAATTTCAGTTATGGTGTTGGTTGTCTCTGTTTATTCTTTAATTCTCCAGATCTATGTTAATTGATTCTTGCCTTTTCTCCATTCTGTTTTCAAGGTTTTTGATCATCTTTACTATCATTATTCTGAATTCTTTTTCAGGTAGTTTGCTTATTTCCTCTTCATTTATTTGGACTTCTGTGTTTCTAGTTTGATCCTTCATTTGCATAGTATTTCTCTGCTTTTCTGCCGGGGTCCAGCCCCGGTGGATCCAGGGAATTCGAAGCGGGGACAGCGTCGGCGAGGATCAGGAAACAATTGCTTAATTAAACGTTAATTAAGGATATAAAGAGTGGTGAAATAAGGATAGCTCAGTGAGGAAATTCAGTGGAGAAAAGAGGCTGAATAATTCAGCCAGAAGGCGAGATAAAGAACGACATGGGGAGACCAAGTTTCGGTGAACAAGGCCCGCACTTTATTTTCCAAAGTAGTTTTTATACCTTAAGTTATGCATAGAGGATAATGGGGGAAGGGGTAGAGTCATGCTGTAAGCCAGGCTTTCTTCCTGCAAACTTATCATATGCAAAAGTTTAGGTGATTTGCATCATCGCCTGGCCCACAGGCCTGTTAACATTTTAAGACTCTTTCTTCAGAAAACTTATTTTTCTCTAAAGGTGATTAGTCAGGCGCCATCCTCCAAAAGCATTAAATAAAGTTGCATTCCTACAGGGCAAAGGTGTGGTGGGCTATAACAAGAAAAAGAATTAACTCAAGGGTCCCAGGTTACAAACATTAAAGCTACTACTTACACCAATTATATTAATCAATACACTGCCAGGGACACAGCAGGTAAGGGATATGGAGACTTAGCAGCAAACATTGGCCCAAGAAGTGAAAAACCCTTCACCAATACAATTTCTAATCAATCTTTTAACTGCTCAAAGGAATCTGTATTTAGACAGTTTAGAACATCTCATGCCTCTCACAGTTGTGAACTAAAACCCTCTTGTCACGCCCAGGAACTTTATTAACTGGAGCTGTAATTTAACTCTTTTTTCAGAGAGAGGTAGTAGGGGACAACCCCCCGTAAAGTCAGAGATGTAGGTGATAGCACAAAGCAGTAAAGTAGGCAGACTCTGGTTTTGGGGGTAGATGCTCGAGAATTTCCAGGGGGACTCCCGCCTTCGCATATGCCGAGCCTCCTTCCTCATGACCTTTGCCATGGGCGGAGCTTCTCATGCTGGCTCCCGGCACTTTTCCATTATTTTTTTTTTAACTTACTGTGTCTGAGGTCTCCTTTTTCCAGGTTTTAAGGTTGAATTTTTTCTTCCTTTGGGTTTCTGCCCTCCTAAGGTTGGTTCAGTGGTTTGTGTAAGCTTCCTATAGGATGAGATTTGTGCTGAGTTTTTGTTTGTTTTTCCTCTGATGGGCAAGGCTGAGTGAGGTAGTAGTTCTGCCCGCTAATGATTTGGTTTGTATTTTTGTTGTTTGCTGTTTAGATGAGGCGTCCTGCAGAGGGTGCTTGGGCAATGCCGGGTCTTGTATTCAAGCGGTTTCCCTTGTGTGAGTCCTCACTATCTGATACTCCCTAGGGTTGGTTCTCTGGTAGTCTAGGGTCTTGGAGTCAGTGCTCCCACTCCAAAGGCTCAGGGCTTGATGTCTGGTCAGAAACGAAGATTCCACAAGTGGTTTGTTATGGCATTAAGTGAGGTTAAAACAAATATCCAAAAATGAGAAACCAAAGATGAACCCCAGAAAAATGGCAGTTACAAAATCAGGCAAATAATAATTAAAATAATGGAATATACACATATACATATACACCCATGAGCAAAGTTAAAACAGCCCAACAAAAATAAAGTACGATCGACTGACCTGGTGAACAAAGGAAATGAAAAATCATATTGACCAGTTAAGATCAAAACTAACTAAAGAACAAAGTGAAAAACAAAACTAAAGCAAGGTGCCAAGTGGGGAATAAAGCAACGAAAACAAAACTAACAAATATGTTGAGAGGAAAGGAAGAATACATATGCAAAGTTAAATAGAGGTAGATGAAGATTTATAAACATTAAAGATTAACTGCAAGGGGAAAAGATCAGTAGGAAAGGCAAACAAAGGAATAAATGTAGAAAAAATATGACAGGTTTAAAAAATTAAAAGTTAAAATTATAAAAAAGAGAAAAAAAATAGAAAGAAGAAAAAAGGGGAAAATAAGGAAAACTCCATAGAACTGCAAAAGCCCAATGAGATGCAGAGGTTTATAACAATAAAAAGTGTGACTGAATGTACATATACACATATACACCCATAAGAAAAAACAGCCCAACAAAAATAAAGTACAATAGACTGACCCAGCAAAAAAAAGGAAACCAAAAATTATGTCTACCAGAACAAAACTAACTTAAGCACAAACTGGAAAACAAAACTAAAGCAAGGTGCCAGGTGGGGAATAAAGCAACGAAAATAAAACTAACAAATATGTTGAGAGGAAAGGAGAGAAAGAAAAGAAAGAAAGAAAAGACATGCAAAGTTAAACAGAGGTAGATGAAGAAGATTTATATACATTAAAGATTAACTGCAAGGGGGAAAGATCAGTAGGAAAAGCAAACAAAGGAACAAATGTTGGGAAAATATAGGTTTAAAAAATTAAAAGTATAAAAAAGAGGGAAAAAAAAAAAAGCCCAACATAGAGGCAGAGATTTATAACAACAATAAAAAGTTTGACTGAACATACACATATACACCCACAAGAAAAATCAAAACATCCCAACAAAAATAAAGTACAATAGATTCACCCAGCAAAAAAAAAAGGAAACCAAAAAGTAGAGGTAGACAAAGAAGATTTATATACATTAAAGATTAACTGCAAGGGGAAAAGATCAGTAGGAAAAGCAAAGGAATAAATGTAGAAAAGGTAATAATAGGTTTAAAAAATTGAAAATTTAAATTTAAAAAAAGAGAAAATAAAGAAAGAAGAAAAAAAAAAAAAGGAAAACTCCCCAGAACTGCAAAAGCCCAACATAGAGGCAGAGTTTATAACAACAATAAAAAGTGTGACTGAGGGAAAAAAAACCTCAGAAGCTTCATTAGGTTTCATAGTGCCAATAAAATCAACAACTACAACAGAGGGAGAAAAAGGGGTGGGGGGTGGTGGAGAGAGAAAAATCCAGACGAATCTACAGAACAAGTCAAAACGTAAGAATAATAAATGTTTTAAGAGACCTTTCCCTCGCTAGGTGTCACAGCCCACCTCACCTCCCTAGGATGCCCTCCAACACTGTGCTGATCTCTGGACCCGCTGTGACGGCAGCTCAGATCCTAATCTGGTCCTACTCCTGTGTGTTCTTGCCTCCAATGTTCGCAGCTATCAGAACTAGTGCGTTTTCTTTGGTGGCTGCTCTCAATGGCCTTTTATATATTCCATAGACACAGTCCGCCTAATTGATCATGTGGATTTAATCTACAGCTTGTACAGCTGGTGGGAAGGTTTTGGGTCTTCATCCTTTGTCACACTGCCTCTGGGTTTCAGTTGCGGTTTTATTTCCACCTCTGCATGGGGGCTGTCCACTGGGGTTTGCACCTGAGGCTGCCCTGGAGTGCTTGGGTCTGCCCCTGTGAGGGCCAGGTGTGGAGGTGGTGCAGCTGCTTGGGTCACAGGGGTTCCGGCAGCACCAGGTACTCAGGGGGGTTGGCAGCTAGGGCAGCAGGAAATACAGTGCTCTAGAAGGGTATGGCAACCAGTATTGGCCCACACGCTCCTGTATTCTTGCCTGGAGAACCCCCTCGACAGAGAAGCCTGGCAGGCCAGTCTACAGGGTCGCAAAGAGTCGGACACGACTAAAGCGACCCTGTCCGTGTAGACGTAAGACATATTTTGCCTGTGGCAGCTCTGCCCCAGTGAGGGTTGAGTGTGAAGGTGGCACATCTGCTTGGCTTGCGAGGACCCTGGAGTGCCAGGTGTGCAGGGACACGCACTGCCTCCACCCCAGGAGTTACGGCCCTATCAGAGTCTTTTTCGAGCCTCTTGTAGCTGGGGATCAGAAGGTCTCTTTGGCCACTCTTTCCCTGTAGCTCCACCCATTGAGGCTCTTAGAGGGCTCCCTTGCCTGGGGTCCTTCTCTGTTGTTCGGTGCATCAGGCACACAGAGGGGGCCCCCCCTCGCTGGGGTCCTACTCATAGATCAGTGCATCACGCACTAAAGAGGCACCCTGTGTGGGGTCCTACTCTGTAGTTCAGTGCATCAGGTGATTGATGCGCCAGCCTCTCTGTTGTTCAGCTGCCCATGCTGGCCTTTGGGGAGAGAGAGGCTATGGTGATGGCTCTACCCCCTACACATGACTCAGCAGTATTGCCTTGATTCCATGGCTCCCTGGCTTTCCTCCACAGGCATTTCCCACCACAATCTCCTCCCTCACATCCCCTTGATCCGTCTCTCCAGTCAACAGCAGCGCTCATCCCGGGATTGCTCCACAATCCCCAAACTCCAGCTCCCAGCCACTGCGCCTTCCAGGGGACCTGTGTCCCTGTCCGGGGTCTGTATGGCTGTGGCAAGGACTCTCTGTATCTCATTCCATTTAGGCCGCCACAGATCAGCTGTTTCACTCTCAATCTTAACTGTTTCTCCTCTGACTCAAGACAATTGCCCAGATGTGGGGATGGGACCCCTGCTTCCGTTCCCCTACCCTCAGGGGACAAGTCCAGTCCTACTAACACTCCTGTTTTTCCCCCTAGTTCCTTCATCCTACCGAGTTTTGCCTGATTCTATATATTATTTTCCACTGGTCAGGCACTCCTGCCCACTCTCAGCTGGTGTTCTCCACGCACTTCTGTATCTGAAGGTGTATTCCTGATGTATCTGTGGAGAGAGATGTACTCCACATCCACCTACACCTCTGCATCTTCCTTATTTTTTTAAATTTGGATTTTCTGCTCATTGCCTCCAAAAGCAACATCCTGTTATGTTTATCAAGTGTGGTGCATTACAAGGTACATAAGAACACAGTAAGCAGAAATAAATATCAGCAATGATGATGACGATGATGAAGAAAGAGGGTGAATTCTTGGAAATCAGAATACGCAGGTGAGAATAGCAAAAACTGTGGACTTCAAGGAGAACACTCGACTTTAGGGGAGAGTGGCTAGGGAGAGTCAACAATGGACAAAGTGACAAATACCAGGAATGGAAAGAAGGGAAGCATAATGAAAGCCAAAGAGACGATATTACAGGTATCTCTCAATTTCTGGAAGTTCACGTTACACTATTTTGCTTTTACAAAACACCCACCTTAGTCCCTGTTTTCAACAACTTGGAGACATCTGAAGAGAATCTTCGTTCTTATCAAAAAAAAGTCATTGCCATATTAATGTACTAATGTAGGACTTTTGTAAAATCAAAGTGATCTAACTGGAACTATTATTTTAACTTTTTATTTTATATTAGAGTATAACCAATTACCAATATTTAATAGTCTCAGGTGGACAGCAAAGGGACTCAGCAATACATATACATGTATCCATTCTCCCCTAAACTTCCCCACCCCACCCACTCAACCAGGATGTCACATAATGTTGAGCAGAGTTCCTTGTGCTATACAGTAAGTCCTTGTTGGTTATCCATTTTAAGTATAGCAGTGTATACATGTCCATCCCAAACTCTGTAACTAACCCTTCCGCCCATCCTTCTCCAATGGCAACCATAAGCATTGCCAAATCTAAGCCTGTGAGTCTGTATCTTAACTGGAACTAATTGAAAGCCGGGGATACTCGTTATTTTATCCCATAATAGGTGTGCTTTACTTTTCACAGATGTAAGTGTTGGACCATAAAGAAGGCTGAGCACTGAAGAATGGATGTTCTTGAACTGTGTTCTTGAACTGGAGAAGACTCTTAAAGAGTCCCTTGGACTACAAGGAGATCCAACCAGTCCATCCTAAAGGAAATCAATCCTGAATATTCATTGGAAGGACTGATGCTGAAGCTGAAGCTCCAATACTTCGGCCACCTGATGCGAAGAACTGACTCATTGGAAAAGACCCTGATGCTGGGAAAGATTGAAGGCAGGAGGAGAAGGTGATGACAGAGGATGAGATGGTTGGACGGCATCACTGATTCAATGGACATGGATTTGAGCAACTCTGGGAGACAGTGAAGGACAGGGAGGCCTGGTGTGCTGCAGTCCGTGGGGTCACAAAGAGTCAGACACAACCCAGTGACTGAACAACAAACAACAACTACTTTCAGATACAGGGGAAACTTCTATCAATACCAAGGGGTGATTCCACCACACAAATCCTGCAGATCCTCTTGCAGTCTTATCAGTGCAGACCTCAAAGGGGACAAATACAACATGCAAAAGCCCAGGTGGATGTCTGTGCTGATGCCCCCTGAGGTGTTCTTTTAGATCAATGATTCTCAAAGTACATTTCCCAGATCAGCAGCATCAGCAACACCAATGAACTTGCTAGAAGTATAAATTCTCAAGTCAGAGACTCACAGATGGAGCCCAGGAATCTGTTGCTGTTCAGTCTTTCAGTCGTGTCTGGCTCTTTGTGACCCCATGGACTGCAGCACGCCAGACTTCCCTGCCCTTCACTATCTCCCAGAGCTTGCTCAAATTCATGTCCATTGAGTCCATGATGCCATCCAACTATCTCATCTTCTGTCACCTCCTTCTCCTCTGGCCCTCAGTCTTTCCCAGCATCAGGGTCTTTTCCAGTGAGTCAGCTCTTCGCAGCAGGTGGTCAAACATGGAGATTCAGCATCAGCATCAGTCCTTCCAGTGAATATTCAGGGTTGATTTCCTTCAGTATTTACTGATTTGATCTCCTTGCAGTCCAAGGGACTCTCGAAAGGCTTCTCCAACACCACAGTTCAAAAGCATCAATTCTTCAGCACTCAGCCTTCTATATGGTCCAACTGTCACATCGATACATGATTACTGGAAAAACCATAGTTTTGGCTGTACAGATCTTTGTTAGCAAAGGGATGTCTCTGCTTTTTAATATGCTGTCTATTTGTCATAGTTTTTCTTCCAAAGAGTAAGCATCTTTTAATTTCATCGCTGCAGTCACTATCCAAGGTGATTTTGGAGCCCAAGAAAATAAAATCTGACACTGTTTCCATTTTTTTCCCCATCCATTTGCCAAGAAGTGATGGGACCAGATGTCATGATCTTTATTTTTTAAATGATGAGTTTTAAACCAGCTTTTTCACTCTCCTCTTTCACCTTCATCAAGAGGCTCTTTAGTTCCTCTTTGCTTTCTGCTATTAGGATTATCTCATCTGCATATCCGAGGTTACTGGTATTTCTCTCTGCAATCTTGATTCCAGCTTGTGCTTCATCCAACCCAACATTTCTCAGGATGTACTCTGCATATAAGTTAAATAAGCAGGGTGACAATATAGTCTTGATGTACTCCTTTCCCAATTTTGAACCAGTTTTTTGTCCCATGTCAGTTCTGTTATTTCTTGACCTGCATACAGGTTTCTCAAGAGGCAGGTAAGGTAGTTCTGCAGTCCCATCTCTTCAAGAATTTTCCACAATTTGTTGTGATCCACACAAAGGCTTTAGCATAGTCAATGAAGCAGATGTTTTTCTGGAATTCCCTTGCTTTTTCTATGGATGGATGTTGGCAATTTGATCTCTGGTTCCTCTGCCTTTTCTAAACCCAGCTTATAGATCTGGATGTTCCCCAGCTCACATACTGCTGAAGCCCAGCTTGAAAGATTTTGAGCATTACCTTGCTAGCATGTGAAATGAGTGCAATTGTGCAGTGGTTTGAATATTCTTTGACATTGTCCTTCTTTGGAATTGGAATGAAACTGACCTTTTCCAGTCCCGTGGCCATTGCTGAGTGTTCCAAATTTGCTGGCATATTGACTGCAGCATTTCAACAGAATCATCTTTTAGGATTTGCAATAGCTCATCTGGAATTCCATCATTTGTACTACCTTTGTAGTAATGCTTCCTAAGGCCCATTTGACTTCACTCTAGAATGTCTAGCTCTAGGTGAGTAACCATATCATCATGGGGGTCCAGTTGATTCAGACCTTTTTTGTATAGTTCTGTGTAATCTTACTTCTTAATAGCTTCTGCTTCCGTTAGGTCCATACTGTTTCTGTCTTTTATTGTGCCCATCTTTGCATGAAATGTTCCCTTGGTATCTCTAATTTTCTTGAAGAGATCTCTAGTCTTTCCCATTCTATTATTTTCCTCTGTTTCTTTGCATTATTCACTTAAGCAGGCTTTCTTATCTCTCCTTGCTACTCTTTGGTAATTTGCATTCAGATGGGTATATCTTTCCTTTTCTCCTTTGCCTTTAGCTTCTCTTCTTTTCTCAGCTATTTGGAAGGCCTCCTCAGTCAATCATTTTGCCTTTTTGCAATTGTCTTTCTTGGGGGATGGTTTTGATCACCACCTCTTGTACAATGTTGATGAAATAGGAATCCAAGTTCTTGTTCATGAAGCTGAAGGATGAACTTTAAGAACACACAAACACTCAACGTAACAAGCAAATAGGATTTATTAAAGAGAAGGAAAGTGCAAAACTCTCAGCACAGACACTGAGATGGGGTAAAGAGTCCCCCAAAGGTGGGACTTACAACAGTTTATATGTTTACCATTATTAATCGGTACATCTTTGATTGGCTCCTTTCCTTAAAACAGGTCATTTTTAACCAATCAGTTTAAAGGTCAACTTAATATCTCTATGGCTTCCCTTAATCCTCGGATTGAAGAAATGCCCCCTGGCCATTTTACAATGGAACAGAGGTATGGGCTAAAGATTAGTGATCACCAGTTGTTTTTCCCTCAGGCATATGGAACAGAAGTTAATCACAGGCTTTCCCTGGATCTGAGTGCTGATAATTTATCAGACCAAGGACACATTCCAGAAATTCAGGACAAGGGGTACAGCTTTAGGTTAATGGTGTGAGATGTTTACTGAAAACAAGACTGAGGTCTCAGAGTCCTACACGGATGGCCTAGCAATTTCTACCTCATTACAGACCTCTGTCCATGGTTCTTCAGGCACTTAGTCTATCAGATCTAATCTCTTCAATCTATCCCACTGTATAATCGTAAGGGATTGAATTAGGTGATACCTGAATAGCCTTTCAACAGTACATGAACCATGAACTTCCAGATGTTCAAGCTGCATTTAGAAAAGGCAGAGGAACCAGAGATCAAATTGCCAATATCTGTTGGATCATTGAAAAAGAGAGCTCCAGAAAAATATCTACTTTTGCTTTATTGACTATGCCAAAGCCTTTGACTATGTGGATCACAACAAACTGGAAAATTCTTAAAGAGGAATATCAGACCACCTGACCTGCCTCTTGAGAAACCTGTATGCAGGTCAGAAAGCAACGGTTAGAACTGGACATGAAACAACAGAGTGGTTCCAAGTAGGAAAAGGAGTACATCAAGGCTGTATATTGTCACCCTGCTTATTTAACTTCTATGCAGAATATATCATGAGAAACGCTGGGTTAGAGGAAGCACAAGCTGGAATCAAGACTGCCAGGAGAAATATCAATAACCTCAGCTATGCAGATGACACCACCCTTAGGCAGAAAGTGAAGAAGAACTAAAGAGCCTCTTGATGAAAGTTAAAGAGGAGAGTGAAAAAGTTGGCCTAAAGCTCAACATTCAGAAAACTAAGATCATGGCATCTGGTCCCATCACTGCATGGCAAATAGATGGGGAAACAGTGACAGACTTTATTTTGGGGGGCTCCAAAATCACTGCAGATGGTGACTGCAGCCACGAAATTAAAAGATGCCTACTCCTTGGAAGAAAAGTTAGGACCAACTTAGACAGCATATTAAAAAGCAGAGACATTACTTTGTCAACAAAGGTCCATCTAGTCAAAGCTATGGTTTTTCCAGTGGTCATGTATGGATGTGAGAGTTGGACCATAGAGAATGCTGAGTGCCAAAGAATTGATGCTTTTGAACTGTGGTGTTGGAGAAGACTCTTGAGAGTCCCTTGGGCTGCAAGGAGATCCAACCAGTCCATCCTAAAGGAGATCAGTCCTGGGTATTCATTGGAGGGACTGATGCTGAAGCTGAACCTCCAATACTTTGGCCACCTGATGCAAAGAACTGACTCATTGCAAAAGACTCTGATGCTGGGAAAGATTGAAGACAGGAAGGGAAGGGGATGACAGAGGATGAGATGGTCGGATGGCATCACCAACTCAATGGACATGAATATGAGTAAACTCCAGGAGCTGATACGGACAGGGAAGCCTGACATGCTGCAGTCCATGGGGTCACAAAGAGTCAGACACGACTGAGTGACTGAACTGACTGACTGAATGGTCTAGCGGTTTTTCCTACTTTCTTCAACTTAAGTCTGAATTTGGCAATAAGGAGTTCATTATCTGAGCCACAGTCACCTCCAGATATTGTTTTTGCTGACCGTATAGAGCTTTGCTCTCCCCTTACTTTCTTTATAGTAGTTTTATCCTTAGCTAATACTTTGTGTATTATCTGTATCCTCTGCTAGAGTGTAGGATCCATGAAAGCAGGGGTTTGGGGTTTGTTTGTTTGTTTCCATTGTGTCCCCAGCATGAGAACAATGCCTGGCACATAACAGGAACTCAAAAAATGCTCACAGAATAAGTCACCTGTCCATGAGGCCACTGTAGCAACAGGAGCATTGTTTCAAGGGGGGTGGTGGGCCAGGGTTCCAGGTGAGGACGCACTAGTGAACCAGAGCCGTACCTGGGGGAGAGTGGGGACAGGACAGGTCATACGGAGGTGACACAGCACAACCCTGTGACACCCTCCTGGGTGCAAGTTCTCTCTGTGTCCACTGTTCTTATTGGTAGGCAATAGGTTTCATTCAGCCTCCTTAACCTTCCCAGAGTTCCAAAGGGCAGATTCAAACAGTTGCTAATCAGGGAAGGGAAGGAATACAGAAACAGAGGAGGAGCAGTCAATAAATAACAGTACAGCCTCGGGGCAGGGTCCTGATTCCTCCTGATGAATACACATAACAGTATCTTTGAGTTCTTCTGCTCAAACAAAGGTCTCTACCAAGGTGGAGGACAGTAACTTCTCGATACCTCACCATCAACCAATCAGAAGAAAGTCACACGGCCTGCAGCGCTTACCCCAAAATTTGCCTATAAGAAAACCTTCTCCCAAACCATCAAGGACGTCAAGGTTTTCAAGCACAAGCCACCCATTCTCCTTTCTTGACACTGCCATAAACCTTCTCTGCTCCAGACTCTGACGTTCCCATTTATTTGGCTTCACTGTAGCAGGCAAGAGCAAAATCTGACTCTGAGTTGGATCTGTCTCTCTGAGTTTTTTCTCATTGCTTTTGTTATTACAATCACACATGATGGCCTGCCCCAGGAAATGTGCCCCTCTGTCTGAATGATAAACTAAAGTGACTTTGTTTATCTCAGAGACAGACCATCTGACCCTGCCCACCCGTGAAATAGCTACAGAAAAGAATAAATTGACATATCCCCTCCCTGACGCTGGTCAAGCCAGGAGATGTTTTGTAATATTAACTGCCATTTTACTTTACGTTCTCGTCTTCCTTTTTGTTCTATAAAAGAAACTGGCATCCAGACCCCAATAAAATGGTTCCTGGGGGACCACTAGCCCTCCCCCTTCTTGGTCTGCCAGCTTCCCAAATACAGTTGTATTTCTTGCCTCAACACTTCACCTCATGATTTACTGGCCTGTTGTGCAGGGAGCAGAGCAAGCTTGGGCTCGGTAACATCACTGTGCATCAGGCACGTGTACTTGTGTTCAGTAACAGAGGAGCAGCTGTCCTACATGGAGCAGCTGAAGATGAACCATGACCTGGCAGGCAGACCCATGTGTCAGGGGAAGCACACGGACTGCAACCGCCCACCCTGGCCAGGCACCAGAGTAACCACTGCGAGAGCTGTTTTATGACAGGAGGTCCTGGTAAGGAACACGGAACTAATAGGCCACCACCTATGGGAAGAGTTTGGGAAAGATCAAAAGGAGACACCACGTGTCCGACCACCTCCCAGAATCCTCCTCGCTGGCATCCATGTTGGCTGAGCAATGCGTGCACCACCAGGGAGGGCCTTGAGTCAGAATGATTGGTCAGATACAACCCAAAAACTAATCCCATCACCGTAAAAGCCAAGACTGCGAGCCACATGGGAGAGCTGTTCTCCTGGGTTCCCTTACCCTACTGCTCTCCACCCGGGTGCCTTTCCCAATAAAATCTCTTGCCTTGTCAGCACATGTGTCTCCTCAGACAATTCATTTCCAAGTGTTGGATAAGAGCCCACTTTCGGGCCCTGGAAGGAGTCCCCTTTTCCTGCAACACTTGGGCTACAACAGAATTAGCAAGTTAGTGCAATTTTTCATTAAATATTGGTGCTTTTTACAAAGTGTAGTGGCAGGGGAATTCCCTGGTGGTGCGGTGGGTAAGAACCTGCCTGCCAATGTAGGGGCACAAGTGAGATCTCTAAACCAAGGAGATTCTGCATGCCAAGGAGCAACTAAGCCCGTGTGCCGCAGCTCCTGAGCCTGTGCTCCACAAGCCGCAACTATTAAGCTCCGTAACAAGAGAAGCCCCCGCAACGCGAAGCTCATGCACTGCAACGAAGAGCAGCCACCACTCACAGCAACTAGAGAAAGCCTATGCAAGGCAATGAAGACACAGCACAGTCAAAAATAAAAAAAAATTTTTTTAAGAAAGAAATGTAATGGCATAATTGGCAGCATACATGCATGCTGAGTCGCTTCAGTCGTGTCCAACTCTGCAACCCCATGGACTGTAGCCTGCCAGGTTCCTCTGTCCATGGGATTCTCCAGGCAAGAAGATGGAGTGGGTTGCCATGCAGCAGAGGGAAAAGGGAAAGATTAAAAACACACAAGAGAAAAGATGACTGTGGAATAGAATTCCAACCTCTACTTTTCCATTTCTCTGAGTCTCCATCTTGCCATAAAATTAGGAATCATCACTTCTATTACCCTTTCTTTTCCTCATGGTAGAAACTACTATTTCCTAAAAGTGTTCAAGAGTGCCCAATACCACCGTAGTTTCTGATAGTTGGCTACCTTTCAGAAAGATGACAAAGGTCACTGCGTGCCACTGTTGCAATCTGCTAAGCAAATCTGACGAGGCGTATTAAACAGCTAGGCGTAAAGAATCATGAGTCATTATGAATCATTTAGGGTTAGAAATACAAAACAGAAACCACTCCACCTAACAGGTGGGGCTCCTATTTAATAGACCAAAGGGCTGCTCACAGAATAGCACAAAATTGTGCAGCAACCCACAACAGGAAAATAAATGCAGCTTTTTTGTTTACACTTCATAGAATTGTGTTGCAATGACGTCACTGGAATCTATTTCCGACTAAAGATAGTTGGCACTTCCTACACCATTAGAAAATTTAGACTTACAGGTTTTAAAACTTACAGTTTTCCAAAAAGGGAACACAGCACAGATTGCATTCAGCCTTTTCTAAGTGTTGTATAAAGAGATGCCATTTCTTACAGATAAGCAATGACTGTTTTATAAAGTGGGAATAAATTTTTGAGCTTTTTTTTTTTTAAAGTAGTTTCTGTTAAAAAAAAAAAAAAACAACATTGATTTTGGCATGGCATTTTAAGAAATTAGTTTTTGTGCTCTAAATAGGTGACACGATTCTTTTTATAACTTCAAGGGTTATTGTATCTGATACTCCCAGTGGCATCAGAGGGTGATTGATAATCTAACATTATTCATGGATATTGGTATTAAAAGTCAAATGCCATTTGTATGTGTATCTGGATCTTTTACACAAAGATGAATGTAAAGTTGCAAACTGAGTAATTATAAATATATATAAACGTTCCCTTATACTCAAAACAACAACAATATTTTCATAGAACAATACTAAATTATTACAGGTGTTGGCAAGCTGAAACCAGTGTGTAAGTGAAACAGGAAGGAAGGGGGCATGGCCTAACCTTTAAAAGAATGACATAGCCATTGAGTATGTGCTGAAAACTGGTTAGAACCAACTAGGTTCTGGTTGGCAGAATATATCACTTTCAGTGGCCCTGGGCCTCATCATGTGTTCATCATCATATATTAGCATGTGTTAAGTGATACACTCATCAGCACCTTGTCAGTTTCGAGGCCAACCATCAAAGACCAAAAAGTGGGTGGTGGCCTAATTCCTGCAAATATCCACCCGTTCCTCAAAACAGTTGGAATAACACTCCCACTTATTAGCCTATGAAATTACCCACCCCATAAAAACCCATGCCATACTTTGAGGCTCTCTCTCACCTTCTTAGATGGCCCACACACTGTGGTGTCTTTTTCTCTCTAAATAAATCCACTTCTGACCAATCACTTTGTCTCTCACTGAATTCTTTCTGTGATGAGACATCAAGAACCTCAGATTCATTAAGCCCCGAGACCAGGTGTGATCTCGGTTAAAAGATTATGGGTTCAAGTCCCAGCCTGGGTTTTGGCCAGGTTAAAGTCCCCATATGAGTCACACGGTTTCATCTGTTTTCAAGGAGAAAGACGTGACTCAGAGGATTATGACAGATTTTTTTCCCCAGAGATGACCACAGCGTTATTTCCCATTCTACATGCTCAATTACATTAAAAGTAAATAGTCTAAGCATACCAATTAAAAGCAGACTGTCAGATCTGCAAGACCAAAATACACGCTGTCTATAAAAACACACTTTAAATAAAATGACACAGGTTAAAAGCAAAGGAATGAGAAAGAGATATGTCACACTAACATTAATCAAAAGAAAATCAGACTGTCTATATTAATATCACAAAAAGTGGTTTTTCAGAGCAAAAAATAGTAGCAGTGTAAAAAGGGTCAGTTCATAAAGAGGTCAAATCACCAAAAGGACATCAAAATCCTAAGTATTTATACAGTTAGTAAGGCAGCTTCAGGCAGACCCAGGTTCAATTCCTGGGTTGGAAAGATCCCCTGGAGACGGAAATGGCAACCCACCCCAGTATTCTTGCCTGGAGAATCCCACGGACAGAGGAGCCTCGCAGGCTCCTCCTGGGGTTCCAAGAGTCAGACATGACTGAGCGATTAAGCACAAGGCAACTTCAAACTACACAGAATGAAGACTGATAGGACTTCAAGGAAAGATAGACACATTCAAAGTTTCAGAGATTTTAACACCCTTCTCCCAGTGATTAATACAAGTAGACACAAATCAGTAAGAATATAAAAGACCTTGGAGAAGGCGATGGCACCCCACTCCAGTACTCTTGCCTGGAAAATCCCATGGACGGAGGAGCCTGGTGGGCTGCAGTCCATGGGGTCGTGAAGAGTCGGACATGACTGAAGTGACTTAGCAGCAGCATAAAAGACCTGGGATTTCCCTGGTGATCCAATGCCTAAGATTTCATGCTCCCAGTGCAGGGGGCCTGAGTTCGATCCCTGGTCAGGGTACTAGATCCCACATGCCGCAACTAAGGTGAGAGCTCACCTGCTGCAACTGAAAGACCCCACACACCACAACTAAGACCCAGCACAGCCAAATACCATTTTTTAAGAGTGTAAGAGACCTGAACGTTTATCAACCAACTTGAGCAGCTGACACAGAACCCTCCACCCAACAACAGCAGCATACACATTATTTTCTTTTTTTTTCATTTATTGAAGTATAGTTGATCTACAATGTTATGCCAATCTCTGCTGCAAGCAAAGCGACTCAGTTATACAGCATATGAACATTCTTTTTTACATTCTTTTCTATTGAGGTTTATCCCAGGATGTTGAATATAGTTCTCTGTGCTATACAGTAGGACCTTGTTGTCCATCCATTCTATCATAATTTGCATCTACTAACCCCGAACTCCCAGCCCATCCCGTCCCCACAAGCCTGTCCTGTGTCCGTGAGTCTGTTTCCATTCTGCAGACACGTTCAATTGTGCCATATTTTAGATAACACATATAACTTACGTCATATGGTATTTGTCTCTTTTTCACTTCACTTAGTGGGACCACCTCTAGTTGACGCATGCTGCTGCAAATCACATTTTTCATTTTTAACGACTGAGCAGTATCCCATCGCGCCACCTGTTCTCATCCATCTCTCTGCCGATGAACTTTTAGGTTGTTTCCGTGTCTTGGCTATTGTGAGCAGAGCTGCTATGAACACAGGGGTACGTGTATCTTTTTATAGTTTTATCCAGACACATGCCTAGGAGTGGGACTGCTGGGTCATACGGTAATTCTACAGTATTTTTAGTTTTCCTAGGAACCGCCCCCGGAGAAGGCAATGGCAACCCACTCCAGTACTGGAAAATCCCATGGAAGGAGGAGCCTGGTAGGCTGCAGTCCATGGGGTCGCTAAGAGTCAGGGATGACTGAGCGACTTCACTTTCACTTTTCACTTTCATGCATTGCAGCAGGAAATGGCAACCCACTCCAGTACTCTTGCCTGGAAAATCCCATGGACATAGGATCCTGGTAGGCTGCAGTCCATGGTGTCACTAAGAGTCAGACACGACTGAGGGACTTCACTTTCACTTTTCACTTTCCTGCATTGAAGAAGGAAATGGCAACCCACTCCAGTGTTCTTGCCTGGAGAATCCCAGGGAAGGGGGAGCCTGCTGGGCTGCCGTCTCGGGGCGCACAGAGTTGGACACGACTGAAGTGACTTAGCAGCAGCAGCAGCAGGAACCGCCCCACTGTTTTCCACTGTGACTGCACCAGCTTACATTCCCAACAGCAGTGCAGGAGGGTTTCCTTTTCTCCACACCCTCTCCAGCATTTGTTATTTATAGACTTTTTAAAGATGTTCATTCTGACTGGTGTGAGATGCTACCTCATTGTAGTTTTGGTTTGCATTTCTCTAATAATTAGTGATGTTGAGCGTCTTTTCATGTGCACATTGACCATCTGTATGTCTTCTTGGGACAACTACTTATTCAGGTCTTCTGCTCTTTTTAGATTGGATTGTTTTTTATTGTTGTTGCTCTTATATGAGGTGTTGGTCTGTTTTGGAAATTAAGCCCTTATCTGTTACATCATTTGCAAATATTTTCTCCCATTCCATAGGTGTCTTTGTTTTGTTTTCTTTATGGTTTCCTTTGCTGTGTACACGTTATTTTATTTATAATCTCATGGCTGGTCTCTCTGATGACCAGCCCCGATCCTGGATCATCTCACCTCTTAGCATAACCTCAGATGTGATCCAAGGGGCTGGTGAATAACAAGGACATTCCTATTGCCGAGGGCAATTCCAAGGATTTAGAATCTCCCCACCAGGAACAAGAGACAACAGCCAGTCAAGTTATTATACAACAACCTCAAATCCACACCTCCCACAACTCCCTCCCCTTTTCAAACAAAGATAAAATCCGGGCCCCCTGCTGGCTAGTTTTGTTTCATTGTTTTTAAGTTTTTATTATAGGGATTTTCAAACAGAGACAACAGCAGAAGGAATAATACAGTAAACACTCATATTTCCACCACTGTTTCCTTGATTACTCACTCATAGCCCTCCCCTGCCTCCCTACCCTCATCCTCTGATCATCCTGAAGCAAAGCCCAGAAGGACATTTGGCTGAGAATTCGTGGCAAGCTTCCTGAGGGGCTGCCCCACCCACGCAGCCTCAACTAGGCTCCAGCTCTGCTGAAACCTAGCAGGCAGCTGAGTGGGGGGTACCCAGGGGCCCTTGGGCACCCCATTTGCTGACTCCTGCATGACAGTTAAGGAACACTTTCTACACACACTGTAATGTGTGCAAGAACACCTAACACCGCTTTATTGCACTCAAAGCTTCTAAGGCACGTAAGCCAGCCTTGGTCCTGGTATTTCTCATGCCTTTCCAAAGAATGGTGTCTACAACACTGATAATGTCCTAAAGAATCAACGCATAAAAATACAAGCTGAAGAACACAGGCTTAAATACTCCTAATTAAAACCAATGCAGGGTCGGACAGAATAAGGTAAGAAATAATGTATCGGTATTATTTTATAGATCACAGACCCATCTCAAAATAATTAAAACAGGCAAACCAACCAACCAGTCTTTGAACAACAAAAACTTGACCCCGATCTTTGATTTATCATGTCAGAGTGGTGGAGACAGTCCCTGCTACCTAGGTTGGGAGAACATTTGTATGTTTATCTGGGAAGTTCTGACCCTCCCCCAGGGTACCAAGGGGCATCTACAAGGTAGCTCCTCCAAGACAGGATGGCAGGAGCAGTGAGTGGATCCATCCAACACCTGCCCATCTGACTTACTCTGCAAAACAGGAAGTCAAATGAATGCAAAGTTCCCCCAAGTCTAGGACTTGAGCACTGGGTACCAGCCCTGCAAGGCAAGAGGGGACATGAAGTCTCACCACTGGACACAGTATGGTTTGAGACAGCGAGGGCGTGCTCCTCAATTCACGTCTCCAAGGCACCCGCATAAGCCTCAGCTTGGGTTACCTGCTTGCCTTTCATCACAAGAGGGGCTCAGGCTCCTCTGTCCTGAGCTGGACGATGCACTATCAGGGAAGCGCCCCCCCGGCTGCCCTCATTTCTAGAGGAGAGCCCAAGCAGGACCTGTGGTTTAATCTTGGGCACCCTCCTCAACCCAGCTGTTCCCCAAGCATGAACTGGCTCTGAACAAGGCTTTTGTTTCAGGAGATCAATGAAGGTGCTTTGAACCATCTCCAAAAGCAGAGAAGAATCACCAAAGAACTTTTCTTCCTAGTAGCAAAGGAAGAAAATCTTCAAACACCCACAGTTCAGCTGTTGCAGGGAATCTTCCCTACAAAGATGAATTCTCTCCCAAGGAAGTAATAGTTCGTGTTGGAAGGTGACACACATCAACACTTCCGTCGGGAACATCAAGTGCTCTGGGCCTAACTAGAATGCCCTGGGGATCCTGCCAAGACCAGAGATGAGCTGACATAATATCAAACATCTATATGGAAGGCCTGAGGTGCGTGTCTCCAGTGGTATGGTCCTTTTCAGACCATAAGGAGTAAGGAGCCTGACTTCAGCTCCCCTGCTGGGAAAGTCCAGAGCAGGACTCATTTCTTCACAAGCTGTTACATTTCTCCCACTTTGGGGATGAAAACTTACATACTGACAATGTCAGGATGTAAGGAGCTCGGAAAATTCCAGCCATCCACTCCCTCCAGCCCTCAGTGGACTGAGGCTATTTCCACTGCACAGAAACACTGCAGGAAAAATAGCCCCTTGTACTTGAGCCTGGCAGCTGGTTTCCTCCCTGGTTTGTCTTTCTGACCCTTCTCCTGGTCAATTCCTACATCTGCATTTGGCTCAAATGAGGAAGAGAGTAGAAAGGGTTCCGGCCTCTCTGACTCACAAGAGGACCAGCGCTGGGTTGAACAGGAATGTTGCTGCTTCCCATGGATCTGCTAGCAGGCCCTTCTGGCCACAGGTAAGCACCCCAGCAGGTGACTAGGGTGGTCCTGGAGGCAGCCGCACCGGGCCTGTCTGCGTGGCAGCAGGCTTAGCTAACCGATCAGCTCTGTTGGCCACGGTGGGGTCTCCACCAGCTAGGGCAGAGTCTCACAGTCCTGGAGGAAGGAGGCTAGCACTGAGGAGAGCCAGTCAGTAGGCGAGACGCTCTGATGAGAGCAAAACTGCCGACTGCTAATGCCCTCTTGCGTAGGGGGACCGCTGCTCCACAGCCTGTGCAACCAGAAGGTTCTGGGGCCGCAGTCAAAGCCAAAGGCATCTGCGGAAACGCCTTTCATAATACACGGGAGTGGGTGGGGCTTCTGGCCACATGGGGACTGGGTCATGCTGACCCGGAATCACAAATTCAACACAGGCTGATTCAGATTATGGTTTGAAACCTTAGACCGAAAGTGTGGACTCAACATTTTAAAACCGTGGATGGGGTGATGAGGTGCAGGACAGGAAGGGACGACAGAGGGGGAAAAGGACATACTTCTTTGGGAAACTCCGGTCTGGGTGGAGACCTGCTGTGGGTCGCTTCCCTCGAGCACAGAAAATAATCCAAAGTCTGAGCATTCATCCCAACTCCCACGTGGAGGCAGTGGAGGAGAATGAAATTCACTAACTTTGGCTTTTTTTTTTTTTTTTTAATCTACAGACCCAAATAGCTCTACAAAGAGTCATCAGAACTCCAAGATTTGAAGGCTACTTCGGAGAAGAAAGAAGCAGGCACCAGAGGCCTGAGGAATAACGCACAGTGGCTACAGATTATGTCCAGCAGGAAAGAGACGCTTGTGACTTTGACTCCCCGGAGACCCGCTCAGCCGCCTGGAGATCTACCAGAATCGAGAGGGGTGCATCCGGCCAGAGAGGCACCAGGAAGTGGGAGCCTTCCTCACCCACAAGGTAAACACCCCACCCATCCCCGGCCAACCCTGACCTCTCACCCCATCTGCCCAGCCTCCCGCCCTCCGCAGGTCCCCTCCCATCCCTTTGGCCCTGGGGGACCTAGGGCAACTTCCCGGGGGTCCCACCTGCAGCACCCTCCTGGGGGGGGACCTGGAGAAGTGCGCGGGTGGTCCAGCCGAGCATCTGTGGCCAGCCTACTTGGAGGAGCAGATGGAGAGCATGGCACCCGTGGAGAAGAGCCAGAAGGCGGGGTACACGGCCTCAGTGAAGTCCACCTTGTACTTGTACAACAAGTGGACCTTGTCAGCCGCAGCGAAGAAGAGGACGAAGCCGTGATCGCAGTTGAGAAGTACCCCGACCCGCGTGGCCTTGGTGGAGGGCAGGGTTTTCTCCACATTGTTGTGCCAGGCAGAGATCTTGGTGTTGAACCACTCCACACACCAGGACGCGTTGTTGCGGCCAAGCCGGCTTTCGGGGCCCTGCCGCTCCATGCTGCCGTAGCAGATACCCACCCCGCAGAAGTTGTTCTTCTGCAGCTCCACCTCCCAGTAGTGAATCCCTTTCTTGTAGCAGTGCAGCCCCAGCACCTGCGAGCAGTATGTGAACCTCTGGGGATGCGGCCGGTAGTTCAGGGACGCGTCAGCCACGGACGCGACGGTGTAGTTCTCGGACAGGGCCACCTTGCTGTGGGCAGTGTTGTAGTCCAGGACAACTTTAACCACATCTAAGGAAGCATCAAGGAGTCAATCACGAGGAGCTCCAAGCACTCTCACGTTTCATCCTTTCCCTAGCTGGTAGTATTTATTCATTTGTTCCACCCATCCATTCAACCACCCTTCCCGTCCATTCGTTCTGTCCAGCTCGTCAGACATTTGTCCATGTCTCTAACCACCAATCAAGCCATCTGTGTGTCTATTAGCCACCCATCTGTCTGTCTATTCCTCCACCCAGAACCATTTATTGAGCCCCTGGCTTATGCCAGGCTCTATACAGGACGCACAACCATGAACCAGATGTGGTGCCTGGCCTCGTGGAGTTCCCACTCCCAGAAGTAAGGCAAGCGCATCAGTAATGACAACAGTGAAGACTCCATGCTCCACTAAAGGGCAGGCACTCTGCTGGAGAGACACAGCCATGGGGGTAACGAGACAAGGGAGGGGAGAGCACAGAGGAACACTTACTTCATGGGTGGACTGGAATCTGAGCCAAGCAAAAGGGAGATGAGAAGAATTAAACAGGAGAGCAGAGGAGGGAGAAAGGCTACGCTGGACAGAGGAGACAGTGAAGGCAAGCATGGAGTGACGAGGATGACAGACATGTGCTGGGAACACGGAAGGCTGGGCAGCTGGGAACACAGAGGCTGCAGCAAGAGAAGAGGGACCTCTGAAGCCACGAGTGGCGAGCCAAAAGGTCTCGACTTTAACTGGGGGCAGCGGGCAGCCAACCGAGGTCTGCCAAGCACAGCAGCAATGACCTGAATAAAATCCTTGATCAGGACACAAGCCTGGCCTCCACCTCCTCCCTAGGACACAGCCCTCCCTGCCCTTCCACTCACGGAGGACCCTGGACCAATGATAGACAGCAGGGCAGACACGGAAAATCCTGAGCTTGAGAATTTGGGAAGCTAGAGACCAGGGCTCTCTGCCACCCCCTGGCTCAGGAAAAGATACTTTGCACCTGGCCCTGGGTCTCCCCCAGGGCAAAATGAATGGCCTGGGAAAATGTCCTCTGAATACCCTAAGTCCCTAGAATTTCTTTCCCCTGCTTAAACAGCTGTACCGCAGAGTGCAGGGGGCTCCACAGACATGTGACTCAGCACCTCCCCCAGCAGCTGGCATCAGTCATGGGGGCTGGGGGCAGGGGAGGCCTTTCCCAGCCAGGAAGCTCCAGGGAGGCCGGCCCTGATAACCAGGTACCACTGTTCCCTCAATGGGTGAACCACGCCCACTGAGCCAGGACCACGCCCACAGCACCAGCAAGGGTGAGCCACGCCCACTGAGCCAGAACCACGCCCACAGCACCAGCAAGGGTGAGCCACGCCCACTGAGCCAGAACCACGCCCACAGCACCAGCAAGGGTGGACCACGCCCACTGAGCCAGAACCACGCCCACAGCACCAGCAAGGGTGAGCCACGCCCACTGAGCCAGAACCACGCCCACAGCACCAGCAAGGGTGAGCCACGCCCACTGAGCCAGAACCACGCCCACAGCACCAGGAGGGCCAGAGCATACTTTGCAGAGAGAGATTTCTGCAAGAAAGCATTAGCGGAGAGTGCTCCGTGGGTTAAAGCTATGGATGGCCCGAGGCCTGGCCTGGAGGAAGAACTGCCACCACTTCCAGGCTGGAACCACAGAGGAGCAGTAAGGACACCTTCCAGGGGACAGGCTGACCACGCCAGACAGAGGCAAGGGCAAGCAAGGCAGCAGCTACTCACACTCCAGGAGCTCCGGCCTGGACTTGGTTAGGAAGTTCTCCAGCACCTTGGCGTTGAGAGGCGCTGAGGTCGGCGGCACGGTAGGGGCTTTGGCTGCACCTGGAGGAGGAACAGAAAACCATTTGCTAAACAAATTCAGAGCAGGCATTCCACTGTCCACGGCCCACCAGAACTCACCCTCCTGGACAGTTAGTTTGGGATTCACTAAGTGTTCCGAGGATCCAAAGGTGACAGGCTTGTTGAGTAAGGCAGAGCCTGGGATAAGGGAAGAGAGGTATGAGTTGGGGAAACAACAGAGTGACCTGATGGCCTGGAATCCCTCCCACACTATTTCTCAAGAGCTGCCTCCACAAACACACACCTGGACCGCCAGGGTGACACAAGAGAGTCCAGACAGGGCAACATGCATCATACTGGTCTCGTGCATGTCCACTTATCCTCACCCCCAAGCCCAGACCCAGCGGCCAGCACAAGTCAAAGTCATGGAGCCCACGCCCATCTCAGACCCTCCCCCAACACACACCAGCCCACAGCTCAGCTTTCCTTGCTGGCATTTAGTTCTGCACTCGGGCACTCAAGGAACTAAAAGATGCAGAAATGCATAACTTACCAGGTTTCCTGGGCTTCTTCTCTTCTTCTGAAAAACAAAATTTTCAGAATTAAGATGTTTCAAAGCAGAAACAACCATACTTTCAAACACCATAATAATAATCGCTATGTGAAGGTGACCCATACAAACAGAGCTAGTATGTTTTAAGTTGAAAAATGTAAGGGGGTCAACAGGCAAATTAATCTACAGTCCAATCATGGTTTTGGTGGGGAGGGGCTAATAAGGAGCATGAATGGATTTCC
This sequence comes from Bos grunniens, assembly GCF_055505025.1. NCBI lineage: Eukaryota > Metazoa > Chordata > Mammalia > Artiodactyla > Bovidae > Bos > Bos grunniens. The sequence goes on along the minus strand of NC_141183.1, from coordinate 55,789,235 downwards.
TGGTGAAATGGAAATCTTTATCCCGATTTGCGTAATGGGAACACAGATGTATCAGAGAAGGCAATGGCACCCCACTCCAGTACTCTTGCCTGGAAAGTCCCATGGATGGAGGAGCTTGGTGGGCTACAGTCCATGGGGTCGCTAAGAGTCAGACACGACTGAGTAACTTCACTTTCACTTTTTGCTTTCATGAACTAGAGAAGGAAATGGCAACCCACTCCAGTGTTCTTGCCTGGAGAATCCCAGGGACAGGGGAGCCTGGTGGGCTACCGTCTGTGGGGTCACACAGAGTTGGACACGACTGAAGCGACTTAGCAGCAGCAGCAACACAGATGTATGTGTTTGTTAATCTAACTTTACTTTTAAGATCTGGACATTTTACTGTAGGTAAATCATATCTCCACAAAAGAAAAAATGCAAAAACAAACACACAAAAAAAAACCCACATAGAAAACCAGCCAAAAAAAAAAAAAAAGTGCTTGCCAGATATCACTATAGTCTTTATAAAGTATCTGCAGTGTATATCTATGGGGACTGAGTTTAGCTAAAACAACTATCCTCAAAGCACACACACCAAGCCAGCAGTGTCAGCATCACCTGGGCAGCTGTAAGGACTGCAAATTCCCAGACCCCTCAGACCAGCTGAAACTAACAATCTGGGTTACTAGCCACTGGACTCTGATGTGTGCTCAAGTCTGGAGGGCCGGAAGATTTCGGGTCCACTCTTCACCACCACGACTGAAATGAAAAGGGGAGTCCTGGATCTCATCCCCGCCGGCCTGAGGACCTTGCACATTCCAGACCAGCCCCACCGGACCCGCCCACGGCCCCACCTGGCCCCTGGCAGCCCCTTCCTCTCACTCAGAGCCCTGTCTCAGGGGTCATTTTCACTCTCCCCATCTCCCCACCTGCGTCTCCCCCCGACTCCCACTGGACCAGCATCTTGGGAGGACTCCAGGCTGTGACCTCGGCTGTGGGCACAGGGCTCCCTCCCAGTGACCACGGGAGCCTCACCCACACTGTGACGAGTCCACCCACGAGCCAGCCTGATGCCAGCATCCTCGGCTCATGCATGCAGAGCGGGCTTGTGGAGGGGGAGCAGTGGGAGGGAGGCTCTCTGGGCCGGAGCCTTGAGAAGGACACAGGTTGGCAGTGCGCGTCACCTCGTCTTCACATCGGGTGCTCTGAACGTGTCAGGCTCCCCTGACGGCCCCCTCCTCCCCTGCCCCAGGTATGCCAGCCCCGGACTACACTCCACTCCGAAAGCACACACTTGTCTGCCAAAGACAAGCACTAAATACTAACAACAAGCAAACAACAACAAAAACTAGCCCAGGGTTCTCTCAGCCCCTCACCACCCCATGGCGGCGAGCAGCCCTCCTCCGTCCTCACCAACTCTTTCGGTCAACAGTTTGATGACATTTATTGCTGTTGTCCCGTCGCTCAGTTCTGTCCCACTCTGCAACCCCACAGGCTGCAGCACACCAGGCTCCTCTGTCCTTCACTGTCTCTCGGGGTTTGCTCAGATTCATGTCCATTGAGTCGGTGATGCTTTCTAACCATCTCATCCTCTGCTGCCCCCTTCTCCTCCTGCCCTCAATCTTCCCCAGCATCAGGGTCTTTTCACTCCATGCGGCCAGAGTGCTGGAGTCTCCGCTTCAGCATCAGGGACATACGCCTGGCCTTTAAAGAGCTTTCGCCATCAGTGTCCCACATAAACCTCATACAACAGTCCCGTGAGGTCAACGCCGTTATGGTCTGCATTTGATACATGAGGAACCTGAGGACCATTCTGCACCCAGCCCCCATCTCAACAAGGGTTCCAACATCCCCAAGTGAAAGTGAAAATGACGGTCACTCAGTCATGTCCGACTCTTTGAGACCCCACGGACTGTAGCCCCCCAGGCTCCTCTGTCCGTGGAATTCTCCAAGCAAGAATACTGGAGTGGGTTACCATGCCCTTTTCCAGGGGATCTCCCCAACCCAGGAGTCGAACCTAGGTCTCCTGCATGGCAGGCAGATTAGGTGCCATCTGAGTCATCAGCCAATTACCCCCAAAGTGGAGGACAAAAGTTGATCTTTAGGGACTCAGGGAGAGGTAAGGAAGGAAAAATCTTCTTTTTATGGATCAAAGCACCATATGTAAAAGACACACCATATGTGGGGTATTAAACTTCATGTATGGGGTGACTAGGAAAATTCTGTCTAAAAGGGCTTGAGGGGTAAAAGCAGAGGGTAATAATGGAGAAAAGGCTGAGAGGCTCTGTGAGGGCTGACTCACGTCACACCCAGGACTGAAAAGAGACAGCCTCTGCTCGGGGTGCTGCCCCCCAGGCCAGAACTTGGCATCACATTAAGTATTTCTCAAGACGAACCAGCTTTGGTCACGTTGCCATCCCAAGCAGTGGGAATATCCAGCAGGTCCTCCCAGGAACCCTGCAACCTCCCCGCATCAGGGTCGGTTGGTACTTGCCCCCAGACGCTTCCAGGCCACCCAGAACCCGGGGTAGGCTGGGCCCCCCGGGAGGAGTCGTGACACCCTCTGGTGCCTCAGCCTGAGCGCTGATGCCCACGGCTGCCACCGCCCACGGGGATGGAGGTGCGACTACTTACTCACGACCTTCTTCACAGGCTTCTTCGGTGTGTGTGGTGCGCAGGGTCCTCCAGCGTCCCCTGGGCCAAAGAAGGAGAGGTTAGTTTAGGCGGCTCTTCCACACCCAGCCAAGGAGCCAGCCTCACGGTGGAAGGGCAGTGAGCTGCAGGGAGCTTACAAAGGTGACTCCCACCAGCCTTTCCCTCTGATCACTTACAAGCACTAGAAACGAGGCAACAGAAACACAAATTTGGTGTGTTCCCTCTCTTCTCTGCCTTAAAATGTAACTGGGGTGGAGTCTTTGCCCGCACTCCGCTCCACAACCGCTGACCTGTCTGCAAGCTGTGCTTGCTCTCCTGAACCGTGGGGAAGATTCCTCACCCAGGGGGCGAGACCAAGGCGCCTGCTGTGCTCAGGAGGTTCCTTTCCCCCGGGAGTCTCTCACCACTCTGTCCCCAAGCCAGCGAGCACAGGTGTAGCAGGAAAACAAACACACGGGGCTAATGCACCAAATTAGCTTCCCCTTGGCCACGGCCGCGGCACACCGGTTGCAGAGGCTCTTCAGCAGGGCCATTCGGCCAGCCAGGCTGGGACTCAGGCCTGCTCCCTGGATTACAGACCAAACACCCAGCGTGTGCTGGGCTCTGTGCCAGGCACTGGGGACAGTTCTGGAAGAAAAACAGACCCAGCCCCTGCTCTCATGGATCACAAGCTGGCAGGGGAGACAGAGGGCGATGGCAAGGAGGAGTAAAACGACAGGTGTGAAGGAACTTCCCAGGTGGCCCAGTGGTTAAGCATCCACCCTGCAAAGCAGGGGATGAGGGTTCAAGCCCTGGTTGGGGAACTAAGCCTGTGAGCCTGGGCACTCCAGGGCCTGCAAGCCACAACTAGAGGTGCACCTCAATGCAGGAGCCCGCATGATGCAACTAAGACCCAAGCAGCTACGTAAATATATAATTTTTTTTTAAACGACAGGTACAAAAAGGGCCCCAAGGAAGGATAAGGACCTGGGACCTTGTCTGAGGAGCCGGAGTGGCAACAGGGAAGGTTTGCTGAGAAATGTTAACGTTTTAACTGATCTCCAAGGGAGACAGCAGTCACCTGGTGGAGTCTGAGCCCTCTAGGCGGCGAGGAGGGGGGATATACAAAGACCCCGGGGCAGGGACGTTAACATATTTGAAGAACTGAGCGTAAAGGGATGTATTGGGGGGAGGGGGCCGCTTCAGGGCTGGAGAGGTGGACAGGGCCTGATCAGGCAGGGGCTTAACAGCCAGACTCAAGAGTGTGGTCTGCAATCTAAACAAATGAAATTCTCCAAAGAGGAGGCAGGGGAGAGGGTGCCAGGAGAGCAGACTGTCATCCTGAGGTGCTCTCTCCGGCTGCGACAGGAGCAGCTGCAGAAGAGCTCGTTAGGAAGTTGCCGCAGGTGATTCAACCGAGAGCAGGCATGTGGTGGCTGCAGTGGAACGAGCTGAGTCCGGAGATATTTAAGAAGAAATCTGACAAGGGGCTGGATATAAGCAGAAGGGCATGGGGTGGCGGTTGTTTAATTGCTAAGTCGTGTCCAACTCTTTTGCAACCCCATGGACTGTAGCATGCCGGGCTCCTCTGTCCATCGGATTCTCCAGGCAAGAGTACTGAAGCGTTGCCATTTCCTTCTCAGGGGATCTTCCCAACCCGGGGATCAAACCCACGTCTCCTGCTTGGCAGGTGGATTCTCTACCACTGAGCCACCTGGCAGGCCCCAAGGAAGGGGATATCAAGAAAGAATTTCATGTTTCTCTGACCTCCAAACTAGCTGCTTCCTTACCAAACAACACTGACAACCCAGAATCCACTCAGCCCATCTGAGCCAGCCTCAGATTCAGACCAAATAAAAGCCTATCCAGAAAGGCCCTTCATAACACCTGGCCACAAAAGACACTTTAGGAAGGATGGCTACAGTCTCAGGATGAGGTGAAGACTGCCCACCACCTCCTAGATGAGGGCAGTGGTCTTATAACATCTGAAGCTCAAGCCCCAGTGCTCCAGAGCAGGACTTCCCTTCCCGAACCGCAGAGGGGACCCATCCCGTTTCTAGAACCCCAGTGGAAAGCCTGAGAGGCTGCCAACAGTTACCTGGGATGGTGAGCTCCTCAGGCTTCTTGTCCTGGGGCTGTCTGAGGCACCGCTTCAGCTCATTCTTCAGGTCGGAGGTGCCCTGATAGATTTCCTTAATCAGCTCGTGGTTCAGCTCCACCTTGGGGACAAAGACTGGCTTCGTGGTGATTCCCTGCAGCTTTGTCGCTTTCTGCAATGAGCCAGGGGGTTAGTTCAGGCAGGTCTGATGAAGCTAGGGCCCGGGCTCAGGCCTCATGAACCCCGGAACGAGCTTCCCCGTGCCCATGGGCACTCAGTCTAATCAGCCTCTCAAAAGTGGCTGGGGGTTGAAGTGCCCCTTTAAGACACAGCCATCTGGAGGTGGAAGAGCCCTCACCTTACAAAGGGAAAAACTGCAGTCAAGAAATGACAGGTGTCCTGCCAGGACCTCTGCCGATTAGTACCAAGGACACAACTGGGACCCAGGCCTCCTAACCCATGGATAATGCTCTTTCCACCACTATCGCCCCTCAAAGACCAGCTCTGAATGCACGTTCTGAAAACAGAACAGGAAGGCCCCGAGGGCTGCAGGATTCAGCCACACATCCAGTGAAGGAGAAGAATCTTACGGAAGGTCTCCCAAGCTTGGAGACCAAATCAGATCATATGGTATCAAGAGGCCCAGACGTGGACTCAGAATCCTTCTGGGAGAGCTCGAGGCAACTGGATCAACAAACAGGAGTGAGCATGTGAGAAGAAAATGCCATCCTGCCCAGGCGTGGCTAGAAGACCCTGCACACAGGAGAGAAGGTTCCTGGGCACTCCTGTGCCTCCCCAGGGCCTGAACGTGGAATCTGGGCCTTTGAGGTGTCAAAGCAGCATGCCACCCAGTCACCTGGGCTCCCAGAGACACCCGTTGAGTACCTGGCACTCTGCTGTACAGCAGACACACTGGGAGGGTGAAGGGCCCCTCTTGAAAGGCGCAGACAGCCTTCAAAACAGACAAGGAAACAAGCACGTCTAGACTGAGGTCATCAAGGGAGAGAGCAGAGGCAGGTCACACGCTCTGGATCACCAGCAGTGGGAAAACAATGGGATCCCAGGAAGATGGGGGAACTGGGGCTGCCCTGGACAAATGACAGGGTTTACGAGGCAGAGGCCAGTCTCAGAGTTCCCTGCCCACACTCAGGGCCTCTGAGGAGCACCCTGCTGTGGTCAGAGCCCCAGGCATGGGCTGGGGGTGGCTCGCAAGAGATAAGACTGCTGGCAAAGGCAGGCAGGTCACCGAGGGCCCTATGGGCCACGCTGAGGAACACAAAGTCAGAAAGGGTGTCCATGCTGTAGAAAGATACTTCCGGGGACCATGCAGAGGCGGGATGGGAGGAAGAAGGTGGAGGCCTAATGCAGGCAGCATCCCAAGATGGACCCCGAGCCTCCTGACTGCCCTGGGCGCACACGTTACACATCCTCGCCCCCAGATTAAGGGCAGGACAGTGAGTATGAAAGGGTATCACTCCTGTGAGTAGGCTACATTACATGGAAACACTGAATGAGTACTGCGGATGTAAGTAAGATCCCAAATCTGTTGATTTTGAGTTCTTCAGAAAGATGATTCTTCTGGGTGGGCCTCACCGAATCAAGTAAAAGCCCTTAAAACAGAAAGTGGGCCTTCCCGGAAGGAGAAATTCTCTGCTGGTTCTGAGGAAACCAGCTGCCCAGTCGAAAGAGGACCACATGCTGAGGAACCGTGGCAGCCTCTAGGAACCTCAAGGACACAGGGCCCTCAAGCCTGCACCGTGAGGGACTGAACTCTGCCAACAAGCATGTGAGCTTCCCCAGAAGGAAGCGGCAACCCCGTCCAGCATGCTTCTCTGGGAAATCCCATGGAGGGAAGGGCCTGGCGGGCTACTGTCCGCGGGACTGCCAGAGTCAGACACAACTTAGCGACTAGAAACAGCAACGGCAGAATATGCTCCTTTCTTCAACAGGACAGACTTCCTATTTATGAGTTATTAGAACTCACAGGTACCAAACACACTGGAACCCAACAAAGGAGAATTAGGCTCTTTTCTAAGGCGGAGAGAAATGCATGTCTTGGGGGAGATGTCCAAGGGACACAGGTATTCTGTCTGTGTTTGTCAGACAGGCAAAGGAGAGACATCAAAGAGCAGAAAATACTGAAAAATGGGTCTTCAGCTAAAACTTCCCTGAAGTTGGTAGATTTCTGGGAGTATGAAGCCCTCTGAATGAAGAGTTTAAGCCGTACACAAAGATGGAGCTCAATTAGGACTGGATATCCACAATGACCTTGCTTATTCCAAGTGATTTGACCAGACACTGGCTGAAGAGAGCTTAAGCCGAAAAGGAATTAGTAACGTTGTCACGAAGATTCTGACAGATGTGAATAACAGGAAGAAGAACTCTGGGGCAATCCAGAAGAATAAAAGTGGAAAAGAGGCTGAACGGATACAAACTGCTGACTGTGTTGATTGAATCTCATCCCAGCTATGAATTCAAACAGTAGATCTATCATTTCAGAGAAACAAATCTCTTTTAATAAAGAAAAATTACACAGTGGAAGAAAAAAAAAAAAGCATGTCAGCTTAGAAGACAACCCTGAGCTCCAAAAGGAACATACAGCCTAGTGAGACCACAGCCTCAGCCACACAGAGTGTGAGGTAACGGACAGCTTTTCTTCTAAGCCACGCAGTTTGCGGTAAGTGGTCACAAAATGTAGAAAACTAATACAGCGTGTGTGTCTCGGGGATGCGTCCCAAAACCCCTTACCGCCCCAACCCCTTGAGAGTCCCGCTCCACACTGTAATGCAAGGCAGAAAGAGGATTCAACAACGTGCTCATCATGACCCACCTCCAGAAACTCAAACTCGTCCCCCTTAGTCAGGGCCAGTTCAACCTCCTCCTTCAGGGTCTGGATCTCACTCCTCTTCTTGAGGATGATCTGGTAAATGTTGTCGAACTTGCTGGTGACCCTCTTCTCCTCTTCCTTTATCTTCCTTGTGGTGCTGGCCTCGGAGGCATCAATGAGAGCCTTCATCTCCAGGTATTCCTGTCTCAGCTGGTCCAGCTTCCTATGTGCAGCGTCCTGAGAGGCCAGGACAAGAGGGCATCCATCAGACGGGCAAAAGGGCTGGGCCTGACACACGGAGCACCACAAGCTCTCACCTGGACTTCACGGGAATTCAGACGGGTGCAACCACTTTGGAGAGCAATCTGACAAGATCAGTGAATTTCATACCTTATGACCTAAATCCTAGAGGAAATCAACCCTAAATATTCATTGGAGGGACTGTTGCTGAAGCTCAAATACTTTGGCCTCCTGATGCAAAGAGCTGACTCATTTGAAAAGACCCTGATGCTGGGGAAGTTGAGGGCAGGAGGAGAAGGGGACGACAGATGCTTGGATGGCATCATCAACTCAGCAGACATGAGTTTGAGCAGACTCTGGGAGATAGTGAAGGACAGGGAGACCTGGCGTGCTGCAGTCCATGGAGTCATAAAGAGCTGGACATGACTGAGCAACTGAACCCCACCATCACCACCAGCACCTTAGGACCCAGCAATCGAGTCCAAAGAAGGTACTCAAGAAAAAGACTCTGCTCCTGAGACACCCAAGAATGCTCTAAGCAGCACTGATGAATAGCAAAATCAAGGAAACAAGCTGAGCGTCAGTCAGCAGAAGACTGAAAATTATTCCCTGGGATGGAATATTAACCTATGATAAGGGAAAAACAACTTATAGAAGACACACAGTAAGAGGCACCGGACACAAGACTTAGAAAGAAATAGAATGGCGCACGTCTGCGCGCTCAGTCACTTCCGTCGTGCCCAACTCTTTGCGACCCCATGGACTCTCTGCAACTTCTGGACGAGAGGATGAGGGATACAAAAAGGGAAAGACGAAGCCAGGCCTATATTCTCTTTGGCAATATTTTACTTCTTAAGCTAGAAAGCGGTTCGTGAGTAATTTTTTTAAAGGGCATGAAGCTGCCCTAGACAATTTCCTCTAGAGCTACACTACATGCAGCTGAAGTGCCCTTGAACTATGGCCAGTCCAAGTTAAGATGTGAGATAGTGTAAAATAAGAAGAGTATGAAACATCTCATTAATACCTTATATTGATTAAAATAACACTTTGGATATACTGAGTTAAACAAAATATACTAACAGAACTAGTCTCGTGCATTATTCAGATTCAAGTTATATATAAGGTTCGCTTTATATTTCTACTGGACTGCACTGCTCTAGAAGCTGCCGTTTCCCTTTACAGGTTGGGTCACCTCATCAGCTCAGAATCGAACGTGACAAAGAGAAACACACACAAGAGGGTCAGGGAGACTGGAATTCAACTTTTTTTTTGCGGGGGGAGCCACACCATGTGACATTCAGGATCTTAGTTTTCCTACCAGGGATTTAAACCCAAGCCTCCTACACTGGAAGCTCAGAGTCTTAATCATTGGACCACCAGGAATTCCTGAGAATTCAATTTACTTCTTAAACCAGTACCTGACCCTGCCACTTCCAATGTGACTATCAATGTCCCCGAGTAGTCATCCTCCTTCTCCCCTGTCAGTAAGAAAACACCCCTGGGTTCAGATGGGCACACGGCTGCCCAGCCACAGACTACATCTCCCAGCATCCCCTGCAGCTGGTCACGTGACTACACTGCTGCCTAGGCAACGCAAACAAAAGTGGCAAGTACAACACTCTCCCTCCTTGTCGCTCCTTCTCACAGGCTACAGCAAAGATCTAATGGTGTCCCAGTGGCAGCTAGACACGAGGAAGGGCAGGAAGAAGGCAAGGTCCTGAACCCTGAAGGGTCACAGGCCGCAGACCATCCCATAGCCTGCCTGGGTTACTCAGGTCCAGCCCTGAGCCGTCACAGTGAGGAACTCACACAGCTATCTTATTTAAGCCTCTGATTCAGAGGGGTATCTCTGCTACAAGAACTTAGCCTGCCCGCCAATCAATACAGGTATTCTCATCTGCATTCTTTCACTTAAGCCTCAAATTCACCTTCAGAAAGAGGTTCTGGAAGTAGATGGAAAAACTAAGGCTCAGAGATTTGCCAACATGACCACAGCATCACAGGCTAGTATTCTAATCTAGATCTCATCTAATCTAACCACAGCGGTGGCAATGAAACCAGATGCTGCCACCCCAGAAAGGATGCTTAAAAATCAAACCTTCTCTCAATATAAAAGCACTGTAACCTTATAAAAATTACGAACCTGGAGGGGAAAAAAAACCTCTATAATTCTACCACTCCAACACTTGCTCTACTGCTCCTTGACTATATTTCCTTCCAGTCTTTTTTCCTACACTTTCTGTAATGGGTTTAATGGTGGCTCCCTAAAAGTTACATCCGTGTTCCAGAACCTGGAAATGTGATCTTACTGAGAAAAGGAGTCTATGCAGATGTAACTAAGGTAGAAATCTGGAGCCAAGATGATCCTGGCTTACCCAGGTGATTCTAAATCCACTAGCAAGTGTCCTTATTAGCGACAAAGAGCAGACACAGAGGGAGGAGGCGATGTGAAGATGGGGGCAGAGACTGGAATGATGCAGGCACAAGTCAAGGAATGCCGGAAGCCACCAGAAGCTGGAGAGGCGGGGACAGACTCTTCCTCGGAACCTTCGGAAGGAGTGTGGCCCTGTCGACACTTTGGATTTGGACTACTGGCCTCCTGGAGGTCATTTTACAGATGATAAAACTGAGGCAGAGGGGACAGCACGGGGGTCAAGTTCACAAAGATAGAACGAGCTGAGACAGCGGCTTCAGTAAGTGGCAAATGCGGTCGTTCAAACCAAGCCTCTGCCTGCAAACAGCCAGAAAACTAAACTGTGAGAGACTACATTTCTCGGAACCCAAGTGTGTGGTAATCTGTTACAGTAGTCCTAGAAGACAAATACACTTTTTACAAACAAATAGATGCAGGAACTTTCCTGGTGGTCTGGTGGTTAAGACTCTGCTTCAAATGCAGGGGACATGGGTTCAATCCCTGGCTGGGGAACAAAAGTTGCTCCATGCTGCATGCAGCGCAGCCAAAAACTAACTAGATAGATGCAGCTTTTGCTTCCTGTTTCTCTCCCATTTAAACGGTAATTACTTTTTATGTTGCTATGTTTTAACCTTAATTTTCAGTGATTCCTCCCACCCAGGTTGGACTCGTAGTCTATTAAGAATCTCTCTGGGCATGTAGATTTTTGCATGTTTTGTTGAATTCTGACTCTGTGAGTGGACCCAACAGGAGCTGTTCGGATGCCAGAGCTGTGCTCGCCTCCCCGGAGGGACGGGGCGCCCCATCTCTCACCTGCACCTCCTGCTGCCTGGCTCTCACGTCCTCCAGCGCTCTTGACGCCCCATTGATCTGGCCGTACATGACAGTCAGTTTTTGCCTCAACTTGTTCTGCAGAGAAAACGAACTGGGTAAGAACACACCTTGTCCCAGCCCCCCAGAAGTGCCCAACACCAGGGACCCACAGCTGTTTCCACCACCCAGGTCTCGCCGGCTTGCAGTTTTCTGACACATGCTCGTATTTACTGCCTCCATCCTTTCAGGGGGACAGCACAGTGAGAAGTTATAAGGACAGGACTTGGAGCGAGACATAGCAGACTCAGTTCTCAGCTGTCCAACTGTCTCTCACCTGTTTCTCTGGTCAGGAAACAGATATAGCTGTTCCTACCCTGCAGGGCTAGAAGGACAATTAACTGAAGCAGTGTCAGCCCTCAGCCTAGTGCCTGGATCTTAGCAAGGACAAACGTCCTTAGTAAATGTCAGCTTGGATTATTACGAGCTTCTTCACTAGAACCCATTTTACAGATGATGAAACTGAGGCAGAGAGGAAAGCAAGGGGGCCAAGCTCACCCAGACAGAATGAGCTGAGACAGCCGCTTCAGTAAGTGGCAAATGGAGTTGTTCACACCAAGCCTCCCACTACAAACAACCAGCAAGCAGACAAAATACTGGGGGAGGAGGGACCTACTGAAAACCAATGGGGGGCTAACAAAGAAAGGGAGGACCACACAGTTAAGATCCAGGAGAAAGAAACCCAAAGAGATAAGCCTGGCATCTGGGGTTCTCCCAGGGCCATCTGCCAGTCCGGGAACACAGCTGGGAGAGCCTCTGTGCGCCTTAGAGAGGCAGGAAGACAAAAACCAAAGTCCACGGCTCACCTGATAAGCCCCACAGACCGAGCCCTCCAAGGACTACACCCTGGAATAAGGATGAACCGGCGGCAAACCAGCTCAGTCCCTGAAACTGAACTAGGGTGATTCAGAATCACTAGGCCCCAGGTCACGTTCCAATGCACCAAGGCAGCTAATGCCACCTGAAGCCCCCGAGTATTTTCGTAAATTTTCATAATCACCAGCCGACTTGCACCCAACTCAGGCAAAATGCTGCAGTGTAGAAATGGGTAGGAAAATCACCACCACCTCCACCGTAATAACGGCAGCTGGTGTTGGTCATGAACTTACTCCAAGTCAGACACTGTTCTAGTACTTTCCACATATTAACTTCGTAAAGCTAAAAACAACACTAGGAGGTAGGGGATTATCCGCCCTTTACAGATGACGTCGCTGAAGCAGAATAATTAAGGGGCTTACCTAGGCCACATCACTATTAACTAGTGTTACAAGATGCTGGTATTACAATAACAGACTTATGTCCAAACTAAGCACACAGGAAATTTCTAGGGGAAAAAAATGCACGTCCCTTAAGTAGCTGGCTCAACAATACTCTGGCCTTCCCTTCCTGTCCTCTGGCTCTCCCAGGTCACTGACCTTCACCCTGGATTTGAATAACCAGTGACAGTCACATGGAAAGGCTGGAAGCACAAACCAAGGCCACACCAACTCAACCTCGAAAGCCCGAGTCACTCATGGTGTTTCAGATGTGACTTCTGTGACAATAACCTCTGACCCAGCCTCTAGCAGCGGCCAAGATAAACTGCGGCCAAAGGCAGAAGGCCAGCCCTGGGCACATCCAGCCTCACGGGTCTCAGATCTGGAAGAGACCTCAGGACTCCTGGGGGCTGCCAACTGTTTCCAAGACCCACTCTCAGTGGTCATTCTTGTAGCTGTTCAGTCTCCCAGTCGTGTCTGACTCTTTACAACCCCATGGACTGCAACACATCAGGCCTCCCTGTCCCTCACCATATCTTGAAAGATTTTACACATATTGATCAAAGGCATGCAACAGTCCCTGTTGGTACACAGGGGCCCACATGGCTATAGACCAAAGGAAAGCCACCCAAGGCCTTTGAGAGCAGCCAATCAAGGACAGGGAACATTTCAAAGTTCTGAGCATCCCTTTACAGGCTGGAGACTTTGGTCCTCCAAGTAGGCACCAAAGTCCTGAGTCCACCTTACACCAGTGATCAAACCCAGCTGGGCTGGCTCTGCAGCCAGTACTGACCAGCAGCAGGGCTGGGAAAGGAGACGGGTTAAAGCAGGAGTTCCCAACCCTGGGCTGTAGGCCGGTACTGGTCCAAGGCCTGCCAGGAACCAGGCCGCAGAGCAGGAGGTGAGCAGTAGGCGAACAAGCGAGGCTTCATCTGCCACTCCCCACACTGCCTGAACCACCTCTCCCTGTCTTTCATGAAACCATTTCCTGCTGCCTGCCAAAAAGGTGGGGGGCCGCCGGGTTAAAGGACGCAGCAGGCCAAGAGATGGAGGGCAGGCAAGGCTTGATAAAAGGATTAAAAAGCCGAGTGTGTATGGCATACAGATAATCTGGGCACAGATTTCAGCTCCAGGCCCTGGAGGTCGAGTGGAAGCTGTGGCTCCAGACCAGACTACAACGGGTCCTTCTGCCCCTCCCTGCCTTCTGCCTCCTGGATAAGAACTGCTAGCAGGCCTTCTGAGCAGATCTAGGCCGCCCAAGTCCTCAGGCCCACACGTCTTGAGAAGAAGAAAATCTGGGCAGTCTAACACCCTCCATGCGGCAAACTCTCCTCGGGGAATTTCTGAGTAACAGAAATGTTAGCAGGAGCTGCTAGCGAGCTATAAAAATGCCATGCATGGGGAATTCCCTGGTGGTCCAGTGGCTAAGAATCCACCTTCCAATGCAAGAGACACAGGTTCAATCCCTGCTCAGGGAACTAAGATCCCATGTGCCAAGGAGCAACTAATCCCGTGCACCAGAACTAGAGAGGCTGTGTGCTGCAACTAGGACTGTCAGAGCCAAAACTTAAAATAACTATTTTTTTTAAAAAAGCAACTCTGATCTCTGTCAACTGAAAAGAAAAAAAAAAATACACAGCCTAAAAGCTAAGAAGTGAAGTGTTAGTTGCTCAGTCGTGTCCGATTCTTTGCAACCCCATGGACTGTAGTTTGCCAGGCTCCTCTGTCCTTGGAATTCTCCAGGCCAGAATACTGGAGTGGGTAGCCATTCCCTTCTCCAGGGGATCTTCCTGACCCCGGGATTGAACCTGAGTCTCCTACACTGAAGGCGGATTGACAGCTGTGTTTAAAACAAATAAACAAAACCCGCCATTTATGGATCACCTCATTAATCCTCCCAACCACCTCCTCAGATAGGCATCATTATTGGGCCCTTTGATGGGTTCCCAGCCAGGAAGTAGAGCCAGAATTCAAACCCAGGTCTCAACATTCAGCTCCGGTCAGAGTCCGAGTCAACCAGCTGGGCCCTGGGGCCTGCCTAAGAAGAACTTCCCAAACAGCTCAGCCCCGTAAGAGCCTCCTGGCCACTCTTGGATGTGCAGAGGGAATGCTATTAATTCCATTTTAGGGATGAAGAAGCTGACCCTCAAGAGAAATGCAATGACTTGCCCTGAACCACAGCTGATGTACGCAGAGCAGGCCTCCAGGCTCTGAAGGCCAGGCAGGTTCTTTCCTATAACAGGTGGAGACCCAAGTGGGCTGGGCCTGAGACAGTTGTACCTCCCAAGTCAACGTCAGGCAAGGCCTGAGGGACTCAGGGAAGCAGGCCGCAGGAACCCAGCTCAGCCTGGACAGGCAGACGAGGCAGGGAGGGTCCTGCCCAGGCCAGAGCAGCACCTGCCCCCGAGCCGTGGAGCCACTGCAAAGGTCCCCAGGCTTCACATCTCCTTAGACAGCACAAGGACAGTCCCGGTTTTCCCTGAGAGCCTGGGAGAGAGAAAAGAACCCAGGCCTGACCCTGAAGTTTGACTGAAGCAAGGAAAGGGAGTGGGACTACGCCTGTTCAACCTCTGCCTCCATTCCAGACGGGACATCAGGGTCCGCGAACCACTGAAACCATCTCAGACCAAGAAGGGCCCTGAGGAATCCACCTGATCCCCCTCCTCACATTGCTGATGAGGACCAACCCCAGGCAACCACTGAAACCATCTCAGACCAAGAAGGGCCCTGATCCCCCTCCTCACATTGCTGATGAGGACCAGCCCCGTGATTTAAAGTGGCTCAGGCAGGAGAAAGGGCACAGCAAGCGTGCGGCTGGGCCTCCTGTCCAGGGCTTCCGGGGACCCTGCCCACCCTCCCCCTCATAGTGGTTGGTCCTCCCTGGTCACCAGAAGTCTCTGGCTCACAAAGACTTTATCTCACATGACCTCAGAAATGTCCTGTGCTCTGAATTCCAGGACTTGGCTTTGAGGCTGATCCACCAGAAGAAACAGCAACAATGGTGTCAGACCAGCTGGCCAATGACCACTTGGCCACTTGGGTTAACTCAAGTGAAATGAACTTCTCTGAATGTCCATTTCCTATTTCCTCAGCCGTAAACAACTCATTATACCCACCACCTGGGAGCTAGGGGAACTTAAGAGAACAGAGGTAACCTCTAGCCCTCGTATTTGATGTTCAAAACCCTCTACTAAACATGTCAGACCACTGCTAAAGTGAAAGTGTAGTCACTCAGTCGTGTCCCACTCTTTGAGACGTCAGGGACTGTGGCCCGCCAGGCTACTCTGTCCATGGAATTCTCCGGGCAAGAACACTGGAGTGGGTTGCCATTCCCTTCTCCAGGGGATCTTCCCGACCCAGGGATAGAAGCTGAGTCTCCAGCATGGCAGGCAGATTCTCTACCATCTGAGCCACAAGGGGACCCCCAGATAACTGCTAGGCTTAATGCAAACAACATGTCACCTGTGTCTTAAGTAGTTAGTTCCCTCTGTAAAATGGGTGAGTGGGGTGAGCCGCGAATACGAGGGCTATATGTTCTCACGGCCTTTTCTACCAGGACACTAGCTGTGCTCCTGCCCCCATCTCAGGCACAGCAAGGCCTGAGGGTGCCCCTCCACCGCCCCCACGGGAATCCGCCTGGTCGGCCACACTGCCCACAGCGGGGCCCTGTGCGCCACCCAGCCGGCCCAGGCTGCCTCTCGGCGCCGCCGCCCGCCGCCCCCTACCTCCAGGTCGGTGCTGGCCTCGTTGAGGGGCGCAGGGGAGCAGGTCTTGTGGTCCACCACGCAGACGTGGCAGATACACTCGCTGTGCTGGGGACAGAAGAAGTCCCGCAGGCGGTTGTGCCGGGCGCACTTGCGGCGCATCAGGTCGCGGACAGGCGGCTGCAGCGGGTGGTCCTGGAAGGCGGGGCTGTCCAGGTGCGGCCGCAGGTGCTCCTGGCAGAAGGAGGCCATGCACACCAGGCACGTCTTGACGGCCGTGGCCTGCAGGCAGTGGTCGCAGGCCACCTGGCCGGCCGCGCTGGGGGCGGCGGCACGGGTGGGCGGCGTCCAGTCGTCGGCGGCCAGCGCGGGCCGGGCCTGCTCGGCCTGCAGGAACTGCTCCACCACCGCGCACAGCACCGTGTTCTTGCGCAGCTGCGGCCGCGCGGCGAAGCCGGTGCGGCATTGCGGGCAGAGGTACGGCGCGCCCTGGACGGCCCACGTCTCGTCCAGGCACGCGCCGCAGAAGTTGTGGCCGCACGGCGTGGTGACCGGGCCCTTGAAGGGCTCCAGGCAGATGGAGCACGACAGCTCCTCGGCCAGCGGGCACAGCTCCGCCATGGTGTGTCGTGGGCGCCCGACGGGACGTGCGGGGACGCGGCGGCGCAGTGGCCCCGAGGCCGCCGAGGAAACGAAACCAAGAGGCGGGGCGGGGCCCCGGCTTCCAGGAAGTCACGTGGGGCAGGCGGGGCGCCCCAGGCGGGGGCGTCCCGGGGTCCCCGAGGTCCCGGCCGCCGCGCTCTGGCCCCGGCGACGGGCGCTGGGTGGGCGCGGGGCGCGCGGTGCCGGACCCCGGGCGTTCAGGCCGGCCTTTCGGCCCCCGGGCCGTTCCCGCGGCCGCGCGGCGGAGGAGGAAGCGGGCGCGTCGCGAGGAGTGAACCCCGGGTCCCGGGCACGCCGGGGCCCCCGGGGGGACGCGCCTGCGCGGGTCCCTGCCCTCGGGGAGCCAGGCCGGACGCCAGCCGCCCCCGCGAGCCAGGCGGGCTTATCGAACGGACCTGTGAAAAAAGCTACAGCAAGGGCTTTCCGGGTGGCCCGCGACTCTCTTCCTTTTTTAAATTTTTATTTATTTCATCCTTCCTTTCTTTTCCCTGGTTCTGAGCCCTGGCGTTTGGGCAACACGATCTCCGCAGGCTGGAACTCGTGATCACACACTGAGGCTTCAACTTGGGAGATTTCTTTCCCCGCCGGACGATGTAACACGCTTTCCCCTCTACGCCCCGCCTCGCCTTCTAGTTTCCTGGAGTTTGGAGATACCCCAGTCTCAACAAAAATCTCCTGTCTCGTACATACCCACTTTCACGCGCGCCTGTGCACGCACACAAATATAATTTTGAGACATTGTTCTCAAAATTGTTTATTTAGTTATTTTCTTCTAATTGTAGCTTTGTTTCCCTGGCTGCTCTAGCCTCGGTGCAGGACAAGTGTGTGTACATTAGGGGAGACGTGTTCAAGAGAGGAGATGCGGCGCGAAAGGAAAGGTAGTGCTTTGGGAGGAGTGAACTGGAGTTTACTTTGGGGACAGGGTGGGCGCCAAAAAGGGAGGAAAGGCAGCTTCTAATTCTGATCACTACCATTTATCAGTACCTCTGGGTGCCAGGCGAGTCATAGATATCCTTATAATCTCCCATAATCCTTGTTAGCACTGCAGGAGGGACGTCATTATGTCCATTTTATAGATGAGGGTCACGTGTTTCATACAAAAGAGGACTGGGATACTAGCTCAAGATTGCTTTATTCAACATCCTAATTCCAGCTTTCTATTGCTCCAGGACTATTTACCCCATTTCTTCTCTTGCATATGACGATGTTATTTGCATGAGAAAAAGAAGACTGAAGAGGGTAGGAAATTAAGATATATTTAGCATCTAAATCCTTGAGGTATAAATACCTTATGGTACAGATGAGAAAGCTGAGGCTTAGGAAAACTAAATAACTTGTCTAAGGTAATGATTATTGGTATCCAGACTATGATTCCAAAAACCAAGCATGTCCTACTATAAAATGTTGTCCCCCATGGGGAGCATTTTCCAGGAAATAAACATTATGAAATTCCCTCTGACCTAGCTCTTGTGGGTGAGGTGACCTGACTCATGCCAGAATGCTTGTAGAACTCTCCTTCCAGGAAGAGAAGTTTAGAAAGGCTGATTAGTCAGTGAATAACATTAGGAGGGACATGGCGTTATTAACAAATTCCATGCAGTGGCTATTTACTAAGACCTACCTAAATACATTCCATTATGGAGAGAGAATATACTTTGTATTATTTCAATCCTTTAAGTTTATTGAGACCCAAATGTGGTCTATCTTGTTATTGGTTGCTATTTGCCTAGTTTCTCTTTTTGTGTCCTTTTATTTTCAACCTATTTGTGTCTTTGAATCTAAAATGTGGTTCTTATGGACTGTATATGGTCAGATCCCATTTTTTTGTGATCCTGCCAATCTCTGCCTTTTAATTGGAGCATCTGGCCCATTTACATTAAATTCCTAAGAAAGTGAAGTCAGTCGTGTCCGACTCTTTGGGACCCCGTGGACTGTAGCCCACCAGGCTTCTCCGTCCACGGGATTTTCCAGGCAAGAATACTGGAACGGGTTGCCATTTCTTTCTCCAGGAGATCTTCCCCACTCAGGGATCGAACCCAGGTCTCCCACATTGTAGACAGACACTTTACCCTCTGAGCCACCAGGGAAGTCTCTAAATTCCTAAGAAGATAGGATTTATATCTGCCATTCATATCTGCCATTCACTACCTATTTTTATGTCATATATCTTTTGCACTTCAGTATCTCCATTACTGGGTTTCCCTGGTGGCTCAGCCACAAAGAACCCGCCTGCCAGTGCAGGAGATACGGGTTGGATCCCTGGGTTGGGAAGATCCCCTAGAAAAGGAAATGGCAACCCACTCCAGTATTCCTGCCTAGGAAATTCCATGGACAGATAAGCCTGGTGACCTACAATCCATGAGTCACAAAAGAGTTGGACGTGACTCAGCAACTAAACAACTTCCCAATTACTGTGTTAAATATTTTCAAGTAAACTGTTTTATTCTTTTGTTATTTCTTCCAGCATTCTTTCCTCCCTCCTTCTCTCTCCTCTCCTTTAGGAATTTCCATCCTGTGTATGTTGAAGAGCTTGTTGATATCTCACAGGTCTTTGAGCCTGTATTCATTATTCTTTTTCTTTTCTACTTCACCGACTGGATTGTCTCAATTAATCTATGTCCAGATTCATGAATTCTTTCTTCTGCCTGCTCAAGTCTGATGTTGAGTCCCTCTAGTGAATTTTTCATTGCAGTTATTGTACTTTCCAAAACTGGAATTTTGATCTGGTTCTTTTTAAGAAATAATAATAATTTCTGTTTCCATCCTGATATAGTAAAGAGACATCACTCTCATGCTTTATTTCTTTAGACATGATTTCCTAATGTTCTTGGAACATATTGTGCATAACTGATTTAAAGAATTTATCTAGAAAGTGCAACATCTGTGCTTACTCAGGGACAGTTTCTGTTTCTTTTTCCTTATATGGGCCATGACTTCTTCTTTGTATGTGTCATCGATTTTTTGTTCAAAACTGGACATGGACATTTAAAATAATACAGTGTGGCACTGTGGACACCACATTCCCCCATTCCCGGGGTTTGTTGCTGTGACCATCTGTTGTTGTTGTTTGTTTAGTGACTTCTGAATTAATTCTGTAAAGTCTGTATTCTTTGTCATGTGTGGCTCTAAACTCTGCTTGTTTAGCTTCATAATCAGCTAACAATTAGATACCCATTTCCTTAAGTGCCTAAAACCAGTCCCAGTGTTTTCTAAGGAGTTATTTGCAGACCATTACCTTTTTAGACTACCATGGAACTAGGGTGGGGATATTGGGAAAAGGTCAAGTTAAAACCCCACAAAACTTGCTGTTCTTACCAAGATTCAGCCACTTTCTTTGAGTAAGCATTTTTCTGAGTTGTTGCAAGCTTTTTGCTGATTTATAGAGTGCTAAAAACATTTATCCTGAGAATTTTTGTTAGTTTTCTTTTATAGAGGCAGAATTTTCAGAGGTCTTTATTTCTACCATATAACTCTTTTAATGTCAGTAGAATCTGTGGCGGAGAAGGCAATGGCACCCCACTCCAGTACTCCTGCCTGGAAAATCCCATGGACGGACGAGCCTGGAAGGCTGCAATCCATGGGGTCGTTGAGGATCGGACACGACTGAGCGCCTTCACTTTCACTTTTCACTTTCATGCATTGGAGAAGGAAATGGCAACCCACTCCAGTGTTCTTGCCAGGAGAATCCCGGGGATGGGGGAGCCTGGTGGGCTGGTCTGTGGGGTCGCATAGAGTTGGACACGACTGAAGCGACTTAGCAGCAGCAGCAGCAGAATCTGTGGCAGTAACCCCTCTTTCATTCCTGATATAAGTAATCTGTGTTTTCTTTCTTTTTTCTTGGTTACTCCATCTACTAGATTATTAATTTATTAATTTTTTCAAAGAACCAGCTTTTGGCTTTAATTTTCTCTACTTGCTGTTTTTTTCATTGATTTCTTCTCATAGCTATTATTTCCTTCTATTTACTTTTGGTTTAGTTTGCTCTTCTTTTTCAAGTTAATGAAGTTGGAACATCAGATCATTATTGTTTAACTTTCTTTTCTAATATAAATGTTTATAAATCTCCCTCTATGCATTGTTTTAGTTCTATTCCACAAGTTTTGATATGTGTATTTTCATGGTTACTTCATTCAAAATATTTTCTAATTTCCTTTGTAATTTCTCCTTTGTTATTGTAATTTCTTTGTAATTACTTATAAGGATATGGCTTCATTTCCGAATATCTAGTGCTTTCCTGGGTATCTTGTCATTAATTTCTAGTTTAATCCCATTTTAGTCCGCTCTATTAAGATGTTTGTCTTTTGAAATGTGTTGAGACTGACACGATGTTAATTTCGTCTATGTGATGATGAACTTCTTTTGAAATATGTTGAGACTGACACGATGTTAATTTCGTCTATGTGATGATGAACTTCTTTTGAAATGTGTTGAGACTGACACGATGTTCATTTCGTCTATGTGATGATGAACTTCTTTTGAAATGCGTTGAGACTGACACGATGTTAATTTCGTCTATGTGATGATGAACTTCTTTTGAAATGTGTTGAGACTGACACGATGTTCATTTCGTCTGTGTGCTGATGAACTTGTCTATTTCTTTCTTTGTATTTGCCCCTCCCCCCGTGTATTCTGAAACGTTGTTATTAGGTACTGTTATGCATTGAGTTGTGTCCTTACAAAATATATGTTGAAGTCCTAACCCTTGGTGTCTATACATATGACCTTATTTGGAAATAGGGTTTTGCAGCTGTAATCAATTAAGATGGGGTCATTAGGATGGCCCTAATTTGGCATGATGTAGGAAAATGCCATGTGAAGACAAACTCAGATGACACTGAGGACGGAGACAACTGCTGTAGCCGAAAGCCAAGGGACACCAAAGATCGCTGGAAAATCATCATAAACTGGGAGGAGGCAAGAAGGGAGCCCCTCTTACAGATGCCGGAGGAAGCACGGTCCTCTGATTCCTTGATTTCAGACGTCCAGCGTCCAGAACTGTGAGTGACTACATTTTTGTTCTAAGTCTCCTAGTTTGTGGTACTTTGTAATGGCAACCCTAGGAAATTAATACGAGTACATACACATTAAGGTTTTTATATGTTTCGTGGTATTTAACCCCTTGAAAGTCCACATTTATGTCTCATAATAATCTTTCTCTTAAAATCTACTTTATTGGGACTTCTCTGCTGGGGATGTGGGTTCAATTCCTGGTCGGGAAATTTAGATCCCACATACAGTAGAGCAACGAAGCCCAGACACCACAACTCCAGTCCACACGCCACCGCTGGAGCGTGTGTGCACCACAACAGAAGATCTGCGTGATGCAACCAAGATCTTGCAGGCCACAACTAAGACCCAGTACAACCAAATAAATAGATGATACATCATTTAAAAAACAAAAAAAATCCACTTTGTCCAATGTCAGCATAGGCGAATAGTTTTCTTATCTTCCTACCTGCGTGGTATAGATTTCTAACCTGTTAATTTCTGTTTCTCTCTGTCTTTATATTCAAGGTATGTCCTGTAGATTGAACATAGTTGGGTCTTCTTTTTACATCGAGTCTGACAATCTCAGCCTTTTAATTAGAGTGTTTAGTCCATTTGAATTTAACGTGTTTATTGACTTGAAATGTACCAAAATGTTACTTGTATTTGGTTGTGTCTTTGGGTTTTCTCTGTTTTTCCTCTTTTCTAGTCTTCTTTTGGACTAATCAAAGATGCTGTACATTTCTTTTTCATTTCTCTTTTGGCCTTTTGCGTATACTTTTTTTTTTGTACTTTTTATTTTATATTCAAGTATAACTGGTTGACAGTGTTGTGTTAGTTTCAGTGTACAGCAGAGTGATTCACTTATACATGTATCTATCATTTTTCAAGTTATTTTCCCATTTAGGTTGTTGCATACCATTGACCAGACATAACATAGCACATTCCCTGTGCTATATACTGTAGGTCCTTGTTGGTTATCCATTTTAAATATAACAGTGTGTACATGTCAATCCCAGACTCCCTACCTATCCCTTCTTTTTATTATATTTCTCATGGTTATTCTAAGGATTTTAATATGCAGCCTTAATTTATCACAGTCTGTTTATAGTGAATATATTAAAATGAATAAATATATAAAATGTGACAGTCTTAGTACATTAAACTTTTATTTACCACTTCTTATGCTCTTGTTGTCATGTAAGAGTCTGACGTGACTTATCGACCGAGTACACATGCACTTTACATATACATACCTAATACCTGCACAGTACTGTGAAAGTCATTAAACAAGGAAGTCATTAGACTAGGGTGACTCCCATGCTTTGGCAGCCAACGTAAGCAAGCCGCAACCTAAGCCAGAGTCAATTTCTGTAAATACCTCAAGGTTAAGAAATCAACACTTGAAAGCAACCAATCACAAACTCCACTAACTAGACTTTCCCGAATAATGCAACTGCCCAAACTAAAACCAGTTAAGCGACGACCCCCTTGCTTTGCTCCTGTGTCTGCCCTGTGGGAGCCTTTCCCTTCGTCCCTGCTGGTAGAGTGAGTGCCCTCTGACCACTTTCAGTTTGGCACTGCCTGATTTAAATCGTTTTCTCCAACGAACTCTTCACAAGTTTAATGTTCCTCAGTTAATCTTTTAACAGTATTATATTATTACATTTACTTTAAGCAATCACCTCTCAGAGGAAAATACAGTTATACGTAAAAGATAGATCTATTCTCCACAAATTCACTATTGCCATACTCTTCCTCCTTCCGATGGCAAGTTTACTTCTGCATATCCTGTAGTGCAGAACTGCTGGCAATTCTTTCATCTTTTATTGATCTGAAAGTGTCTTTTTTTCATCTTCATTTTTAATGGGTCGTTTCACAGAATATGTAATTGTTGGTTGACTTTCCTTTCAACGCTTTAAAGATGTCATCCTGTTCTCTTCGGCCTCTGTTGTTTCTGATGAGACATCAACGTTCATTTGTACTGGGGCTCCCATGCTGTTCTTGTTCAGTTGCTGACTTATGTCTGACTCTTTGTGACCCAATGGACTGCAGCACACCAGGCTTCCCTGTCCTTCACTATCTCCCGGAGTTTGCTTAGGCTCATGTCCATTGAGTCAGTGATGCCATCCAACCAACTCATTCTCTGTCACCCCCTTCTCCTCCCGCCTTAAGGTCTTTTCCAATGAGTCTGCTCTTTGCATCAGGTGGCCAAAGTATTGGAGTTTCAGCTTCAGCATCAGTCCTTCCAATGAACATCCATGACCGATCTCCTTTAGGATGGATTGGTTGGATCTCCTTGCAGTCCAAGGGACTCTCAAGAGTCTTCTCCAACACCACAGTTCACAAGCATCAATTCTTTGGCACTCAGCTTTCTTTATAGTCCAACTCTCACATCCATACATGACTACTGGAAAAACCATGGCTTTGACTAGACAGGCTTTTGTCATCAAAATGAAGTCTCTGCTTTTTAATATGCTCTCTAGGTTTGACATAGCTTTTCTTCCAAGGAGCAAGCGTCTTTCAATTTCATGGCTGCAGTCACTGTCCCCAGTGGTTTTGGAGCCCAAGAAAATTAAACTTGTCACTGTTTTCATTTTCCCCTCATCTGTTTGCCATGAAGTGATGAGACTGGATGCCATGATCTTATTTTTTTGAGTGTTGAATTTTAAGCCAACTTTTTCACTCTCCTCTTTCACTTTCATCAAGAGGCTTTTTAGTTCCTCTTCACTTTCTGCCATAAGGGTGGAGTCATCTGCATATCTGAGGTTATTGATATTTCTCCCAGCAATCTTGATTCCAGCTTGTGCTTCTTCCAGCCCAGCGTTTCTCATGATGTACTCTGCATATAAGTTAAATAAGGAGGATGACAGTATACAGCCTTGATGTACTCCTTTCCCAATTTGGAACCAGTCTGTTGTTCCATGTCCAGTTCTAACTGTTGCTTTTTGACCTGCATACAGGTTGCTCAGGAGGCAGATAAGGTGGTCTGGTATTCCAACCTCTTTAAGAATTTTCCACAGTTTGTTGAATGTTTTTTACTTCCTCTGGTGAGTTTTGAGATTATCTCTTTGTGATTTTCAGCATTTTAACTATGATGTGCCTAAGTGTCTTTTTTAAAAAATATCTTGCTTGGGGTTTGCTATTTATAGCTTCTGGTGAATGATGTCAGATTCGTCATCTCTGAAGTAGAGAATTTAGCTTTGGGACCAGAGACACAGCTTCAGGCACTCAGAACTTCGGAAAAAGTTTTATTACAGTGAAAAAGAGAGAAAGCTTCTGCCATAGAATTCAGAAAGGGGCAGAGAGTGCCCCACTCACTAGTCTTATCAAGACCTTATATACTTTTTTCAGTTGGTTACTAACAAAAGAAAGGTCTTGCCAGACCTACTCCCACAACATACATTTTAAGATAATAGGATTAGTTAGAAGGTTCTTGTTAAGAAGGAGAAATATGTCCTTGAGCATCCAGACTATGGAATAGTATTCAGTACAAAAAAGAAATGAGCTGTCAGCTCATTTACATTTCCTCCATGCCTTGACTGACAGCTGACAGCTGGGTGGTAACAAATTTGCTTGCCAGTGCAGGAGACACATGGGATGTGGGTTCAATCCCCTGCAGTAGGAAATGGCACCCCACTCCAGTACTCTTGCCTGGAAAACTCCATGGACAGAGGAGCCTGGTGGGCTACAGTCAATGGGGCTGCAAAGAGTCAGACACCACTGCGTGACTAAGAGGAGGTGGGTGGGAGCCAGAGGTGGACATTTCTTATGTCTTTTTCAATAACAGATTCTTTCAGAACATTTCGTTTCTGATGTTTTTGATGCTGTTTTCTACTGGGGCCGTAAGCTTAGTCCTAGTCCACCACTTCGGTAATCCAGCACCACCCTGTCTCCTGTTTTTTTCCCACTCTATCTTCTAATCCTAAAAATGGATTAGGATCAAGAGAATAAGGAGACAAGCCACAGGATGTGAGAAAATACATGTACCTGATGAAAGACTATTTTTCAAAGTATACAAAGAACTCATAAAACTCAACAATAAGAAAACAAACAACCCAAATTAAAAAATGGACCAAAGACCTGAACAAGAACTTTATCAAAGAAGACATATAGATGGCAAATAAGTATATGAAAAGATGCTCCACGTGATCTGTCATCAAGGAAATGCAAATTAAAGCAACAAGATACTGGTTTACATCGATCAGAAAGGCCAAAATCTAAAACTTTGACAACACCCTCCAGGAACTCTCAGTCATTGTTGATGGGAATAGAAAAATGGAACAGCTATTTTAGAAATCAGTTTGACAGTTTCTTACAGAAGTGACGTACTCAATACACAATTCAGCAATCATGCTCATTGGTATTTACCCAAAGGGGTTGAAAATCGGTGTCCACACAAAAACCTGGACGCAGATATTTATGGCAACTTTATTCATAATTGCCACAACTTGGAAACGGTCAAGACGTCCTTCAGTAGGTAAACGGGTAAATAAATGTTGGTGCATCCAGACTATGGAATAGTATTCAGTACAAAAAAGAAATGAGCTGTCAGTCAAGGCATGGAGGAAATGTAAACGTACATTATTAAATGCAAGAAGTTAATCTGAAAAGGCTAAATACTGTATGATTCCAACTGTATGACATTCTGAAAGTGAAAGTCACTCAGTCATATCTGACTCTTTGAGACCCTATGGACTACACAGTCCATGGAATTCTCTAGGCCAGAATACTGGAGTTGTTAGCCATTCCCTTCTCCATGGGATCTTCCCAAGCCAGGGACCGAACTCAGGTCTCCCACATTGCAGGCGGATTCTTTACCAGCTGAGCCACCAGAGAAGTCCAAGAATACTGGAATGGGTAGCCTATCCATTCTTCAACAGATCTTCCTGCCCCAGGAATCGAACCAGGGTCTCCTGCATTGCAGGCAGATTCTTTACCAGCTGAGCTACCAAGGACATTCTGGATATGTCCCTGGTATGACATTCTGGATCAGGCAAACTATATGGAGACAGTAACAAGATGAGTGGTTTCCAGAAGATTTTTAAGGCAGTGAAATGGAAACCGTTCACCTCATATTGGGACTTAAACCCATGTGCCGGGACTCAAACCCAGCCAAAACCCAGCTTGGGACTCTTACGCATGTGGCTGGGACTTGAACCTGGCCAAAAGCCATAGTTTTCCAGTTGAGATCATACACCTGGTTTGAAGACCTAATGAAACTCAGGTTCTTCTTCCGTTTTGCTTGTGCAGGGTACCCAGTGCCGCGTGGAGCATTCTCTAGTTGCGCTGAGCAGGCTACTCTTTGTTGCCGTGTGCAGGCTTCTGTGGCAGTGGACTCTCTTGGTGGTGGAGCACAGGCTCTGGGCTTCAGCAGTGGCCACTCACAGTAGTGGCGGTCTGTGAGCTGGGCTTCAGTAGCTGTGGCTCCTGAGCGTGAGTTGCTCTGTGGCATGTAGAATCATCCCAGACCGGGGACTGGACTCGTCCTCTGCATTGGCAGGCAGATTCCCATCCACTGTACCACATGGGTAGTCCAAAGCTCAGGTTCTTGATGTCTCATCACAGAAAGAATCCAGTGAGAGACAAAGTGATCGGCAAGAAGTGGATGTGTTTAGCAAGGAACACGCTCCAAACAATGTGGGCCATGTCAGAAGATCAGAGTGGCCTCGAAATGTGGTGTGGTTAGTTCTTATGGGCTGGGTAATTTCATAGGCTAATGAGTGCAAAAATTATTCCAACTATTTTGGGGAAAGGGCAGAGATTACCCAGAGAGGGCAATGGCACCCCACTCCAGTACTCTTGCCTGGAAAATCCCATGGATGGAGGAGCCTAGTAGGCTGTGGTCCATGGGGTCACTAAGAGTCGGACACAACTAAGCGACTTCACTTTCACTTTCATGCATTGGAGAAGGAAATGGCAACCCACTCCAGCGTTCTTGCCTGGAGAATCCCAGGGACGGGGGAGCCTGGTGGGCTGCCATCTATGGGGTCGCACAGAGTCAGACACGACTGAAGTGACTTAGCCTTAGCAGCAACAGAGATTACCAGGAATTGGGGCCCCACATGATTTTTTGATCTTTGATAGTCGGCCTTGGAGCTGTCACAGTACCTGTGGGTGTGTCCCATAGCTCGCTGCTGTGTTACAGTGAGCATATACTGAAGATCCAGGGCTAGTCAAGTGGGCTTGTCTGCCATCTTGGACCCATTTGATTCTAATCAGTTTATGTTGTGTCCTAAGGCTATCTCATTCTTTCAAATGTTATGTCCTACCCTCTTCTCTCCTATTTCAAAACTAGTCTGTGATACCATTAATGGTCTATTTTGATAAATTGATTAGGAGTCAAAATGGTGCTGGATTAAGCAAATGCTAGAGGAGTACGTCAAGGCTGTATATTGTCACCCTGCTTATTTAACTCATGTGCAGAGTACATCACGCGAAATGCTGGGTTAGATGAAGAACAAGCTGGAATCAAGATTGCTGGGAGAAATATCAATAACCTCAGATATGCAGATGACACCACCCTTATTGCAGAAAGTGAAGAAGAACTAAAGAGCCTCTTGATGAAAGTGAAAGAGGAGACTGAAAATGCTGGCTTAAAACTCAACATTCAAAATACTAAGATCATGGCATCTGGTCCCATCACTTCATGGCAAATAGATGGGGAAACAATGGAAACAGTGACAGATTTTATTTTCCTGGGCTCTAAAATCACTGCAGATGATGACTACAGACATAAAATTAAAAGACACTTGCTTCTTGGAAGAAAAGTGATGACCAGCCTAGACAGCTTATTAAAAAGCAGAGACATTACTTTGCCAACAAAGGTCCATGTAGTCAAAGCTACGGTTTTTCCAGTAGTCATGTATGGATGTGAGAGTTGGACCATAAAGAAAGCTGAGTGCCAAAGAATTGATGCTTTTGAACTATGGTGTTGGAAAAGACTCTTGAGAGTCCCTTGGACTGCAAGGAGATCAAATCAGTCAATCCTAAAGGAAATCATACCTGAATATTCATTGGAAGGACTGATGTTGAAACTGAAACTCCAATACTTTGACCACCTGATGCAAAGAACTGACTCCTTGGAAAAGACCCTGATGCTGGGAAAGATTGAAGGCAGGAGAGAAGGGGACAACAGAGGATGAGATGGTTGGATGGCATCACAGAGTCGATGGACATGAGTTTGAGCAATGCTGGGAATTGGTGATAGACAGGGGAGCCTGGCATGTTGCAGGCCATGGGGTCGCAAAGAGTTGGACACGACTGAGTGACTGAACTGAACTGAACTGAGAGGGAAAGCCAACTAAAGGAATTGTAACAGGCTTAGGGGAACTTTCAGTAGAGTGTGCGGTTTGCATTGATTATCTAAAACTAGACAGCTTGTATATTCCTAGCACATAAGCGCATTCTCTTAATTGGACTCTCAGAGGAAGTAATGGTTCTAAGAATTCAAAACCTCAAATAATTGCTTAACAACAAACAAACACGATGGCCATTTTGGAGGCCAGGGGTTTATCATCCTCAGTAGTCTGCCTGAGACTACTTTTATAAATTAGTTGTATTTCACGAGCTGCAACAAGAGAACCCACCTTAATGCGAAGCCTGTGCACCGCATCTAGAGTAGCCCCCACCTTCCGCAGCTAGGGCAATCCTGCGTACAGCAACTCAGCCAGAAATAAATTAATTTTTAAAAAGAAAGAAAATGTAATCTAGGGCTGATCTTTTTGGTTTTAAGAAAATTGCTTTAACCAGGACTTATGCCTGAGTGGAGGCCGGTTCACAGCTACAGAAAGGTGAGCTGGAGATCCTGAGCAGAGCGGAGTTTTCCTGAAAAACAGTTTCAGATAAAGGGGAAATCGAGTGCCTGGTGTTCTGTGTCCTAGTGCTGTGAGTCTTTAACCCTAGCTGTGCACCAGAATGACCTTGGAGCTTTGAACAACACAGGAGTCCAGTCTCCCAGGGGATTCTAATGTATCCCCAAAGATGGGGACCACTGCCCAGAGCATGAGGACGTTTCAGGTAGAAAAACCCAAAGCAGTTTCTACCGATCACTGGCCACAGCCGCAGCTATTAGTTAGGCGCACATACTGGACCTGACTGTGAATGATGGAAAATCCTGGTGAACATGGAGGAAAAATGCACTCACAGGCAGTGAAACCTGCTGCACCAGATTGTGGGAACTTAGCCAATGAGTCTTGGAGGACCCCTGCCCACAGGAATACCTGAGCCCTTGCATCCAGGGCGCCGTGGGCATTTGCCGTGACTCAGATTTATGGAGGCTGATTAGCCATCCTAGCTCACCCAGGCTAGCCAGGTCACATGGCTCTTGTTGCTAACACTGGAGAGGTCCCAGGCAAACGGTTGAGTTGGTCACCCCAGTGGTTTGGCCTCTTCTCTGTAGGATCCAAGAGGGAAGGGGTTGACTTGGCCAATGGAGTCAGGCCTGAGGCCGAGAGGGGGACATTTACTGGTGGCTTCCTCTCTAGCTGGGCTGTAAGAGGCAGCGTCCTCTCCTCCTACCTCTGTTCCAGTCTCCCTGAGACATTCCTGTATATGTTCTGGATTCCAGCCCGGGCCGTCAGAGCCTGGGAGCCTCTGGGGCCTAGAAGAAAATGGAATTTCCCCCAAACTCTAAAGATCTGCTCTGTTGACCTCTGTAGGACCATGACTTTCCTCCAGAGTCAGGACGTGGGGCTTTGAGACTCACTGCCTTTTGCCTGGAGCCTTTGTTCTTGAACGTCAGGTGGATCGCCTCTGGGGGAGAAATGACACAGGCTGGGACCTGGCAACCCTTTGCTGCAGTGCTTGTACCTGGGAAAAATCCCCGTCTTGAGCAACAGAATGCAAAGAAACTTTAAGAATAACAGAAAACAAAGAAACTCTGTAAGGGTTTCCCTGGTAACTCAGATGGTGAATAATCTGCCTGCAATGCAGGAGACCCGGGTTCGATCCCTGGGTTGGAAAGATCCCCTGGAGAAGGGAACGGCAACCCACTCCGGTGTTCTTTCCAGGAGAATTCCACTGGCTACAGTCCATAGAGTCACAAAGATTCGGACGTGACTGAGTGACTAACGCTTTCACTTTCATAAGGGACTAAAAATAACGGTGTGCGTGTGCAGTTGGAGGAAATTATGGACTACAAAACACAAAAAGGCCAAAGACGCAACTCCACTTCTGAAGAGCTGGGAGCAAAGGCACGGTGCCCGGAGTAAAAGCAGGGTACTGCTCTTGCCCTCTGCACACAACATGACCAGTCACCCCTTCAGCCTGGACACATCCCTGCCCTCACCCCATGCACGGAACCAGCTCACCCCTGCTTGGGGAGTGAGCAAGGGAACCTGTGACTTGTTCTCACTCTCTCCTGCTGCAGCAGGAGCCCCCGTGAAGCCTTGCCTGAAAAGAAATCAGTTGTATTTCTATGCATTTTACTTCCAAGGGTATTCATTGTGTCCTTGGAAACCATCTTAACATCTAGTTAGCCATTCATTGTGGACTTAGAAATAAAACGTCTATAGAGGACTGCTTAATTAAGGAAATTGATACATCCAAGTGATGTGATAGTTTACAGATCTTCATAAAGATGTAAAATATTTAAGGACATGGGAGAATAAGATTAATACTTTCAAAATAACATTTTTTGTTTGTTTTTGAGATGATTGTGTTTTATTATAGCTTTAATTCCTTTAGGAAAACAGTTTACTAAAATGTTTTATTAAAATTATAAAACATTTGGTGAAAACATATTTTTAACCTTGTTTCCCCATCTTTTTTTTTTTTTCTGTTGAGGAACATCAAAGACACACCATTATTTTGTTTCTGTTATATTTTCTTATATTCTTTTTTGTGTTCTATCCATTGTTCTAGAAGTTTTTAGCCATTATATAGCTACATCATTTGGGAATATTGGTTAAACAGCTATTTGTACATAGTGATTTTATATTTCTAGATACTAATGTTTCCCTTTCTTTTTTGCAATACAGTTGATTTACAATGTGTTAATTTCTACTGTAAGCAGTGACTCAGTTATGCATATATACATATATATACATATATATACATATATATATATATACACACAGACAGAGGATGAGATGGCTGGATGGCATCACTGACTCGATGGACGTGAGTCTGAGTGAACTCCGGGAGTTGGTGACGGACAGGGAGGCCTGGCGTGCTGCGATTCATGGGGTCGAAAAGAGTCGGAAACGACTGAGCGACTGATCTGATCTGATCTGATATATAGAGAGTCCCTTGGACTGCAAGAAGATCCAACCAGTCCATCCTAAAGGAGATCAGTCCTGAGTGTTCATTGGAGGGACTGATGTTGAAGCTGAAACTCCAGTACTTTGGCCACCTGATGAGAAGAGCTGACTCATTTGAAAAGACCCTGATGCTGGGAAAGATTGAAGGCAGGAGGAGAAGGGGATGAGAGAGAATGAGATGGCTGGATGGCATCACCGACTCAATGGACATGAGTTTGGGTAAACTCTGGGAGTTGGTGATGGACAAGGAGGCCGGGCATGCTGCGGTTCATGGGGTCACAAAGAGTCGGACATGACTGAGTGACTAAACTGAACTGAATACACACACACACACACATACATATACATTCCTTTTTAATATTCTTTTCCATTGTGGTTTATCAGTTATTGAATATAGTTCCCTGTGCTATATATAACAACAGTAGGACCTTGTTGTTCATCCTTCCTATACGTAATAGCTTACACCATGATAACATTTTTAAGACAAAGCAGCTTGCAAAAAGTATATACAGTTTGATGCTGCTGCTGCTGCTAAGACACTTCAGTCGTGTCCGACTCTGTGTGACCCCATAGATGGCAGCCCACCAGGCTCCCCCGTCCCTGGGATTCTCCAGGCAAGAACACTGGAGTGGGTTGCCATTTCCTTCTCCAATGCATGAAAGTAAAAAGTGAAAGTGAAGTCGCTCAGTCGTGTCCGACTCTTCTCGAACCCATGGACTGCAGCCTACCAGGCTCCTCTGTCCATGGGATTTTCCAGGCAAGAGTACTGGAGTGGGGTGCCATTGCCTTCTCCGCAATTTGATGCTAGTTTTATTTAAGTGTATTTGTGTGTAGAAAGAGGTTACACATCAAAATGTTGAGTTATTTGTGGGTAAGTGTATTATGGGCATTTTTTTCCTTATCATTTATGTGTTTCTATATTATTACAAACAACACATATATTGTTTTTAAGTAGAAAAAGGTATAGTTTTAAAAATGAGTTGAGTCATATGAACAAAAAGGAGTTAATGTTAAAAATAGGATAGATTGTTCATGATATTAAGCAAAATTTTATTATATTAAAGTGGAATCATAATAATCTTCTCGTAATGTGCCCGCCACCCTGTAAAAAGTAAGTAGTAAGTGGACATTTTCTATAGTTGACCCTTCTTCTATAGGAAGTGGCCAGCATGCCTCTTAAATACCAGAAGCTTTGTATCCATTTTTTTAGGGAATCCTTATAGCTTTGAGTCTGTGTTCTGCCTATTTCTTCAGATGACAAAGGGAGGCTTGGAGCAGTTAAGTGACGTGTCCACGTTCCTCTGACTTTTCTAATTACTTTTATTTCTTTATTTGGCTGTGCCGGGACTTAGTTGCGGCATGCAGGATCTTCGATCTTCCTCGCAGTGAGCCAGATCTTTTTAGCTGTGGCACACGAACCCTTGGTTGCAGCGGGTGGGATCTGGTTTCTGGGCCTGGGCTCGAAGCTGGGCCCCGTGCCTTGGGAGTGCAGAGTCTTAGCCACTGGAACAACGGGGAAGTCCCAAGTTCCCATGACTTTTACATGAGACATCTGCTAAAACAAACAAAACTCCTGCATTATAAGATTCTGAAGTACACACTTAAGTGGCTTAAGATCCTTGTCAGTATAGCATGGTGGTTAAAGACACCAACACTGGCTCTGGAGCTCAGCATAGCTGATTTCAAGTCCCAGCTCGGCCGCTTATTCTGTGACTTCTGGGCAAATTACTTGGCTTTCTGGTGCCCTCGCATATCTGCTATAAAAGGGAGGCAACACGATTTAGGGTTTCTGTGAGGATTAAATGAATAAAGCACTTAAAACAATAAGAACGCAATAACTGACACATGTCAGCTGGAGTGCAATGTCACGTCCATCCTCTTCCACGCTAGGAGCCAGATCACTGCTCGGCTGCAGTACTGTGACTGGAAAGAAGGAGCTCCTGTCTGCAGGGAGCCCTCAATAGTTTAAATCGCCATGGCCTCTGAGGGTGTGCATGCATGTGTGTGTGTGTGCATGTTTGTGTGTGTGTGTGTGTGTGTGTTCAGTTGCTTGGTCATGTCTGACTCTTTGTGACCCCATGGACTATAGTCTGCCAGGCTTCTCTGTCCATGGAATTTTCCAGGCAAGAATACTGGAG
This sequence comes from Bos grunniens, assembly GCF_055505025.1. Taxonomy (NCBI): domain Eukaryota; kingdom Metazoa; phylum Chordata; class Mammalia; order Artiodactyla; family Bovidae; genus Bos; species Bos grunniens. Next base: position 55,755,165 of record NC_141183.1, on the reverse strand, counting down.
TGGGTTGCCATTTTCTTCCCCAGGGGATCTTCCCAACCCAGAGATCGAAACAGAGTCTCCTGTATCTAGCCACCTGATGGCTGGAGCGTTAATAGATCCCTTAGTTAAATGAGTCAAAGGAAATTCTCGAAAGTTGGAGTTTTTCTTCTGAGGTCCTTGGATCCCCACTGTTAACAAGTAACACAGTAACATCAGGGACATTACCTTATAGTTGTACCTCATTTGAAAACAGAGATGGTATCTCCACTTTATCCACCAAACTTGTCTGTCGCCAGAAATTAAATCTGGAATTAAAAATAGTAGATTAGCTATATTTTTATTACTGTCATTACTGTAATTACTTCAGTGGCATTCTCAAGACTGCTGCCCAAAGGAGATTCTAAGAGAGTTGGCTACAGGCAGCTTTAATGCAGTAAATGTTTGGAAATCCAGGGCTTTTGTAAGACAACATTTGTTTAAAAAAAGTGGGACGGGGGGATGATGTTACCTATATTTCTTCTATTTCTGTATTATTGTTAAAAAATTTAATATGACCAGGTATGACACAATAAGACATTTGAATTTATACTGAAGGGGAAAAAAAAATATTGCACTGATCATTATCATAAAGAAGTTAAAAAAAAAAAAGCACCAAAACCCTTATTCATGTTGCACACAGAGCAGCTCATTCTAATTATCTGTTAATAGGCCCAAAACACATTGTTGTATTCAATTATGCTTGGCTTTTTTTACTTATTGATTTTATAAGAGCATATTCTTAACCGAAAGGGATTCCACTCCAAACCTTTTCAGTTCAGTTCAGTTCAGTCGCTCAGTTGTGCCTGACTCTTTGCGACCCCATGAACCTCAGCACGCCAGGCCTCCCTGTCCATCACCAACTGCCAGAATCTACCCAAATCCATGTCCATTGAGTCGGTGATGCCATCCAACCATCTCATCCTCTGTCATCCCCTTCTCCTCTCACCCTCAATCTTTCTCAGCATCGGGGTCTTTTCAAAAGAGTCAGCTCTTTGCATCAGGTGGCCAAAGTAATAGAGTTTCAGCTTCAATACCAGTCCTTCCAATGAACACCTAGGACTGATCTCCTTTAGGATGGACTGGTTGGATCTCCTTGCAGCCCAAGGGACTCTCAAGAGTCTTCTCCAACACCACAGTTCAAAAGCATCAATTCTTCAGCGCTCAGCTTTCTTTATAGTCCAACTCTCACCTCCATACATGACTACTGGAAAAACCATAGCTTTGACTAGACGGACCTTTGTTGGCAAAGTAGTGTCTTATCAAGCATTTACTATGTGCCAGGGCCTGTGCTAAATACTTTACGTGCATTATTATCCCATTCAATCCTCACCATACTCCTTTTTTTTTTTTTCAAGGTGGTAAGAAAAACTTTATTCAAGGTAAGAGTACTACAGTGGGGTCTTATAATCAGGGAGAGAGATTGAGCTTAAGTCTGACCCCAGCAGGGACACAGCTGGGATTTACAGCTAAGAACAGGGTGGGTCCACGGGGTTGCAAAGAGAAACTGGGAGACTGAAAAGCAATGAACAGCAACAGGGTGGGTGTCAGTGGGTGGAAACGTACTCAGAGGACCGTAAGGGTGAGGGTGGGTTCTGGCTCAACTGAGAGTGATAAGATACTGAGGCCTCACCATACTCCTATTGGTGGTTACTGTGATGAGGAAATTGAGGTTCAGCAAAGTTAGATAACTTGTCTTATGGGGAAATGACAACAAAGAGAAGAAGACAGAGCTGTACCTGGTTCATCAGACTCTAGTGCCCGTGTTCTAACCACAAGCATCTCTGTTATTTCACCACCTCTGAACCTGCTGTTTTAGGGTAAAATGGAGTTTGGGCTTCGTCATTCCAAAGGTGGCTTCTAGCTTTAACATTTTATGACCCTACAATGATCAAAGATTGGGTGCTTAGATTCCAGTAAAGACTCACAGTTCAGACCAGAGCTTTATTTCTCCCTTGAGTCCACTGGGACATGAAGGAGATGATGTTCTCCTGGCTGATCCATTCCCAGCTTGGTGCCTAGACTGTTTAAAGAGCTGGGTGTTAGCTACAACCCCACTCTGATTTAGGCAGTGAATCTTTAGAATGAACATTTTAAAGAAGGATACATAAATATAACTTGAAAAGTGAAATGAATCTATCAACCATGAAGAATGTTGTTCAGTCAGTCAGTCATGTCCAACTCTCTGCGACCCCATGAACTGCAGCATGCCAGGCTTCCCTGTCCATCAACATCTCCCAAAGCTTCCTCAAACTCATGTCCACTGAGTTGCTTTTCCTCTATTTCTTTGCATTGATCACTGAGGAAACCTTTCTTAGCTCTCCTTGCTATTCTATGGAACTCTGCATTCAAATGGGTGTATCTTTCCTTTTCTCCTTTGCCTTTAGCTTCTTTTCTTTTCTCGGCTATTTGTAAGGCCTCCTCAGACAACCATTTTGCCTTTTTGCATTTTTTTTTTCCTGGGGATGGTCTTGATCACTGCCTCCTGTACAATGTCATGAACCTCCGTCCATAGTTCTTCAGGCACTCTGTCAGATCTAATCCCTTGAATATATTTGTCAATCCACTGTATAATTGTAAGGGATTTGATTTAGGTCATATCTGAATAGTGGTTTTCCCTACTTCAATTTAAGTCTAAATTTTGTAATAATGAGTTCATTATCCGAGCCACAGTCAGCTCCCGGTCTTGTTTTTGCTGAGTGTATAGGGCTTCTCCATCTTGGGCTGCAAAGAATATAATCAATCTGATTTCAGCATTGACCATCTGGTGGTGTCCATATGTAGAGTGTTCTCTTGTATTGTTGGAAGAGGGTGTTTGTTATGACCAGTGCGTTCTCTTGGCAAAACTCTGTTAGCCTTTGCCCTGCTTCATTTTGTACTCCAAGGTCAAATTTGGCTGTTACTCCAGCTATCTCTTGACTTCCTACTTTTGCATTCCAGTCCCCTCCAATGAAAAAGACATCGCTTTTGGGTGTTAGTTCTAGAAGGTCTTGTAAGTCTGCATAGAACCGTTCAACTTCAGCTGCTTCAGCATTACTAGTTGGGGCATAGACTTGGATTAAGTGATATTGAATGGCTTGTCTTGGAAACAGAGAGAGATTGCACCCAAGTATTACATTTTGGACTCTTTTGTTGACTATGAGGGCTACTCCGTTTCTTCTAAGGGATTCTTGCCCACAATAGTAGATATAATGGTCATCTGAATTAAATTCACCTATTCCAGTCCATTTTAGTTCACTGATTCCTAATGTGTCAATGTTCACTCTTGCCATCTCCTGTTTGACCACTTCTAATTTACCTTGATTGATGGACCTAACAAACAATAGAGTGGGAAAGACTAGAGATCTCTTCAAGAAAATTAGAGATACCAAAGGAACATTCCATGCAAAGATGGGTACAATAAAGGACAGAAATGGTACGGACCTAACAGAAGCATAACATATTAAGAAGAGATGGCAAAAATACACAGAAGAACTATACAAAAAAATATCTTCATGACCCAGATAACCATGATGGTGTGGTCACTCACCTAGAGCCAGACATCCTGGAAGGTGAAGTCAAGTGGGCCCTCAGAAGCATCACTATGAACAAAGCTAGTGGAGGTGATGGAATTCCAAATGCACAGAACTGTTGAGCTATTTCAAATCCTAAAAGATGATGCTGTTAAAGTGCTGCACTCAATATGCCAGTAAATTTGGAAAACTCAGCAGTGGCCACAGGACTGGAAAAGGTCCATTTTCATTCCAATCCCAAAGAAAGGCAATGCCAAAGAATGCTCCAAGTACTGCACAATTGCACTCATCTCACTTGCTAGCAAAGTAATGCTCAAAATTCTCCAAACTAGGCTTCAACAATACATGAATCATGAATTTCCAGATGTTCAAGCTGGATTCAGAAAAGGCGGAGGAATCAGAGGTCAAATTGCCAACATCCATTGGATCATAGAAAAAGCAAGAAAATATCAGAGAAACATCTACTTCTGCTTTATTGATTATGCCAAAGCCTTTGACTATGTGGATCACAAGAAACTGGAAAATTCTTCCAGAGATGGGAATACCAGACTGCCTTTCCTGCCTCCTGAGAAATCTGTATGCAGCTCAAGAAACAACATTTAGAACTGGACACAGAACAAAGGACCGATTCCAAATCGGGAAAGGAGTATGTCAAGTCTGTATGTTGTCACTCTGCTTATTTAACTTATATACAGAGTACATCATGTGAAATGCCAGGCTGGATGAAGCACAAGCTGGAATCAAGATTGCAGAGAGAAATATCAATAACCTCAGATATGCAGATGACACCACCCTTATGGCAGAAAGCAAAGAGGAAATAAAGAGCCTCTTGATGAAAGTGAAAGAGGAGAGTGAAAAAGCTGGTTTAAAAATCAACATCCAAAAAACAAAGATCATGGCATCCGGTCCCATCACTTCATGGCAAATAGATGGGGAAACAATGGAAACAGTGACAGACTTTATTTCAGGGGGCTCCAAAATCACTGCAGATGGTGACTGCAGCTATAAAATTAAAAGACGCTTACTCCTTGGACAAAAAGCTATGACCAACCTAGGCAGCATATTAAAAAGCAGAGATGTTATTTTGCCAACAAAGGTCCGTCTAGTCAAGGCTATGGTTTTTCCAGTAGTCAGGTATGGATGTGAGAGTTGTACTGTGAAGAAAGCTGAGTGCCAAAGAATTGATGCTTTTGAACTGTGGTGTTGGATAAGACTCTTGAGAGTCCCTTGGACTACAAGGAGATCCAACCAGTCCATCCTAAAGGAAATGAGTCCTGAATATTCATTGGAAGGACTGATGCTGAAGCTGAAACTCCAATACTTTGGCCACCTGATGCAAAGAACTGACTCATTGGAAAAGACCCTGATGCTGGGAAAGATTGAAGGTGGGAGGAGAAGGGGATGACAGAGATGAGATGGTTGGATGGCATCACCCACTCAATGGACACGAGTTAGAGCAAGCTCCGGGAAATGGTGAAGGCCAGGGAAGCCTGGCGTGCTTCAGTCCATGGGGTCGCAAAGAGTCGGACACGACTGAGCGACTGAACCAGCTGAGTCAGTGGCCCCATCCAACCATCTCATCCTCTGTCATCCCCTTCTTCTCCCACCTTCAATCTTTCCCAGCATCAGGGTCTTTTCTAATGAGTCAGTTCTTCCCATCAGGCAGCCAAAGTATTGGAGCCTCACCTTCAGCATCAGTCCTTCTAATGGAATTTCAGGGCTGATTTCCTTTAGGATTGACTGGTTAGATCTCCTTGCAGTCCAAGGGACTCTCAAGAGTCTTCTCCAACACCACAGTTGAAAAATATCCAATGCTAATACTCATTAGTGACTTTTCTTTCTGAAAGTTGAGTTGGAGTTTTTTATGTATTTATTTTTAGGGGACCTGCATGGAGGATCTTAGTTTCCCCAACCAGAGATTGAATCCATGACCTCTGCTGTGGAAGCATGGAGTCTTAACCACTGGACCCTCAAAGAAGTTGGAATTTATTATTATTATTGGCCACTCTATGTGCCTTGTGGGATTTAAGTTCTCTGACCACGGATCAACCTAAGCCATGGGTCCTGGACACTCAGGGAACCAAGCCCTAAACACTGGACCACCAGGGATTTCCCCAGAGTTTATTTGATCAATCCGTTTCTGTAGACTCATACTAAAGTCTTAAGGATAGACCAATACTTTCTGAATGTCACATTTTCCAAGCATTACTTTGACCTTTCACTATAAATCTAAAGGTGGGTTGGTCTCATTCTACAAACGAAGGCACTCACCCTTTGTCACCTAGCTCAGACTTCAAAGCCCATTTTCTTTCCACTATAACTTTGCTCAGCAGTTCCTCAAGTGCAGCCTGTGAACTCCCTGCAGGTAGGTCCTTTAGACACTTTCAGGGGTTCTGTGAGGTCAAAACTCCTAAGACATCACTTGTCCTTTCACATGTTGATGTTTGCTATGATGGTGCAAAAGCAACCAACTGCTGCCCTTGAGCACCAACCTAGCTAGTGGGGTCCTCAGTTTCCTGCTCACAGTGGGGGGCGGGGGGAGGGGAGGGAGACAGTTGCACTTAAGAATGGCCTTGATGCAGCTGAGACAATTGTTATTAAATCGTGACCCTTAAAGGCTTCATACCACAGTATAGCGGGGTTGTCCCAAGGAAAACCACGTGTGCAACTGGTTGCACTGTGAGCTGGACTACCCCATTTTTCATGGAACACCATTATTACTTGAAATAACTACTGACAGAAAACCAGTGGTCATGCAGACATGGGTATTGCCAGACATTGTCTTGACAATGAATGAAGTGACCTACTCCTTCAAGAAGAATAATTGTATGTGTGTGTGTGTGTGTGTTAATTGCCAATGAAAAAATTTGAGCTTTCAAGCAAAAATTACAATTTTGGAAAACTTCCCAATACTAAAAGACCTTTCTGGTGAGATCAGATATTTGGCAGTATTAATAAATGTAATTTTAAAATTCTGCATAATTAAATGTGTCAAGATTTGAAAGATGGTGGATTTCCAGCAACCCTCCCAGCAAGGTCTGATCACAAACCCCAGGGGTGGGGGTGTTGGGGGCTCTATCTCAGCCCCAGGGGTTGTGGCCGCCCTTCATAACTGCTATTACCATATTTTTAAGAGTTCTATTTCCTAATAGCCAGTCCCTCATGACTCCAGCTCTTGCTATAGTTAGTAATTCTCTGGTTGAATTACCGTGTGTTCTCTCTCTCCTGATTGGATTGAGACTAGTACAGTTGGCCTTGCAAGCAAAAGCTGAGAACAGTCACCAGGGAAGAAACCAAACCTTAACAGTCACTGCTGAGAAGCGAAGGGAGCAAGGAGAGGGGCACGACCCACCGTCCTCCTCATCTTTGTCAACAGCAAGAGCCCCCAAAGGGAGGGGGTGCAGTTTGAAGAAGAAAGTTTGGAATCGCTGCTTTTAGATATAAATAAGAATTGAAAATTAAACCAAATAGTACCCACATCTCCAGCAGGCTATTTTTTTCACCTGTGAAGAGTGTGATGTCGTCCCTTCAAAACAGTTAAACGAGTAGGAAGTGAATGACCCAACCAACTGAGGTTTGAAAGTAACTAAATAAGAAGTCATCAGGTGATGAATTGACCATCGCAGTGTCCATGATGAGGACAGCAGAGAGGAGATCAATCTTATCAGTGACGGGGGTGGAACTGGAGAGCTTGAAGCTTTCACAAGTAGAGGGGAAAGATCCAGCGTGACATGGGGCGAAGTCGGGGTCTTTTTATACAGAGCTGGACACCTGAGGGCTCAGGCAGTTTAGAACTTAACAGCGGGGACTTCCAGTGTGGTCCAGTGGGTGAGAATCTGCCTCCCGAGGCAGGGAACATGGGTTCAATCCCTGGTCGGGGAACTAAGATCCCACACGCTGCAACTGAAGAGGCCCGTGCACCACAGCTAGAGAAGCTCCGACACACAGCACCACCAGAGAAAGCCCGCACGCGCCACACGTAGAGAAGCTCCCACACACAACCAGAGAAAGCCCGCACACACACCTAGAGAGGCTCCCACACACCGCCAGAGAAGGCCACACACAAGACCCAGCAGGGCAGCACAGCCAGAAAAAAAAAAAAAAAAGTTTCCATGTATTTATTATTTACAGTAGCCAAGAAGTGGAACAACCTTAAGTGTCCATCCATGAATGAATGGATAAAAGAAATGTGGTAGTACATAGAATGGAGTATTCTTCAGCCTTGAAAAAAGATGGGAATTCTGCCTTATGTGACAACACAGATGTACCAAAGGGCATTCGTTATACTAAGTGAAGTAAACCAGTCACAGAGGGACAAATACTGCATGACTCCACTTACACACGGCATCTAGAATAATCACATAGAAGCAAACGGTGGTTCCCAGAGACGGGTGGTATGGGAAACGGGGAGGTGTTGCTCAACGGATGTGAAGTTTGTTATGTGAGATGAATGCATTCTAGAGATCTGTTGTACAACAAAGTTAACAATATTATATTGTGCACTTAAAAATCATGTTAAGAGGATAGGCCTTATGCTGTTCTCACTACAAGAACAAAACCAAAAAAAGGGGTATAGGAAACTTTTGGCAGTGATATTTTTTAACATTTATTTTTAATTGGAGGATAATTGCTTTACAATGTTGTGTTGGTTTCTGCCATAGGACGACATGAATCAGTGGTGACAGAAACACTTATTACCTTGATTATAGTGATGGTTTCAGAACTGTGTGCATGTCTAAACTCATCAAATTGAACACATTAAAGATGTGCAGTTTTGGTATATAAGTTATATCTCAATAAAGCTGTTTTCTTTTAAAATTTTTTAATCCAAACCAAAAATATATATAAAAATTTGATTTTTTAAAAAGAGAACTTAATGAACTTAATAGTGAGTGGACAGCCTGAAGATGGACGAAACTGGGTCGTGGGGCCAGAAAGGCAATTAGCCAGATTCATATGAGCTCCCAAGGACAAAGGCAGCAGGGGGGCGAGCACTCAGGCCAAGACGGAGCCGCTTCAGGGACGGCCGTCATCCTGCTCTGAAACGACACTAGGCTCTCCCTCTTCTGTTGGGTGGTCTTTGGCAACTTATTCGATACTGAGTTGAGAAGTTAGCAGAGTCCCTATTTTGAGCCCAGAGAATAATCCTAGAATAATACTGACTGGCATCAAGAACTGTGCTTCTGGGACTCCCCCGGTAGAGCAGTGGTAGAGAGTCTACTTTGCAATGCAGAGGATGTGGGTTCAGTCCCACTAAGGGAACTAAGATCCCGCGTGCTGTGGAGCAACTGAGCCCCAACGCCACAAGTACTGAGCCCGTGTACTCCGGAGCTCACGTGCTGCAACTAGAGTCCAAATACTGCGAGGAAGACCCCTCATGATGCAACTAAGCCAAATAAATAAATATTAAAAACAAAACTGTGTTTCTGGACCACGAGTCAAGGAGCAGTGAGGCGGATTCGGTCCTAAGCATGGACTTTTTGCCTACATTCTCACCTCTCCTCTTCCCTCTCACTCCTGGAATAATTCTGTACATGATGATCCAGGGCACACATGGGTATATGTAAATTGTTTCTTTCATAAAGCAAACTGAAATTTACTTTTCTATCCTATTTCATTTTTCAAAATGCAGGTAATGACCCCCTACCTTGATACCAAGACTCTGGTGGCCTGCTATTCACTTTGACCACCACCACCACAGAGGAAAAGGTGACTCATGAACTGATTATAACCCAAAGAAAAGACATCCTGAGGTCTTTTTTATTTTTAAACTGAGGTCTAGTTGACACATAACATTAGTTTCATGAGTATAACATATTCAATACTTACATACATTGCAAAATGAACACCACAAAAAGTCTAGTCACCACAGTAACATTTTTTTCTTGTGATGAGAACCTGTAAGATCTACTCTCTGAACAACTTTCAAATGCAGTATGCAATACAGTATTATTATCGATACCATACTGTATATTGTACCCCAGCACTTATAACTCCAAGTTTATACTTCTGACCTTCTTTACCATTTTGCCTACCTTCAGCCCATGCCACTGACAACCACCCATCTGTTCTTTATATCTTTGTTTTGAAATTCGATAGGTGAGATCATGTAGTATTTGTCTTTGTCTGATTTAATTCATTTAGCATTATGCCCTCAAGATCCATCCATATTATCACAAATGGCAAGACTTCATTCTTTCTTATGGCTGAATAATGTATGTATACACACACACCACTTCATCCATTCTTCATCCATCCGTGGGTATCACTGACTCTGTGTCTTGACTATTGTAGATAATGCTGCAATGAATATGGGGATACAGCAATCTTCTTAAGTCAGTGTTTTTGTTTTCTTTGGATAAATACCCAGAAGTAAAACTCCTGGATCATATGATAGTTTTATTGTTAATTAAAAAAAAAATCAGGGGGCGCCTCCATACTGTTCTGCATAGTGAATCTACATTCCCACCAGTGGCGCACAGGGGTTTCCTTTTCCCCACGCCCTCTCCAACAGTGATTATCTCTTGTGTTTTTGGCGGGAGCCACCCCAACAGGTGCGAGGTGGCGTCTCGCTGTGGTTTTGACTTCCCTGATGACCAGTGGTGCTGAGCACTGTTTTCACGCACCCGTTGGCCTTTACCATTTGTCTTGTTTTCTAAACCCTGGAAAGAAAGCATGTTTACACCAGGACCCCAGAACCAGGATTCCATCATTCACGTTAATCTCACTCTTTCTGGAGTCATACTTCTTGTTTAAAAATCAGTAAATACCAACTTTGATGCATATCAATGTCATGCAACTTAAAAGTAGACAACATTTCCTTTGATCCAGTTGCTCCCAGATCTAGTGAACTCCACCGAACTAGACCTTGCGACATCAGAGTCTTTAGTCAAGGCAAACCTTGTTACAGAAAATTTTAATCTTCTGCATTATTATAAAACAAGGTAACAATCTGCAAAACCCAAACAAGATGACTCAGCAGGAAAGTTTAGTTCAATATGATTTTATTTAAAAATCTGCAAAGCCAAAGGAGGGATCTGATGTTTTGTTAAAACAATTTTCACAGTATATATTTCAGCCTTTTTTAGCTTTGTGTTGAATAATAACAGAAAAGGAAGTTTCTGTTCAAGACCCTCACTCCAGCACAGCACACTTAGCCAGGCGCCCAGGATCGAGTGGCTGGGCGGGTCACCCTGGCCTGAGCTCACAGTGAATCCACCCCCTCGAGTAGGGCCCCAGTTCTTCCCCAGGCACACAGACTTATTTTCACTGCTCTCCACAGGCCCTGAGAATCCTTCATCTTAAAGGTGAGAAAAGTGTGAAAGGATTCCTTAACTCATTGCCTGTAACAAACCCAGCTACTGGTTAACTCCTGACAATCACAAGTATAAAACACTTGAAATGTATAAGATGTTCCACGTTGAATGGAACAACTTAAATTTTAAAAAATTAAGTCAAGTAACATGCTTTCATGTTTTAAAACGTTACTTAATAAAACTTACTGAGACAAGATATACAGCACTTTCAGTATTTGGTATTACAAACTCCTACTGACGATAAGCTACTTGATGGTTGAAAAAAATAAAAAGGAGAAGAAACCATACGTATTGTTTTTATAAATGATGCCTGAAGGAATGTCTTGTTGTAAATTGTTACTAAGATTAAGCCTGGAAAAAAAAAAGATCTACAAAAGCAACACCCATGTTCTTTTAAATGATGAGGTAGATTTTTTCTTATGCAGCAAATGGAAGATAACCGAAAATGCATACAACTCACAAATCTTCTTTTAAAAAAAAAAACAGTTCAGGTTATAGTCACTTTCACAAATAAGACATTTATAAACCACGAGGTGGAGAGGTCATACTCAGGGAAGCTCCACACTTTATGTGTTACTCGGAGATTCAATAATCAGTCTTGGATCAATTAACTCTCTCCAAAGAACGGTTATCTGAGGAAAAACAGAAAATATTCAGTTTAGAGACGTCATTTTGAGGTCATATGAATTTTAGTCAGTTAAAAACTTCAATTTCCATTTGCAAAGAATGCTTGAGGACTGGAGGTAATTTGAGTCCCAGTAAATTCAGTTCAACTAAGGTAGAAGGCCTTGTTTACCTAGAACACAGCTAAATTTTATATTAAACATATTTCATCTTTCTTTGATTTAGAGCATGGGCTGGGGCCGGGTGGTACCAGCTGGTTACCAAGGGGTCAGAAGGATTTGCCCAACCAGTCTCTATGGACAGGCAGTCTGCAGACTTCTTGGGAGGCAGATACGGCCCAGAGGGTTATCACTAGGCTGCTGATGCCCTTTCATTCAGCTCTATGGTTCTTTTCCTGTGCTGCCTAAAAACAGAGGAGTTATTTCACATCTTACCAAGAGAAAGCAAAGCTAATGAAGGCCATCTGGATGAATAATGAGAGCCATCTAGTGTCCAAAAACGTAATTACAGGCCCTACTTCAGGCCTCCAAGAGGAAAGCCTCCAACATTTAATTTTCCAGTGTAGTTTCCAAGAATACATTTCAACAAAAAAGTGGGGCTGCATATATTGCAAATAAAGAAGTACGGGATACGGGGCCAAATCTGCAGGGCCTACCACAGACCCTAAAAATGTGCTTTTGGAGTAAATCCCTGAGTGTCATCTATCCTAAAGACAAAGCAAAACATACAGTCTGGTTAGGGTTTCCACAAGTTTATATTTCAGATAAAACGTGACTTTGCAATACTAAAACTTCAGAATAATATCATAACATTTCAAATATAAACACCTTAAGAAGCGGTTTCTTAAATATAAATTCTATTCACTTCAATGCTACCATACTCTAATGAGGCAGCCATTCCAGCATCTCTGGAAGTCTGGCTGCCAACAAAGCTCTAAACCATATACTTCCTAAAATGGCAATTTAAGGACTTAAACAAAATCAGAAGACAGATTCATCATTGCACGTCATTCTTCAAAATTATCTGCACTGTTCTAAGTCAGAATCATGGTAACTCTTGGGAGGTAGTAGTGACTGTAAGGAGACGTGGTGGAGACGTCTGGAGACCCCCCCCCCAAGGCTGGGACCCTCTCTGATTTTATGCAGGCAATGCAGGAAGCTGCAGTGTCACCTTCCAGCCCACCAGCAGCCAGTCAAGTGAAAGGACGGCCCAGCAATCCCGAAAAGAGAAGCACGCCTACCCTCTTCTCCTGCGTCACCGCGTACTCCACTACCTCAGCTCCATTTTCGTTGTGATAAACCAAATCAAATTTCCCAGGTTCTTTCATGGCTGAAACCAGACGGTAGGAAGGAGAGACAATAAGTCATTTCCCAGTAGTGAAAAAGTTCCTCTACAGGGAGTTCATATCATTAGAAAAACCACCACAAACGAAGTGTCCCTTGACGTGGAGGCTGGTGCACACAGGAAAGCATGGAGTGCTCAGTGACAGGAGATGCTGTGAAGCCTGTGTCAGCAGACGGGCTTCTCAGGCACTCGTCAGTGACCATCCTCCCTTCACAGAAAAGAAGGGAGCTGATACACTAGCACTAGCAATCCCAGAAAAGCATGTGTAACCACAAGATAATCCCCACCCCCCCAGAACTGGTTTGTTTCAACAAGAGAAGGTAATGTGAATTCTGCAAAATTCTTGTATCTTGCTGTGTCCGCAGAAATTATACATGCTTCCTTGGTAACACAGCAGTCTTCATTTTATATGGTAGGGTGGGGCTATAAAAATGACCACACAAGCTGAAATCATGCAAAACAATCTTAACCAATGGGGAAACTTATGACTGTCTCATGATCTTCAAAATTTGTCAGAACATTCAAACCTTTACTGTATAGGGAAATGAAAACACAGTAAAACTGCTATTTATGTAGGATACTGACCTAATTTAAAACAGAAAAAATGTGAATTAGAGAATGCTCTGTGTCCACACATATCCCGGGTGGTTTGATCAGCGCTCGCCCACTTGCCGTCTGACCACAGTGCAGAGCGAGGATCTTTTCCATGCCTGGCACAGCTGTCACACTCCCTTCTGTTTGGGTCCACTTCCAGCAAGTTATCCTTTGAGTTTTGAATGTTATGAGATAGATCTGAGAGTTTCTTTTTCACAGCTTTGTTCATTTTTTTGCTGATGTAATTTCTAGGACATCCTTATTCCTTTCATCATGACCACTTTCCTCACTGATGTCAAGAAGTTCACAGAAAGCTCAAAGTCAGCATTTCCACAGTGAGCTATTTCTTCTATGATTTCACTTAAATTCAATTTGGATGTTACTTTTAGCATTATCACTTTTTGTTTCTTTGTCATGCTTTCATTTTTGTTGGCCAAGTCCCTATTTCAATTCCCCACTTTTGTAAAGTGACACGTGGGTTTATCACTGAGACCAGGAGGCACCACGACACACACTGGGCTATGGTGTGGGGACTGGGTAACACGCGCCGCGACCCACCGCCAAACAGTGAAAGAGGCAAGGCGACGGGTCACTGATCGCAATGGGCACCGTGACTGGGCAGTGATCCGTGGGCTGGGGAGCTGGTGGTACTTCACACATTCACTCACAGCTAACAGGGGCTTCCCTGGGGGTCCAGTGGCTAAGACGCCACACTCGCAATGCAGGGAGCCCAGGTGTGACCCCTGGTCAGCTAACTAGATCCCACACGCTACAACTGAAGATCCTGCAACTTAGATCTACAACTAAGACCTAGTGCAGTCAAAGAAATAAACAAATATTTTTAAAAAGAAGAGTTAATATACCAGTGTCACTGGAGACTGTTCTATGTAACAAAACCATGGAAACTGAAATTCATTAGAACTATGAAAAGTGAAGACTACCTGTATTTCTGCTACAAAACAGATCAAGTGTTCCTTGATGCTCCCCAAAACAAAAGTTCTAATTGGATATCATCACTGTCAATCACCTGACAAGAAGTGATCAGGCTGTGTCCACAGAATTTGACCACGGACAAACCTCTGTCCAACATTCCTAAGGAGGATTTCTTCAAATGAAATCTAACCAGAAGAGAGCTGGAAAACCAGTGTAAGGTTTTTTGTTTGGGTTTTTTCTGGGTGCCCTCACACCTTGCAGGATCTTAGTTCCCCAACCAGGGATTGAGCCCCAGTAGAGAAAGCGTCAGACCCTAACCACTGGACCACCAGGGAATCCCCTGAAAAATCTTTTTGAATGATTCTTACATACTACAGTCTTGACTCTTTTACTATCTTATTTAAACATGAACAGAAAATAATTAATTACTTGCAGTCTGCTAAAGAAAAAGGGATCGCCTCTAATCTCTGGCCAGGGACCCCTGCAAACACAACCCAAGTTAAGCCATACACAATAAAAGCCCTGTTATTCCAGGGTTTCAGAACCAAAAATGGGTGGGGTGATTCAGGCATAAAGCAGGGAACCATTTAAAATAATGCATGAGAGTGTGGCTACACTTATATTTCTGACATTTTATTTTGATTTAACACAGAGAAGTACATTCATTTGCCAACCTTTTCAAACAGAGCTAGTAGGTCTTATGAGTCACTGACTGGAGCTGTCTTTCTTTTATAAACTTTATCCCTAATGCATATATGCGATTTCCAGTTTTTGAGTTTTGAGGGGTTTTGTTTGGTTTTCTGGTCATGCCGCACAGCATGGAGGATCTTAGTTCTCCCACCAGGGATCAAACCCACACGCTCTGCACTGGGAGCATGGAGGCTTAACCACCCAACTGCCAGGAAAAGTCCCGAGGTTTTTTGTTTTTGTTTTTTAAGTGGACGCAAGAATATAAAATTAGCAACACAATTTAAGTGCAGAATCTTCTCAGATTTTTATCAAATTCCTCCCAAACTCTTATAGCTAACCCATCACATGTAATTCAAAAGCAAAATTTTCATCAACAATCCTGAGTCACCATTCAATTTAAGTTTCATAGACAATTTTTTTTTGCCATCAATTTTCATTAATTTATGTAATTTTATTAAATTAAATGGTTACAATAATAAGAACAACGTGCCTAACAGTTTGGGGAACAAACCCAACAACTCTCAGCAGACACGAAACCCCACTAGCCGAAGCGCCGCGCGGCCCACCCCCAGGCCCTCTGCGCGGACGGAGGCAGCAGAGGGCACCATAACCAGGGTGGCCAAGGAAGACAGCGGCTCCTGCGCATAGAAGCTATTCAGAAACCAGTGCGGAGGTGAATAGCCTACGCTTTCAAATATCTTTCTAGAAGACTCACCAGGTAAGGATGAAAGAATTTCTATGTCTACTTGCTGGGTCTCCGGGTTATGGCTTAATATTCTTCCTTCCTTTCAAAAATAAAAGTCCAAGTCAAAAATCAACATGTGAAGTATGATGAATGTGCTAAAACATCTTAAAAATAGTTAAGATGGTGAGTTTTATGTGAATTTTATTTCAACAAAAAAATTTTTAAATAAGTCAACATGTATTTGAAACGTAACTCCCACAGCAGGCCACATTTCTCGTCTAAATCATCCCTGGTGCAGGCGCTACACGGCTAGGAACAGCCCTAGAGCCCACAGCCTCTAGTTATCCAAACTAGCCTGCCCGCCAACCCCGAGGAGACCCGGATGGAAGCGCCTCACTCCTGCCCCCGCCTCCCGGCCACAGCCAGCTGCTGGCACCTGGACTCCTGCCTGGCGTGGCATTCTCCTTTCTCTTGGGAAATGTAAATAATAAATTCCTCTCTTCAGTAGCACTGACTCTGCTGTGTTATCACTCAGTCACCTCCATAAATTAAAATCCCATGGATACATATTAGACAGGGTCGGGGCGGGGGGTTGGGGAGACTACATTCTTTGAAGATAGCTTTGACTTTTAAAGACAAGCTTAATGAATAAAGCTAATGATCTAGCTGGATAACAGCATTTGACATCAAAGCAAAAAAGTAACACTGATTTTCACTCTTGAAATGGTTTGGAAAGCAACTTCAAAAAAGTCCTAAAAATACTGGAAACAAAGTAGCAAACAGCTTTCCAAAATAACTCTAATGACCAACATCTATTTAATATGCATTTTAAAAATCTGTATCATCTAGAATCAATGACTGATACAGGTTGTGGGACATATAAATTCTATGTTTATTTCCATTTCCTCACATACTGCAGAATTAAATTAATCATCTGTAGTAGGGTGAAAAAACATCCTGGTCTGCCCAAGACAGGTCCATTTATGTTTCCCTTCAGTATAAATTGTCAATACAATAGTAATCCTTTTCATTTGCAAGTGTTCTGATGTAGATGATAAGTTATGTGGTCACCTATATTAAGGGACTAAGATGAAAAGACGGAAATACACAAATTACCCAGAACTAACCAACCAAATCTCTCCGTGAACTGATTCTTCTTCTAGCCTGCTTTTGAACAAAGATTCTTAACACGATTTTAAAAGACTTCCAAGGTATCAATTCAGATTGATTCACCGTTGTACCTTATCTATATTACTATGTTAACATTATCGATTATTTCCTTTAAAAATGGACTTACATTCTGAATCGCACATCAAAATAAGAAAGTATGCATTTTAACAAGATTTTAACAAAATTTTGAATGGGTAAGAAAGGGAAGAAAACATGTAATTCTATAATCCCACTGAGTCACACTTTTGCTGAACTGTGATGAAGTTCATATGACAGTATGAAGTCCCACACAAATATTAAATGAGGAAATTCCAAGGATAATATGTGTGAATTACCTGTGGTCAACTGGTAAGGCAAAAGAAACCATATTAGATCATAGGAACCAATAGGAATGCTGGGCTGGATGAAGCACAAGCTGGAATCAAGACTGCCAGGAGAAATATCAATAACCTCATATACGCAGATGACACCACCCTTATGGCAGAAAGTAAAGAGGAACTAAAGAGCCTCCTGATGAAAGTGAAAGAGGAGAGTGAAAAAGTTGGCTTAAACTCAACATTCAGAAAACGAAGATCATGGCATCTGGTCTCATCACTTCATGGCAAATAGATGGGGAAACAATGGCCAATAGATAGGGAAACAATGTTTTCTTGGGCTCCAAAATCACTGCAGATGGTGACTGCAGCCATGAAATTAAAAGACGCTTGCTCCTTGGAAGAAAAGCTATGACCAACCTAGACAGCATATTAAAAAGCAGAGACATTACTTTGCTGTCAAAGGTCCATCTAGTCAAAGCTGTGGTTTTTCCAGTAGTCACGTATGGATGTGAGAGTTAGACTATAAAGAAAGCTGAGCACCAAAGAATTGATGCTTTTGAACTGTGGTGTTGGAGAAGACTCTTTCTTGAGAGTCCCTTGGACTGTAAGATCCAACCACTCCATCCTAAAGGAAATCAGTCCTAAATATTTATTGCAACTCCAATACTTTGGCCACCTGATGCGAAGAACTGACTCATTGGAAAAGACCCTGATGCTGGGAAAGATTGAAGGCAGAAGAAGGGGACAAGAGAGGATGAAATGGTTGGATGGCATCACCGACTCAAGGGACATGAGTTTGAGCAAGATCCAGGAGCTGATGATGGACAGGGAAGCCCTGGCATGCTGCAGTCCATGCATGGGATTGCAGAGTCGGACACGACTGAGGCATTGAACTGACTGAACCAATAGGAATTCATAAATATACGAAATAGATTCCCATGCCGAAAATAATCAAATTTTCTGGCTGAGTCTGTGCGTGCGTGCTCACCCGGCAGGCTCCGCTGTCCACAGGATTCTCCAGGCAAGAATACCGGAGTGGATTTCCATTTCCTACTCCAGGGGATCTTCCCGACCCAGGGATTGAACCCATATTACCTGCATCTCCTACACTGGCAGATAGATTCTTTACCACTGAGCCATCTGGGAAGCCCTTTCTGACTAAGAGCTATTTTATTTCCTTTCAAAGATGAGGATCATGGGGAGGGATACTCAAATAACTTTGTGTATCTAAGCTGATTAGAAAAAACTGAGTAAAAAAAAAAATTTGTTATTCTCATTCTATATTCCTCCTGGGTATTAAGAAAAGTAACACTGGGAGACTTCAAAGTGATATTATTAAAAAGTTTACATTTTGATAATATTTTTATTTTCTACTTTATGGCACTGTTTACTCCGTAAAAATCTGTTATCTGTAATTAGCAGTATCAAACATGATTTTAGCTTCTTTAATGTACTGACATTTGATTATTTGTAAATAAAGACCCTTACCTTGTAGTCAGAGACATCAGGAGAATAATTGGATGTTAGTTCCAAAAGCTAAAAAAGAAGAAAAAAACTCACAAATACAGATACCCCGTGTTTCCTTTTCCTTACTCCTGAGAAAACAAAGCATGCCATGTTTGGGTGCTTACTCCACCACTCAGGAAGCCCTACCAAGGGCCTGTAGCAAAGCAGGGGTTCAAGTAGGAAAGGTTCTTTGGGGGGTTTTGGGAGGTTTGGAGGTGACATGTAGAGCCTTTTTTTATTGAGCACTTGCTGTGTTCCAGACATCAGGCTGAGCCATTTTTATTCACTCGGAAAATAATTACTGGGCACCTACTACATGCTTGGCAAGAGAACATGAAAGATAATGATTCAGGAAGAGTTTTTATAAATATAAATTAGTTTAATAATTCATTAAATTTTATTAACATAAATTATATTAATTTATAAATACAAATGTAATCTAATGTGCTAATGAATAAGTTTATTGGGAAGACGAATAAACTCTTTTGTTGTTAACTGTTGTTGTTTTTTAAATATATACCTTAAATGCAATCTTTTCTCCGACTTGAGGGGCAGCTGCTAACAGTGGTAAGAGACTGTAGTCCTTCTTTTGTGTCTCTATGGGATTCTGAAAAACAGTATTAGTCATGAGATTTTGTTACTGGTGAGAAAACGTGAACCCCGACATCAACTCCAGACACACAACACGAGGAAAGGGGAAGACATGAGCTCACAGTAATACTTACCTGGATGATGGTAGATGAGTTTGTCACCATTTCATTCAACTGCTGTTGCTTCTGATAGTCGGCGTTTCTATTTAAAACATAGGGAACAGCATGCCCTCGTCCTCGACCTCTCCCCCGCATACCCCGGCCCCTCGCTCCCTTCCAGGAAAGAAGGTCCTCTCCTCTACCCCAACCTCTTCCCAAACTGGCGGGGAGAGTCACGTTGGGAGGAGGACAGAGGACTGTTTGGGTCCGACTGCCACTGTTTGGGTCCGACTGCTTCCATCCAGCGGTGTTTGGAGCCTGTGATGATGGCCCTGGACAATTTCTTCCCACAAAAAGGCCTACAGTTTTTAAGAACTCTGCAGTACACTCTGGGGTGCTTTTTGGCATCACGCATTGATCGTCTGACTCTGAACTAGAGTCTGAACTAGATGATGATGTTCTGGAGGTCTTGCCCTTGACAGGGACAGAAGTAAAACCAGTTTTTGGAGCCACTTTGTTTGCAGCTGTGGTTTTCACAGAGGATCCCTCCTTTGACACGTCAGTCGAGATTTTCTCTGAGGAATGTCTGACCTCCAAGATGACGTTGCTGAGACCATCACTGGTTGATTCGTGGTAAGACTCAGACTCTGAGGAGGAATCAGGACTGTCTTTTGTACGGACGACCATGCCACCTTTCCTTTTGGCTTTCACAAGGCTGTTTCTAGCAGGAAGAGCTTTAGGGCTGCACTTCTGGATGGTCCACTCTTTCACAGACTGTGCTTTAGAAGACTTGGGAGTCTTGGCATGTTTTTTATATTCACGTTTCTCCTTTTTCTTTGGCAGTTTTTTTTCAGTCTCTCCATCATCAACCTCCACTGCATCACACATGGCTTTGTTTTTCCTCTTGTTTTTTTTACTCACACTCTGGTCTGTGGTGGCTTTCGGTTCTAAATCCAAGGTCTTCTCACTGTTATTGTTCTCATGCCTCTTCCAATGCTTCTTTGAATTTCTGTAATCTAGTTCAGTTTCTTCATCTTCGTCCAACTTAAATGCCCGCTTCTTTGCTTTTCTAGGTGATAAACGAATACTATCCCCATTACTAACTGTTACAGGACTCTCAGCAATTCCTCTCTCTTCTAATTTAACTCTGTTAAAAGAACAAGAGAGAAAGCTTTAGTAATTCATAAGCATGTCTCCAGGACATAGTTATACTCTAACATGACTACATCAGGCAATGAAAAAAAGGTCAAATCACTTCAAGATAAAAGGCTCTTTTTAACAAAATGATCTATGGTGTCACTTATGGTCAACTTTCAAATAACTAGTTTTATTTATTGATCATCTACTGCATCCTAACATTAGATTTTCTTTCATCTAAACACCATCATGAAGTAGGTTTCTTTTCATTTTAAAACTGATCACAAAATTACAGTTCATACAAGTAACTGCCCAGGATCCACAGCCAGTAAGTCACAGAAATGTAACTCAAGCTTGTTTGTCTAATCCCAAAGTTCACAACCTTTCCACTATGTTATGTGCCTACCCTAAATGGTGACAATGCTGATTACCCGTTGTGTTTTTAGTTGTAAGCTATTTTTTTAAATCAGATTTCATTCTTATTTTGTTTGAATTTAGGAAAACACTGAACATGTTTTAAACTGTACTGACAGCCATTATAAAATTCTATAACATTTGGTGATTATTAATTTCATGTATCAACCTGGCTTCCCTGGATAGCTCAGTCAGTAAAGAATCTGCCTGCAATGCAGGAGACCCCGATTCAATTCCTGGGTCAGGAAGATCCCCTAGAGAAGGGATAGGCTACCCACTCCAGTATTCCTGGGGTTCCCTCTTGGCTCAGCTGGTAAAGTATCCACCTGCAATGTGGGAGAACTGGGTTCAATCCCTGGGTTGGAAAGATCTGCTGGAGAAGGGAACAGGTATCCACTTCAGTATTCTGGCCTAGAGAATTACATGAACTATATATAGTCCATGGGGTTGCAAAGAGTCAGACATGACTGAGTGACTTTCACTTTCAATCTGACCCTATTGACCCCAGATTGGTCAATAGGCCCTGGGGTACCCAGATATTTGGTTAAACACTGTTCTGGGTGTGTGTGGAGGGGTGTTTCAGAATGAGATTAACATCTGAATTTGTACACTAAATAGACTGACTGCCTTTGTGAGCATGTGTGTGTGCTAAGTCGCTTCAGTCGTGCCCAACCCTTCGTGACCCTACAGACTGTAGCCCACCAGGCTGCTATGTCCATGGGATTCTCCAGGCAAGAATACTGGAATGGGTTGCTGTGCCCTCCTCCAGGGGATCTTCCCAGCCTAGGGATCGAACTCCCATCTCTAAGTCTCCTGCACTGGGAGGCGGATTCTTCACCACCAGTGCCACTGGGAAGCCCGCCTTTGTGAGCAGACGCTCCCAATATGAATGGGACTCAGAATAAAAGGCTGAGCAAGAGGAATTGCCACCCCCTGCCTATCTTTCAGCTGGGACATCAGAAGAATGTCTCTTCGTTTAGACTAGGAATCAGACTGAAATATACCATCAGCTTTCCTGGTTCTCAGGCCTTTGCACTTGGGCTGGAACTTTATCATCAGCTTTCCCCGGTTTCCAGATTGCCAACTGCAGATCTTGGGACTTCTCAGTTTCCATAATCTCATGAGCCAAGTCCTTACTGAAAACCTCATTTCTACATCTACAGCTCATGTCTGTGTCAGCTCGTATTGTTTCTGTTTCTCTGGAGAACTCTAATACACAGTTCACCCAACAGCACTTTACTGTAGTAAAGGAATTCTGTTCCTCCATGGACTGGCGACAGTTAATTCTAATATGCACAGCCAGAGTGACAGAAACCTCAGTGAGCGTCACCAATGTCAAGCACACAGTGGGTGTTTAAAAATGCCTGCTAAAAACAAACATTATTCTTTCAATATATTTACATACAGCTATACCTTTCATCAAGTACTTTTAGTGACCAGGGAACAATGCAGACAATCATATTTGAAAATAAAGTACAACCAGTGAGTAATAAAATAGATTATAAGCATTCTTTATATTTTTGAAGGTACATTAATCCTATGGATTTATCTCAATGTGGTAGTTGAAAAAAATCCTCCGTTATTCTTCAGAATGCACAAATATACAGACACATACACATAAAGATAAAATAAAAGCTACTGACACCAGAAGGAGGACACAGAGAGAAATAAAACTCTGAAATAGCAGGGACTTACATAATAAAAACTCATTGCCTGCTGTTCTCAGCTGTGGACGTCAGCACCTAGCAGCAAGGAAGTAACCCTTAAACTGGCAAAAGCTAGTCTGGCATACTGTGAATCTAAGAACAACTGAGGAACTTGACGGATACGGAACTTTCCATCACATCTTTGATCGATTTGTTTTCACTTGTAGCAATGCAATGATTCAGGTTTGAATTCTGAGATGATAATTAGTACCAAACTTTTCATCACACTTTGAAAATAGATGCAGGAAGTCCACGCACCTATGGACACCTTATCTTTGACAAAGGAGGCAAAAAAACATATCATGGAGAAAACACAATCTCGTCAACAAGTGGTGCTGGGAAAGTGGTCAACTACATGTAAAAGAGTGAAACGAGAACACTTTCTGACACCACACACAAAAATAAGCTCAAAATGGATTAAGGACCTAAATGTAAGACCAGAAACTATAAAACTCTTACAGGAAAACATAGGCAGAACGCTCTATGACATAAATCACAGCAAGATGCTACATGACCCACCTCCTGGAGTAATGGAAAGAAAAACAAAAATGAACACATGGGACCCAGTTGAACTTAAAAGCTTTTGCACAACAAAGGAAACTATAAGCAAGGTGAAAAGACAGACCTCAGAGTGGGAGAAAATAACAGCAAATGAAACAACTGACAAAGAATTAATCTCCAAAATATACACGCAGCTCATGCAGCTCAATACCAGAAAAACAAACAACCCAATCAAAAAGTGGGCAGAAGACCTAAACAGACATCTCTCCAAAGAAGCCACACAGATGGCCAACGGACACGTGAAAAGGTGCTCAGCATCGCTCATTATCAGAGAAATGCGAATCAAAACCACAGTGAGGTATCATCTCAGACCGGTCAGAATGGCCATCATCAAAAAGTCTACAAACAATAAACGCTGGAGAGGATATGGAGAAAAGGGAATGCTCTTACATCACTGGTGGGAATGCAAACTGGTACAGCCACTATGGAGAACAGTGTGGAGATTCCTTAAAAAAAACTAGGAATACAACTGCCATACGACCCAGTAATCCCACTGCTGAGGATACAACCCGAGGAAACCAGAAGTGAAAGAGACACGTGTATCCCAGTGTTCATCGCAGCACCATTTACAATAGCCAGGACATGGAAAAACCTAGATGTCCACTGGCAGATGAGTGGATAAGGAAGCTGTCATACATACCGCAGTGGAATATCACTCAGCTATAAAAAGGAACACATCTGAGTCAGTTCAAATGAGGTGGATGAACTCGGAGCCTATTATACAAAGTGAAGTAAGTCAGAAAGAGAAAGACAAATACCGTATATTAACGTATATATATGGAATTTAGAAAGACGCTACCAACGATCCTACATGCAGGGCAGCAAAGGAGACACAGATGTAAAGAACAGACTTTTGGACTCAGTGGGAGAAAGAGAGGGTGGGATATTTGAGAGAACAGCACTGAAACATATACATTACCGTATGTAAAATAGATGCCCAGTGCAAGTTCGATGCGTGAAGCAGGGCACGCAAAGCCAGTGCTCTGGGACAACCCAGAGGGTAGGGTGGGGAGAGAGGTGGGAGGGGGGTTCAAGGTGGAGGGGGACAAATGTACGGGACACATGTATGGGACACATGTATACCTGTGGCCAATTTAAACTGATGTATGGCAAAAACCGTCATAATACTGTAACTATCCTCCAATTAAAATAAATAAGTAAATGAAAAGAAAACAGATGTAAGACTTTCTGTTCAGTCACTGCGGCTCATTAATTCACTGAAACTCCACACGTGCTGTATCCACTGCAGGCAGGACCCCTGGCTTTCAGAGGAGCCTTCCAGAGCAGCTTGAGCGTCCCCTCACCCATTCCCAAGACCAAGGATCTGTGGGTACTCAACCTGTGACTGCTGCAGACTTGCTATCTGCTGCTACTGAAGATAATTTCAGTTTGGAACAAAGATTGAGAAACTAAATGCCAGCCAGGGAACGAGAAACGGCTCACTTGCCTGCTACCCTTCTTATTAGGGTGGGCACTTTTCTGGCAATGCTCTTCATTTCTCCACTTGGATCACAGACAACAAATGTAACTGTCCGCTTACAAACAGAAGTGAATGAAGCTGTCCTTTTACAAAGAAAAGTGAACGACCTGTATAATTACCAGTGAAAACAGACTACCTGTATAGTTACCTGTCTTTGATTCCAAGAAATTTTTAAGACAGACTCCCTGTTCACTAAACTCTTTGCCAGGCAAACTGGGTAAAACGTATTAAAATGTAAGGGATTCCCTTTAAATCTGCAAGTTCACTCTGAGGATTCTATCATATATAAATAAAGACATGACCATGTGTACTGCCCGACACCTCCCCACTCCCCCCAGTCATTGCCTGCCAAGGCCAAAGGGACTGAATTCAAATCTTCTTCTGCCTTCGGTTAAGTTTAAAATATCATTATTTCAACTTTTCTCATCTGTGAAAATGAGGGTAATAACTATAGTACTCAATGAGCTACCATATATGTTTACAGCAGTGCTGGGCTAAGAGCAAGAGCTATCTAAATGTCAGCTTTAATTTTTGTTAATACAATGAATGTATTAATAAAATGAATGTCTTCTGGGGACAGGAGTTGGTGGGTTTTTAGTGAACTTGTCCCATCAAATGGAGGTGAATTCAAAAAAGTGGGTGTACGCAGGAATCTGCAATCTCTTGGGGTTCCATCTGTCCCCGGCATCACCACCTACAGAGAAGTCTGTCATCTGAGCAAGGGCACACAGTTAATGAGTCGTAGAGCCAAAATTTGAATCCAGAGCTCTGAATCCAGACCCTGATCTCTTAATCACTCTGCTGTCTTATCTTTCACACAATATTGAACAGAGGTAATCCACATATTCTTGGCATAAATACAGACCTGTACAACTTTTTCGGAGGCCAACCTGACAGTACTCATCAAATTTTAACATTTGACCAAACAGCACCCCTTCTAGGAATGATCTTACTGAGTCATTGCTCACGTACACAAAGATACAGAAGAACATCCACCACAGCAGTATGTCCAGGGAAAACCCGAGGGCATTAGACAAGCACGCGCCTCGATATGACAGACAAGAGCACCCGGCGTTCTATACTCCTCGAACCATCAGCATGCCACAAAATGAGATTTGGCATCAAGAGACCCAGAGCTGCACAAGGAGCAGCAGCCTTAATGGCAAGGGCCTTCTCTGGCATCCAAGATTTCCGGAAACCAGACTGCTCTCAGTCTGGCTCAAACACTGTCTTCTTCACGCTCACTGCCAGCCTCACAGACATGTCAGAGGGGCTTGGCTGGCCATCCAAGGAGCTACTGATCACAGCAATATGAAATGAGAACTCGTCTCTAACGTTCTGTATTTAATAATAAGCATCAAATGTCACAGGGTCAAAGAGTGACAGAGGAGAGAAGGCACTTTGTTTCCTCACAGAATGACTCTTCAACAGAGAGATCTCACCTCACCTGGTCACAGGCAGGTGCCTGTGAAGCTCTCTTCAGGGAGTATAATAGGCTAAATCGTGTCCCCTTAAAATTCTTCTGTGAAGCCCTAACCCAGAGTACTCTAAAGTGACTGTATTTAGAGACAGAGCCTTTGAAGAGGTAATAAAATTAAGGTAAGGCCGTTAGAGTGGGCCCTAGTCCACTGTGACTGGTGTCCTGATGAGAGAGAAAATTTGGACACATAAGGAGACATCAGGTCATGTGCCTTTTTGTGACAACAGAGAAAAGGTCATGTGAAGACACAGCAAGAGAAATACCCACGAGCCAAGGACAGGGGCCTCAGTAAAAACCAAAACTTGCCAACATCTTAATCTTTTCAGGCTCCAGAATAGTGAGAGAGAACTTTCGGTTGCTTAAGCCTGTGGTATTTCATCAGAGCGGCCCTCGCAGACTAACGGGGCTCCAGGCCAACGGGAGTGCATCCTCTTCCCAGGGGAGATGGAGACCGCCTTCAGGAGGCCACTGTCAGCAGCCTGGGGGCAGAGGAGTCAGCTTCTGGGGGTTCAAAAGAAAGGGCTGTGAGGAAGTGACCGCAGCAGACAAGTGTGGAGATGCTCTTGAGCCTCCAGGCTTATTTCTCATGATTCCCACAACCAGGCCCCATGTTCCCTCATGAGAATTCTCTAAGCACTCCTGGCAATCCCAACAAAGCCCTTCTGCTGGTCAAATTCACCAAGTTAATATTGCTTCCGTCTCCACAGCTATACAGGGCCATCCAACATTTCCCCACCTACCCTTCAGTTACTGCTGAATTCCCTGATCATTCGTGTTCCATAATGATCTCTCCTTTCTCAACCATCTATCTGCACTTAGCAGCAAAACGTGGAATAATTATCCAGTCCACATGACACAAGATAATATACAGAAACATAAAACTAGTTCGCTCTACTCCAAAAATATTAGGTACCGTTGAGAAAAGAGATTGTTTTCTTCTGTAGCTCTGAAGAAAAGTGAGTCTGTCTGAGGAAGATAAGCAAATGACTGGGGACATGAAACCACAAAAACATACAGGACTTTTCCAAATTCAACTTTTTCCTAAGGTCTGCCCCATTTACCACTGAAGCCAGCTGCAGAGATATTTCTTGACACATGCAACTGTGCATTTGGTGTTTAGGAAGAATTCTGCCTGCCATTGGTGCTGTACTTATTTCCTACAGGAGCTTTCATAGTTTGCTTTTGACATTGCTAACTTCATTATAAAGAGTTTAATTTTCAGATGCTTCATTAAATGAAGTACAACCGCAATTAGCTATCAGCAAGTTATTAATTCATGAAGCAGGAGAGAGATCAGAAAGCAAACGTAACAGGAGAGGATGCATTATTTGTAATAAACAGTCCCTGAATTGCAAAGAGAATAGAATTAATAAAAAAGAAAAACACTTTTTTTGAAACCTGGACTATTTCAAATTGTCATTGGAAATAAACATTATTAGTAAATCATAGTATTCCTGCTTTTATAAGAAAGACAGAAAGATACAAACATGCACTCAAAGATACAGCAACTATTCCAAATTACATTCCCTGATGCTATGAAAAAATCGTATGAATCTGACATACTCTGGGAAAACAAATATTCAACATTCAACAAAGAGCAAGCACAAGGAAGTAGCCTGGTTCACAACTCTAATTTTTTTTCACTGTAAATGAAGCTTTTAATAAGAAGCCTTGATTTTGTACATACAAAATTAATACACAGAAATCACTTGCATTCCTATATACTAACAATGAAAAATCAGAAAGAGAAATTAAGGAATCAATTCCATTTACTACTGCAACAAAAATAATGAAATACCTAGGAATATACCTGCCTAAGGAGATAAAAGGAAACTGCAAGACACCGATGAAGAAATCGAAGATGACACAGACAGATGGCGAGACGCTCCGTGCCCCTAGACTGGGGGGTGAGCACTGCGAAAGCGCCTGCACTACAAATGCAACCTACAGACGCAGTGTGGGCCCTAGTAAACTACAAATGGCAATCTCCACAGAACTAGAACAAAAGTCTTACAATTCACACGGAAACACAGACGATCCCAGGTAACCAAACAATCTTGAGAAGAAGAATGGAGCTGGAGGAATCAACCTTCCCGACTTCAGACTATCCTACAAATTTACAGTCATCAAGACAGTTTGGAACTGGCACAAAAACAGGAATATAGACCAATGGAACAACATAGAAAGCCCAGAAACAAACCCAGGCACCTATGGGTACCTTGTTTTTGACAAAAGAGGCAAGAATATACAATGGGGCAAAGACAGTCTTTTCAATAAGTGCTGCTGGGAAAACTGGACAGCTACATGTAAAAGAGTGAAATTACAACACCATACACAAAGATAAACTCAAAACAGATTAAAAACCTAAATGTAAGACCAGAAACTATAAAACCCTTAGAGGAAAACACAGGCAGAATACTCTATGACATATATCACAGCAAGATCCTATATGACCAACCTCTTGGAGTAATGGAAAGAAAAACAAAAATAAACAAATGGGACCTAATTAAACTTAAATGTTTTTTCACAGCAAAGGAAACTATAAACAGGGTGAAAACTCAATGCTCAGAATGGGAGAAAATAATAGCAAATGAAACAACAAAGGATTAATTTCTAAAATATACAAGCAACTCATAAATCAATACCAGAAAAACAAACAACCCAATCAAAAAGTGGGCAAAAGACCTAAACAGACATCTCTCCAAAGAAGCCACACATAAACATGTGAAAAGATGCTCAGCATTGCTCATTATTAGAGAAATGCAAATCAAAACTACAATGAGGTATCATCTCACACTGGTCAGAATGGCCATCATCAAAAAATCTACAAACAATAAATGCTGGAGAGGGTGTGGAGAAGAGAGAAACCTCTTGAACTGTTGGTGGGAATATAAACTGATAACAGCCACT
This sequence comes from Bos grunniens, assembly GCF_055505025.1. Classification (NCBI taxonomy): domain Eukaryota; kingdom Metazoa; phylum Chordata; class Mammalia; order Artiodactyla; family Bovidae; genus Bos; species Bos grunniens. Next base: position 55,726,082 of record NC_141183.1, on the reverse strand, counting down.
ATGGAAGATGGTATGGAGAGTCCTTTAAAAACTAGGAATAAAACCACCATATGACCCAGCAATCCCATCACTAGGCATATACCCTGAGGAAACCAAAACTGAAACAGACCCATGTATCCCGATATTCACTGCAGCACTATTTACAAGAGCTAGGACATGGAAGCTCCCTAGATGTTCATCTGCATACACACAATGGACTATTACTCAGCCATAGAAAGGAACGCATTTGAGTCAGTTCTAAAGAGATGGATGAACTAGAGCCTATTATAGAGTGAAGTAAGTCAGAAAGAGAAAAACAAATATATATGAACGCAAATATATGGAATCTAGAAAGATGCTACTGATGAACCTATCTGCAGGGCAGCAGTGAAGATGCAGATATAAAGAGCAGACTTACGGACACGTCGGGTTGGGGAAGAAGGAGAGGGTGGGAGGCACGAAGAGAGGAGCATGGAAACATACACTCTACCATATGTAACACACCCAGCCAGGGGGAATTTGCTGTATGACAGGGAACTCAAACTGGGGCTCTGTAACAACCTAGAGGGGTGAGATGGGAGAGTGAGGTGGAGGAGGATTCAAGAGGGAGGGGACATAGGTATACCTATTGCCGATTCATGTTGATGTTTGGCAGAAAGCAACATAATATTGTAAAGCAATCATCCTTCAAAATAAATAAATCTAACATTAAAAAAAAAGAAGCCCTAAATAAATCATTCCAATATATGAATCCAAACTGAAACTGTTAGGGGAAGAACACTGATTGAAACCGCCCACCCTGGCCAGGCACCATAGTAACTATTTGCATGAGTTGTTTTAGGACAGGAGGTCCTGGTAAGGAACATGGAACTAATAAGCCTCCTGATGAAAGTGAAAGAGGAGAGTGGAAAAGTTAGCTTAAAGCTCAACATTCAGAAAACGAAGATCATAGCTTCTGGTCCCATCACTTCATGGGAAATAGATGGGTAAACAGTGGAAATAGTGTCAGACTTTATTTTGGGGCTCCAAAATCACTGCAGATGGTGACTGCAGCCATGAAATTAAGACGCTTACTCCTTGGAAGGAAAGTTATGACCAACCTAGACAGCATATTCAAAAGCAGAGATATTACTTTGCCAACAAAGGTCCATCTAGTCAAGGCTATGGTTTTTCAGTGGTCATGTATGGATGTGAGTGTTGGACTGTGAAGAAAGCTGAGCGCCGAAGAATTGATGCTCTTGAACTGTGGTGTTGGAGAAGACTCTTGAGAGTCCCTTAGACTGCAAGGAGATCCAACCAGTCCCTCCTAAAGGAGATCAGTCCTGGGTGTTCATTGGAAGGACTGATGCTGAAGCTGAAACTCCAATACTTTGGCCACCTCACGCGAAGAGTTGACTCAATGGAAAAGACCCTGATGCCGGGAGGGATTGTGGGCAGGAGGAGAAGGGGACAACAGAGGATGAGATGGCTGGATGGCATCACCAACTCGATGGACATGAGTTTAAGTGAACTCCGGGAGTTGATGATGGACAGGGAGGCCTGGTGTGCTGTGATTCATGGGGTCGCATAGAGTCAGACACAACTGAGCAACTAAACTGAACCAGAAGAGTTTGGGAAAGGTCAAAAGGAGACACCACCTGTCCGCCCACCTCCCAGAATCCTTCTCTCTGGCACCCTTCTTGGCTGAACAAGCCTGCACCATCAGGAAGGACTCTGAATGATTGGCTAAGGACAACCCAGAAACTAATCCCATCACCATAAAACTGCAAGCCGTGAGACAAAAATGTTCTCCTGGGTTCCCTTACCCTACTGCTCTCCACCGGGTGCCCTTTCCCAATAAAATCTCTTGCTTTGTCAGCACACGTGTCTCCTTGGACAATTCATTTCCTACTGTTAGACAAGAGCCCAGTTTTGGGCCCTGGAAGGGGGTCCCTCTTCCTGTAACAAAACGACTGTCTTACCATTTTACTGAGACATATGAGCCACAAGTGAGCAATTTACACAACTGCACCTTCACACTCATCTCAGTGCCATTTTTTTTTTTTTAATTTCCAAAAGAATATTTAAAACTTTGGTTTCCCAATTCAAAGCCAAAAGATCCCAAACACCTATTTAACTGAACCCAAATGAGACAGAGAACTAGGCCCGCAGGCGGTATGGCAGGCGCTCCGAGACCGGAGAAACCGCACCTGGGGAAGAAGACACGCCTGTTGGTGTCTACTCGGGGCCGCGAGCCGCCAGGGCAAGGCCGAGTCCGAGGCAGGCCCGCGCCGCGCACCTAACAACGGTGCCCGGCGGAGCAAGCGCTCGGCAAACCGAGGCTGGAAGAGACGCGGGCCCTGCCCAGACAGCAGGCCGGGGCTTTTCCATGTTCGGTCCCCCACCCTGACTAGACCGGCCAGAGGCCCCCGGGTTCACAGAAGAGCCGCTCGTCAGCCCCCCGCCAGCCGGCCCCTCAGCCCCGCGGCCTCCGGAGCCGGCGGCGCCCCGGCGTGCGCAGGCGCGCGCCCGGCCCCGCCGCGCCGCCCCGCCCGCGCACCTGAGGCAGTCGTTGTCTCGTACCAGGCGCGCGCTCTCGGCGGGGGGCAAGAGCGCCCCCTCCAAGTAGAGGCCCAGGAGGGCCCCGGAACTGAAGCCGAAGCGCTGGCGGATCAGACTGATGAGGTCTGTGACGACTCGGCATCCGTTCAGGTCGATGAGAAGCCAGAAAGACGTGCAGTGCGGGGCGCCGGGCGGCGGGTAATCGAATTGAAGCCGTAGCCTAACCGTCTCGGAGGCTGCCATCTTGCTCGATGCGCAACGGAAGCCGAGAGACTCGACCGGGCGACCGAGAGGCGTGCTCGGGGCCCGCCCCCGGGAGCCTATGAACGAGTGCCCCCTATTGGTGGGAGTGGCTGCGACAGAACTCTGAAGGGCAACGCGGAGCGGAGTAGATTCCATTCAGTTCAGGGCAGGACGGCGGAAGAGGATAACAGATAGGCGTTTATTCCTTTTCTCCTGAGCACTAGGTAGGGTCCGAATTTAGTCAACTGTCTAGACAAACACTGCTGAGCAGTGCTCTTTTTCTAAGATATTTGCTCATATACGTAAAATAACACAATCTGTTCTGGATTGAGTTGTTATTATTTCTAGTGGGACATCGTTGATCAAAATAGCATGAAACACCACACATTTTGTCACATAATTATTAAACAGGAAAAATAAAATGGACATGGCAATATAGCTATTAATAAATGCAGCCATGTGTGTGTTTTTTTTTAATCTGAATCTTTGTGAATGAATATTACTAAATAAGACAGGGCTCGCCATCAATTTTGGACCTATGTTTTTGGTTTGTTTTTATAGATGTCAATCCCTGAGAAAACTTGCTGACTTATGTAAGTAGATAAGTATGGAGGGACTTATGTTACTGGCAGTATCAGTCAATTCCTTAAACTCCTTCCAAGGTACATGCTAAACTCAACTACAAATCATTCTTTAAAAACTATTTCCAGTATTCCATTAGCCCATCAACAGAAAGTTGGATTAAAGATTTACTGAGCATGGCCCTGCCCATCAGAACAATACCCAGGTTTCCCCTCAGTCAGCCTTTTCCATCAGGAAGCTTCCAATAAGCTCTCCATCAGAAGTAAGACAGAATGATAACCACAATCACAGAAAACTAATCAAACTGATCACATGGATCACAGCCTTGTCTAACTCAATGAAAGTATGAGCCATGGTGTGCAGGGCCACCCAAGACAGATGGGTCATGGTGGAGAATTCTGACAAAACGTGGCCCACTGGAGAAGGGAATAGAAAAACACTTCAGTATTCTTGCTTGGAGAACTCCATGAACAGTGTGAAAAGGCAAAAAGATAGGACACTGAAAGATGAACAACCCAGGTCGGTAGGTGCCCAATATGCTACTGGAGATCAGTGGAGAAATAAGTCCAGAAAGAGTGAAGAGACAGAGCCAAAGCAAAAACAACACCCACTGGTGGATGTGACTGGTGATGGAAGTAAAGTCCAATGCTGTAAAGAGCAGTATTGCACAGGAACCTGGAATTTTAGGTCCATGAATCAAGACAAATTCAATCAGTTCAGTCACTCAGTCATGTCCGACTCTTTGCCACCCCATGAATCGCAGCACGCCAGGCCTTCCTGTCCATCACCATCTCCCGGAGTTCACTCAGACTCACGTCCATCGAGTCGGTGATGCCATCCAGCCCTCTCATCCTCTGTCGTCCCCTTTTCCTCCTGTCCCCAATCCCTCCCAGCATCAGAGTCTTTTCCAATGAGTCAACTCTTTGCATGAGGTGGTCAAAGTACTGGAGTTTCAGCTTCAGCACCAGTCCTTCCAATGAACAGCCAGGACTGATCTCCCTTAGGATGGACTGACTGGATCTCCTTGCAGTCCAAGGGACTCTCAAGAGTTCTCCAACACCACAGTTCAAATGCATCAATTCTTGGGCACTCAGGTTTCTTCACCGTCCAACTCTCACATCCGTACATGACCACTGGAAAAACCATAGCCTTGACTAAATGGACCTTTGTTGGCAAAGTAATGTCTCTGCTTTTCAATATCCTATCTAGGTTGGACATAACTTTTCTTCCAAGGAGTAAGCGTCTTTTAATTTCATGGCTGCAATCACCATCTGCAGTGATTTTGGAGCCCAAAAAGATAAAGTCTGACACTGTTTCCACTGTTTCCCCATCTATTTCCCATGAAGTGATGGGACCGGATGCCATGATCTTCATTTTCTGAATGTTGAGCTTTAAGGCAAATTTTTCACTCTCCTCTTTCACTTTCATCAAGAGGCTTTTAAGTTCCTCTTCACTTTCTGCCATAAGGGTGGTGTCATCTGTATATCTGAGGTTATTGATATTTCTCCTGGCAATCTTGATTCCAGCTTGTGCTTCTTCCAGCCCAGCATTTCTCATGATGTACTCTGCATAGAAGTTAAATAAGCAGGGTGACAATACACAACCTTGACGTACTCCTTTTCCTATTTGGAACCAGTCTGTTGTTCCATGTCCAGTTCTAACTGTTGCTTCCTGACCTGCATACAGGTTTCTCAAGAGGCAGGTCAGGTGGTCTGGTATTCCCATCTCTTTCAGAATTGTCCACAGTTTATTGTGATCCACACAGTCAAAGGCTTTGGCATAGTCAATAAAGCAGAAATAGATGTTTTTCTGGAACTCTCTTGCTTTTTCCATGATCCAGCGGATGTTGGCAATTTGGTCTCTGGTTCCTCTGCCTTTTCTAAAACCAGCTTGAACATCTGGAAGTTCACGGTTCATGTATTGCTGAAGCCTGGCTTGGAGAATTTTGAGCATTACTTTACTACTATGTGAGATGAGTGCAATTGTGCGGTAGTTTGAGCATTCTTTGGCATTTCCTTTCTTTGGGATTGGAATGAAAACTGACCTTTTCCAGTTCTGTGGCCATTGCTGAGTTTTCCAAATTTGCTGGCATATTAAGTGCAGCACTTTCACAGCATCATCTTTCAGGATTTGAAATAGCTCAACTGGAATTCCATCACCTCCATTAGCTTTGTTCCTAGTGATACTTTCTAAGGCCTACTTGACTTCACATTCCAGGATGTCTGGCTCTAGGTGAGTGATCATACCATCGTGATTATCTTACTCATGAAGAACTTCTGTGTATTCTTGCCACTTCTTCTTAACATCTTCTGCTCCTGTTAGGTCCATACCATTTTTGTCCTTCACTGTGCCATCTTTGCATGAAATGTTCCCTTCGTATCTCTAATTTTCTTGAAGAGATCTCTAGTCTTTCCCATTCTGTTGTTTTCCTCTATTTCTTTGCATTGATCACTGAGGAAGGCTTTCTTATCTCTTCTTGCTATTCTTTGGAACTCTGCATTCAGATGCTTATATCTTTCCTTTTCTCCTTTCCTTTTCGCTTCTCTTCTTTTCATAGCTATTTGTAAAGCCTCCCCATACAGCCATACAGCCATTTTGCTTTTTTGCATTTCTTTCCATGGGGATGGTCTTGATCCCTGTCTCCTGTACAATGTCACGAACCTCAGTCCATAATTCATCAGGCACTCTATCTATCAGACCTAGTCCCTTAAATCTGTTTCTCACTTCCACTGTATAATCATAAGTGATTTGATTTAGGTCATACCTGAGTGGTCTAGTGGTTTTCCCTACTTTCTTCAATTTAAGTCTGAATTTGGCAATAAGGAGCTCATGATCTGAGCCACAGTCAGCTCCCGGTCTTGTTTTTGCTGACTGTATAGAGCTTCTCCATCTTTGGCTGCAAAGAATATAATCAATCTGATTTTGGTGTTGACCGTCTGGTAATGTCCATGTGTAGAGTCTTCTCTTGTGTTGTTGGAAGAGGGTGTTTGCTATGACCAGTATGTTCTCTTGGCAAAACTCTATTAGCCTTTGCCCTGCTTCATTCCATATTCCAAGGCCAAATTTGCCTGTTACTCCGGGTGTTTCTTGACTTCCTACTTTTGCATTCCAGTCCCCTATAATGAAAAGGACATCTTTTTTGGGTGTTAGTTCTAAAAGTCTTGTAGGTCTTCATAGAACCGTTCAACTTCAGCTTCTTCAGCGTTACTGGTTGGGGCATAGACTTGGATTACTATGATATTGAATGGTTTGCCTTGGAAACGAACAGAGATCATTCTGTCATTTTTTATATTGCATCCAAGTACTGCATTTGACTCTTTTGTTGACCATGATGGCTACTCCATTTCTTCTGAGGGATCCCTGCCCGCAGTAGTAGATATAATGGTCATCTGAGTTAAATTCACCCATTCCAGTCCATTTCAGTTCGCTGATTCCTAGAATGTCGACATTCACTCTTGCCATCTCTTGTTTGGCCACTTCCAATTTGCCTTGATTCATGGACCTGACATTCCAGGTTCCTATGTAATATTGCTCTTTACAGCATTGGACCTTGCTTCTATCACCAGTCACATCCACAACTGGGTATTGTTTTTGCTTTGGCTCCATCCCTTCATTCTTTCTGGAGTTATTTCTCCACTGATCTCCAATAGCATATTGGGCACCTACTGACCTGGGGAGTTTCTCTTTCAGTATCCTATCATTTTGCCTTTTCATACTGTTCATGGGATTCTCAACGCAAGAATACTGAAGTGGTTTGCCATTCCCTTCTCCAGTGGACCACATTCTGTCGGATCTCTCCACCAAGACCTGCCCATCTTGGGTTGCCCCACGGGCATGGCTTAGTTTCACTGAGTCAGACAAGGCTGTGGTCCTAGTGTGATTAGATTGACTAGTTTTCTGTGAGTATGGTTTCAGTGTGTCTGCCCTCTGATGCCGTCTTGAAACACTTACCGTCTTACTTGGGTTTCTCTTACCCTGGACGTGGGTTATCTCTTCACAGCTGCTCCAGCAAAGCGCAGCCGCTGCTCCTTACCTTGGACGAGGGGTATCTCCTCACCGCTGCCCCTCCTGACCTTGAACGTGGAGTAGCTCCTCTCGGCCCTCCTGCACCCACACAGCCACCGCTCTTTGGACGTGGGGTAGCTCCTCTCGGCCGCTGCCCTGACTTCAGGCGGGAGGTAGCTCCCCTTGGCCACCGCCCCTTGGGGCTGGGGTCCTCCTGGCTTCTGCCCCTGACCTCGGACGTGGGGTAGCTACTCTCGGCCGCACTTGTGCGCCGTCGCAGCTGCCCGCGCCCAAGGCAAATTAGAAGTGGTCAAACAGGAGATGGCAAGAGCAAACATTGACATTTTAGGAATCAGTGGACTAAAATAGACTGGAATAGGCAAATTTAATTCAGATGACCATTATATTCAGGTATAACTTAAGTCAAATCCCTTATGACTATGTTAGGTAGTTAGAATAAGAAACGGGAGTCCAAAATGGCGGTGGCTAAAAGACAAGGAAGAGAAAAGCCTGAGAAAATAGAGCAAAGGAAGGTCAAAGGAAGGTCTGAGGATCGGAGTGAGGACATCAGGTAGAACAAACAGGACTCCTGGCTAGCCCAATTTACATAGGGCAGGCCCAGGAGGGGAGAAAAGAAACACAAAAAGAGGAGCCCTTGCACTCTTCAGGGTCTGGGCCATTGCTGAGGGCAAGGGCTCCGGCCAAGGAATGCAGCCTGGCTAGGTTTTGCCTTCGGGGTGAATTCCTATGCTGATGAGGGGGAGGCTCATCCCAACCACTGGGGAACCACCCACTCCTCCATCTTTTGACAGTGCCTGATGAACTATAGAATGAGGTTCGTGACATTGTACAGGAGACAGGGATCAAGACCATCCCCATGGAAAAGAAATGCAAAAAAGCAAAATGGCTGTCTGGGGAGGCCTTACAAATAGCTGTGAAAAGAAGAGAAGCAAAAAGCAAAGGAGAAAAAGAAAGATATAAACATCTGAATGCAGAGTTCCAAACAACAGACTGGTTCCAAATAGGAAAAGGAGTATGTCAAGGCTGTATATTGTCACCCTGCTTATTTAACTTATACGCAGAGTACATCATGAGAAACACTGGACTGGAAGAAACACAAGCTGGAATCAAGATTGCCAGGAGAAATATCAACAACCTCAGATATGCAGATGACACCACCCTTATGGCAGAAAGTGAAGAGGAACTAAAAAGCCTCTTGATGAAAGTGAAAGAGGAGAGTGAAAAATTTGCCTTAAAGCTCAACATTCAGAAAACGAATGGCATCCGGTCCCATCACTTCATGGGAAATAGATGGGGAAACAGTGAAACAGTGTCAGACTTTATTTTTGGGGGCTCCAAAATCACTGCAGATGGTGACTGCAGCCATGAAATTAAAAGATGCTTACTCCTTGGAAGGAAAGTTATGACCAAGCTAGATAGCATATTGAAAAGCAGAGACATTACTTTGCCAACAAAGGTCCGTCTAGTCAAGACTATGGTTTTTCCTGTGGTCATGTAATGATGTGAGAGTTGGACTGTGAAGGAGGCTGAGCACCGAAGAATTGATGCTTTTGAACTGTGGTGTTGGAGAAGACTCTTGAGAGTCCCTTGGACTGCAAGGAGATCCAACCAGTCCATTCTGAAGGAGATCAGCCCTGGGATTTCTTTGGAGGGAATGATGCGGAAGCTGAAGCTCCAGTACTTTGGCCACCTCATGCGAAGAGATGACTCATTGGAAAAGACTCTGATGCTGGGAGGGATTGGGGGCAGGAGGAGAAGGGGACGAAAGAGGATGAGATGGCTGGATGGCATCACCGACTCGATGGACGTGAGTCTGAGTGAACTCCAGGAGTTGGTGATGGACAGGGAGGCCTGGCATGCTGTGATTCATGGGGTGGCAAAGAGTCAGACACGACTGAGCGACTGAACTGAACTCAACTGAACTAGAGCTGTCCTGCCACTTCTGGGTGTGTCTTTTGGCTTATAGATTGAGGGTTAAGGTTTACTTGAATTTGACTTGTCATCCTGGACCCAACTGATTTTAATCGGTTTATGTTATGCCCTTGTGCTATGTCATTCTGTCAAAGGTTGTGCTCTGCCCCCTTCCCTCCTGTTTCATGCTCTTTTCCTCAGCCCCATCCGGGCCCACAATGTTGCCTCTACAATTTTCTTGAGGGACAACCAGAAAATAGATGGCCCTTGGGAGGGAAATACTGTATAATATCCAATCCCTCTAGATAGTCAAGCCTTCATCTTCTATGTTTCCTACAACATGTACAGCATCTCCCATCTCCCAGTGAACCCACTAGGGCGGGCGACAGGCATACAATGCTGGCTAGAAGTCCATCAGTTGGGCTTCCAGGGATAATGTTTGCCACTTTGGGAGTTAGCCCTGCAGGCTGTTTGGGCCCAAACCCTTACCACCCTTCTCCTAAAGTTACATACCCCTGGATCAAATCTCCACTCCACTTTTATGGAACATTTGGTCTGTTGCCTCTTAACAATTTGTTCTTAAGCCAATTACTAATTCCTACAATCAGGACCCTGGGCCCTTTTAGGCTCCACGGAGACTATTATTAACATACCTTAATGCCAGATAACCCACTCCTTGGTCATTACCTCTGTTATTACCTAAAGTGGGTCTATGACAATGAAACGTTTACCAGTGGAGACACCCTAACCTGCTCTTACGAAGGACTAGGGGAAGAAATCAATGACTTGCAATCCCTTAGAGCAGTAAGAGGACAAGGCTTATGACTGTTTCACCGTTTCCCAGCCTTAGGGCACAAGCTTGGATTGCTTTACATCATGATATCTATTCCCATCCACAGTGGACAAACCAGCAATGAGTTAAGATTACAACCTCTTAATCCTACCCAGCACTGGTCATGCTGGAGACCTTGGGGATGCCCAACTCCAGTCCGAGGGTCCCAGGAGGTCAACCTGCCTTGACCTGCCTAGGGATCTGGTCCTCAAAAGGTTGTCACGCCTCAACCTGCTTGGGGATTCCATCTTTAGGAGGCTGTCACGCCTCAGCCTGCCTGGAGATCTGCGCCCTGACCCGGGGACGCCTGGCTCTCAGGTTGCAACAGTACTGGGTAGGATAAGCTTCAGGAAGACTCACCCCTAAGGAAGTCCACCCGTGGAAATAGAAGGAAGCCTATTACTTATGGGACTGTGCCTAGTCTCAGCAATAACTCAGGAGCCCAACGAGAACCCCATTGCCTTTCTGGAAAGGCTAAAAGAGGCCCTCCTAAAGTTTACCAATCTGGACTTAGACTCTTACGAGGGACAGGTGATTTTAAAGGACAAATTCCTGTCCCAATGTGCATCAGATATCAGAATTAAGTTACAACAGCTACAGCAGCCGGACCCTGCTTCCTCTTTAGATGAGATGATCCAGACAGCCACCAATACCTTTTATAACAGAGAACAGGAGAAGGAGGCCAAGGCCCAGGAAAGGGAGAAAAGGAAAGAGACAAGGCATGCCCAGATGCTGGCCACCCTCCAGGGGAGCCCTATGGCAAACCCCGAGTCCTTAAAGGACAAGGCACAAGGCAAATGCCTAATCTGTAGACAGGGAGGGCATTGAGCCAAAGAGTGTCCAAACCATGACAAGTCTCCTAAAACAGCTTGCTACAAATGCCATCAACTGGGACATTGGGTGGCACTCTGCCCTTGGGACCCAAGAGCCTCAAGGTCAAGCGCCAAGCCTTCCCTCACGATGGTTCAACAGGACTGCAGCAGCCTGCTCCAGCCAGCCCGCCTGTCACAGATAACCATCATGGGGCTGGAGCCAAGGGTGCAACTGGATGTGGCAGGTAGGTCCGAATTTCTTGGTTGACACGGGGGCTACCTACTCTGTCTTGATCTCCTACTCCGGAGCCTTCTCCTCCCACACCTGTACCATTTTGGGTGCTACAGGAAAAATAACAACTAAAAGATTGACCCAAGCACTTCTTTGTTGCTGGGATGGACAAATATTTTCCCACCAGCTTCTGGTGGTCCCTGAGTGTCCCTACTCCCTTACTGGGAAGAGACATACTTACTAAACTGGGGACCACCCTTGTGATGGGAAGCTTTTCAGCCCCAGAGCCCTATAGCTTCTGGTTACTACTGAAGAACCCATTACACCTTCTCTAATAGAGAGGGATCAAAAACTATAGGAGGACAAAATTAACCCCCAGGTGTGGGACCAGGGAATTCCTGGATGAGCCCACCAAGCTGAACTGGTCACCACTGTCCTCCAAGATCCCACTCGGTTTCCTAACGGGAAACAGTATCTCAGAAGAGAGGCTCGGGAGGGACTACAGCCTTTAATAAATAAATTCCTTGCTTGTAGGCTTTGGTCCCCACCAATTCACCATGTAACACCCCAATCCTCTCAGTAAAGAAAAAGTAAAGAAAAATTATTAATGGTTAATGGTTCAAGATTTCCAGATCATAAACAAAGCTGTAGTTCCCCTCCATCCCACAGTACCCAATCCCTATGTAATCTTGGGAGAAACTCCACCCAGTACCAAGTGGTTTACAGTCTTGAACCTCAAAGATGCTTTTTTTTTTTTTTTTGCATGCCACTGGCTAAAGAATCCCAATATCTTTTTGCCTTTGAGTGGGAGGCCCCAGGAGAAAAACACAAACAGATGACAGTATTACCTCAGGGGTTCAGAGATAGCCCCCACCTGTTTGGACAGGCCCTTAGCCGGGATCTCCTATATCTGGACGTAGATAACCTACTAATTTGCTCTCCAGATGAGAAAAATGCCCAACAACATGCAATTCAGGTTCTAAACCTTTTGGCAAAAAGGGGATATAAAGTCTCCCGTGCTAAGGCACAGATGGTTGAGACAAAGGTCACTCTCACCTGGGAGTTCAGATTACACACGGGTCTAGGAGGCTGTCCTCTGATCGGGTACAAGGAATCCTCCAGGTGCCCTCCCCCACGACTCAAAAACAATTGCAAGCTTTCCTGGGGCTAACTGGGTATTGTAGAATCTGGATACCCAATTGCCCAGCCCTGATATGAAAGTTTAAAGGGACGGGATGATTTGATCCCACTGATGTGGGGAACTCCTCAAAAGAAGGCAGAGACTACACTAAAACAGGCCTGAACTCAGGCACCTGCCTTGAGGTTGCCAGACCCATTCCAACTTTACATCCATGAAAGAGAGGGAAAATAGCCTTGGGAGTGTTAACTCAAAGGTGGGGTCTGGGCCCAGCCTGTAGTTTACTTATCTAAGAGGCTCGATCCAATGAACCGAGGCTGGCCCCACTGCCTTCGAAATCTTGCGGCTACTGCAATCATGGTAAAAGATACTTTAAAACTCTCCTTTGGGGGCAAACTATTTTTACCAGCCACCAAGTGAAACAATGCCTAAATGGGAGAAGCCATTTATGGATGTCTGATCAAAGAATCCTCAGATATCAAGTAGTACTGATGGAAAATCCAGGCCTCACTACATTCCCTTGTGAGGTTCTTAACCCAGCCACCCTCCTACCTACCCCCAAGGGCTCTGTCCCCTTTCACTCTTGCCTAGAAACCTTGGACCACTGGACAAAACCCTGAGAGGGATTGTCAGAAGATCCTCTGAACAATCCTGAGGAAATCTGGTACACTGATGGGAGCAGCTTTGTCTTAGATGGGAAAAGAAGAGCTGGGTATGCAGTAGTTTCCAATTTTGAGACCATAGAGGCTAAGCCTCTGCCACCAGGCACTTCAGCCCAATTAGCTGAGCTCATAGCCCTGACTCGAGCTTTAGAGCTGGGAAAAGGAAAAAGAATAGCCATTTACACTGACTCCAAGTATGCCTTTCTGGTGCTACATGCACATGCGGCTATCTGAAAAGAAAGGGGCCGCTTGACCACCCGAGGGTCCCCAATCAAATATGGTGATCAGATCCTTCGACTCTTGGAGGCAGTCCATCTGCCCACTGAGGTTTCAGTCTCCCACTGTAAAGGACACCAAAAAGGGAGCACGGAAGTGGCACGAGGGAACCAAGCAGCTGATCAGGCAGCTAGGGGAGCAGCATTACAGAACCATGAACTAATAGGGATTGCCACCCTAGTTCCACAGACTAATTTGCCAAAAGCTCCTTCATATACTGAAGGTGAGACTCTTAAAGCTAAGAGTGAGGGCTTTCAAGAAGATCATATGGGGTGGTTGCAAAAGGAGGGACTCCTTTTTCTGCCTGGGACCCTCCAATGGAAGCTGGTTAAGTCCTTACATGCCACTACTCATTTAGGAGAAAAGGCCCTCCAAAGAGTACTAGAAAGGTCCTTCAGAGGAACAGGCCTCCAAACAACTGTAAGACAGGTGGTCTCCTCTTGTCCCACTTGCCAATTAAACAACCCCCAAGGAGCTCGAAGACCCCAGCTGGCCCAGCCCATCCAACGACGTGAGACCTACCCAGGAGAGGACTGGCAGATGGACTTCACCCAGATGTCAGTTTCTCAAGGGTATAAATACCTATTAGTCATGATAGATACATTCACAGGATGCATTGAAGGCTTTCCCACCTGAACTGAGAAGGCTAAGGAGGTGGTAAAAAAACTGCTCCATGAAATCATCCCAAGACTTGGTCTGCCCGGGTCATTACAAAGTGACAATGGGACATCATTTACTTCTAAGGTCAACCAAGGGGTCTCTAAAGCATTGGGCATTACTTATTATCTCCATTGTGCCTGGAGGCCTCAGTCTTCAGGAAAAGTAGAAAGAGCCAACCAATTCTTAAAATCAGCGATAAAAAAGATAACCCAGGAGACCTCCATGGGGTGGAAGGAGGCTTTACCAATAGCTCTCCTCCACACCCATATTGCCCCTAAGGAACAGGTTGGTCTTGGTCCTTATGAGATGCTATATGGGAAACCTTTGGTTTATGTCAATGACCTCTTCCTAGATCCAGAGGCTCAGACGCTCCAGTCTTATACCATGGCCATTGGGCAACTCCAACAGGATATATGCTTTTGGGGTATGAACCAGGACCCAAAAGATTCTAAGGAGTCATCACTATATGCTCCAGGGACTCAAGTCCTAATTAAAGTCTGGAAAAATGGGTCCCCAAAGGCTCAACTCCAGCCCTCATGGAAGGGCCCCTACCCTGTAATACTTTCTACCCCCACAGCAGTTAAGGTACCAGAATGTGACTCCTGGATTCACTACTCACGAGTCAAGCCGTGGAAGAAAACAGAAGAGGACACTCAATACACCTGTGAGCCCCTGGGAGATCTCAGATACCTATTGAGGACTACAGATGAGTGCCATTCTAATGAACACCCCCAAAATCAATACACCTGTGAGCCCCTGGGAGATCTCAGATACCTATTCAGGACTACAGATGAGTGCCAGCCTAATGAACACCCCCAAAATCTAGTTTCTGGGGATAAGATTTCTCAGGACAGCTCTAAAGAGCCAACACAGCTTGGTAGGGACCGTACTCCAGAACAGGCAGGAAATAAATCTTCTGATCCCTGAACAAGGAGGGACTTGAGCCATCCTGGAGATGGGAATTTGGAATTGGCTAATGCCCCTACTGTGTTGTTGGGTGTCGTCATTATAGACATGCCTGATCCGGCCAAGTCTGCTCCTGCCCCTAAAAAGGGCTCTGAAAAAACTGTGACCAAGGCCCAGAAGAAGGACGGCAAGAAGCGCAAGCACAGCCCGAAGGAGAGCTGCTCCGTGTATGTGTACAAGGTGCTGAAGCGAGTCCATCCGGACACCGGCATCTCATCCAAGGCCATGGCAATCATGAACTCCTTCGTCAACGACATTTTCGAGCGCAACGCTGGTGAGGCATCGCGCCTGGCGCATTACAAGTGCTCAACTATCACGTCCTGGGAGATCCAGACCGCTGTGCGCTTGCTGCTACTTGGGGAGCTGGCCAAGCACGCCGTATCCCAGGGCACTAAGGCTGTCACCAAGTATACCGGCTCCAAGTAAATATAATATGCCTAGCCGCTGTTAACGGAGAAGGCAATGGCACCCCACTCCAGTACTCTTGCCTGGAAAATCCCATGAATGGAGGGCTGTAGTCCATGCAGTCGCTAAGAGTCGGACACGACTGAGCGAGTTCTCTTCACTTTCACTTTCAATGCCCCTACTAGTCCTTGTTATACCATATTGATGCTGCTTATGATTGTTCCATGTATTATCAATTGTCTAACCTGTTTTGTCTCTGCCCAGGTCGACAAGCTACAACATGCAGTGCCAGTTCAACAAAGATATAAAACTACAGCTGACCATGGAAAATATCACTCACCCTTAAATGGACACCGCTATAAGGACTCTGAGGTCTGAGACTAGCAAGAAAGGGAGGCCCAATACCACTTGCCATCCCAGTTCAGCAGGAAGTAGGCAGAAAGACCTCAACACCCCTATTCCCAAAGAATTGTGCCTCCCATCTCTTGAGGGGGGAATGCTAGGTAGTTAGAATAGGAAACAGGAGTCCAGAATGGCAGTCGCTAAAAGACAAGGAAGGGAAAAGCCCACAAAAATAGAACAAAGAAAGGTCAAAGGAAGGTCCGAGGACCAGAGTGAGGACCTCAGGTAGAACAAACAGCACTCCTGGCCAGCCAAGGGGAGGAAAAAATATATAAAAGGAAGGGCCAAACGGCCAGGGCTCTCTCTCCCGCGTGCTAGCATGATCTCCCACTCTCTTCTCTTCACGTCTTTGGGTCCGCATGTCCTCACGCCTCGAGAATGGATTCTCCTGTTATTTTCTAAATAAAATAGAGCTGTAACATGGAGCTGTAACTCTGATTTGTCTGAGAGCTGTAAAACCATCTGTCCAAGACCTGAGAGCTGTGACGCGCCGAGGGCTTTAACGTCCGTCACTCCAAATCTTTGTTGTGATGAGACAAAACCGAGGAGCATACACTCGCCTGACAGTTATACACTGGAAGTGACAGATTCAAGGAATTAGATCTGATAGAGTGCCTGAAGAATTACAGACAGAGGTTCATGACCTTGTACAGGAGGCAGTGATCAAGACTGTCCCCAAGAAAAAGACATGCAAAAAGGCAAAATGGTTGACTGAGAAGGCCTTACAAATAGCTGAGAAAAAAAGAGAAGTGAAAGGCAAAGGAGAAAAGGAAAGATATACTCATTTGAATTCAGAGATCCAAAGAATAGCAAGGAGAGGTAAGAAAGCATTCCTCGGTGATCAATGCAAAGAAATAGAGGAAAACAATAGAATGGGAAACACTAGAGATCTCTTCAAGAAAACTAGAGATACCAAGTGAACATTTCATGCAAAGATGGGCTCGATAAAGGACAGAAACAGTATGGACCTAACAGAACCAGAAGATATTAAAAAAAGAAGTGGCAAAAATACACAGAACTATACAAAAAAGATTTTCATGACCCAGATAACCACGATGGTGTGATCACTCACCTAGAGCCAGACATCCTGGAAGGCAAAGTCAAGTGGGCCTTAGGAAGCATCACTATGAACAAGGCTAGAGGAGGCAATGGAATTCCAGTTGAGCTATTTCAAATCCTAAATGATGATGTTGTTAAAATGCTGCACTCAGTGTGCCAGCAAATTTGGAAAACTCAGCAGTGGCCACAGGACTGAAAAAGGCCCTTTTCATTCTAGTCCCAAAGGAAGCAAATACCAAAGAATGTTCAAACTACCGCACAATTGTACTTATCTCACACACTAGCAAAGTAATACTCAAAATTTTCCAAGCCAGGCTTCAACAGTAGGTGAACCATGAACTTTCAGATGTTCAAACTGGATTTAGAAAAGGCAGAGGAATCAGAGATCAAATTGCTGACATCCACTGGATCATTGAAAAAGCAAGAAAATTCCAGAAAAACATCTACTTGTGCTTTATTGATTCCACCAAAGCCTGTGACTGCGTAGATCACAACAAACTGTGGAAAATTCTTAAAGAGATGGGAATATCAGACCACCTTACCTGCCTCCTGAGAAATCTGTGTGCAGATCAAAAAGCAACAGTTAGAACTGGACATGGAGCAACAAACTGTTTCCAAATTGGGAAAGGAGTTCGCCAAGGCTGTATATTGTCACCCTCCTTATTTAACTCATATGCAGAATACATCATGTGAAATACCAGGCTGGATGAAGCTGAAGCTGAAATCAAGATTGCCAGGAGAAATATCAATAAACTCAGATATGTAGATGACATCACCCTAATGGCAGAAAGTGAAGAGGAACTGAAAAACCTCTTGATGAAGGTGAAAGAGGGGAGTGAAAAAGCTGGCTTAAAACTCAACATTCAGAAAACTAAGATCATGGCATCTGGTCCCATCACTTCATGGCAAACAGATGGGGAAACAGTGGAAACAGTGACAGACGTTATTTTCTTGAGCTCCAAAATCACTGCACATGATGACTGGAGCCATGAAATTAAAAGACACTTGTTCCTTGGAAGAAAAGCTATGACCAACCTAGACAGCATATTAAATAAAATGCAGAGACATTACTTTGGCAACAAAGGTCCGTCTAGTCAAAGCTATGGTTTTTCCAGTAGTCACGTATGGATGTGAGAGTTGGATCATAAAGAAAGCTGAGCACAAAAGAATTGATGCTTTTGAACTGTGGTGTTGGAGAAGACTCTTGAGAGTCCCTTGGACTGCAAGGAGATCCAATCAGTCCATTCTGAAGGAGATCAGCCCTGGGATTTCTTTGGAAGGACTGATGCTGAAACTGAAACTCCAACACTTTGGCCACCTGATGTGAAGTACTGACTCACTGGAAAGGACCCTGATGCTGGGAAAGATTGAAGGCAGGAGAAGAAGAGGACAACAGAGGATGAGATGGTTGGATGGCATCAGTGACTCAATGGACATGAGTTTGAGCAAGCTCCAGGAGTTAGTGATGGACAGGGAAGCCTGGCGTGCTGCCGTCCATAGGGTTACTTAGAGTCAGACACGACTGAGCGACTGAACTGGACTCCATCAGTCAACAATTCAGTTAGGTTAAATAACGTTAAGAACACAGAATTGGGAATTACCTGACTTGCAAAGAAAGTGTTTACCCAGTCATTAGAATTGCTCGCTTTCTCAACATCTGGGAAGGCACTACTAAGAGTTGAGTGATTATTATACCACTTGCTCTTGCATTTAGAGAGTACCTGGTCTATGGAGTTAAGATGAAGGGTAAAAATGACAATTCCATAAAAATAAAGATATGATCAAAGACCCGTGTATTGATGACAGGTGAAGAGAGAGATAAATGATTCTGAAATATTATATATAGGTTTGTTAGTAATTTAATCTTATATATGGATATGCATTTTACTTCTGAATATTTTTTGCTATAAATTGTGTAAAAATACATGCTCTAGATATTTTTTCCACTTTTTTCAACGAAATGTACTTCAATATATTAAGCAAAAGAAGACTTGAGTAGCCAAACAAAATTTATCATCTCTCTGGGGCTTCCCTGGTGGCTCAGATGGTAAAGAATCTACCTGCAATGCAGGAGACGACCTAGGTTCCATCCCTGGGTCAGAAGGATCCCCTGGAGAAGGGGATGACTACCCACTCCATTATTCTTGCCTGAAAAATCCCATGGACAGAGGAGCCTGATGGGCTACAGTTCATAGGATCGCAAAGAGTTGGACATGACTGAGCAACTAAGCACTTATAATTTCAAATTGTATAGAAACACTGCATTCCAATTATGTTTATAAACATTGCACTGTTTCCCCATCTATTTCCCATGAAGTGATGGGACCAGATGCCATGATCTTCGTTTTCTGAAGGTTGAGCTTTAAGCCGATTTTTCCACTCTCCTCTTTCACTTTCATCAAGAGGCTTTTAGTTCCTCTTCACTTTCTGCCATAAGGGTGGTGTCATCTGCATATCTGAGGTTGTTGATATTTCTCCTGGCAATCTTGATTCCAGCTTGTGCTTCTTCCAGCCCAGCGTTTCTCATGATGTATTCTGCATAGAAGTTAAATAAGCAGGGTGACAATATACAGCCTTGACATACTCCTTTTCCTATTTGGAACCAGTCTGTTGTTCCATGTCCAGTTCTAACTGTTGCTTCCTGACCTGCATACAGATTTCTCAAGAGGCAGGTCAGGTGGTCTGGTATTCCCATTTCTTTCAGAATTTTCCACAGTTTATTGTGATCCACACAGTCAAAGGCTTTGGCATACTCAATAAAGCAGAAATAGATGTTTTTCTGGAACTCTCTTGCTTTTTCCATGATCCAGCAGATGTTGGCAATTTGATCTCTGGTTCTTCTGCCTTTTCTAAAACCAGCTTGAACATCTGGAAGTTCACGGTTTACATATTGCTGAAGCCTGGCTTGGAGAATTTTGAGCATTACTTTACTAGCATGTGAGATGAGTGCAATTGTGTGGTAGTTTGAGCATTCTTTGGCATTTCCTTTCTTTGGGATTGGAATGAAAACTGACCTTTCCCATCACTTCATGGGAAATAGATGGGGAAACAGTGGAAACAGTGTCAAACTTAATCTTTTTGGGCTCCAAAATCACTGCAGATGGTGACTGCAGCCATGAAATTAAAAGACGCTTACTCCTTGGAAGGAAAGTTATGACCAACCTAGATAGGATATTCAAAAGCAGAGACATTACTTTGCCAACAAAGGTCTGTCTAGTCAAGGCTATGGTTTTTCCAGTGGTCATGTATGGATGTGAGAGTTGTACTGTGAAGAAAGCTGAGTGCCGAAGAACTGATGCTTTTGACCTGTGGTGTTGGAGAAGACTCTTGAGAGTCCCTTGGACTGCAAAGAGATCCAACCAGTCCATTCTAAAGGAGATCAGTCCTGGGTGTTCTTTGGAAGGACTGATGCTAAAGCTGAAACTCCAATACTTTGGCCACCTCCTGCGAAGAGTTGATTCATTGGAAAAGACTTTGATGCTGGGAGGGATTGGGGGCATGAGGAGAAGGGGACGACAGAGCATGAGATGGCTGGATGGCATCACCAACTCGATGGACGTGAGTTTGAGTGAACTCCGGGAGCTGGTGATGGACAGGGAAGCCTGGCGTGCTGCGATTCATGGGGTCGCAAAGAGTCGGACAGGACTGAGTGACTGAACTGAACTGAACTGAAACATTCATTTGATAGACTTGGAATAGTATATCAACATCTCAGAAAGAAGAGTTACTCCCAACACAGTGAAGCTGTTTTCTCAAATTCAGGCATTACTTTCACGTATCAATGCTGTTATGTGCTTGATTTACAGCAGAATCCACTACATGTTTTCCTAAAGTTAATCTACGTTTAATATTAGATGGTGAAAAAAGAAAACAAATATAGTATGTGCCGTAAGGCTATGTAGATGGGGTCAGGAGGGAGAAAGATACTTTTCTGTGGGGAGAAAGAAAACAGTGCACAGGCTCATTGTCAGGGAATTGTATTTAGGAAGGTGTCCCAGTGAAAAAGGGAGATGAACTGAATTTTCTTAAAAGCACGCATCCTTTTAGGGGAAGAACACTGACTGAAACCGCCCACCCTGGTCAGGCACCATAGTAACCGTTTGCATGAGTTGTTTTAGGACAAAAGATCCTGGTAAAGAACATGGAGCTAACAAGCCACCACCAACCAGAAGAGATCAGGAAAGGTCAAAAAATCCTCCTTGCTGGCATCCATCTTGGCTGAGCAATGCGTGCACCACCAGGAAGGGCTCTGAGTCAGAATGATTGGTCAGAGACAACCTGGAAACTAATCCCACCACCATAAAATCCGAGACTGCGAACCACGTGGCAGAGCTGTTCTCCTGGATTCCCTTACCCTGCTGCTCTCCACCAAGGCACTCCTTCCTAATAAAATCTCTCGCTTTGTCAGCCCAAGTGTCTCCTTGGATAATTCATTTCCGAGTGTTAAAGCCCACTTTCGGGCTCTGGAAGGGGTCCCCTTTCCTGCAACATACCTACCTCTTAGTGTGTTATACCCCTTAGGACACTCCTCAGGACTCCAGTCTGAAAACTTGAGGCATTTTTCAGCCATGATTTCTTTGGGTACTTTTCCAGTCTCTCTTTCTAGGACTCTAATGGCTTAAATGTTAGAACTCTTTATTATAGTCCAGCAGATCTTTGTGGCCCTTTTTTTTTTTTCCCCTCAGTTCAGATTGGGTACTTTATATTGTTCTTTTAATCCACTGATTATTTCCTCTGTGACCTCCATTCTGCTGTGGAATCCTTCCACTGAGCTTCTTATTTTGCTAATTGTGTTTTTCAGTTCTAAAATTTCCTTTTAGTGACAACCTAGAGCAAATGGACAACTTTTTAGAAACAAAAAGCCCACCAAAACTGAATCAAGAAGAAACAGATGATTTGAACAGACCAGTCCCTAGAAGTGAAAGTGAATCTGTAATAATAATAATTTTTTTTTAAACTCCTAACAAAAGTCCAGACCAGGTGGTTTCACAGGCCAATTCTACCAAACAAACAAAAAAGAACTTACACCAATTCTTCTCAAACTTTTCCAAAAGACTGAAGAGGAGGGAATACTCTCAAAGACAGTCTGTGAAGCCACCATCAAACTGATACCAAAACTAGAACAAAGATACCACCAAAAAAAAAGAAAATTATAGGTTAATATCTTTGATGAATATAGATGTAAAAATTCTCAACAAAATACTAGCAAATCAAATCCAACAAGTCACAAAAAAGATCATATACTATGAACAAGTGGAATTCATCCCAAATCCACAAGGGTGGTTCAACATTTGCAAATCAATCAGTGTCACACACCACATTAACAAAAGTCAAAAACCACATGATCATCTCAATAGATGCAGAAAAAGCATTTGACTAAATTCAACATCCATTCACAATAAAAACAAAACAAACAAAAACAAAAAAAACACCTCTTACCAAAGTGGGACTAGAGGGAACATATCTCAACATAATAAAAACTATTTATGATAAACCCACAACTGGTATATTACTCAACTATGAAAAGCTAAAAACCTTCCTGCTAAAATCTGGAACAAGACTAGAATGTCCACTCTCACCACTTCTATTCAACATGGTATTGGAAGTCCTAGTCATAGCAATCAGAGAAGAAAAAGCAAGAAATGTATCCAAATTGGAAGAGAAGTAAAATTGTCACTATATGCAGTTGACATGATACTATATATAGAAAACCCCAAGAACTCCACACAAAACCTACTATATCTAATAAACGAATCCAGCAAAGTAGGAGGATACAAGATTAACATTCAAAAAATTGGTTGCATTTCTTTATAGTAACAGTGAAATATCAGAAAGGGAATGTTAAAAATTAATACCTTTTAAAAATAACACCAAGAAACAAAATCCTAGGAGTAAACCTGACCAAGGAGGTGAGAGATTTATGTGCTGAGACCTATAAAACAGTAAAGAAAATTAAAGAGGATTCAAAGAAACTGAAAGATATCCCATGCTCTTGGATTGGAAGAACTAACACTGTTAAAATGGCACTACTGCCCAAAGCAATCTACAGAGTGAATGTGATCCCTAACAAAACATCTATGATAATTTTCACAGAACTAGAACAAATAATCCAAATATTTATATGAAACCATAAAAGACCCAGAATTACCAAAGCAATCCTGGGGTAGCCGGGGGGAAAACAAAGCAGGAGGCATAACTCTCCCAGACATCAGAAAATACTGCAAAGCTAAGGTAATCCAAATTCAGACTTAAATTGAAGAAAGTAGGGAAAACCACTAGACCATTCAGGTATGACCTAAATCAAATCCCTTATGATTATACAGTGGAAGTGAGAAATAGATTTAAGTGACTAGGTCTGATAGATAGAGTGCCTGATGAACTACGGAATGAGGTTCGTGACATTGTACAGAAGGCAGGGATCAAGACCATTCCCATGGAAAAGAAATGCAAAAAAGCAAAATGGCTGTCTGGGGAGGCCTTACAAATAGCTGTGAAAAGAAGAGAAATGAAAAGCAAAGGAGAAAAGGAAAGATATAAGCATCTGAATGCAGAGTTCCAAAGAATAGCAAGAAGAGATAAGAAAGCCTTCCTCAGCGGTCAATGCAAAGAAATAGAGGAAAACAATAGAATGGGAAAGACTAGAGATCTCTTCAAGAAAATTAGAGATACCAAGGGAACATTTCATGCAAAGATGGGCTCAATAAAGGACAGAAATGGTATGGACCTAACAGAAGCAGAAGATATTAAGAAGAGGTGGTAAGAATAAACAGAAAACTGTACAAAAAAGATCTTCATGACCCAGATAATCACGATGGTGTGATCACTCACCTAGAGCCAGATATCCTGGAATGTGAAGTCAAGTGGGCCTTAGAAAGCATCACTACGAACAAAGCTGGTGGAGGTGATGGAATTCCAGTTGAGCTCTTTAAAATCCTGAAAGATGATGCTGTGAAAGTGCTGCACGCCATATGCCAGCAAATTTGGAAAACTCAGCAGTGTCCACAGAACTGGAAAAGGTCAGTTTTCATTCCCATCCCAAAGAAAGGCAGTGCCAAAGAATGCTCAAACTACTGCACAATTGCACTCATCTCACATGCTAGTAAAGTAATGCTCAAAATTCTCCAAGCCAGGCTTCAGCAATACATGAACCGTGAACTTCCTGATGTTCAAGCTGGTTTTAGAAAAGGCAGAAGAACCAGAGATCAAATTGCCAACATCCGCTGGATCATGGAAAAAGCAAGAGAGTTCCAGAAAAACATCTATTTCTTTTATTGACTGTGCCAAAGCCTTTGAGTGTGTGAATCACAATACACTGTGGAAAATTCTGAAAGAGATGGGAATACCAGACCACCTGACCTGCCTCTTGAGAAATCTGTATGCAGGTCAGGAAGCAACAGTTAGAACTGGACATGGAACAACAGACTGGTTCCAAATAGGAAAAGGAATACGTCAAGGCTGTATATTGTCACCCTGCTTATTTAACTTATATGCAGAGTACATCATGAGAAACGCTGGACTGGAAGAAACACAAGCTGGAATCAAGATTGCCAGGAGAAATATCAACAACCTCAGATATGCAGATGACACCACCCTTATGGCAGAAAGTGAAGAGGAACTTAAAAGCCTCTTGATGAAAGTGAAAGTGGAGAGTGAAAAAGTTGGCTTAAAGCTCAACATTCAGAAAACGAAGATCATGGCATCCGGTCCCATCACTTCATGGGAAATAGCTGGGTAAACAGTGGAAACAGTGTCAGACTTTATCTTTTTGGGCTCCAAAATCATTGCAGATGGTGACTGAAGCCATGAAATTAAAAGACGCTTACTCCTTGGAAGGAAAGTTATGACCAACCTAGATAGGATATTCAAAAGCAGAGACATTACTTTGCCAACAAAGGTCCGTCTAGTCAAGGCTATGGTTTTTCCTGTGGTCATGTATGGATGTGAGAGTTGGACTGTGAAGAAGGCTGAGCGCCGAAGAATTGATGCTTTTGAACTGTGGTGTTGGAGAAGACTCTTGAGAGTCCCTTGGACTGCAAGGAGATCCAACCAGTCCATTCTGAAGGAGATCAGCCCTGGGATTTCTCTGGAAGGAATGATGCTAAAGCTGAAACTCCAGTACTTTGGCCACCTCATGAGAAGAGTTGACTCGTTGGAAAAGACTCTGATGCTGGGAGGGATTGGGGGCAGGAGGAAAAGGGGATGACAGAGGATGAGATGGTTGGATGGCATCACTGACTCGATGGACGTGAGTCTGGGTGAACTCCGGGAGTTGGTGATGGACAGGGAGGCCTGGCGTGCTGCGATTCATGGGGTCACAAAGAGTCGGACACGACTGAGCGACTGAACTGCATTGATGTATAACTGAGTCACTTTGCTGTACAGCAGAGATTGGCACAATATTGTAAATCAATTATACTTCAACAAAAAAATTTTTTTAAAGAAACAAAAATAAACACGAGAAAATTTCCTTTTGGTTTTTCTTTGCATCTTCTATTCCTTTGCTGGGACTTTCTATTTCCTTGCTGAGTCTTTCTATCCTTTCTTTCATCTCAAATGTGATAATCCTGTCTGCTTTAAAATGCTTGTCAGATAATTCTAACATCTCCCTTATCTTACTGTCAGCATTTATTAATGTTTTTTTTCAGTCTGATGTCTTACTGGTTCTGGGTATAAAATTGAAGAAGTTGGAATCTGCACATTTTCACATTACGGTCAGACATTCCAGATCTTATCCTGCTGGCTCTCTCTGATTCCGCTCTGGTGGGGAGGGGAGATACTGCCAGGTGGGGACTGAAGTCCAAGTTCCTTACTTGGGCTCTGTTAACACAGGTGGGGTGGCAGGGAGGCTTCATTGCTGCTGCCAATGGTGGGACTTCCTTATATAAGGCCCTGTCCTGGCTGACAAGTATAAATGGATTTAAGCTAGCTCATTTGTCTCTGGCTCCTAATTTATTTTTATATGAGTTTGGAAATTTGAAAAACAAGCTGCATTCTGATACATCCCACGTATAGAGGTAGCACCTACCGGACTTAAACTTAGAAACTGAAGCTGAAAATAGGGAGCATGAAAAATAGCTTTGGCTTCTCTGGGTTTTCCTCACTCCTAAGAATTATTTCCAATCCATTTCTTTTCCTATATTTTCCTGTCCTCATTCAGCTTTGTCATGCCCTCTATATATTCGCTCCTCCTTGACTTGTGGGCTTTGTTCTGGTTCCCTGCCTGCTATGATCCTGTTTGAGTTTTGGAAATCAGTTGCTGTGCCCTTCAGCCCTATTCCTTCAGGAAATTAGCCCTGAAGAAGAGAAAATACACTTTTGTTGCAATTATGCAACCAAATTGCCTACCACACAGATCCAGTAATGAGACTGCCTGCCTACACCTCTTTCCAGATTCACACCACCGGCAGTGAATTGGTAGCTTGTCAGGGGCTTCCCTGGTGGCTCAGTGGTAAAGAATTCATCTGCCAACACCTGCCAATGCAGGAGATGCAGGTTTGATCCCTGGGTTGGAAAGATCCTCTGGAGAAGGAAATAGCAACCCACTCCAGTATTATTGCCTGCAAAGTCCCAGGGACAGAGGAGCCAGGAGGGCTAAATAACAGCAGCAGTAGTCAGGATTCCACCTTCTGATCCAGACTTACCCAAATCCCCTTATACTTTATTCTCCAACATTCCCCCCCATGACTGTGTGTGTTGTTGTATGCTTAGTTGCTCAGTTGTGTCCAACTGTTTTCGACCCCATAGACTGTAGCATGCCAGGCTCCTCTGTCCGTGGAGATTCTCCAGGTGAGAATACTGGAGTGGGTTGCATGCCCTCCTCCAGGGGATCTTCCCGACCCAGGGATCAAACCCAGGTCTCCCGCATTGCAGGCAGATTCTTTACCATCTGAGCCACCAGGGAGGCCCAGACTGTAGCTCCCTGAATATGCTGTGGCCTCTGAGGCCCTACATACAGTAAAAGTATAATTTATCCTAAACTTGGAAAAAGGAAAAATGCTGTTTGCCTCCCTGACATCATGGCAGAGTAGTTTCAATAGGCCCACGTGGCTCTCACAGGGTACTCTCAAATCTGACCTTGTGGTCCTATTTGGCCAACCACCCAGTACGGCCTGATCCCCAGTCTCATGGAGTCCACAGATTAGCGAGGAAAAGAAAATTAAAATAAATAACTGCACAAATGATTATTTTAAAACAATTACTATGAGTATCAGAAGGTAGTCAGTCAGTCCAGTCACTCAGTCGTGTCTGACTCTTTGTGACCCCATGGACTGCAGTACACCAGGCCTCCATGTCCGTTACCAACTCCCAGAGCGTACTCAAACTCACTTCCATTGAGTCGGTGATGCCATCCAACCATCTCACCCTCTGTCATCCCCTTCTCCTCCCACCTTCAATCTTTCCCAGCATCAGGGTCTTTTCCAATGAGTCCGTTCTTTGAAACAGGTGGCCAAAGTATTGGAGCTTCAGCTTCAGCATCAGTCCTTCCGATGAATATTCAGGGCTGATTTCCTTTAGGACTGACTCATTTGATCTCCTTGCAATCCAAGGGACTCTCAAGAGTCTTCTCCAACACCACATTTCAAAAGCATCAACTCTTCGGCGCTTACTTTTCTTTATGGTCCAAATCTCACATCCATACATGACTACTGGAAAAACCATAGCCTTGACGAGACAGACCTTTGTTGGCAAACTAATGTCTCTGCTTTTTAATATGTTGTCTAGGTTGGTCATAGCTTTCCTTCCAAGTAGCAAGCGTCTTTTAATTTCATGGCTGCAGTCACCATCTGCAGTGATTTTGGAGCCCCCCAAAATAAAGTCTGTCACTGTTTCCATTATTTAATTGCAGGGACAAATATCAATAACTTCAGATATGCAGATGACACCACCCTTAATGGCAGAAAGAAAAGAAGCACTAAAGAGCCTCTTGATGAAAGTGAAAGAGGAGAGTGAAAAATTTGGTTTAAAACAACATTCAGAAAACAAAGATCATGGCATCCAGTTCCATAACTTCATGGCAAATAGATGGGGAAACAATGGAAACAGTGACAGACTTTATTTTCCTGGGCTCCAAAATCACTGTAGATGGTGACTGCAGCCATGAAATTAAAAAACGCTTACTCCCTGGAAGAAAAGTTATGACCAACCTAGACAAAGAAAAGTAAACCGATGGGACAGCATATTAAAAAGCAGGGACATTACTTTGCCAACAAAGGTCCGTCTAGTCAAAGCTATGGTCTTTCCAGTGGTCATGTGTGGATGTGAGAGTTGGACCATAAAGAAAGGTGAGCACCAAAGAGTTGATGCTTTTGAACTGTGGTGTTGGAGAAGAGTCCCTTGGTCTGCAAGGAGATCCAACTAGTCCATCCT
This sequence comes from Bos grunniens, assembly GCF_055505025.1. Classification (NCBI taxonomy): domain Eukaryota; kingdom Metazoa; phylum Chordata; class Mammalia; order Artiodactyla; family Bovidae; genus Bos; species Bos grunniens. The sequence continues at coordinate 55,697,989 of NC_141183.1, read as the reverse complement.
AAAGGAAATCAGTCCTGAATATTCATTGGAAGGACTGATGCTGAAGCTGAAACTCCAATACTTTGGCCACTTGATGCGAAGTACTGACTCATTGGAAAAGACCCAGATGCTGGGAAAGATTGAAGGCAGAAGAAAGGGATGACAAAGGATGAGATGGTTAGATGGCATCACTGACTCTATGGACATGAGTTTGAGCAAGCTCCAGGAATTGGCGATGGACAGGGAAGCCTGGCGTGCTGCAGTCCATGGGGTCACAAAGAGTTGGACAGGACTGAGCAACTGAACTGAACTGATTTAGGAGTAACCTGACCCTCACACAGCCCTGCAGTTTTGTTTCCTAGCTGTAAGAGGAGTTATTCAGTACACCCTAAGATAAAAATGACCTACACACACACACACACTTGCATCCATTTTTCCCTTCCCTTTCCCAAACCTCTAATTGCCTGTTTGAAACGACTGTTCTCATGTTAACAACACAGAATTAAGCTGATGACAAATTACCAAGAAAAAAAACAAAATAAAAAACATTTACTATTGTATTTTAAAGGATGACGTAAAGCGCTAGAGGGGGGAAAAATCTCAAATGCTAACAATATTTACGCAGTGTCTAAATTTTTTCCAAATTTCCAATATGTCTATAATATACGTAATTTTAAAGGAAAAATAATTTTAAGAACAAATCTGTGAAAATGGAAGCCCACAGCTTCCAATGACCATCTGACCGTTCTTAATCTGATTTGGGGCAGATGCAGCAGTCTGAAAGGCAAGGTCTTTTGTTGGGGAAGGAAGAGATGGGCGGGGCAGGAAGAGCAGTCCTCTGGTTATTTCTCTGTAGCGTCTCAGTCCTGTCGTACAATCCAAGTCAAATCAATGCATTAAGCGCCTCTTCCTTTCTGCTTGTCCCCAAAACGGAAAGACAGGCGTAGCGGGGCGAAACGGAACACCCCGGACGCGGCTCCAGGGATGCCGCTGGGGCCGATCTGCAGAGGGCGCCCGGAATGCTGCCAGCCGCTCAGCCCGCCCAAGCTTCTCCTCAAGCCCCGCCCTAGCTTCTCACAAGCCCCGCCCACCCGAATCCCCGCTCCGCCCCCGCTCAGACCCCCGCCCCCTCCCCCGCCCGGCTTTGCTCCGCCCGCCCCAGTCACGTGGTGAGGCGCCGAGACCAGCCGGTAGCTGATGCAGTCGCAGGGTATTCATCATGGAGCTGGCCCCGCGAAACTGTCCTGTGCCGCTGCTGCTGCTGCTTTTGGGCCTGAGCACGGGTAGGTTCGGGCAAAAGATGCTTCAGCGCCCGGTGCCTCCTTCTGTCCTCCAGGGATGAGAATCAGTTAGTGGGTTTGTGCTTTTTAAACCGTATTCCTTTCCCCCTGTTTCTACCTTGTGGAATTATTTTGCTTTTGAAACTCACTCAGTTTTTTAAATTCAGAGTTATTTTTCTACTTTTTTTCTGACTCTGGGTATTCTGATGCTTCCTTTCTTCCCTGCGCATAGTTAGAAGCAGTTTTGCAACATGTAAGGTTTGGAGAAGCTGATGATCAATGAAGTTTCCACTATCTAAGGGCCACCTCCCTCTTCCTGCCGTGATTGGCTGCAAAATGAGATTATAAAGTTGTTGTTGTTGTTGTTTTAAGCTGAAACACTGTCCAGAAGACTCTAAAAAATAATACCACAAATGGGACACTTTATTGAGAGTAAGACTTTCTCCCTGTACCTAATCAGAACAGGCAAGATAATATCTTCCCTCATTGCAGTCCTTTTTGACAAAAACCAGTTCGTGTTTAATATGATGACTTGCAAGTTGATTTTCAGTCTTTTCTTCAAGCAAAATGACTCCTGATCTGAATCAAGAACTGAGAATTACAACTGGCCACAGACTTGTCTTGTGATCTGAGTTGCTTAACTTGTTTGCCCTTCTGTAAAATGGGGATCATATGACCCTTCTGCTTGTGCCTGGGAACTGTCCAATAGGTTGCCCACCAGATTTTAAGTGGTCACTGGCAGGGAGGCTTCCCTGGTGGCTCAGCAGTAAAGGATCTGCCTGCAATGCAGGAGATGCGGGTTCGATCCCTGGGTTGAGAAAATTCCCTGGAAAAGGAAATGGGAACCCACTCCAGTATTCTGGCGATGGCACCCCACTCCAGTACTCTTGCCTAGAAAATCCCACAGACAGAGGAGCCTGGAAGGCTGCAGTCCATGGGGTCGCTGAGGGTCCGACACAACTGAGCAACTTCACTTTCACTTTTCACTTTCATGCATTGGAGAAGGAAATGGCCACCCACTCCAGTGTTCCTGCCTGGAGAATCCCAGGGATGGGGGAGCCTGGTGGGCTGCTGTCTATGGGGTGGCACAGAGTCGGACACGACTGAAGTGACCTAGCAGCAGCAGCCAGTATTCTTGCCTGGGAAGTTCCGTGGACAGAGGAGCCTGGTGGGCTATAGTCCATGGGGTCCCAAAAGAGTTGGACCCAACTTAGGGTCTAAACAGCAACAACCAACACTATCAGGAAAGGGAGGAGTGCCAGAGTGTAAGTTAAAACAGACCAAGCCTTATCTGCCATTTTCAAGGAGACTGGAATTTTGTGTTACTTGGTGTGTACTATCTTACAGCCGAATCTATAATAAACATTCCAGCCTTTCTGTTTTGCTCATCAGACCACTTTCTGGTTGCCTTAATCTCCATCCTTATTAAGTTTCAAAACAACATTGTCTCCTCACCTACTCTTCTTATCTTGGGGACCAGTTTTTGTCCTTTTACTTGCCACAGAGGCATGAAATTCAAAAAAGAGGAAGTAGAGGCAGAAAACTCTGGTAACCCAGGATCATGCTTTCGTCACGGTTTAACATTAGCCTTTTTTACCCACAGAGTGGTATTTGAGAAAAGAAAAGGTGTCACAGCTTGGAAGTTGTTACGTTAGCAAAGGTGACATAGTTAATGTATTTAACCTACTCTTTTCTGATACATATTTTGCAAATGCTAAAAAAGTTAACTTTGGTTAACTCTAAATTGGAGGAAAATGGGAGTTGTGGGATTAAATAATATATGTATAGCTTCTATAAATTTTCTGCCAAGTTGCCTCCTCAGAAAATTTTGTGCCAGTACGCACTTTTGCGCACAGTGGTGAGGCCAGTCTCCTGACTCGTGCAAATAGAGCTGCTGCCATCTGTCAAATAAGCAAAGGTTTTTTAGTGACCTCATTATTGCTTTAATTTTCATATCTTTGAATATTAGTGATTTTTTTCATGTATTTATGACATTCGTATTTCTGTTTTCATGAATTATTTTCTTGTGGCATTTATCCATTTAATTATTAGGATCTTTTGTTGTTGTTGTTATGACTACTGTTATTTATTGAATGCCTACTAAGTGCTAGGAATTGTCAACTATCTTGATTGTTGCAAAGATCATATTTTTTAATTGATCTAATGATTAAGGAAGTACCCTTCTTCATATTTATTTCTGATCTTTATTTGTTGTTTTGCCTTTTATTTTCATTGTATGGAAATGTAACAAGTTTCTGTCCTCAACGCTCGCTAATTTGCTCTATAGTCCCTGGGAGTCTGCTTAAATCGTTTCCCCATCCAGAGGTCAAAAAAACATTCAACTCTATTTTCATATTTTTTTCACATCTAAATTTTAAAAATGAAATATTTGATCCACTGGGAATTCATTTTAGTTAATAGTGTTAAGAGAGGATCTATATTTCTATTTTTTTTTTTTTTTGCTTCAAGAAAGCTAACAGTTGCCCTGGCATAATATACTGAGTAATTTTGCCCCACTAACTTGTCGATGCCTCTTTAACTGTATACTAAATGAGAAACCAAAATCAATGTGATGCATTTTGAGATGTTTTTTCTTTTTTCCCCTAAATGTAAATCTCTCTCTCTCTTTTAAACAATTATGAGCATGTTTCATGCCTTCCTGTTAAAAATCCAAACATTACAGAGGGTGTAGAGGAAAATGTGAAAGCTTTCAGCCCCCTGGGCCTCTGTTAAGTTGGGTTTGTTTTTTCATAAGCTGAAAGTTTATTCAATCTAAGTTGATTTTTTTTTTTTTTATCTCCACAATGTATTGAAGTAAATACATAAACATAAACCAAATGACCTGCAGCCTAGCCCAGCCATCCCTTCTAGGCTTGGCATTTACCTGGACATGGACATTCTTCAGGAAAACCATGTTTGTGTTTCAGGAGCTGTCATCAGCCAGCCCCCGGAAGACAGCAAGGAAGTCTGGGGTTATGTGACTGTCCGGAAGGATGCCCACATGTTCTGGTGGCTCTATTATGCCACCAGCTCCCACAAGAACTTCTCAGAGCTGCCCTTGATCATGTGGCTTCAGGTAAAAGTAGTTTTACTGCCTGACCTGAGGTTGAGGCCAGGTTTCCCCAACTTACCATCTTGCTCACCTTTAAAGGCTCACAGCTCAGCAGCGAAGAACTGATGTGGTTTAGCAGTGAGGTAGGGGTCTCCTAGACTTGAGGATTCAGCATCCTTCTGAGGCAGACAAAGGCAGTGTTATTGCCAAGGAAGCCAAATCAGAGAGTGAGAGGTTCTGGCCTTTTTCTGGGGTCCTTTTGTACTAAGCCCAAACCAGACAGGGGCAGGAACCCTTACCGGATGCTCTTAAAGTCACATTTGACAATATGTTGATACAAAGTGTTTCTGGAAGGTTCCAAAGCAAAAACTGAGCTACCCTGACCAGCCTTTCATCTCCCTGCCTACCTAGTCCTTTCCTCGACCTGAATTCCTTGCCCTAGAAAAATTGATATTTTGAAAGAACTTAGCCTTTTGTATCAGTGTTGAGTGTTGGGCCCTCTCCTCCGTAAAGTGCATTTGCATTTTAATCTTGAGCTCTGGTGGTAGGATTGAAGACTAGAAACTGGTTGAAAGTTCTTTGAGGGGCAGGCAAAGGATCCTTCCTTCCATTTCTAAAATATCTCTCAGAAGTTGGCCTACACCCACCTGGAATCCACAATCTAGGGAGGGGTTGAGGAACGAAGTCTTGCTTCAACTTCTGGAAACTACAGGCTCGTCCTGGCTGGGATAACGGGTTGCTTACCAGTATGTGGGGGTGCCCTGGTCCTCATCCCCATGAGATGTAAATGTCAATTCATCCCAAAATGTTGTTATTCCTAAGCAGCTTCCCAATTCTCCCAGCTTTGCCAATGGATACAGACTTTTTTTTTAAATTGATTGATGATTCCTTTACAGTATTGTAAAGGTTTGATTTCTGTCATACCTAATATGAATTAACCATCAGTGTACATATGTCCCCTCTCTCATGAATCTCCCTCCCACCTCCTACCCATTCCCACCTCTCTAGGCTGCTACAGAGCCCCCGTTTGAGTTCTCTGAGTCTTATAGCAAATTCCCATTGGCCGCCTATTTACATACGTTAGCGTGTACGCATCCATGCTACTCTGTCCATTCATCTCACCCTCTCCCTCTTCTCCCCACCCTTGTCCATAAGTCTGTTCTCTATGTCTGCATCTCCATTCCTGCTCTGCAGACAGATTCGTCAGTGCCATCCTTCTAGATTCCATGTATATGCATTAATATATGATATTTGTCTTTCTCTTTCTGACTCACTTCACTCTGTATAATAGGCTCTAGGTTCATCCACCTCATTAGAACTGACTCAGATGTGTTCCCTTTTCTGGCAGAGTAGTATTCCGTTGCGGAGAAGGCAATGGCACCCCACTCCAGTACTCTTGCCTGGAAAATCCCATGGACAGAGGAGCCTGGTGGGCTGCAGTCCATGGGGTCGCTGAGAGTCGGACACGACTGAGCGACTTGACTTTCACTTTTCACTTTCATGCATTGGAGAAGGAAATGGCAACCCACTCCAGTGTTCTTGCCTGGAGAATCCCAGGGACGGAGGAGCCTAGTGGGCTGCCGTCTACGGGGTCGCACAGAGTCGGACATGACTGAAGCGACTTAGCAGTAGCAGTATTCCGTTGTGTATATGTAACACGGCTTCTTTATCCATCTTTATCCATCTGGCGACCAGGTCGCTTCCATGTCTTGGCTATTGTACACAGTGCTGCAGTGGACACTGGGGTACATGCGTCTTTTTCAGGTTTGGTTTCCTCAGGGTATATGCCCAGGAATGGTATTGCTGGGTCATATGGTGGTTTTATTCCTAGTTTTTTAAGGACTCTCCCTACTGTCTTCCATAGTGGTTTTATCAGTTTACATTCCCACCAGGAGTGCCGGAGGGTTCCCTTTTCTCCACACCCTCTCCAGCACTTGAGGTTTGTGAATTTTTTGTTGATGGCCATTCTGTCTGGAGTGAGGTGATATCTCATGGTAGTTTTGCTTTGCATTTCTCTGACAATGAGCGATGCTGAGCATCTCTTCATGTGTTTATTAGCCCTCTGGGATACACAGTTATTGATGAGATACTGAAGATGAACAGTTTGCAGGGAGGGGCCTTTCTCTCTTAGGATTATGGCAAGTATTCTCTCTGGGAGCTCAGCTGAGGGTGCAGGTAGAAAAATACCTCCAAAGAAGAAGGCATCTGTGTGGCCCGGGGGACTTCTGCGCCTCCCGGGGGGCTGGAGATGGAGACACGGCAGGGCTGTCAGCGAAGTCCATGCAGTGGGCACATCCAGGTCTGCCTTACTGCCCCTCATAGCCAAGGCAAAACACTTCCCTTTTTCTGGGCTTTGGTTTTCTAATCTGGGAGATTTCAGTGGTTTTCAAACGTTTTATTAATCAGCAGAACTGTTTCCACTCCAAGTGAAAGCTTACAGACCAGCCAAAGCAGAAGGAAGCAGTGCTGGGTGGAGGTGGGGGGCGGAGCGCCAAGCCCACCCACTCAGCCTCCCCTGGTCCTGCAGCCCCTCAGGCACTTTCTGGGCTTCCGGGAGCAGCGTGAAAACCACTGAATTTCAGAAACTGCAGACCTTTTCCTTTTGGTTGAGCGCAGAGTAGGGCAATTGTTTTATTTGAATGAGTTGCCAACATTTAAAAATCAGGACATTTCCTCCTTTTTTCCAAAAATGTAATGACCCGGGGGCTGAACTTGCCTTCCCAAAGCTGAGTGGTGGGGACCCCCCTTGCCGACCAGCAGGAGCTCCTGACGAGCGGCCACACCTGACCTCTCTGCTCCCTGAGGTGCGCCTCTGGCCCCTGGAAACCATCCGGTTTGTGACCTTTGATTACTGTGAGCTGAGATGCTATTTGATGGTTTTCAGCTGGCTAATGAACTGGCTCTCCATCCCCCAGAAACCCAAGGGAAGTCAAAAAGAGTAGGGATAAGAAAGAGATAATTAATGCAGGTTCAAAGAGGCTCTGTTTCAGCAGCCTGCTGAGAACGTGGACACTGGCTTCTCTGGGCGGGCCTTTGAGAACTGAGGTCGTGTCTTCTGAGTGGAGTAGCTCTGAGTGATGTCGGGCGCTGCTTTAAACACACTTTCAAGTCATTTAAAGTGTTTCAGTTTGTCCCCTGACACATTCGCCACAGAGTCATTGCACAGCCCTGGGCCGTGACAGTGCCCCATCGCAAAGTTCTAGGCAGAAACGATTTTGCAGTAGTACAGTCTTGAGTAAAACAAAACAGGAAAATGGGATTTCTCCCACAAAGACCACACCCCTAAGGTTCCAGCCTCCCTCCCTTTCACTATGGTTCTATCCCAGCCTAGCAAGTCCACCGGAGAAGGCGATGGCACCCCACTCCAGTACTCTTGCCTGGAAAGTCCCATGGATGGAGGAGCCTGGAAGGCTGCAGTCCATGGGGTCGCGAAAAGTTGGACACGACTGAGCGACTTCACTTTCACTTTTCACTTTCATGCATTGGAGAAGGAAATGGCAAACCACTCCAGTGTTCTTGCCTGGAGAATCCCAGGGATGGGGGAGCCTGGTGGGCTGCCGTCTATGGGGTCACACAGAGTTGGACACAACTGAAGCGACTTAGCAGAAGCAGCAGCAGCAGCAAGTCCACTAGGGAAAAGGGGCCCAGCTTTCACTCAAAGGACCCTTACTCTTTTTTTCCTGTGTGTGTGTAAATTGAAGTATAGTTGGTGTACAATATTATATAAGTTACAGGTATCAGTTCAGTTCAGTTCAGTCACGTCCGAGTCTTTGCGACCCCATGAATTGCAGCATGCCAGGCCTCCCTGTCCGTCACCAACTCCCAGAGTTCACTCAGACTCACGTCCATCGAGTCGGTGATGCCATCCAGCCATCTCATCCTCTGTCGTCCCCTTCTCCTCCTGCCCCCAATCCCTCCCAGCATCAGAGTCTTTTCCAATGAGTCAACTCTTCACATGAGGTAGCCAAAATACTGGAGTTTCAGCTTTAGCATCATTCCTTCCAAAGAACACCCAGGACTGATCTCCTTTAGAATGGACTGGTTGGATCTCTTTGCAGTCCAAGGGACTCTCAAGAGTCTTCTCCAACACCACAGGTCAAAAGCATCAGTTCTTCGGTACTCAGCTTTCTTCACAGTCCAACTCTCACATCCATACATGACCACAGGAAAAACCATAGCCTTGACTAAGACGGACCTTTGTTGGCAAAGTAATGTCTCTGCTTTTGAATATGCTCTCTAGGTTGGTCATAACTTTCCTTCCAAGGAGTAAGCGTCTTTTAATTTCATGGCTGCAGTCACCATCTGTAGTGATTTTGGAGCCCAGAAAAATAAAGTCTGACACTGTTTCCACTGTTTCCCCATCTATTTCCCATGAGGTGGTGGGACCGGATGCCATGATCTTCGTTTTCTGAATGTTGAGCTTTAAGCCAACTTTTTCACTCACTCACTTATACAATATCATAATTCACAACTTTTAAAGATTATGCTCGATTTATGGTTCTAGAAAATATTGGCTGCGTTCCCTATGTTCCACAGTGTATCCTTGTAACTTACTTATTTCACACGTGTCGTTTGTACCTCTTAATCCCCTTCCCCTGCATTGCCCCTCCCCTCTCCTCTTTCCCTACTGATAACCACTGGTTTGTCATCCATAGCTGTGAGTCTGGTTCTTTTTGTTATGTTCAGTAGTTTGTTGTATTATTTAGATTCCCCATTAAAGTGACATCATGCAGTATTTGTCTTTCTCTTTCTAACTTACTTCACTTAGCATAATACCCTCCAAGCCCATTCATGTTGCAGCAGATGGCAAATGTTTGTTCTTTTTGTGGCTGAGTAGTATTCCGTTGTATATATGTACCACATCTTCTTTATCCGTTCATCTGCTGATGGACACTTAGGCTGCTTCCATATCTTGGCTATTTATAAATAAGGCTGCCATGAACATTGGGTTGCATGTATTTTTTTGGATTCGTGTCTTTGTTGTTTTTAGATGTATACCTAGGAGTGGAATTGCTGGATCATGTGGTAGCTGTAGCTTTAGTTTTCTTGAGAAACCTCCATACTCTTTTCCACAGTGGCTGAACCCATTTATATTGCCACCAACAGAGTACAAGGACCCCTTTTTTCCATATTTGTTCTTTTTGCTCTTTTTGATGATTGCCATTGTGGCAGGTATGAAGTAATTTCTCATGAGGGTTTTGATTGGCATTGCCATGATTGTTAGCAATGCTGAGCATCTTTTCATGTGCCTACTGGCCATCTGCGTTTCCTCTTTGGAAAAATGTCTGTAACGTTCTTTTGCCCATTTTTAAATCAGTGTCGTTTTTGATATTGAGCTGCCATGAGCTGTTTATATATGTTGGGTATTAACCCCTTTTTGGTTATATCATTCACACGTATTTTCTCCCGTGCAGTAGTCTTTTCATTCTGTCAGTCGTGAGGACCCTCGCTCATTTCACTGTGTGTCGCATTCATTTTTCAATGCTGTCACATAGTTTCTCATGGTTTATGACCCTAGTGTCACATTCCATCGTTAGGTGATCGTGGTTTACTAACCCATTGCCCTGCTGGGGGACATTGGAGTTCCACCCTTTTGCTGTTCTAGATATGACTTTAATGAACAGCTCCCTCTGACTTGCGAGCTTTTTACTGCTGCATTAGGAAATCTTAAGATATAGAGTGCGTATAATTAGAGAGATTTATAGCCTCTCAGTTTTGTAATCGTTAGCTTGGCATAGTTTCAGCACATTAGGTAGTTTCATAACATCTTTCCCTGTCGGGGTCCTTTACATACCCCTGAGCCCTGACTCTGTGTTGTTCCTTTTTCTCCTTTCGATTTCCCTCTGTAGACTGGCCTGGCTTCTGTTTTGCTGAGCTGTTTCCTTCCATCTTTGCGTATCTCCCTTTCCTATCCATCTTGCACAGGGAGACAGTATCCTTTTACTTGAGGCTGGTTGTTGGGCCTCCCAGCCTCTGAGGTTTTATCCAGAAAAGCACCAACCATCCTTTTCCCCTCACTGTCTCCTGAAGGACCTCCTCCCTTCTCTTAGACCTGAGAACCTCTGCCTCTTATATTCTGAGGCTCTAGCCCTGAGCTTCTGCCCGGAATCCTGCCTCACCCCGGCCACCCAGGGGACTGAGTGCTTCCTGCCCTGGGACTTCTGTGTTTGCTGCATTGTATCCTGGGGATCATCCTGATCAAACTGCCCCTTGGTCTGGGTCCCTTGTAAATCCTCAGGGTCACAAGGCCAGTCCCAGTGGCAGCCCTAATTACATGTCCCCTCCACGGGCCCTACTGCTCATCTTCAACGGGAGAGTGTTTGGATGAGATGTCTTGAACTCAGCGAACCCCACATCAGGCCGTGGCTCAAGCTCAGAGAATCAAAGATAGGAAAGCACCCTCTGGGAACGCTTGACCTGGGCACTTCCTATCAGCAAAACTTCCAGCAGTTACCAGGGGGCTCAGTGAGTCCAGATGTCCCTGGTGACCCTGTGAGGGCCCTGTCGGGCTCCTGGGCACAAGGCTTTCCTGTGTTCCTCATTTCTTTGATTATAGGAAACTGCTTTCATTCAGCCTCCATACTCTGAGTTCCAGTGGGCAGATTCAAGCAGTTGATAGTTAGGGAAGGGAAGGGGTGCGAGACCAGGGAGAAACAAACCATCAAGAGCAGCCTTGGGGTAACACCCTGTTTCATCATCAAAGGATGTTGTTATATTTCAGTCACTAAGTCCTGTCCCACTCTTTGCGACCCCACGGGCTGCAGCACACTAGGCTCCTCTGTCCTTCACTATCTCCCGGAGTGTACTCCAATTCACGTCCATTGAGTCACTCATGCTATCAAACCATCTCATCCTCTGCTACCCCCTTCTCCTTTTGCCTTCAGTCTTTCCCAGCATCAGGGTCTTTTCCAATGAAATGCATCTTCACTTCAAGTGCCAAAGTATTGGAGCTTCAGCTCAGCATCAGTCCTTCCAGTGAATATTCAGGAGTGATTTCTTTTAGGATTGACTGGTTTGACTCCTTGCTGTCCAAGGGACTCTCAAGAGTCTTCTCCAGACCACAGTTTGAAAGCATCGATTCTTCAGTGCTCAGCCTTCTTTATGGTCCTGTTCTTACACTGTACATGACTACAAGAAAAACCATGGCTTTGAATCTACAGACCTTTGTTGGCGAAGTGATGTCTCTGCTTTTTAATACGCTGTCTGGGTTTGTCATAGCTTTTCTTTCAAGGAGTAAGCATCTTTTAATTTCATGGCTGCAGTCACCATCTGCAGTGATTTTGGAGTACAGGAAAATAAAATCTGTCACTGCTTCCATCTTTTCCCCTTCTATTTGCCATGAAGTGATGGGACAAAATGCCATGATCTTAGATTTTTTTAATACTGAGTTTTAAGCCTGGTTTTTCACTCTCTTCTTTCACCCTCATTAAGAGGTTCTTTAGTTCCTCTTTACTTTCTGCCATTGGAGTGGTATCATCTGCATTTCTGAGGTTGTTGATATTTTTCCCAGCAGTGTTAATTCCAGTTTGTGATTCATTCACCCTGGCATTTTGCGTAATGTACTCTGCATAGAAGTTAAATGAACAGGGTGACAGTATACAGCCTTGTCATACTCCTTTCCTAATTTTGAACAAGTCAGTTGTTCCGTGTCCAATTCTAACTGTTGCTTCTTGACCTGTGTACAGATTTCTCAGGAGACAGATAGTATGGTCTGGTATTCCCATCTCTTTAAGAATTTTCAACAGGTGGTTGTGATCCCCATAGTCAAAGGCTTTAGCATAGTCAATGAGGTAGAAGTAGATGTTTTTCTGAAACTCCCTTGCTTTCTCTGTGATCCAGTGAATGTTGGCAGTTAATCTCTGGTTCCTCTGCCTTTTCTAAATCCAACTTGTACATGTGGAAGTTCTTGATTGATGTACTGCTGAAGCCTAGCTTGAAGGATTTTGAGTATAACCTTGGTAGCATGTGAAATGAGTGCAATTGTGCAGTAGTTTGAACATTCTTTGGCATTGCCCTTCTTTGGGATTGGAATGAAAATTGACCTTTTCCAATCTTCTGGCCACTGCTGAGTTTTCCAAATTTGTTGATATATTGCATCATCTTTTAGGATTTCAAATAGCTCAGCTGAAATTCCATCTCCTCCACTAGCTTTGTTTGTAGTAATGCTTCCTGAGGCCCACTTGACTTCACACTCCAGGATGTCTGGCTCTAGGTTAGTGACCATACCATCATGGTTGTCTGGGTCATTAAGACCTTTTTTGCATTGTTCTTCTATGTATTCTTGACCTCTCTTCTTAATCTCTTTTGCTTCTGTTAGGTCCTTACTGTTTCTGTCCTTTATTGTGCCCAAACCTTGCACGAAATGTTCCCTGGATATCTCCAGTTTTCTGAAAGAGATCTCCAGTCTTTCCCATTCTGCTGTTTTCCTCTCTCTTTGCATTGATTGCCTAGGAAGGCTTTCTTCTCTCTCCTTGCTGCTCTTTGGAACTCTGCATTCAAATGGATATATCTTTCCTTTTCTCCTTTGCCTTTAGCTTCTCTTCTTTTCTCAGCTGTTTGTAAGGCCTCCTCAGACAACCACTTTGCCTTGTTGCATTTCTTCTTCTTGGGGATGATTTTGATCACTGCTTCCTGTACAATGTTATGAACCTCCATCTATAGTTCTTCAGGCACTCTGTTTACCAGATACAATCCCTTGAATCTATTCATTGCCTTCACTGTATAATCATAATGGATTTGATCTAGATCATTCCTGAATGGCCTAGTGGTTTTGCCTGCTTTCTTCAATTTAAGTCTGAATTTTACAGTAAGAAGCTCATGATGTGAGCCACAGTCAGCTCCCAGTCTTGTTTTTGCTGACTATATGGAGCTTCTCCATCTTTGGCTGCAAAGAATGTAATCAGTCTGATTAGGTTTTAACCTTTTGGTGATGTCCATGTGTAGTTAACTCTCATGTTGTTAGATAAAAATGTTTGCTCTTGGCAAAACTCTGCTAGCCTTTGCCCTGCTTCATTTTGTACTCCAAGGCTAAACTTGCCCATTACTCCAGGTATCTCTTGACTTCCTGCTTTTGCATTCCTGTCCCCTAAGATGCAAAGGACATCCTTGTTTGGTGTTAGTCCTAGAAGGTCTTGTAGATCTTTGTAGAACCAGTCAACTTCAGCTTCTTTGGCATCAGTGGTTGGGGCATAGACTTGAATTACCATGACTTTGAATGGTTTGCCTTGGAAATGAACTGAAGTCATTCTGCCTTTTTTTTTTTTTTTAATTTTTTTTATTTTTAAACTTTACAGTATTGTATTGGTTTTGCCAAATATCGAAATGAATCCACCACAGGTATACATGTGTTCCCCATCCTGAACCCTCCTCCCTCCTCCCTCCCCATACCATCCCTCTGGGTCGTCCCAGTGCACCAGCCCCAAGCATCCAGTATCGTGCATCGAACCTGGGCTGGCGACTTGTTTCATACATGATATTATACATGTTTCAATACCATTCTCCCAAATCTTCCCACCCTCTACCTCTCCCACCGAGTCCATAAGACTGCTCTATACATCAATGTCTCTTTTGCTGTCTCGTATACAGGGTTATTGTTACCATCTTTCTAAATTCCATATATATGTGTTAGTATACTGTATTGGTGTTTTTCTTTCTGGCTTACTTCACTCTGTATAATAGGCTCCTGCCTTTTTTGAGATTGCATCTAATTACCCCATTTTGGACTCTTCTGTTGACTATGAGAGCTGCTCCATTCTTTCTAAGGGATTCTTGCCCACCATCATAGATATAATGGTCTTCTGAATCAAATTCACCCATTCCCATTCATTTTGGTTTACTGATTCCTAAGATGTCCATGTTCACTCTTGCCATCTCCTATTTGACCACTTCTAATTTGCCTTGATTCATGGACCTAACACTCCAGGTTCATATGCAATATTCTTTACAGCATCAGACTTTATTTTCACCAGCAGGCACATCCACAGCTGAGCGTCATTTCCACTTTGGCCCAGTCTCGTCATTCTTTCTGGAGCTATTAGTAATTGCTTTCCACTTTTCCCCGGTAGCATATTGGACACCTTCTGACCTGGCAGGATCATCTTCCAGTGTGATATATTTTTGCCTTTTCATACTATCCATAAGTTTCTCAGCAAGAATACTGAAATGGTTTGCCATTTCCTCCTCCCATGAACCACATTTCATCAGAACTCTTCACTGTGAACCACCTGTCTTGGCCCTGCCTGGCATGGCTCATAGCTTCATTGAGTTACACAGGCCCCTTTGCCACGACAAGACTGTGATCCATGAAGGCGTCATCAGAGATTACATACGACAGTACCTTTGAGCTATTTTGCTTATATTGAAACACCCTCCAGGTAGGAGAAGGTGATGATTAATGATAGTATGCCGCCCTCCAGCATGTAGACTCCAGACCAGTTGGACCTGAAGGTTGATGAGGTTGACTCCTTACCTTACCACCAACCCATGAGAAGAGTGTCCATGAGCTGATCACACCCTCTTTGAACAATTTCGGTTAATATAAAACTTGTCACTGTCTTCCCCAAGTTGGGATGCTTGGTTTTGAGGGCATTAGCCTGCTGTGTCCCCCATTACCTGGCGAAGTGATAAAGCTGCCCTGTTCTACTTCACCCACAACTCTGTCTCTGAGATGTGATTCAGCACTGGTGCACAGAGAAGCTGAGCTTTCAGCATCCCTTGCTCAGTGGACCAGCTGTGTCCTGTGTGTAAGGTTGACGCAGCCGTTGCTGGGTCATAAATCATTAACAGTGAGTGTGGTCATTGCTGTAATGATGAAGGTTTAACAGACATTTTCTCTGAGTTTATTTTTGGTTCTTTCTTTCTTCCACAGGGTGGTCCAGGTGGTTCCAGCACTGGCTTTGGAAACTTTGAGGAAATCGGGCCGCTTGATAGGAATCTCCAGCCACGAAAGACCACTTGGGTACAGTGAGGAAGGCCCAGAACTCTCAGTGTCACGTGGCCTCTCGCAGACTGAGCCCCACCTGATCCCATCCCATCCCCAGGTTGAGGGGCCCCACCCCGCCCCCGCCCTCTTCCTCTGTATGCAGGGGGGGCCTTGGGTGCTTGTCCACAGGCCTCCTCTCCACCAGCTGCTTCCATTTCTGAAGGCAGCTTGTCCTACACCGGTCACCTTCCCAACTCCATGACCTTTCTCTCCACTTCCCTGCAGAAAGCTCCGTCTGCTCTCGCAGACACCTGGACTTGGCATTACCCAGGCGCTAGACCTTGCTACAGTCTCAGACACCAGAGTCCCACCCTCTGGCCACGACCTCCAGTCCTTTCTTTCTTCTCCTCCTCTCCTATCTCAGTGCTTGTCTTCCTCCAGACCTCAGACCCCTTGTCTTCTGCCCTTTTGATGCCTCTCTGGTTCTCTGACTCTGCACTGCGCCTTCATTCTCAGCTTCACCTCCTCACCCGCCCCTCTCTGACCAGATCCTGCCCCCCCGGCTCCGTTGTTCTTCTCCCTCCAGTCTGGGGTCCGTCCCGCTGTCCCCACGCTCGACCTCTGCCCCCAGGCTGCCGGATGCTGAGGGGCTCGGCGGGTGGGGGCTTTGCTCTGGGCTCGTGGCCACCCTCTGCTCTGTGCCTCTGCCCCTCCCCCATCTGCTGATGGACCCTTAGGTTATTTCCACCTTTTGGCTGTCGTGAGTAATGCAGGCAACATTAGCGTACAGATACTGGTTGCAGTTTCAGTTTAGCGGGGAATTTCTGGGTCCATTTGTAGCTCTGTGTTTAATACCCAAGGTTGTTAATATTTTTCATCCACCCCTCTTTCACTGCCTTTCAGGGGTGCGTTCAAAGGTCTCCCCCATTCCCACCCTGTAATCTACATGCCACACAAATGAAACTCTCCAATGCCAGTCCCTCCTTAGTTTACCATCTTTCAGGTTCCCAGAAGATCAGATCCAGTTTCCGACACAGAAGTTGGCTCCTGCTGCCCCCAGTCACACCTCCCAGCTCCTCTCCAGTGCCCTCTTCCTTCAGGCCTTTGCAAGGGCGATTCCTGGGCCTCGACTTCATTCCTGGGGCCACCCAGTCACACCCAGCTCACCATGTTTACCTGAGACGCACTGCAGGAACACCCCTGTCTCCACACTGGTCTTCAAGTGGATTTACTTTAGACTCAGGGTCTTTGCACAGGCTCTTCCCTCAGCCTGAAACATTCTTACACATGCTTCCAGGTGAAATATCACTTCCATTTGCAGTAGCAGAGTGCCCCCTCTGGCTTGTCCCCAAGCCTCCCATGACAAAGAGAGTCACGTGACTGGGGCAGAGAGCTGGAACAGGAAGTGAGGAGATGCTGGCCTTGGTCCTGATGCTGCCATTACCTATCCAACTTTGTGACCCTGGACAGGTCCTGGGCCTTTTCTGGGCTTTGATTTCCTAAACTGTAAAGGACATGGCTGGACTGTGTTATTACTAGGGATCCTTCAGGATATAAAAGTCTAAACTTTTGTGGGAAAGGTAGTAGAATAAATTCTGTTTTTGTAGTGTTCAGCAAAGCCAGCCAATGTGGAAACTGGATCCATCTTAAAGAAAACACATGTGTGGTCCAGACCTCCTCCTGCCTCGAGCTGTTGCTCAGACCGACACCACAGGGTTCTCCCTGTGCTAGCGCGTTACGTCCAGGACGTTTGTATTGCGTCAGAGTGACAGCCTGGATGCCTCAGTCCCCACGCATACGTGACTTTTTCCTTCTTGGCTCTCCTTTTCTTTGCTGTACTAGTCCGTGTCCCTAGTCCAGATTTTTTTTAAAACCCATTTTAATAACAGACCATAACCACACTGATATCCTCACATGTGTGGCTTTTGTTGAGCTCACAAAAGATGATCAAAAGATGGTTGGGGACTGGCTGGCTGATTGCAACATCTGACTTTCCTGGGGTGGCGTGTAGCTCCAGTCGGCCAGCCTCCTGTTTGTGGATAACCCCGTGGGTGCCGGATTCAGTTATGTGAACAAGACTGATGCATACGCCAGAGACCTGGCCACCGTGGTATCAGACATGATATTTCTCCTGAAGAGCTTCTTTGATTTCCACAAAGAATTCGAGGTAAGTGGGGCCTCAGAAACAGCTCAGCGAGGGGCTCGCAGTCATAGCACTGGATCCATCAGGTGCAAACACCCGCAAAGAGTTACACGCCCAGCTCATTCCAGAGAAAACCTTTTTGTACCCAGGGATCAGGTTGTGGGTTTCTGTCGTCTGTAAAGATGGTTTTAGCTTGAAAGAATGACCCTGCACCCAGTATTCTCCTGACACATAAAAACCAGATATGGGAGGAAAGATCAACAGAAGCAGATTTGTTTTGCCTGGCCATTACATGCAGTAGAAATTTGAAATGGATTCATGTGAATTAAAAGGCATTCAGGATATTTAATTCTTTATAAATTCTTTTTCTTCTAGAGGATTCCATTCTACATTTTCTCAGAGTCTTATGGAGGAAAGATGGCTGCTGGCATCGCTCTAGAACTTTATAAGGTAACAGGGAAGATGACTTTGTTGTTTGGTTCCAGACCGAAACTGATTATTTTACTTGTTGTACTCACCTGATAATTAAATATACTTTGAATAGGACCTTGTACATGGAAAGTAAGAGAAAGTCTGTAGAGGATGAGATGGCTGGATGGCATCACTGACTCGATGGACATGAGTCTCAGTGAACTCCGGGAGTTGGTGATGGACAGGGAGGCCTGGCGTGCTGCGATTCATGGGGTCGCAAAGAGTCGGACATGACTGAGCGACTGATCTGATCTGAATGACCATAAAAAGTTTCAAAAAGAATAGTGAAGTTGGCACAGTTCCAATATTAAACAAGCTATTCCGCTGAGTGAAGCAATGTGGTGCTGGCATAGCAACAAATGCAGATAAATGTAGCAGGTTAGAGAGTCTGGAAGCATATTTTGTCTGTACTTGTATGTATGTGTGTATATGCATGTGACTATGTATATGATACATATATATCATACTTACATAAGATCTTATATAAATGATAGGGTGGTATTTCATATCACAGGGAAAGACAGAAGGTTCAGCAAATGGTTTGGAGACAGATGGCTATTACTTTGGAGGTTAGTAAAGTTAGATTCCTGCCTTGCGTGAAACATCGGTATTTTGCTTTGACTGCGCTGGGTCTCTGTGGCCGCACATGGGCTTTCTCTAGTTGCGGTGAGCAGACGCTGCTCTTCGTTGCGGTGCACAGGCTTCTCATTGTGCTGGCTTCTGTTGTGGAGCACGGGTCGAGGGTGTGCGGGCTTCAGGAGTTGCGGCTCCTGAGCTGCAGGGCTTAGGAGTTGTGGTTCATGGGCTTAGTTGCCCCGAGGCATGTGGAATCTTCCCAGGCCAGGGATGGAACCCGTGTCCCCTGCGTTGGCAGGGGAGTCTTAACCACTGGACCACGAGAGAAGTCCAGAACAGCAGTTCTTGATAGATTCAAAATTTTAATGTAAAAATCAGAACTATAAGAGTACTTGAAAATATAGAAGAAAAGATGTATAATCTTGGGTAGGAAAGCTTTCTTTCATAAGATGAAAAGCCAAAAAGAATAATTTTGGCATAATTTAGATCTAGAAATTTAAAACTTCTTAGAGTTCTATAAATAATTTTAAAAGATATGTGTACAGACTCACAAATATATAATAGAAAAAGTCTTCGTATCAATAAATCCACTTAAAAAAGGGTAATATCATAATATAAATTTGCCAAAAGATATGAGGAAATGATTTATTGAAGAAATGCAAACAGCCTGTGAACATGTGAATGGTGTTCAATTTTTATTAGTAAATCAAAGCTGTGGGATTTGCAAATATTTTAGAAAATTGGTAACCCCCAGTTTTAGTAAGAAGTTTGTTTCTTGGCAAGAAAGCTATGACAAACCTAGGCAGTGTGTTGAAAAGCAGAGACGTTACTCTGCCACCAAAGGTCCAAATAGTCCAGGCGATGGTCTTCCCAGTGGTCATGTGTGGATGTGAGAGCTGGACTGAAAAGAAGGCGGAGGGCCCAAAAACTGATGCTTTCAAACTGTGAGAAAACTCCTGAAACTCCTGAGAGTCCCTTGGACAGCAAGGAGATCGAAGCAGTCAATCTTAAGGGAAATCAACCCTGAATTCTTGTTGGAAGGACTGGTGCTGAAGCTGGAACTCCAGTATCTGATGCAAACAGCTGACTCGGAAAAGTCTGTGATGCTGGGAAAGATTGAGGGCAGAAGGAGAAGGGGATGACAGAGGATGAGATGGTTGTATGGCATCACCAAAACAATGGACAGGACCTTGGGCAAACTTCGGAAGATAGGGAAGGACAGGGAGTCCTGGCGTGCCTCAGTTCATGGGGTCGCAAAGAGTTGGACGTGACTAGGAGACTGAATAACAAGGAAGTAAGTGCACTCATGAACCTTTGTTAGGAAGGAAAATTGGTAAATCATTTTTTAAAGGCAGTTTGGCTATCTGTCTGCTTATAAAATGTATGTGCCTTTTGAACCAATAATTTCACATCTAAGAGTCTGTCCTGTGGGAATACTTATACATGCATGTGTGTGAGAGGATGTTTAGTTCATCATCGTTTACAATGTCCATAAAAGGAAAACAAGCTCAGTGACTATCTGTTCAGTTCAGTTCAGTTCAGTCACTCAGTCCTGTCTGACTCTTTGCGACCCCATGGACTGCAGCATGCCAGGCTTCCCTGTCCATCCCCAACTCTCGGACCTTGCTCAAACTCATGTCCATTGAGTTGGTGATGCCATCCAACCATCTCATCCTCTCTCGTCCGCTTCTCCTCCTGCCGTCAATCATTCCCTGCATCAGGGTCTTTTCAAATGAGTCAGTTCTTCTCATCAGTTGGCCAAAGTATTGAAGTTTTAGCTTCAGCATCAGTCCTTCCAATGAATATTCAGGACTGATTTCCTTTAGGATGGACTGGTTGGATCTCCTTGCAGTCCAAGGGACTCTCAAGAGTCTTCTCCAACACCACAGTTCAAAACATCAGTGCTTCAGCCCTCAGCTTTCTTTATAGTCCAACTCTCACATCCATACATGACCACTGGAAAAACCAAAACTTTTGACTAGATGGACCTTTGACAGCAAAATATTGTCTCTGCTTTTTAATATGCTGTCTAGGTTGGTCATAACTTTTCTTCTAAGGAGCAAGCGTCTTTTAATTTCATGGCTGCAGTCACCATCTGCAGTGATTTTGGAGGCCAAAAAAATAAAGTCTCTCAGTGTTTCCATTGTTTCCCTATCTATTTGCCATGAAGTGATGAGACCAGATGCCATGATCTTAGTTTTCTGAATGTTGAGTTTTAAGCCAGCTTTTTCACTCTCCTCTTTCACCTTCAAGAGGCTCTTTACTTCTTCTTCTGTTTCTGCCATAAGGGTGGTGTCATATCTGAGATTATTGATAAGCTTGGGCTTCATCCAGTCCTGCATTTCTCATGATGTACTCTGCATATAAGTTAAATAAGGAGGGTGACAGTATACAGCCTTGACGTACTCCTTTCCCAATTTGGAGCCAGTCTGTTGTTCCATGTCCAGTTCTAACTGTTGCTTCTTGACCTGCGTACAGATTTCTCAGGAGGCAGGTAAAGTGGTCTGGTATTCCCATCTCTTGAAGAATTTTCCACAGTTTGTTGTGATCCACACAGTCAAAGGCTTTGGCATAGTCAGTAAAGCAGAAGTAGATGTTTTTCTGCTTTTTCAGTAATCCAGTGGATGTTGGCAATTTGATCTCTGGTTCCTCTGCCTTTTCTAAATCCAGCTTGAACATCTGGAAGTTCATGGTTCACCTACTGTTGAAGCCTGGGTTGGAGAATTTTGAGCATTATTATCTATAGAGGATTACTTAAGTGAAATACGTGGATCTTTCCATGATGGACAGTTTGCAGCCATCAGAAAGAATGGGTAGATCTGTGTGTATATACACATACAAATATATATATGCTTATGAAACCAAAGGAAGAAGTTAGAATAATATATACCATGTTAACTGTGGTTAACTCATGGGTGTGAGGATGTAGGTGGGGCAGAGGTAAAGTTTTTTTCACATCTTTCTCCTGTCTCCTTCAGTGAGTAAATATTTTACAGTGAACTTGTATGACCTTTTTTTCATTGAAGTATAATTGATGTTCAATATTATATGTTCCCTACGTACAATTTAGTAGTGGTAGTGTTAGTCGCTCAGTCGTGTCCGACTCTTTGTGATCCCACAGACGGTAGCCCCCCAGGCTCCTCTGTCCATGGGATTCTCCAGGCAGGAATACTGAAGTGGATTGCCATTCCATTCTGCAAAGGATCTTCCCGACCCAGGGATCGAAGCCAGGTCTCCTGCATTGCAGGCAGATTCTTTACCATTTGAGCCATAGGGAAGACTCTCATGTACAATATAATGATTTACAATTTGTAAAGGTTATACTCTGTGTATTCCATGTGTCCCTTCTAAAGAAGACAGGGGCTACACCAGAGCCCACACAAATCCTGCCAACACCCTTGGGAGAACTTCACAGTTCCCATTCATTTTGCAGATAGTGGGCGGCAGGACAGTTACCCTTGTCCTCTAGTGGATGTCTGAGGTCTTTGGGTACCCAGAGCATCCTGGGTGAGCAGAAGCACTCTGTGCTCAGGAAAGGCTGTGTGTTAAGGCCCGACTCCCTTCTGTTGAGGAAAGGAGGGAGGCCCCTGGGTCTTCTTGACAAGGATGTTTCTTGGCTTCTCTTTCAGGCTGTTCAGCAAAAGACCATCCAGTGCAACTTTGCCGGGGTTGCTCTGGGTGACGCTTGGATCTCTCCCATCGGTAAGTAGGACACTTTCGGATTTTTTTGGCAGGGGGCAGGGATGGGGGTTGGGGAAAGGTGTGTTGGCGGGGCTGAGCTGCACGATGTGCAGGATCTTAGTTCCCTGACCAGGCATCAAACCTGGGCCTCCTGCACTGGGAGCGACGGGGCTGGCAGGGACATCCTCAGTCCCCATTGTGAAAAGCACTGCCCTTTGTGTGTCCTTTCTGGATGAACCTCCTAGGACACTGTGACGCTGCAGAAGCCTTGACCCGAGACCTAAGGGGTTGGCGGGCATCCTGCCAACTGTCTCGCTCAGAGTGACAGAACTGGCCTCCCACACCCTTCAAGGGTCTCATCACAACTGCATTAACAATACTAAACACTTTATATGTGTTAACTTTGCTGAAGCTTAACGACATCTCCATGGGATGGTTGGTGTTACTATCCCAGGTTTGGAGGTGATGAAACTGAGACTCAGGTTAAGCAGTTTTCCTAAAGTCACACAGCTAAACCCAGGATGCACATGAAGGCAGCAGGCACTTAGCCGTCACCGTGCGTTCCTCCTTGAGACCAGTAGGTCAGCCTCCTCCTTTGCACGTGCTCTTTGTCTGGTCCAAAACCTCCCGAATTCAGCTCGCATGACCCACCCGCCCTTAAGAGTCTGTCTGCCCAGCCCTGAACCCCTGTGTCCAGGTGCACCGTACGGATCGCTCTTCCACCCCAGAAGTACTCCCTTTTTGGAGGAGGATTACCGTTCACTTCCATGTGCGACTATTAATTGCTTGCCAGGGAGCACGTGTTGTGCCCAGTGCTGGGAAAGATACACAGACCTGCTTCATGCCTTCAAGAAGATCTGCACAGCTCAATGTGGTAACCATAGCCACAGTACCGAAATCAGATTGATTATATTCTTTGCAGCCAAAGATGGCGAAGCTCTATACAGTCAGCAAAAATAAGCCCCGGGAGCTGATTGGGGCTCAGATCATGAACTCCTTGTTGCAAAATTCAGACTTAAATTGAAGAAAAAAGGCAAAACCACTAGACCATTCAGGTATGACCTAAACCAAATCCCTTATGATGATACAGTAGAAGTGACAAATAGATTCAAGGGATTAGATCTGATGGACAGAGTGCCTGAAGAACTATGGACAGAGGTTTGTGACATCGTACAGGCGACAGGGATCAAGACCATCTCCAGCCAGTCCAGGTTCAATGCACGATACTGGATGCTTGGGGCTAGTGCACTGGGACGACCCAGAGGGATGGTATGGGGAGGGAGGAGGGAGGAGGGTTCAGGATGGGGAGCACATGTATACCTGTGATGGATTCATTTTGATATTTGGCAAAACTAATACAGTTATGTAAAGTTTAAAAATAAAATAAAATTAAAAAAAAAAAAGACCATCTCCAAGAAAAAGAAATGCGAAAAGGCAAAATGTCCGAGGAGGCCTTACAAATAGCTGAGAAAAGAAGAGAAGCTAAAGGCAAAGGAGAAAAGGACAGATAGACCCATCTGAATGCAGAGTTCCAAAGAAAGCAAGGAGAGATAAGAAAGCCTTCCTCAGTGATCAGTGCAAAGAAATAGAGGAAAACAATAGAATGGGAAATACTAGAGAGCTCTTCAAGAAAACTAGAGATACCAAGAGAACTTTTCATGCAAAGATGGGCACAATAAAGGACAGAAACAGTATGGACCTAACAGAAGCAGAAGATATTAAGAAGAGGTGGCAAGAATACACAGAACTATACAAAAAAGATATTCATGCCCCAGATAATGACGATTGTGTGATTGCTCACCTAGAGCCAGACATCCTGGAATGTGAAGTCAAATGGGCCTTAGGAAGCATCACTACAAACAGTGGAGGGAATGGAATTCCAGTTGAACTATTTCAAATCCTAAAAGATGATGCTGTTAAAGTGCTGCACTCAATATGCCAACATATTTGGAATACTCAGCAGTGGCCACAGGACTGGAAAAGGTCCATTTTCATTCCAATCCCAAAGAAAGGCAATGCCAAAAAATGTTCAAACTACCGCACAATTGCACTCATCTCACCCGCTAGTAAAGTAATGCTCAAAATTCTCCAATCCGGGCTTCAACAGCACATGAACCATAAAATTCCAGATCTTCAGGCTGGATTTAGAAAGGGCAGAGGAACCAGAGATCAAATTGCAATTGCAAGCATCCGTTGGATCATCAAAAAAGCAAGAGAGTTCCAGAATAACATCTACTTCTGCTTTATTGACTATGCCGAAGCCTTTGACTGTGTGGATCACAGCAAACTGTGGAAAATTCTTAAAGAGATAGGAATACCAGTCCACCTTACCTGCCTCCTGAGAAATCCATATGCAGGTCAAGAAGCAACAGTTAGAACTTGATATGGAACAACAGACTGGTTCCAAATTGGGAAAGGAGTATGTCAAGCCTGTATATTGTCACCCTGCTTATTATTTAACTTACATGCAGAGTACATCATGCAAAATGCCGGGCTGGATGAAGCACAAGCTGGAATCAAGATTGCCGGGAGAAATATCCGTAACCTCAGATAGGCAGATGACACCACCCTTATGGCAGAAACTGAAGAAGAGCCTCTTGATGAAAGTGAAAGAGGAAAGTGAAAAAGTTGGCTTAAAACTCAACATTCAGAAAGTTAAGATCATGGCATCTGGTCCCATCACTTCATGGCAAATAGATAGGGAAACAATGGAAACAGTGAGAAACTATTTTTTTTGGCCTCCAAAATCACTGCAGATGGTGACTGCAGCCATGAAATTAAAAGACACTTGCTCCTTGGAAGAAAAGCTATGACCAACCTAGACAGCATATTAAAAAGCAGAGACATTACTTTGCCATCAAAGGTCCATCTAGTCAAAGCTGTGGTTTATCCAGTAGTCATGTATGGATGTGAGAGTTGGACTATAAAGAAAGCTGAGCACTGAAGAACTGATGTTTTGAACTGTGGTGTTGGAGAAGACTCTTGAGAATCCCTTGGACTGCAAGGAGATCCAGCCAGTCCATCCTAAAGGAAATCAGTCCTGAATATTCATTGGAAGGACTGATGCTGAAGCTGAACCTCCAATACTTTGGCCACCTGATGAGAAGAACTGACTCATTTGAAAAGACCCTGATGCAGGGAATGATTCAAGGCAGGAGGAGAACGGGACAACCGAGGATGAGATGGTTGGATGACATCATTGACTCGATGGACATGAGTTTGAGCAAGCTCTGGGAGTTGGTGATGGACAGGGAGACCTGGTGTGCTGCAGTCCATGGGATCGCAGAGTCAGACACGACTGAGCGACTACACTGAACTGAGCCACATATGACTATTTAAATTTATATTATAAAATACAATAAAAATCAAATCTTTTGTCTGCACTACTATCATTTCAAAGTATCCAGTAGCCATAGGTGGCTGTGGACGTGTTGTGGATCACACAGATAGAGAACGTTTCCGTCACTGCAGAGGTGACCTCAGAGGTACACATCCAGGCTCAAACTACGGCTTCTAAGTCAAGTCTGTCCCACCACCCTGCTTTAGTAAATAAGCTTTTTGCTGGGACACTAGCGTGCCCATTCATTTGTAGAATACAGGTCATCTGTTTGGAGCCTGCAATAACAGAGTTGAGTAGTTGCAACAGAGACCAGCTGACCTGCAAAGCCAAACACATTTACTGTTTGTCCCTTTACAGAAAAGGTTTGCCAATCCCTGGTCTAGATAAAGCAGGAAATGGGATGCCTTGGAGGACTGCAGTTGATTCTTTATAAGAAACCGAGGCCCAGGCTTGATGGTTTAGCTGGAGAGGAGAATGACAGCTAGTTTCTGAAGGACCTGGTGTGTCTGCATTTCTCAGGGTGTGTCCTGAAGAATACCAGCCCAGTGAAGTGGTATGCAAAGGGCTCCATGGCCAAATAAGTTTTGCAAGTGCCAAATACTGGCCGTACCTCCTCAAGGTTCACAGGCACATTAAAGGCTCTGATAAGTCCTGCAGTTAAAAAAAAAAAGTGTTGTCTTTTGCATAACCCCAAAGGTATTTAGCTAACAAATCATATTTCTGTGTTAATACCTAGGGTAGCATCCTGCAGAAGTGAGGTTATTTGAAACAGACTTTGAGATGGTTGGGCTTTGGGGGAACTGTTGAAGGCTTTGTAGCAAAGGAGTGGTGCATTAGCCATTGCGTCATCTTAATGCCCTCTTGTAAGTTAAAAATGTTCCTGTTGCTCAACATCTCCAGTATGGTGGCTATCAGGGATATAAAAGAGAGACATTGAATAAATAAGGGCTGTGTTTTCATTTACTCTTTTCTCCTTTTGGAGAAGTTATTTTGTTACCCTACCCTAATGATTGGAGTAGGAAGTGGCAACCTGCTCCAGTATTCTTGCCTGGAAAATCCCATGTACAAAGGAGCCTGGTGGGCTGCAGTCCATGGGGTCACAGAGTCAGACATGACTGAGTTACTGAGCATGAGTGCCATGTATTCAAGTGTGCTCTGTAAGTTACGGTCCTTGATAGAAGTCAAAGTGTGTGTGAGTCACTCAGTCGTGTCCAGCTCTTTGTGACCCCATGGACTATAGACCGCCGGGCTCCTCTGTCCATGGAATTCTCCAGGCAAGAATACTGGAGTGGGTTGCCATTTCCTTCTCCATTGATATAAGTCAACTGTACTTCAATTTAAGAAAAATTACAGAAAACAAAAGAAAACCACATAAGCAAAAAAAAAAAGTTGTGCTTGCTACCTTCTTAGCACTTCTATCAATGGACTAGCCTTAGTTACGGTAACTGTGAACTTGTCCAAACCAAGCCCAACTGTTCTCTGTGAAGTTGGGTGTTGTCTTACTCACATTTGTCTCATAAAACTCATTATTGGCTTTACTCCAGTTCTCACGCCTTTACATTCTCAGTGTACTTTTGGAATTGAAATGAATTGATTGGCAGTATAGCCCCAGAAACTTGATGCAATCAGTATTCGTCCTTAATTAGCTCCTTGGTGGAAACTTGTGTCCTCAAATTGGAGGAGCGGGCAGGGTGCAGAGCAGAGCGAAGCAGAGGGCGGGGAAATACCTTATACCCTCACAGTCGAGAAGCGTGCAGATAAGCGCTGCCGCTGCACACGCACAGCCTGTCCGTGGAGCCATCCCTGGCGCTGACTCACTGGCTGGGCTGATATCAGGCCAGATTAATGTGGCCCTTTAGCCCTGACTTAACAGAAAGGTTCCACACCCTCACCCCACCTCCCAGCCACCAAGACATGATCCCTGGTGGGTTAAGGAGCCTTCACACCCAAAGCCACTGTGTTTCTTGCTTCTGTCTCTCTCTGCTTTGGGAGGAAAGCTGGTTAGGTGTTTTGAGGGGAGGACAATCACAGAAAACTCACTCTGTCCCTGCGTGGTGTCCTTTAGATTCGGTGCTCTCCTGGGGACCGTACCTGTACAGTGTGGTAAGTAGACGAGCCCAAACTCTCAGCCTGACAGCCCAGCTGACTTCCTCTGGCTGTGTCTGCAGGAGGGACCAAGCTAGTTGGGTTTGTCTGTGCGGTTGACACTGCCCCTTAGGGACCTATTTAATAATCCATATCAAGTTGAAAACCGTAAGCAACAGCCGGCCTTGGGGACAAATTTAAAGAAACATCAACACAGTTATCCCATTGCTCCAGGTACTAGACATGCACATTTTAAAATCTCCCCAGATTTTTATTATAGACATTTCCGGATATGCAGAAAGGTTGAACGATCATGGTGAATACCCATATAGCCATCACCTAGACTTGGTTGCTATTTTCTGGCATTTCCCTCATCAGTAAACACAGCGCTTGTTATGCTGTGCTTTTCTATGAACGTCCCCCTTGCTTCTGCCGCCCACTCTTTCTGTTACCCATGCCTACCCTGAGTGATGCCAGAGTTCTGTCTCTTGCCAAGTCAGAGTGTTCTTGTTTGCATTCCAGTCTCTTCTAGATGACCAGGGTTTGGCAGAGGTGTCTAATGTTGCAGAGGAAGTCCTGGATGCCCTGAGCAAGGAACTCTACCAAGAGGCCACCAGGCTCTGGGAGAAAGCAGAAATGGTCATTGAACAGGTAAGAGGGGATGCGTTTGGGCCAGCCTACTTGGCTTTTCCCTGGGGGTGAAGGGACCTTGGTTGGTATTGTCAGGGCTGGGGTCTATCCGGAGACTGCCCACAAGTCTGGAAATGATGTCAAGCTAAACAATATATCTGACCAGTCTGAGCAGCGACAAGGTCAGAAAGCCACCCAGCCTGCAAGACTTGCCTGTCCCTCAGCTGAAAGTATGGATTCTATAAGAAAGAATATGTTCTGCCAAGGTGAGTGTTTGGGTCCTTGCCAGGCAGTATTCTGGCCGAAGTGAGCCAGGAGGAAGAATCCACAGGTTGAGGACTTGAGTGTGTAGGACCCTCTGCAGATTCTTCCTGGAAATTAACACACAGGCTCTTGGTTTTCTCCTGTGGCATTGGAGCCATCCTTGGATGAGCTACCCCCAGGAGACCGAGTTGGCACTGCTGGTCTCTGGGCCACCAGAGCTTATTTCTTTCTGGTCTGAGCAAATGTACAAAATTAAAGCTGTCCTTGGACAAGATGGGGAGCCAGGTACCTTACTGTTTTGCAGCTCTGGTAATGGATAAACAAAGAAAAGAAATAACACAATTCATTTCTTGTGTATTTCAGAACACAGATGGGGTGAACTTTTATAACATCTTAACTAAGAGCTCGTCTGTGTCCAGAGTGGTGTCGAATCTAGAATTCACCCAGAAACACCTTGGTGAGTGGACCTTGACGTTGGGAGACCATGTCTCAGCTTCCCTGCGTCTACCAATTTTTTGAAAAGTTTTATTGACATATAGTTTACATACCATAACATTCACCCATGTTGTGTAATTCAGTGGGTTTTAGTGCATTTAGAACATTTCATCACCACAGTCCTGTTTTAGAACATTTCCATCACCCCAGAGAGATCCCACATGTCTGTCTGCAGTCAATTTCTTTTCCCACTTCCAGCCTCAGGCAACCACTAACCTGCTTTCTGTCTCTCTAGATTTGCCTTTTCAGGACATTTCACATAGATGGGATCATGCATGAGATAGTCTTGCACTTAACACGGTGTTTTTGAAATTTGGAAACCAGCTTCTACACGTTGAATTACAATGTTAAGCCTCCTAAAGGCTGGATTGAGTTGTTTTCACTGCGGGTGCTGAATGCCTGATAGCCTCCCTTTATACAGAAGCTGCCAGAGGCCTCTAGGTTCCACTCAGCTGATTTCCTTAGGCCGTGCTGGAGAACCTTACTGGCCCCAAAGGACATAAAATGCACCAGTCAAAGCCAATAAAGCCTCTCCACTTGGAAGACGTTCCTGACTTTCCCCCCATCTGGGGGAATCAGGGGACCACTTTTCATCTTCCAGGTGCAAGCCTCCCTCTCACAGCATCCCTGGCAGCTTAGAAAAGAGGGAGGGCCTCTTGGTCTTGTTTCCAGTCCTTTGACTCACCGTGTACCAGTTTGTTTTAGTTCATCTTTTCCAACGCCACGTGAGACAGCTCCAGCAGGATCCCTTAAGTCAGCTCATGAACGGTCCCATCAGGAAGAAGCTCAGAATTATTCCTGAAGACTGCATCTGGGGAGGTAACTTGTGTGACTTCATGAAGTGTTGTTTGTAGAGCCGGGGGTGAAAGAGGTGACGATTCAAAGCCTTAATTTGTAGAATGGGTGTTAGTGGTGGTGCTGAGTGTGTTCAGTTGCAGGTAGAATATTATTACCGTTCACATTTGATAGATGGGCAGACATACAGAGACAGTGAGTGGCATGCCAAAACTGGCTCAGAATAAAGGATTGGTGAGGGAAGTGGGCGGGGAAAGAAATGAAGCGGTGGGTTGTAAGTTGATCACTGTTGAAGCCAGGAGTGGGTCCATGAGAATCATCATCACCATCTCCTCGTTACTTTTATGTCAGTGTGAACTTTTCCGTAATAAAAACTTGAGATTTTAAAGAGCCATGCCCAAGGCCACGGTTGGTTATGAGTGTATTGAAAAAAAAAAAAAAATCATTTTTCGGCAGGGTTTGAGCAGATCGGCCTCTGCAGGTATCCTGATGTGGATGATGAGGTCTGTCATCTGTTGCCTTCTGGTCTGAAGGTCATGGGGGGAAATATGGGAGTCCCCAGGGACCAGGATGAGGGAGAAATAATCTAGCGAAAGTTCCTGCTCAATCGTACAGGGAAGCCATGAGCAAGCGGGACTCCCATGCTCCTGGAGGGGGAACCCGCCAAGCTGAGGAGGGTTTTTTTCATGTCCAAGAGCCCCAAAGCTATGTTCCGTGGGGTGGAACCTTGACAGCTGCAGAGAGACTGGGACTGGACCAGCCTCCCAACCCTCAGAGAGGTCAGCAGAGCACTCGTCCTAGACCTGGTATCTTCAAGTCCCCGTCACCCCCTGGAGTTCTTTAGAAATGAAGGGAAGGTTCGCTCAAATAAAAGAATGCAGTTTCAGAGCCGTGAGGGATGCAGACAGCTGTGGGGGGCTGTGGCGCTGAGGAAGAGCAGATGTGAGTATCCCCGGGAGGCCAGGTGCAGGCCAGGCTCACGAGAACACACCTTGTCAGCTCAGCCCCCTCCTCTTACCCTCATGGCTGTGTCGTCTGGCCCCAGCTTCTCTCGTTACAGGGACTTTTGCAGATGAAAACTGCTAAGGACAAACTCCCCCTGGCTCTGGGTGTGCCTGTGTAGGGTCTGGAAATGAGACTCCTTTCTGGGCACCCTCGGTGTCCTGAGCCCAGTCTGTAGTCTGCCGGCTGTGTGTTCCTATCCCAGCTCGCCACTCACTGTGTTGCCCAGGGCATGTTTCTCAGCCTCTCTGAGCATCATGTTCCTTGCACAGAGTTGATGAAGGAAGGAGGCCCTGGGATGTTGCTGACACAGGACGTACTTAGCACAGTGACTGGCAGATAAAATTCAGTGGTGGCTGTTGCCCTTGTTTTTCAACGTGGTCAGGGATCCAACAAGAATGCTGTGCAGACCGCCTCCCCTGTTGCCCGGGGCTGGTCATCCATGTGGCTGTACCAGGGACAAGCTCCAGCTATGTTCAGGGCCGGTTTGTTGATGATTTCAGTTAGCCCTACTTAACCTGGCCCTGGAGGAAAGCAAAAATCAGAAACCTTAGCCTTGGTGTTACTCAGTAAAGGAGGAAAACTCAGCTGACCCCAAAGCCGTGGTGGTGGAGAAGACTCTTGAGAGTCCCTTGGACTGTAAGGAGATCCAACCAGTCCATGCTAAAAGAGATCAGTCCTATTTCCTTGGGCACTGGCCTTCTCTCGGTTTCCAACCCTCATGACACACAGCATCTGCTCTCGTCACGAGCACCTGAGTGAACAGAGCGTGTGCACTGTTAGTGCTCGCCTTCTGCACGGCCAGCCTGGGGCACGGATTTCCGGGCCAGCAGGTTCTGGGCCGGCGGGTTCTGTTGGGGAAGCAGTGGTGTGTTCAGTCTTCCTCACATGGTGTGTGGCGGTCACTCTTGGGGTCCTGGAGGCTCTGGACTGAAGAGTGCCTCTTGTTCAGGCAGGTTCCAAGCCGCTCTCTCTTTCTCCTTCCGCTTGTACAGGCCAGGCCCCCATCGTCTTCCTGAACATGGAGGGGGACTTCATGAAGCCAGTCATCAGCATTGTGGACGAGCTGCTGGAAGCCGGGGTCAACGTGACGGTGTATAATGGACAGCTCGACCTCATCGTGGACACCATGGGTAGCAACCGGTCTGAGGGGAAAGAGGAGGCAGTGTTGTGGATGGAGCTGGCCCCTTGCTTGGGGGAGGGAAGTGACATTGATGTGGCAGGAGGAGGGCCATTTTCCGTTACCTGCATCCACCTCTGACCTTGGCTCTTTGAAGAGGGCAGGGCTGCCCGAGGTGGTGACCCCCTCA
The DNA here is from genome assembly GCF_055505025.1 of Bos grunniens. NCBI lineage: Eukaryota > Metazoa > Chordata > Mammalia > Artiodactyla > Bovidae > Bos > Bos grunniens. The sequence goes on along the minus strand of NC_141183.1, from coordinate 55,665,965 downwards.
GAGAAGTCCGGCCTGTCCTTCTTTTGAGGTCTTCAGTCAGTCAGTTCAGTCGCTCAGTCGTATCTGACTCTTCACGACCCCATGAACTGCAGCACGCCAGGCCTCCTTGTCCATCACCAACTCCCAGAGCTTGCTCAAACTCATATCCATTGAGTCGGTGATGCCATCCAACCATCTCATCCTCTGTCGTCCCCTTCTCCCGCCTTCAATCTTTCCCAGCATCAGGGTCTTTTCCAATGAGTCAGTTCTTCTCATCAGTTGGCCAAAGTATAGGAGTTTCAGCTTTAGCATCAGTCCTTCCAATGAATATTCAGGACTGATTTCCTTTAGGATGGACTGGTTGGATCTCCTTGCAGTCCAAGGGACTCTCAAGAGTCTTCTTCAACACCACAGTTCAAAAGTGTCAATTCTTTGGCGCTCAGCTTTCTTTATCATCCAGCTCTCACATCCATACATGACTACTGGAAAAACCATAACTTCAACCAGATGGACCTTAGACAGCAAAGTAATGTCTCTGCTTTTTAATATGCTGTCTAGGTTAGTCATAGCTTTTCTTCCAAAGAGCAAGCGTCTTTTTTAATTTCATGGCTGCAGTCACCATCTGCAGTGATTTTGGAGCCCAAGAAAATAAAGTCTGTCACTGTTTCCGTTGTTGCCCCATTTATTTGCTATGAAGCGATGGGATCAGATGCCATCCATGATCTTAGTTTTCTGAATGTTGAGTTTTTCTGAATGTTGACCTTTAGAGGTATGATTAAAGAAAAGGTTAATTCCCACCCCCACCTCAGAATTTAGAAAGAAGATGTTTCCTTGACCATTGGACAAAGACACCAGTTAGCTAAGGGAAAGCCTCTCTTTTTGTGTCAAGGAGAAGGTAACACTGCAAGGGGAAGGCTGCTGACCCTATCCAGCTGAGGACCCAGGGGACGTGGTCTTTGTGGGGTCACTGCCGTGCTGCCTGCCACCCTGTGCCCACCTCCTGGTTTCAGGAGGGCCAGGGAGAGGCTCAGACTGAGGCATGTGATCTGGCGAGTGTGAGCAGCACTGAATATTTCTGCGACTTGTGAGCCAAGATCACTGAGGACATTTTGAAACGGTTCTGCATTTCTTCCATGTACTCCCCACGTGGTCCACCGTCTGCCTACCTGGGGCTTCTCTGTCCTCCTGGCAGCCCTGCCTGCCCCCAGAGGTCCCAAGGCTCCTTCCTTTGGAGCGGGGGAGCCATGGGAGGGTCATGGGCAAAAAGCACAGCTGTTAGGTTTGTCCTGGGCAGCCTGGCTGTGGCTGGGGCACCCAGTGCTACAAATGCAGAGTCTCAGGTCCCGCCCGATGTACTCCATTGGAATTTGCATTTTAGAAGGATCCCAAGTGCATTTTGTGTGCCTCCCCACTTTCAAATTCTGTGCCAAGTTATAGGACCCAGATTTCGGTTTCTGCTCTTCTCAGCTCTTCATGCTGGGCCATGCTTTGTTCCTCTTGCCAGGTCAGGAGAACTGGATGCGAAAACTGAAATGGAAAGAATTGCCCAAATTCAGGCAGCTGAAGTGGAAGCCCCTGCACAGTGACCCCAGATCTTCAGAAACATCTGCCTTTGTCAAGTCCTACAAGAACCTGGCTTTCTACTGGATTCTCAGAGCTGGACACATGGTGAGAGTCAGCGTCTGTCCCAGATTCACGGCTCTGGGGGTGGAGGGAGCCACACGCGCTGGTCTCATAGGTGCCTGGGGATCGGTGTGTTTGCTTCACTGGAGTAGTTCGTCTGCTGAGAGATTTAGTGCTGGGGTCTCTACCCTCTGCTCTTCAGGTTAAATGAGTTGAATGTTGCTTTCCTCTGGACAGTTTGTCCTGAATAGGAGAGAGGAAGGAATTGTCTTTCCCTAACATTTTTTGCTTTTTTTAAAATTTTTCTTTTAACGGCTATACTGTTTTATTTATTTATCTGATCTTTTGACTGCGCTAGGTTTTTCTCTAGTTGCGGTTCACAAGAGAAAAACAGTGGATTCTCTCATGGCAGAGCAGGGGCTCTAGGCACACAGGCTTCAGTCCTTGCAGGTCGTGGGCTCCAGAGCGCCAGCTCAGTAGCCTGGGCTACAAGGGCTGAGTTGCCCTGCGGCATGTGGCATCTTCCCAGACCAGGAATCGAAGCCATGTTCCCTGCTTTGGCAGGAGGATTTTTAACCACTGGACTACCAGGGAAGCCCTCCCTGACGCTTTGAGGGAGTGATATTAGAGCTCGGTCATCTGTAAGGCTGAGCGCAGTGCAGGGTGCAAGGCAGGGAGTGCATGGTAGCAGCAGTGGCTCTGGAAGTTACGGAAAAGGAGGCACGTTTCCTTCCTGAATGTTGAGTCCTCTGGACCCCTGCAGCCCAGCATCATGGGAGCTCGGGAAAGCGTGTGTCCAGCACAGGGGTCATTTCACAGAAGGGGTGCTCTCTTGAGGATGGCACCCAGGCACGGCTGTCCTCCAAGGGTGTTATCACAAAACTGGTCCCCTTCCCGGGAGCAGGGTCTCGGAGCCAGTCCTGACCCCAGGCCCAGGCAGAGAGCCGGGAGCACTAACGCAGATCCTCCTTGCTTCCAGGTTCCTTCCGACCAACCGGACATGGCCCTGAAAATGATGAGGCTGGTGACTCAGCAAGAATAGGATGGCCTGGGCTGGCTGCAGGTGAACTGCTTGGCCTCAGGGCACGGGAGCCCCTGGGAGCAGTCTGGTGCTGTAGGAACCACCCTTCTCCCCTCGAGTCTGACTCCCGGGGAGTGGCTGACTTGGGCTGATTGTGCAAGTTCCCGTCAGCTTTGGCAGAGAACAGAATCATTGCCTCTGTAGCAACTTGCAAATCATTTCTGCTTGGGAAGACTTTTTTTAAAAAATGGATTTGTTTTAATCAAAATGAAGAATTGAAATAGCTTAATGTTTTCTTATTATAAAAGCAAATTGTGTGACTTACAGAGAAAACTGGAGATGCAAACAAAGAACCAAATAAATATCTGTATGCTCCTTTCCCAGGGAAAAGCACTATTACCAGTTAAGTGTTCTCCCGACAACCCTTTTTTTGCTATATATACATACATATTTTTTTACAAAAACGCAATCATTGCTGTGTTATGTCATGGTCCATTTTGTTCACACATCAGTATGTCCTGAACACCTTTTCGTGTCAATAAATTGTTCTCCTGTAACATTTTAATGTGTGCTGAGCATCCAATTTTATAGCTGTACCATAATTTACCTACTAAATACTCAGTTGTTTCCCATAAGCAGTTTCTAGTTTGTTGCTTTTATAAACGGTGCTCTGGTGATATTTCCTGATAGTTACATTTTTACACACATCCTTATCATTTTATTACAAAAATTCCCCAAAAGTATACTGGTCAGGTCAAAAAATTGTAACATTTTTTAAATGCTGAGTTCGGGACTTTTAAGTGTAATTCATGGCTTATAATCTACAAAGGCTTCAATGATAGCCTTGAAACAAATACCACTTCTGGTAGTTGTGGGGCTAAGATTTTGAAAACCCAACACAGAGTCTTATCCTGCTGAGTGTGGGGAAAGAGTTACAATGGGTTACGCCTACGGTGACCAGCCCCTTCTGACCTGATGCTAAAACAGACTTCTTGGGCGGTGCTCCACACTTTCCCCCATGAGTTGGTTTGCTGTTGGGGAGAGAGCAACTCCTGTGTGTCTACTCCTGTGTGGACCAGGAAGAACTGAGAGTCTTCTACTGGGTCCCTCTAGACTCCACCAGTGAATGGCAGTCTCCTGTCGCTTCTGCTGGGAAAAAATTTCACTATGAGTATAACTAGTTACTGAGTCTTATGAGCCCTTGAGACATTGAAGTGGACAAGTTGAATTCCCAACCACACAGGGTCTTTTTTGTTAGAAGTTAGGGTATGTTGGGGAAAGGAATGCAAGTTTGCGCATTAGAATATGTCATATGTGTGGCAGAGTCCAGTGAAGCTGGGACTGCAAAGCTTTTTTGCCCCTGGAAGCCCTTCTATCGCCACCTGAGGAGGTTAGTCTCTTGCCCTGATATCCTATAACCAATTCCCAGACTTGCCTAAGGCCTCTGTTGCTGCTATATTATATCCTCTCTCAAGCTGTGCCCATGGTTTCATGGGGATTTTCTGCAAGTGGACTCAGGAAGAAGAGTCTCAGGTTGGTTTTCAGATGGTTCTGCGTGATTGCCATGCATCATCTGAACGTGAGCGGCTTTGCACTGAAGCTCCTCTCCGGGACAGCCCAGATGGTGGTGAAGGGGAGTCCTCCCGGTGGGCAGAACTTGGGGAACTTCGTTCATTTTGCCTGCAGGGAGAAGTGGCTGGAAGGAAGGGTCTGCACCAAATCATGGTTTGGTTGGAGAGTGGAACTGGAAGGAGCACAATGAAAAAATGGAAAGGTCTGAAGAAGAGGTCTGAGGATAGAGCCCTCTGAATGGCAGAGCAGGAAGATATTTCAGTTCCATGGCATGCTCATCACAGGGTAGAGGAAGGGCTTCATAATCGAGTGGTTGGGATGACCCATTTGGTAGACATCAGACAGCACCCCCCACCCCAGCAATTCCTGTGAGCTCGTGAACGAAGTGGCCCTGGCTATCATGGGGGCTATGTATGGCTCAGTACCAGGAGCGTGTGTCCATCAAGACTGACCTGGCTGCACCTACTGCTGAGTGCCCAATCTGCCAGCAGCAGAGGCGGCACCGAGCCCCTAACGTAACACCATTGTTACAAGGGCTCAGCCAGCCACCTGGCATCAGGTTGATTACCCTGAACCACTTTCATGATGGAAGAGGCAGCTCCTACTGGAACTGCCACTTATTCTGGATGTAGATTTCACTGCCTACAAAGCTTCTGCCAAAACTGCCATCTGTGGGCTTCCAGAACGCCTCATCCGCCATCGTGGAATTCACAGCAAATGAAATACAGCCGTGGGTTCTTGCTCTTTGAATTCACTGGTCCGTCCTTATTCCCCATCATCTTGAAGCAACCCCTTTGACAGATGATTGACTGTTGGCTTTTTGAAGATTCAGTTGTATTGCCAGGTAGGTGGTGACACCGGGCAGGACTGGGGCAGTGTCCACCGGTTTGTGGTGAATGCTTGAATGCTCTAAATCAACGTTAGTTTCTCCCATACCCTGGATTCCGAAGTTCAGGAATCAAGGGATACATACGAACGTCAGTCTTCTCAGGGTTAACAATCCAACAAACTTTTGCTTCCCATCTCTGCAGCTTTAGCATCTGCTGGTCTAGAGATCTTCATTACAAAGGGAAAAATGCTTTCACTGTGTCACTTTGAGAAACAGCAAAGACTGCATTAAATTGGAACTTGAAGCTGCCATCTGGCATCTTTGGGCACTGAATCAATAGGCAAAGTACTGGCTGGGTGATGGACCAGACTAGTAAGGGGAAAATGGGTTGCTGCTACACAGTGGAGGTGAGAAGGGATACTGCAGGAGACCCTTTGGGGTGCCTCTTAGTACTCCCATATCCTCTGATTAAGACCAATGGAAAAGGGCTAAACAATAAGATCCTACTGTACAGCACAGAGAACTATATTTGGTATCCAAAACGGATAAACTGATGGAAAAAAAATTTTAAGAATATATATATAACTGAATCTATATATAAATATAACTGAATCACTTTTCTGTACAGCAGAAATTAATACAACATTGTAAGTCAACTAAACACCAATTAAAAAACTAAAAGATAAATGGAAAACTACAACAACCCAGTTTAGACAGTCAATGTCCCAGACTTCACAAAAGGCTGGAGTCATCCCACCAGGCAAGAATCTAACAACTGAGGTGCTTGCTGAGGGCAAAAGAAATACGAAATGAATATAGATGATAGTGGTTGTAAATACTAGCAGGTGGCCTTGTGACCAGCTCTGGAATGAGGCCTCTAATAGTTATAAATATTTCTTCCTTACTTTGATGTGAATATATTTTAATAAATATTAACCAAAATGGTTTTATCTCCTCTCTCTATCATTGAATCTCACATGACTCATAATCACTTTATATGTAAGTATTTTAAGTTACAAGAAGTCAAAACAGGAGTGTAAATCAGCTAGGAAAAGAATGAACATTCAGTTCAGTTCAGTTGCTCAGTCGTGTCCGACTCTTTGCCACCCCATGAATCGCAGCACGCCAGGCCTCCCTGTCCATCACCAACTCCCGGAGTTCACTTAGACTCAAGTCCATCGAGTCAGTGATGCCATCCAGACATCTCATCCTCTGTCGTCCCCTTCTCCTCTTGCCCCCAATCCCTCCCAGCATCAGAGTCTTTTCCAATGAGTCAACTCTTCGCATGAGGTGGCCAAAGTACTGGAGTTTCAGCTTTAGCATCATTCCTTCCGAAGAACACCCAGGGCTGATCTCCTTCAGAATAGACTGGTTGGATCTCCTTGCAGTCCAAGGGACTCTCAAGAGTCTTCTCCAACACCATAGTTTAAAAAGCATCAATTCTTCAGCGCTTAGCTTTCTTCACAGTCCAACTCTCACATCCATACATGACCGCTGGAAAAACCATAGCCTTGACTAGACAGACCTTTGTTGGCAAAGTAATGTCTCTGCTTTTCAATATGCTATCTAGGTTGGTCATAGCTTTTCTTCCAAGGAGTAAGCGTCTTTTAATTTCATGGCTGCAGTCACCATCTGCAATGATTTTGGAGCCCCAAAAAATAAAGTCTGACACTGTTTCCACTGTTTCCCCATCTCTTTCCCATGAAGTGATGGGACCAGATGCCATGATCTTCGTTTTCTGAATGTTGAGTTTTAAGCCAACTTTTTCACTCTCCTCTTTCACTTTCATCAAGAGGCTTTTAAGTTCCTCTTCACTTTCTGCCATAAGGGTGGTGTCATCTGTATATCTGAGGTTATTGATATTTCTCCTGGCAATCTTGATTCCAGCTTGTTTCCAGTTTCTTCCAGCCCAGCGTTTCTCATGATGTACTCTGCATAGAAGTTAAATAAGCAGGGTGACAATATACAGCCTTGACGTACTCCTTTTCCTATTTGGAACCAGTCTGTTGTTCTATGTCCAGTTCTAACTGTTGCTTCCTGACCTGCATACAGGTTTCTCAAGAGGCAGGTGAGGTGGTCTGGTATTCCCATCTCTTTCAGAATTTTCCACAGTTTATTGTGATCCACACAGTCAAAGGCTTTGGCATAGTCAATAAAGCAGAAATAGATGTTTTTCTGGAACTCTCTTGCTTTTTCCATGATCCAACGGATGTTGGCAATTTGATCTCTGGTTCCTCTGCCTTTTCTAAAACCAGCTTGAACATCTGGAAGTTCACAGTTCACGTATTGCTGAAGCCTGGCTTGGAGAATTTTGAGCATTACTTTACTAGCATGTGAGATGAGTGCAATTGTGCAGTAGTTTGAGCATTCTTTGGCATTGCCTTTCTTTGGGATTGGAATGAAAACGGACCTTTTCCAGTCCTGTGGCCACTGCTGAGTTTTCCAAATTTGCTGGCGTACTGAGTGCAGCACTTTCACAGCATCATCTTTCAGGATTTGAAATAGCTCAACTGGCATTCCATCACCTCCACTAGCTTTGTTCGTAGTGATGCTTTCTAAGGCCCACTTGACTTCACATTCCAGGATATCTGGCTCTAGGTGAGTGATCACACCATCGTGATTATCTGGGTCATGAAGATCTTTTTTGTACAGTTCTTCTGTGTATTCTTGCCACCTCTTCTTAACATCTTCTGCTTCTGTTAGGTCCATACCATTTCTGTCCTTTATCGAGCCCATCTTTGCATGAAATGTTCCCTTGGTATCTCTAATTTTCTTGAAGAGATCTCTAGTCATTCCCATTCTGTTGTTTTCTTCTATTTCTTTGCATTGATCACTGAGGAAGGCTTTCTTATCTCTTCTTGCTATTCTTTGGAACCCTGCATTCAGATGCTTATATCTTTCCTTTTCTCCTTTGCTTTTCATTTCTCTTCTTTTCACAGCTATTTGTAAGACCTCCCCAGACAGCCATTTTGCTTTTTTGCATTTCTTTTCCATGGGGATGGTCTTGATCCCTGTCTCCTGTACAATGTCATGAACCTCAGCCCATAGTTCATCAGGCACTCTATCTATCAGATCTAGTCCCTTAAATCTATTTCTCACTTCCACTGTATTATCATAAGGGATTTGATTTAGGTCATACCTGAATGGTCTAGTGGTTTCCCCTACTTTCTTCAATTTAAGTCTGAATTTGCCAATAAGGAGCTCATGATCTGAGCCACAGTCAGCTCCTGGTCTTGTTTTTGCTGACTGTATAGAGCTTCTCCATCTTTGGCTGCAAAGAATATAATCAATCTGATTTCCAAAGGCAAAAAAGGAATCCTGACCCTGATGCTCTCCTGGGGATGATGTGAGAATGGTTTTGGTTGTAAAAGGGATAGTGTGTCATATTAAACAGAAGCATGGTTTTGTTCTTGTCTCTATTTGAGAGTAAATGTGGTTTCAGGCAATGTGTGGGTACCAAGTTAAAAAGGGGTCAACCGTAGTCTTTGTAATGTTCCAACTTACTTCAGCCAAACTGTTTTCCAGAATTAAATTTCCTCTGTTTCTGATTAGAATGGCCCACAAGACTGGAGATTCTGTAACATTTGTAGGATGGAAATTGATTTTTCCCTACTTATGTGAGCTGCTGTTTCACCTTATTAACTCTTGTCTTCTCATCTGTTTCTTAATTTCTTGTTTCATGAACTCCGTGTTTGCTTTAATTTCCTTGAGTGGGAGCAAAGTATTTAGAATTGCCTAGTGCAAACCTTCCAAGGACTGTTCCTCATCTATTTCACCTGTCTTTTGTCTTTTGTGTTAATTTCCTCCATTTTAGTTGAGATTGGTTATGGGTATTTTTCATGCTTGCTTGTTTATGCATATGAATGAGGGTACCCTTTGAATGAGGGTAGTTATAGCATAATCTCATTCCCCATCCTGTTTGTTTGGTTAACTTTCAGATTGTTCCCTGAGTTTTTATTCTGAAAGATTGGATGTCATGGGTCCATATGGTCTGTTTAGTTGTTATCTGCCTAAGGGAGGTAGATGCTGGGATCTTGAGCAATAAGAACAGATCTTCATCAACTTTTAATGGGGTTGCTGCTGCTGCTGCTGCTAAGTTGCTTCAGTTGTGTCCGACTCTGTGCGACCCCATAGACGGCAGCCCACCACGCTCCGCCATCCCTGGGATTCTCCAGGCAAGAACACTGGAGTGGGTTGCCTTTTCCTTCTCCAATGCATGAAAGTGAAAAGTGAAAGTGAAGGCGCTCAGTCGTGTCCGACTCCTAGCCACCCCATGGACTGCAGCCCACCAGGCTCCTCCATCCATGGGATTCTCCAGGCAAGAGTACTGGAGTGGGCTGCCATCACCTTCTCCATTTGATGGGGTTACATCCTGACAAATCCATCACATGTTATAAAATAATAAGTTGAAATTGCATTTAATATACCTAACTTACCTATCTTATCTAGCATAGCCCCAGCCTATCCTAAACAAGCTTAGAACACTTACATTAGCCTGCAATTGGGCAAAATCATCTAACAATACAATAGAGCTATTGTATAATAAAGTACAGACTGTCTCATGTGATTTGTTGAATAGTGTACTGAAAGTGAAAACCAGAATGGTTGTCAGTGTCTCATGATCATGTGGCTGACTGGGAGCTGTGGCTGCTGCCACTGTCCAGCATCCCAAGAAAGCATTGTAGCAGGTATTGCTACTCAGGGAAAGAGCACAGTTCAGCATAGGATGGAACTTCCCTGGTGCAGTGGATAGGAATCCACCTGCCAGTGCAGGGGACATGGGTTCGACCCCGGTCCAGGAAGATTTTACCTGCCACGGAGCAAGTAAAGCCCACATTCTGCAACTGCTGGACCTACACTCCACAGCTATTGGAGCCTGCACACTCTCGGGCCTAGAGCCACAACTGCGGAGCCCACGAGAAAGGGTAGCTCCTGCTCACCGCAACTAGAGAAAGCCCGCGCACAGCAACAGAGACCCAGCGCAACTGAAAACAAGTCAATAAATAAGTAAATAATTTTTAAAAAGAAAGCAAAATCTGATGTAAGGTTTCTACTGAATGTAATTTGCTTTGCATCATCATCGGAAAATTGGAAGGCAAACTGTTGCAAGTCATGGGCTATCTGTATTGGGAACCTTCCTTAGGGCCCTATTCACTAATGGCAGAGGTGCCTAGATTTTGCTGTGGTCCCCTGCTGTAGGATGAACCAACCACTTTTTGCTTTTTGTTTGGGGTTTTGTTTTGTTTTTTTGGACCAATCACTTTGGCAAAAAGCAAAGTCCAGAGAGACCTAGGGACTCCTTATTTGCTTCATCAGAGCAAGTGAGAGAGAAGAGTCAGGGAGAGAAGGTGAGCAAGGTGGAGGTCACCTTCCTTCATAGCCTGATCCCAGAATGCTATCTTATCACCGGCTCTTAAGAAGAAAGTCAGTAGGTCCTGCCCTTGTGTAGGTGAAGGAAATTACACAAGGATGTGAATACAGGAAGCAGACATCCCTGGCAGCCATTGAGAGACTGTCTACCAGGTGGCTTAACACTCATTTTCTACTGCCTCCCTCTATCTTTTTTCACCTCGGAACTCTTCTTGTCAAGAGAAGGGGCAGAGGAGAAAACATGATGATGTACAGACTTTCAGGATCTCCTCAAGTCTCACACACCTGATGTAGAAGGGGCTTCCCCGTGGCCTTAAGTTCAACTCCAAAATCCTTAGTTAGTTCAGTTCAGTCGCTCAGTTGTGTCCGACTCTGCAATCCCATGAATCGCAGCACGCCAGGTCTCCCTGTCCATCACCAACTCCCGGAGTTCACTCAAACTCACGTCCATCGAGTCGGTGGTGCCATCCCACCATCTCATCCTCCATCGTCCTCTTCTCTTCCTGCCCCCAATCCCTCCCAGCATCAGAGTCTTTTCCAATGAGTCAACTCTTCGCATGAGGTGGCCAAAGTACTGGAGTTTCAGCTTTAGCATCCTTCCTTCCAAAGAGCACCCAGGGCTGATCTCCTTTAGAATAGACTGGTTGGATCTCCTTGCAGTCCAAGGGACTCTGACCTAATAGAATCAGGGGCCTTTTCAGCCTCGTGTCTCTTTATCCCATCACTTTTCACTGCAGCCGTATTAGAAGATGTGTTCCTTGGGAGGGCCCTATAAATTTTATCCTGTTCCCACCCAAGTTCTGAAACAACTGAAAACAACACAATAAAGTCAGCAGATAAGAAAACGAAAATAGATTAGGGGACACAGCTTAGTGTTTGAATCAGAATGCACTTGCTAATTGACCTTGAACCAGCCCATCCAAGGGAACGATGCAGTGTGTAGGGCAGACCCCGCCTCTTGCTCATTCTAGTGAAAAACCATCTGGTGTTGTTTCGGGGGCTCCGAAGAGCTCCAGTACCATGGTCCTTTATGTCTCAGTGCAGAAGAGAGTTCAGTGAGAGACAAAGTGATAGCTAAGAAGTGATTTATTACAATAGGAGACTTGTGAGGCTTACAAGCAGGTGGGCAAGGGGTGCTTCCCCAAGAACTTCCTGGGCTATGGTTTTGTAATCAGTGAAAGAGTGGGGAGCGGGAGAAGAACTTCTTGTTCTTTCTTGAGTGGACTTCACGCTTCCATCATCAGCTCCTCATCCAGGTTGACCTGAGCGTTTTCTTGTCGCTGCATGGCCAACCTAGGTCCACAAATCTTGTTTTTCATGTGTGCAGAGAGCACGTCCTAGGGATTATGAACTTGCTGAGCTCACTGGGCAGGATATGGGTCTCCTGCCACCACTGTTGTATTGTTTGGGGGCACGTCTTCTGCTTCTGTTGCATGGTTTTGTTGCTAAGCAAGCCTCCCTGGTTTTGTGCCCAAGCAAACGTGCTTTCTTGAAAGATCATTAACTAACAGGGGTCTTGCGTACTTTTTCTACTCCCAGTTCCCTGGTGGGGCCTGTAGGGGGATTTTTACTCACTTAGACTTTGTCTTCTTACTCTGGCTCTGTCACTGGTAGGGAGGAAAAAAGAAAACCAAATCCCCTAAGCCAGGATCCAGGCTACATACAAGAAATGTAGACCAGCATCTGTGCCCCACTGCGATGAACACCGTGAATCAGCTTTTACCTCCCAGCCCACCCTCATAGGCACCTTCCTGAGAGCAGAGGTCAGAAAGCTAGCCTATACTCACAGAAGCCTTTGCACCTAGGGTTCTGGTTGTAAGTAAGGTGGAAATTCGACGGTGGCCCTTATTTATTTATTTATCTGGCAAGCCGGGTTATGGAATCATGAGATTTTTCAGCAGTAATGTTCCAGCATCCATTTTTCCTGTGTGTATGAAGCATCTGTTGGGGTGGCAGCTTCTTCGTCTTCTTTTTTTTAAAAAATTGTTTATTCAACTGCTTCAGGTCTTTAACTGCAGTACGTGGTATCTTCATTACATCATTCAGGGTCTTTCATTGCAGCACGTGGGCTCAGTAGTTGTGGGGCACGGGCTTCTCGTGAGTGGTTTTACTTGTGCCTCACTCAGCATGCGGGATCCTAGCTCCCTGACTAGGCATCGAATTCGTGTCCCCTGCATTGCAAGGCAGATTCTTAACGACTGAACCACCAGGGAATTCCCCTGGGGGGACAACTTCTTATCTGACGGCTCCTAGTCCCTGACTTCAACTATGGAGACCTCTGTGAAGTCAGTGGCTCCAGTGGTAGGAGCTGCACTTGTGGAGCAGTTCTCCCATGGTCTTAGACTCACCCATGGATGCCCTCTCCTTGAGCCAGCTCTTCCCTCCTTCCAGTCTTTCCAGTCAAGCGCTGGGCAGTGAAACCTGATAAACCCTTCCCTGCCCAAAATATCTACAGTGCTATTTCCTGCACTAAACTTTGAATGATACGGTAATGTAAGTGCCTGACAATTAGCTTATTTGTTTTATCGTAGGTGCCTGACATTAAACGTTTGACTGAGAAAGCACATTGTGAGCTACACGACTACATAAAGAGCCAGACCACCCAACCTGTGGATTTCCCCCTTTAGAAAGCTCTGGGTGACCTAGATAACTGACTGCTTGAGAGATCCTGCTTTTTCCCTTCCTGCTCCTGTGTCTCCTTCCCATTCCTATCTTTTAAATTCGCCAATTAAGAGTGAGACTTCCCTGATGGCTCAGGTGGTAAAAAAATTCTTGCAGGAGACCTGGGTTTGATTCTTGGGTCAGGAAGATCCCCTGGAGAAGGAAATGGCAACCCATTCCAGTGTTCTTGCCTGGAAAATTCCATGGACAGAGGAGCCTGGCGGGCTACAGTCCTTGGGGACAAAGAGACGGACACAACTGAGTGACTAACACTTGAACTTTTACTTTTCACTTTCAATGAAGAGTGAACTCATGAAACGCTAGGCACCCCAGCTTGACCCCCAGTAAAGGCAGAACCCAGGTTTGTGCTCTCTTTAACCATGGCCTCATAGTGTGGCCCCAGGCATGCCTGTACCCTCCAGGTCTTGTGAGTAATAAACCTTGTCTTTTCAAACATCCCTGAGTGTTGCTGTGAGGTGCAATCATGATCAGAACCATAGGAGCTGGTCCAGCCACAACAACTGGCTCCAGTATGGGGAGATGAGACTCACCACAAGCAGCAGGGGCCCAGGTGAGTGCCCCTAGGCACTCCTCGCAGACAGATAGCATCAGGGTAGTAGGCTGAGACTGACACAAAACATACCCATCAGGGAACTCAGCCTTCCTCTTTGCAGAGGATTAAAGTAGGGCAAGACCTAAGAGAAAGTCTTCAGAGAAAACTTAAAGCCAGAAACAGGGAAGAGGCCTCCCCCTGCTCAGCACCCAGCACTGAACTTCTCCTGTCCTTCTTACTGAAAGGCCTCCTGCCCCTCCCCACCCTCTTACTCATCTTTCAGGTCTCAGCATAAGCATGACCTTCTCTCAGAAGCCTTCCCAGATTCCCCCAGGCTGGGTTAGAAGCCCCCTTACTCACTCTTGCCTGACCTCTCCCTGCACTCTGTGATCCTCAGGCTCCTGGTGATGACTTCCTGTGGCCCTGGTACAGAGCAGGTCTTCAAGGTGCACCAGTTTGCTGGCTGACTGGCCATCCCCGGGCGGGAATGAGGAACGAACACAGTGGACCTCCTCCAATTTGTGCGGCTCCTGAGTTTGCTGTTGCAGGCGCCTACCTATGTCACTGGTTCTGTCTGGTGTTGACTAAAGTATTATTCGTGACCTAAAAGTTGAGAGTTGTGTTTTATTGGGCAGCAATTTTTTAGGACTTCAAGCATGGGAGGCAGCATCTCAGGTAACCCTGAGAGAGAGAACCGCTCCAAGGAGGTGAGGTGGAGATGGGGGCAGAAGCCAGGTTATGTAGAAGTTTTGTAACAAAGGGCGGGTAGTCTGAACATCAAAAGATTATTGCTAATTAAAGAAAACCCAAGCTATGTATCAGTTCAGTTCAGTTCAGTCGCTCAGTCGTGTCCAACTGTTTAGGATCTCATGAAGTGCAGCACGCAAGGCCTCCCTGTCCATCACCAACTCCCGGAGTTCACTCAGACTCACGTCCATCGAGTCAGTGGTGCCATCCAGCCATCTCATCCTCTGTCATCCCCTTCTCTTCTTGCCCCCAATCCCTCCCAATATCAGAGTCTTTTCCAATGAGTCAACTCTTCCCATGAGGTGGCCAAAGTACTAGAGTTTCAGCTTTAGCATCATTCCTTCCAAAGAATACCCAGGGCTGATCTCCTTTAGAATGGACTGGTTGGATCTCCTTGCAGTCCAAGGGACTCTCAAGAGTCTTCTCCAACACCACAGTTCAAAAGCATCAATTCTTCGGCGCTCAGCTTTCTTCACAGTCCAACTCTCACATCCATACATGACCACTGGAAAAACCATAGCCTTGACTAGACGGACCTTTGTAGGCAAAGCATTGTCTCTGCTTTTGAATATGCTATCTAGGTTGGTCATAACTTTATTTCCAAGGAGTAAGCATCTTTTAATTTCATGGCTGCAGTCACCATCTGCAGTGATTTTGGAGCCCAAAAAATAAAGTCTGACACTGTTTCCACTGTTTCCCCATCTATTTCCCATGAAGTGATGGGACCAGATGCCATGATCTTCGTTTTCTGAATGTTGAGCTTTAAGCCAACTTTTTCACTCTCCACTTTCACTTTCATCAAGAGGCTTTTTAGTTCCTCTTCACTTTCTGCCATATGGGTGGTGTCATCTGCATATCTGAGGTTATTGATATTTCTCCCGGCAATCTTGATTCCAGCTTGTGCTTCTTCCAGCCCAGCGTTTCTCATGATGTACTCTGCATAGAAGTTAAATAAGCAGGGTGACAATATACAGCCTTGACGTACTCCTTTTCCTATTTGGAACCAGTCTGTTGTTCCATGTCCAGTTCTAACTGTTGCTTCCTGACCTGCATACAAATTTCTCAAGAGGCAGGTCAGGTAGTCTGGAATCCCATCTCTAGGGAGACACAAAAGTATGGGCTCACAGAAGCACTCCCATGATATGCAGCTCAGCTATCTGGAGCGGGTATCCTGTGTTTTCACAGCCTGAGTTTCCTCAGGGCTCACCGTAGGGAGTGACTGCAGGCTGGTGGCTGATAGGCGTCAGGAATTCTTTTCATCCCTGTGTTCCCTCAGCGCTCACTGGCTCACTGCAATCAGAGATGAATTCGACATCCTCTGTCCACTGCTATGGCAGGAAACAGTCCATTTCTCTGGAATTTCAACCCTCAGCGATACTCACTTTTGACCTTGTCTGCACATGAAATTTGTCGCGTTCTCTCTCTCTCTTTAGGCCGTGCCATATGACCCGTGGGATCTTGGTTCCTGACTGAGGCTCAAATCCGGGCCCTCAGCAGTGAGAGGGCAGAGTCCTAACCCCTGGGCTGCCAGGGAGTTTCCTGCCACATTTTCTCATTTCAGAAATGTGGTGTTTTCCTTTTGCTCTGTTCTCTTTTCAGGTTTCTTGGCAGATGTAGCAGTTCACTGTTGCAGAAGTCTTGGGAGCATCACTTTCAGTGATAGCGAGGAGAACTGCATTTCTCACAAGGAATTGTGACTTAGGGCCATCTGTTGCACGGTTAGCTGCACTTTATGGAGCCTATGCTGTAGGGTAGGTAATCAGGCAGATTGTAGGCTGAGTGTCCAATATGAGAAACTTTCTGAATGAGGAATCACCTGGCACTGATCAGAAGGGCCATTATCAAAAAGACTGCTGGAGAGAGTGTGAAGAAAAGGCAACTCTCCTACACCTACACTATTGGTGGGAACATAAATTTGTATGGCCACTTTGGAGAAGGATGGAGTTTTCTTTAAAAACTAAAAGTAGAACTATCAGATGATCCAGCAGTCCCATTCCTGGGCATACATCCAGAGAAAACCATAATTTGAAAGGAAACATGCACCCCAATGTTCATTTACGATGGACAAGACATGGAAGCAACCTAAATGTTCATCAATAGAGGAATGGATAAAGAATATGTGATACATATATACAATGGAATATAAAAAAGAATGAAATAATGCCATTTGCAGCAACATGATGGACCTAGGGATTATTGTACTAAGTGAAGTAAGTCAGACAAAGACAAATATCATATGATATCACTTACATGTGGAATCTAAAAGGATTATAAAAATGAATTTCTTTACAAAACAGAAACAGACTCATAGACTTCAAAAACAAAACTTATGGTTACCAAAGGGGAAAATTGTGGGCGGGGGTGGCGGGGGGGATCAATTAGGAGTTTGAGATCAATATACACACACTGCTGCTGCTGCTGCTGCTAAGTCGCTTCAGTCGTG
Source organism: Bos grunniens (assembly GCF_055505025.1). Lineage (NCBI taxonomy): Eukaryota > Metazoa > Chordata > Mammalia > Artiodactyla > Bovidae > Bos > Bos grunniens. Next base: position 55,649,167 of record NC_141183.1, on the reverse strand, counting down.
TCTGACTCTGTGCAACCCCATGGACTGCAGCCCACCAGGCTTCTCCGTCCATGGGATTCTCCAGGCAAGAACACTGGAGTGGGTTGCCATTTCCTTCTCCAATGCATGAAAGTGAAAAGTGAAAGTGAAGTCGCTCAGTTGTGTCTGACTCTTAGCGACCCCATGGACTGCAGCCCACCAGGCTCCTCCATCCCTGGGATTTTCCAGGCAAGAGTACTGGAGTGGGGTGCCATTGCCTTCTCCAATACACACAGTACTATATATAAAATAGATAATCAACAAGGATCTACTACACAGCAAAGGGAACTCTATTCAATACTCCAGTAATAACCTATTTGGGAAAAGAATGTAAAAAAATGGACATATGTATATATGTTAATATAACTGAATCACTTCACTATACACCTGACACTAATATAAAATGTAAATCAACTATTTTTAAGAAAAATTAAATTTAAAAGAGAAGTCCTCTGTCTTAAAATGAATCTGTCTTCTATTTTAGGCTACTTCAACCACCTGGGCAAGTCTTCCCTGACTGTAGCCCTCTCCCATCTTGTCCCCAGAGGACTAAGGCTCTTGCTGCTCAGAGACCGACTCCCTTGGATCACCACTGCTGTCTCACGTGTTTGCCCCAGCAGACTGTAGAGCTCTTCTGGGAACAGAATGCATCTCACTCATCTTCAGATCCTGTAGCTTTCCCAGTACCAAAAAGCACAGGGCAAACCCTCGACAAACCAAACTAAATTTGAGCATCACGCAGCAGCCTGGAACCTACCTGAGAAATGGAGAAGTGCATCTCCAGTTTAAGGCTTCCATTTTCATTTGGGACTTAGGTGATGTCAGACTTCCCCTCACTGAGCAGCCCTTTCACCCGTCTCTCACATCGCTGGATAACCTTAGGGGGACTCTTGCCTGGGGCATGTTCATTGCATCATTTGTGTTGTGTCTATTTGACATTTAGCATGGCCCAACTTGAAACCTAGCCTGGGTTGCATTTTTTTCTGTCATCTCCTTAGAGTCTTGATGAGTTTCTTGATATGCCAAGTCTTACTGGAGATACGTAGGACTCCAGTCCATCAACAGATATGTGGTATTTTTTTAAGTTAAAAATGTTTTCTTACAATTATTTTCTTATCACTGGTTGATCTCGAAACCACTTTACAAAAAAGTATTTTGCCCTTCTTGACTCTCCATCTTACAACGATTTCCATTTCTTCATACATGCTGCTAGTAACTAACCATTGCCATGTACGAAACACTGGGGCAAGTGTTTACATGCCTCATCTCATTTATTCTTCACATCAACCCCAAGAAATGGGCACCTAAAAACACCACCCTATTTTATTTATGAGAAAATGGGTTTACTGAGATTAAGAATAATCTCTTCCAATCTTGATCCATATGGAATCTTTCCTCCCAGTTTTAAGGTAAAGGTCTGCAGCCTTTAATAATCTCTCTGTACCATGAAAAGATTACCACAGTGAGTTTGGTGAACATTCATCATCTCATATAGGTTTAAAATGAAAGAAGTAGAAAACAGCTATATTTGCCTTGTGATGAAAACACTTAGGATTTACTTTCTTAACAACTGCCGTGTGAAACATTGTTGTTCAGTCGCTAAGTTGTGTCTGACTCTTTTGCAACCTCATGGATTGTAGCCGCCAGGCTCCTCTGTCCATGGGATTTCATGGGCAAGAATACTGGAGGGGGTTGCCATTCCCTTCTCCAGGGGATCTTCCTGACTAAGGGATCAAACCCACATATCCTGCACTGCATGTGGGTTCTTTACTGCTGAGTCACCAGGGAACCCCCTACACCAGTGTTAATTATACTTACTATGTTGTACATTACATCCCTTGTACTTTTTTATTTTATAATTGGTCCAGTTTCCCCGACCCCATCTCCCACCTCTGCTGCTGCTGCTGCTAAGTCACTTCAGTCATGTCTGACTCTGTGCAACCCCATAGACGGCAGCCCACCAGGCTCCTCCGTCCCTGGGATTCTCCAGGCAAGAACACTGGAGTGGGTTGCCATTTCCTCCCACCTCCGGTAAACACCAATCTGATCTCTATTTCTATGAGATTGTTTGTTCATTGTTTGTGAAGTATAGTTACCCTACAACACAATGCTATGTTAGTTCATGTTATACAAAATAGTGATTGAAAATTTCTGTATGTTTCAAAATGATCATCACAATGTGTAGTTACCATCTGTCACCATACACAGATGTTATATAATTATTGATTATATTCCCCACACTATAATTTTCATACCCATGACTCATTTATCTTGCAACTGAAAGTATGAGCCTCTTAATCTTCCTCACCTATTTCTCTCTCCCCCCGCCACCTGCCCTGTGGCTACCACCTGTTTATCTCTATGTCTATTGTTCTCTTTTGTTAAGTTTGTTGACTTGTTTTGTTTTTTGGAATCCACATGTAAGTGAAATCACGCAGTATTTGTCTTTCTCTGACTTGTTTCACTTAGCATAATACCCTCTAGGTTTGTCCATATTGTGGCAAATGGAAAGATTTCGTTCCTTTTTATGGAAAAGTAAAATTCCACTGTGTGTGTGTGTTTGCACTGACTCGATGGACATGAGTCTCAGTGAACTCCGGGAGTTGGTGATGGACAGGGAGGCCTGGTGTGCTACGATTCATGGGGTCGCAAAGAGTCGGACACGACTGAGCGACTGATCTGATCTGATGTATATATATCATATCTCCTTTATTCATCGATTGATGGACACTCAGGTAGCTTCCGTATTTTGACTATTGTAAATAACGGCACAGTAAACATAGGGTCCACGTATCTTTTCTAATTATTCTTTTCATTTTCTTCAGATAAATTCCCAGTAGTGAAACTGATGGATCATTTGCTAGTTCAATTTTTAACTTTTTGAGGAACCTCTATACTACTGTCCTTGGTGACTACACAATTCACATGCTTATCCACAGGTTATAAGAGTTGTCGTTGCTCAGGACTTCCCTCCTGGGCCAGTGATTAAGAATCCACCTGCCAACGCAGGGGACTTTGATCCCTAGTCTGAGGACTAAGATCCCACATACCGCAGGGCAACCAAGCCCACGTGCCCTAGAGCCTGTGCTGCACAACAGGAGAACTCACCGCCCCGAGCCACTTGCGCACACAGCTGGAGAGTAGCTCCCGCGCACTGACGCTAGAGAAGGCACGTGCACAGCAATAGAGAACCTATGTGCCACGATGAAAACCCGACATGGTCAAAAATAAATAAACAAAAATTAATTGACAATAAAAAAGAGTTCTCATTTCTCCACCCACACTTGGCATTTGTCTTTTTAATAATAGCCATTCTATATTTAAACAAACAAACAGTAGCCATTCTGACAGCTATGATGTGATATCTCACTGTGGATTTTTTTTTGAAGTATAGTTGATTTACAGTGTTCAAGTGATATATATGTGATATGTGTGTACACACATACACACACATACATTTAATGGTGAAAAGTTGAAAGTACTTCAACTTAAATATATACTTTTTCAGATTCTTTTTCCATACAAGTTATTACAAGACACTGACTATAGTTCCCTATGGTATACAGTAGGTCCTTGTTGCTTATGGTTTTCATTTACATTTTGCTGACGGTTAGTGATGTTGAGCATCTTTTCATATGCTGGTTGGCTATATGTATGTCTTCGTTGGGAAAATATTTAGATTATTTGCTCACTTTTTTCTTTCACTTACAAAAGGTAGTCTGCCTTTCTTTAGAGTCACAAGCAGTTGACTGAGTCAGCGAGACTCAAACCACAAAGACACCATTTCTCCTTCGCTCCTTTCTGGGTCCCAGGGTTGGCTGGGGCCCAGCACCGCAGGAGGGCTGCCTTCACAGATTCACAGGCTCCTCATTGCGGGCAATGTGACTGCGAGAGGTTGACCAGATAGTTCACCATCCACAGGTCACTGATGTTGTTGTTGAGCATGGTCTGGAAGTCCTCGGGAACTCTACTGGGTACTTGGTTAACCAGACTTATCAAGAAGTGGCCCACGGTATTGTTGGCTGACACCTTGCCAGACAGCGAGCCCTTCACACACTGCAACAGAGTGCTGGGGGTCGCCGACTTGCCGCAGGTCACTGGAGAGGCCAACCACCCGGTAGGGAATAAAACAGGTCAGGTCAACTCCAGCGCGTCCAGTGTCTAACATGGGTCTTTCACCGTCAGAAGGTGACCATCGCCCCCAGGGCCCTCCGAGGAACATGCATTAAAGTGCTGACGAGGCCTGGACGCTGGTGTCCACCGTGAGGTGGATGGGGTTGAGGGCTTCTGGGCTGTAGTGCTTCTGAGTGCTCCGTGATGCTGTGAGCCGAAGTGTGCCATCCCAGGAGGAGCTCCTCTGGAGAGACTTTCCTGTGCACTTGATACATGTTCTTAGCGAATTCCACGTCAGCAGTCACCCCCTCTCCTGACTCACTGTGTGGCACTGAAAGGCCATTGGTGACTTCCACTGAGTGCGTGTCAACGGGTCCCAGCAGGGTCCAGATAACTCAGGCAGCTCCCTCGTTGCGTTGCTCGTAGCTGTCCACGATGGAGGCCAAGATGACCACGCGGCCGCCGGGGAAGGGGCCTGGGAGGGCAGGGCCAGACAGCAACTGTGAGGGGCGTCTGCGCTGGGGTCAGGGGTGAGGCCGCAGCGGGGGCTTTGGGTGGGGCGGCGGGGGGCGCGCTCGCCAGTACTGCTGGTGTGTGACCATCTTGTCGAGAGGGTATTTGCTTACTTTTTAATTGGGCTGTTTTTTGCGTTTTTCTTGTTGAGTTGTATGTATTCTTTGTATATTTTGGATATTAACCCCATATAGGAAATACTGTTTGCAAAGATTTATATCCCCCTCTATAGGTGATCTCTTCATTTTGTTGACAGTTTCCTTCTCTGAAAAGCGTTTTAATTTGATGTAGCCCAGTTTATATATTTTTGCTTTTTTTCACCTGAGGTGATGTATATTAAAAATATTATTAAGACTCATGTAAAAGTATACTGGTTATGTTTTCTTCTAGGAGTTTTATGGTCTCAGATCTTACTTTTAAGTCTTTAATCCATTTTGAACTTATTTTTGTCCGTGGTTTGAGACATATTCAGCATGTAGCTGTCAAGTTTTTTCAACACCATTTACTGAAGAGGCTGTTTTTTTCCCATGATATATTCTTGCCTCTTTTGTCAGAGATTAATTGCCCGTATAAATGTAGGCTGATTTCTGGATCTATATTCTGTTCATTGATCTATATGTCTGTTTTTGTAAGAGTATGATACTGTTTTGATCACTTTAGCTTTGTAGTATAGTTTGAAATCAGGGTACATGATACCTCTAGCTTTGTTCTTTTTTCTCAAGATTATTTTGACTATTCAAGATCTTTTGTGTTTCCCTACAAAGTATAGAATTATTTGTTCTAGTTCTGTAAAAAAAATAATGCCATTGGTATTTTGATAAGTATTGCATTGTATCTGTAGATGGCTTTGGGTAGTATGGTCATTTTAACAATATTCATTCTTCCAGTCCATAAGCACAGGATATCTGTCCATCTGTTTGTGTCATCTTTAATTTCTTTCATCAGCATCTTATAGTTTCCAACTATAGGTCTTTTACCTTCTTAATTAAATTTACTTCTAGGTATTTTATTATTTTTTGATGCAATTTGACTTTTTAAAGATTTAATTTCACTAATCGATTTATTTAAGTTTTGGTTGTGCTTGGTCTTGGTTCTGCCTGGGCTTTCCTCTAGCTGTGCTGAGCCGGGGCTACTCTCTAGTTGAGGTGCACAGGTTTCTTACTGCGGTGGCTTCTTTTCTCGGGAGTATGGGCTCTAGGCCGTGGGGGCCTCAGTAGTTACGGCCTGTGGGCTCAGTAGCTGTGGTTCCCAGGCTCTAGAGCACAGGCTCAATACTTACGGCCTACAAGCTTAGTTGCTCTGAAGCATGAGGGAAACTTCCCAAATCAGGGATTAAACCCCTGCATTGGCAGGCAAATTCTTTACCACTGAGCCACCTGAGAAGCCCTTTTTATGAGATTTTAATTGAGATTTTTCTTAACCTCTCTTTCTAATAGTTAAATAAACTATGAGTTTTTAGAAGCACAACAGATTTAGGTATATTAATTTTATATCCTGCAAATTTACCAAATTCATTGATGAGTTCTATCAGTTTTTTGATGGCATCTTTAGAATTTTCTGTGTATAGTAGCATGGCATCTGCAAACTGTGACAGTTTTACTTATTCTTTTCCAATTTGGATTCCTTTTCTTTCTTTTTCTTGTCTGATTTCTGTGACTAGGAGTTCCAACACTATGTTGAATGAAAGTGGAGAGAGGGGACATCTTTGTCTTGTTTCTGATCTTAGAGGAACTTTCGGCTTTTCACCATTTAAAGTTTATTTATTTATTTGATTTTGGCTGTTCTGGGTCTTCAGTGCTGTGCATGGGCTTTCTCTAGCTGTAGTGAGTTGGGGCTACTCTCTAACTGCAGTATGTGGTCTCCTCACTGTCGTGGTTTCTCTTGTTGCAGAGGTCTAGGGTGCACAGACTTCAGTAGTTGTGCTGCATGGGCTTAGTTGCTCCATGGCATATGGGATCTTCCCGGACCAGGGATCAAACCCACGTCCCTTGCCTTGGCAGGCGGATTCTTAACCACTGGACCACCAAGGAAGTTGCAGCTTTTCACTGGTCAGTATGGTGTTAAGCTGTAGGCTTGTCATATATCACCGTTATGATCCTGAGGTATGTTCCCTCTATATCCACTTTCTGGAGAGTTTTTAATCATAAATTTAAATCATAAATTATGAACTTACCAAAAGCTTTTTAGTAAAATTTTTGTGTTTCTATTGAGATGAGTATATGATTTTTGTTCTTCAGTTTGTTAATATGATATGTCACATTGACTTGTGAATATTGATCCATCCTTACATCCCTGGGGTAAATCCCACTTGATCATTGTCTGTGATCTTTTTAATATATTGTTGAATTCAATTTGCTAATATTTTGTTGAGGAATTTTTCGTCTATGTTCATCAGTGGTATTGGCCTTTACTTTTTGTGTGTGTGATAGCTTTATCTGGTTTTGGTATCAGGGTGATGCTGGCCTTGTTGATTGGGTTCAGAAACATTTCTTCCTCTGCAATTGTTTGGAATTTTTGAGGAAGATAGATGTTAACTCTTCTCCAAGCATTTGGTAAAATTCACCTATGAAGCCATCTGGTCCTGGACTTTTGTTTGTTGGAAGTTTTAATATTACTGATTCAACTTCATTACTGGTAATTGGTCTGTCCACATTTTCTATTTCTTCTTGATTCAATCTTGAGAGGTTGTACATTTCTAGAAGTTTGTCCATTTCTTCTAGGTTGTCCATTTTATTGTTGTATAATTGTTCATAGTAATTTTGTTAATATGATCCTTTATATTTCTGTGGTGTTGCTTTTAACTTCTCATTTTTCATTTCTGGTTTTATTAATTTGGGCCTTCTCTATCTCTTTCTTGATGAGTCTGGCTAAAGATTTATCAATTTTGTTAACCAGCTCTTGGGCTTCCCTGGTGGCTCAGTGGTAAAGAATCTGCCTGTCAATGCAGGGGACATGGGTTCAATCCCTAGCCCAGGTAGAGTCCACTTGCCATGGAACAACTAAGCCCATGTGCAATAACTACTGAACCAGAGTTCTAGAAGCCTTGAGCTGCAACTTCTGAGCCCACACACTGGAACTACTGAAGCGCATGTGCCTGGAGCCCGTGCTCCACGAGAGAAGACGCTGCAGTGAGAAGCCTGCGCAGTGCAACAAAGAGCAGCCCCCACTTACAGCAACTAGAGAAAGCCCATGCATAGCACTGAAGACCCAGAACAGCCAAAAACAAATAAATAAATAAAATTTAAATGGTGAAAAGCTGAAAGTTCCTCTAAGATCGGAGCAGCCACAGACAAATAAGTCTTAATAAAATAAAAACAGTTGCTAACATACTTTAAAAAAGACTAAGCCCCGGAGCAGCCACAGACAAATAAGTCTTAATAAAATAAAAACAGTTGCTAACATACTTTAAAAAAGACTTAAAAAAAAAAAAAAAAGAACCAACTCTTAGTTTCATTGATCCTTTTTTTCCTCTCCATTTCATTTATTTCTGCTCTGATGTTTTTATAGTTCCTTTAGGTGTAAAGTTAGGTTGTTTGTATGAGATTTTTCTTGTTTGCTGAGGTTAGCTTGTATCACTATAAACTTTCCCCTTAGAACTGTCTATGTTATATAGACTTCGGATTGCTATGTTTTCATTTTCACTTGTCTGTAGGTACTTTGTGATTTCCTCTTTGATTTCTTCATTAATCCATTAGTCACTTGAGCTGATTTTCTCTATCCTTGATGATCGTTATCTGAATACAGTTGTAAAAAATAGTTAACTCTCCAAATACTTTTTCTGGATTCATGGTACAGTTTCATACCTTCTTCTATGGTCAAGAAGAGAGAGTTCAAACTCAGGAACCATATGGAAATTTAATTTTTTAATGTTTGTAATCATCATGTATTTATACTTTATGCTCTACCTTTTTTTTTTTCATTTAATAGTATTTCAAATGAAACTTTCTAGTTATTGGAACTTCTGGATTGGTGAACACATCAAGGTGCTGGGAGAACCATGTGTGTAGAGAGGGCATGGAAACTGCCCTCTCTCACCCCATACTGTGCCCTATGCATGTCTTCTGTTTGTCTGTCCTTGAGTGGTATCCTTTGTAATAAACCAGTAATAGTAAGAATGTTGTTTCCTGAGTTGTTCTAGTGAATTATTGAAACTTAGAGAGGTATTTGTAGGAACCCCCCCATTTGTAGACAATTTAGATAGAATTGTGGGTACCCTGACCACCCATTTGTAACTAATGTCTGAATTATGGGACTAAACCCTTAAACCTGTGGTTTCTGATGCTAACTCAGGTGGTTAGTGTCAGAATTATGTTGAATTGTAAGACACCTAATTGGTGTTAGAGAAACAGAATTGGTTGTTGGTGAGGAAAAGAAACCCACACATTTGGTATGAGAAGTATTATGAGTTAAATCACTTCTTTCATTGTATGAAGAAAATATGATATTTGCTAAAACAGTCTTTGCTCAGTGAAACATGGTTTGGGAAGAGGGAAAAATGAAAGAATTGGGTATGAGGAACATTT